>NW_028301628.1:11875000-12500000 GCF_987345545.1 Pholcus phalangioides
AAAATGCAGGGTGGACGATAAACAGCTCATTTATGAATTTTCCTTTCACGTATGCTTACATGAGGTTTTCGTTGTGATGTTGACATTCGTGGATAAAGCACTATTGGTGAAGTTGTTTTACCTCAATATACCAATTACCGGCTAAAACTTCACAAATGCTTCTGACACAAAAGATTTAAGAAAGATTCAGGTCCAATCACTGCCGCCAAACTATCGTGCAGTGCCTTTTATCGTCAAAAATTCGAACTAAATCTTTTTCTGTACCAAAAAAATACCCTTTCGTGAGAATAAATTTTACCATACCTCATATAAATACGCCAATTCGTTTTTAACTTTTGCACTACGTATTTACAAATTTTCAGGACACCCTGTATATTACTTCCTTTTGAATAAAAGTTAAAAGTATTATGTCATTGCTGCTAATAAATCATATTTCATAAAAATTCAATGTAGTTTTTTCAAAGTTTTTCTTTTAGCCATGAAGCTAAATGTTTCACCCGTTCTAAATTATTTTCCGTGACAAAAAATATTACGTTGTGGTTGTATGAAATCACGTAAAGGTGTGATGTTTCTAAAAAAGCACTTTTCTGATTTTATTCGTCTTCATTAAATTGGAGAGAACATTCACAAAACATTCTAGAACACTCATTTGGGTGGACGGACGATTTCTCTCCTCGGATTCGAGACTACCCTTGGAAGGTGCATGGTCTCAACCCGAAGGCTTAATTCCTTGACGGTCGTGTCGTAACTGCCGTCAAGATACCAACAGCCACTTCTCGATCTCTTTCCCCTCTGCCCTAGAAACAGAACTAAAAACTGAAATTTGGCAGTTGTTGATCACATTTGCTTTCTCGGGGAGGCATACTTGTTCCTCCCCGACTTGGAAGATCACTACCAAGAACGTTGCCATCTGGACCGAGTCCAACACGGAAGGGAGCCCGAGAGCCTACCCACCCACATCATCTCTGAGCCTTCCGCAGGTACTGATTCTTCGAGGAACTCTCTCTAGGACAGACACCCACATCCTGCAGAGACTTTGCTGACATCTCATCCTCGTTTTTGGTGTTCTCTTGGTCTCAGACGTGCAATACATCTTCTCACTCCACATTTATCTTTTCCCCTCTCTCTCTTTTTTTTTTTGTTCACTCTCTCGTGGTGTGTGGCTCACACTCCATCTTTACTGAAGTTGATAACAGACCGTTGTGTAACGACTGACGAGCACTAGTTCGAGAAATAAACGAGCTTCTACGAAACTTGAAAGTTTCTTCGATTCTTTTTAAAAGATACACATCAAGTAAGTTTAACCAAACTCTTTCTTTGATAATTTTCACTGATTATTTTGTGATGAGGAACAGGACTAAGATTTTTCTTCTAGAACTTACATATTGGATGACTGAACTACCCTGTAACGGCATCGTCAATCGAGTGTTTGAGACGTTCGAAGTCTTAACTCACTCCAGACGCACGAGCTCTAATTGAGTTTTTTGGTACGTGAAGTACCGTGAATACCTCAAGTCTTTAGGAAATGAATCAGAACCGTAAAGGAATTTTAATTACAATTCAAAGGTGTTTTATAATATAAGCACGTTAATAATCGTGATTTTCCGTGCTTAAAATTTTGCTAAATGATTCGCCTTATTTCTAATAAATACTTGAAGGAAAACAAGCATCAGTTTGATCGAAAGTAGTTTCAAAATCAAGGAATAACCTAAACTAATCGATTTAAAAAATAAAAATGGCGAGATCCAAGTGTGAAGAAATTCCAGGTTTTGACAAAATATATATATATATATATATAAGTTTATTTATATTAAATTTTCTTCAAGCGGGCAACCTTAATTCCTCAATGTATTCCTTTATTTATTTACATCTAGCGAATAAGTGCGTGAAAGGAATAATATATGTTTTTAAAGTATCAATTAATATTATATAGTTACACAAAAAATATTCGATTAAAATTCGAATCGATTAAAAATTTTGATTGGCCAGTTCAAAATTTTAATCGAATCCTAGCCCCAGTAAATACATACCTTCAGAGTTCGGTTCTTACGAGTTTTATGGTGTCGGAATTTTATATGATATTATCAGCATATATTTTTATCACGAACATTCAATTCTCGGTGATGCCCTAAAAAAAATTGGTTAGTTTGAATCAGTTATAGCTTCATTCAGTTATTAAAAAATATTCCGTTTTATTTGTGTGTCATGCTCTAAATTTACTGATTTACTGTTGAATAAGAAAAAAATCAGCGTATTAATTAGCTTCGTAAATACGTTTATATATGAGCAGTTTTAATAATGGATTTAAGTTATGAATGTGGCCATCATAACAGACATCATTTTATTGAATAATGATGAACAATATCATCCGAAATAATCAGAAATTACTGTAGGAGCTCTCTGAAACCTTGCATGTCTTCTTTTTATGTATCGTAGGCAAGTTGAAAAATCTGGCTTATTGTAAATAGCTTGGTCGTTTTGCAATGCACCCGACTATTAGGAAAATTATCTAACGCTTTCTAATCAGCCTAATATTTTTTCAGAAATATTTTAATGGGCCCTTACACCTTTAGGCTGATTATAAAATTTTCATTTTTCTGCTCAGACATTTGGGTTTCATCCAGGCTCTTTGCAATGATCCTGACTTTTCAATTAGCCTACGTAGTTTGCCATAAAACAGCTTTGTTTCATCTGGAACAATTCTTTGCAAAATTAGCATAAAAACAATGTAGTTATATAATACGGTATAATATTATTGCAGTCGAACGTCGTTCAAACGAGCTGAAATATCAAAAGCATTTCGTACTAACCGTGTTCCATACCAGTCGACAAAACAGCAATTTCACTATGGCCAACGAGAAAATTGTTCTATTCGTATTAAACGTGTTCGTCTTAACGAGGTTCGACTGTATAATTGTAACCAAATATCTGTGATATTTCGAAAAAAAGCGCAGGTTTTCTCTTCATGGAAAATTTAAGGTTACATTTTATGACTTTATTATTACATTTAAAAAAATTGGTTCATTTACATGTGTCTACATAGTAGTAGCATTGGAGCCGTAGGCGCTCTGAGTGCTCCAGCAACAACATAATTTTTTATCAGAACAATTCTGAAAGTAAAAACTCCCAGAATTGATTCAAAGATTCAATCGCTTACGTGAAGCTCATGATGAGCAACTGCAGGTCTAAAACACATCCGGCGCTACTGTGTACTTATATGAGTTATGGATACAGAGCAGGTTAATTTTTCTAGTGAAAATGGGTGTCAAGTGAATCACTGCGTAAATTATATTACAAATGCTTTATGAAATGAAACAAAATGATGCATATCAAGTTTTTTATGAAAGCTCCGCATTATTCAGGGCATATTTTGATTATACCTAAAATCGCGAAATAGTCCCGATACGTCGTGAATGGTCGTGATAAGTCCTCTCGCATCTGTTTAATGGGAGGTGAAACGAATGAAAATCGGGTTTTTTTAAGTTTTTTTCGTGCTGAAAAGTTTTCATTCATATGAAAAAGTAAAGACGAGAAATCATCTATTCTAAAATACGTATATAGTCGACGCCCGTGCTAGCTATAGCGTAACCACATTATAACGAACCTCCACCAAATTAAATTTCGTTCTCTGTCAGACGTTCTATGCCTGTAATTTTATTTATATTGCTATACCGAACCTCACGGGTTATGAAAATCGAATATAATACTTCATATATAATCCTTTGTACAAAACCGGAACATCCTGGGTGTTTAACGAGGAGTGTCCGAAATTAACGTAAATTTCACGGTTGATTCTAAGACTTAAATAAAATGCGACCAAAAAAAAAACATCAGCAAAGAAACAGGACATTAATCTGCAATAGAAACTTCTGTAAAGTAATAATAATGAGAATTATATAAAAATTCAAAGTTTTATACTGTCTCCAGTCAAAAAAAAATGGGGCGTGATAGCCCAGGTCAATAAGATACTCGCCTGAGGCTGGGAGCACACCAGTTAGACACGAAAAGACAAGACAGCTTTAGACAAACTTGGTCATTTTTGTTCACATTGATTTGTATGACGCAACGTTTCAAACTTTCTGACTATACGCTGCGTCATACAAATCAACGTATTACAAATCTTGTCAAGTGTCTAACCGGTGTGCGCCCAGCCTAAAGTACCAAAGTATGTTTAAAGGTGTCGCGGGTTCGATATTCTATTCGTCCTTGTCAGAATCTTTTCTGATGCGAAGTAGTACAACAGAAACGGCGGTAACATGATCACAGAAAAAGATTGCTACCACAAAGAGTTCCCCTGCGAGGGGTTTGCGCACCAACCTCTCAGTGAACAAAATGTCGAACGCTGCCGTTCCGAACCGGGAAATAAAATTTAGGTCTCGGTCAAATTAGCTCTCGGGTGCAGAAAATAACCATGGTGCGACAAAAATGGTCAACGATAAAAAAAATACCGATTAGTAAAAATTTATTCAGCGCTCAGTTACTGAAAATATTTTACATTGAATTTCAATAGACGATGATACCTGTTGAATTGCCCATTAGGGGGGTATGACTTCTTTCGCTTGAACATGAAAAAGAGCAATGGGAAGCAAAGCTAGTTTTTTCTTTTCTGTTCTTCTTCTTCTTCTTCTTCTTAACTCCTTCTTCTCCTCAACCGAAGCGGAAATGATGAATCCTCATCTTCTACTTTTGACGTCTAAGTTAAAAATAACTTCAACCACATACTGTCGAGAGTTGCGCAAAAGTCATTTTAAATGTAGCTTTTTTTTTTATTCCACTCCATCACCAAGAACAGGATTCATATTCTGCAAATAACCAGACCTCCATCAATGTCTTAAGTGAATTGGGCGGTTCTGTTGGATCTAAAAAAAAATTGAATTCATTAAATTTCTTACCGAATGATTTTCACATTAATACACTTGATATTAATAAAAATAAATTTCTGTTTTTCTGCATACGTGCAAGCCGATAATAGTACAATATACGGCATAAACTGGTTGAAGTACGAGGTGTCCCATAATTTCGTAAATAGTTTAAAAACTCATAAAAATTGGAGGAATTTGAATGTGAAGTGCAAAAACGATATTCTTAAGAACGCGGATTTTTTTGGTAGAGGAAAAAAAAAATTTTGTCACAACTTTTGTCGATAGAGAGCACTGCACGAAAACAAATCAAAATAACAGCTCATTTCTAAATTTTTCTGTTACTGGTGGATACATAAAGTTTCCATCGTAATGTTGACATTAGTGGATAAAGCACTACTGGTCAACTTGTTTTACCTCAGCCACGAAGCGCTGGCTGAAGCTTCACTAACATTACTTTCCAGCCGGACTGATTTTTAGCGCACTCTATTAACAAAAACTTCAACTAATTTTTTTTCTGTACCAAAAAATCAATCATCGTCGTGAGAGTAACTTTTTCACACATGCCACATCCAAATATTTCAACTAAAAATTATTTTTTAATTTTTTGCACTGTTCGCGAATTTATGAACACCCTTTACTTTCTACGTGCTCTATACTTATACTAATTTATTTAATGGAAAAAAATAATATTTCATATAAGCAGTGCTCAGTACTTCGCATCAACTAGCAAAGGCAACATTTGGAAAGTTTTTCTTTTTCGCAGATTCTGATATCTACAGTTGCTGTTCTAATTCTATTGACGATTGATATTTACGGAAGAGTGGACAAGCTTCGGTAGAACCGTGTCATAGAAGACAGGATAAGCATCCGTTAACCGTTGTTTCACTTCTTTGGAAACACTTGAAAGAGAAGAATTTTCACAGGGTTTTTCCAGCGAGCTTCATGGCACAAAGAATCAATAATAAACGACGCTACATTGTCAGACTTGAGCACGCACTTCAAAGTAAACTCTTGGACATGCTGTACACCGAGTCGTGTTGCTTTATGACAATGCGAAGTCTCATACTGCTACTCAAATGCAACCTTTAATCAAATGTTTGTTTGGCTGGCAGGAATTGGATCACCAGCGTCCCTCTCGTTCCTTCCAGCCCAAACCCAGAAAGACAGCCTACCACGTCTTTCCAGCCACAATTGTTAAACCAAGAAGGAAGTGAAAACAATGGTTTAGGAATGTTCAATTTCGTTAAGTCAGTTGGTTGCACACCCCGTGATGGCATGCATTGTCCCACTTCGACAATCATTTTTAACAACGGAAAATATGGGCAAATGGGGCTGAAGATGAATAAAATCTGAGAACAGAGAAAGTACCTGACTAGTTAACCTTCGCAGTGGCATTTACGAGACCTCACGCCTGACTCAATGCTTTGTATTTTGGCAATTACGAGATATATCTTTTCCTTGAAACCTTTTTTCGACAATGACGAGCGCCTAAGAGTTTTTTTTCTCCTAGAAACATGTCTTCCACTCCCCACCAACCTGTCAGATCAACTGCCTGTAGGCTGAGCCAGCTTTTTGATTTCACTTTCAATATCAGAAGGAAAGAGGCTGTGATTGAGCCATTTCCCTTTTCTCCCCCTTTCCTTTGGGGAGTATGAGAATATGCGCATAATATAAGTATGACGATCCATGTTCGAATACCGTTGATATCGCAGTGGTGGTCTCGGCTGAAGTTGATTTTCTGCGGGTTTTTTCCTAACTTTGATGCGCGAATGCCAGCCGGTCTCACTTTTGAAAAAGTCACTCCGCGGAGAACAGGCAAACTATCAACATGATACTTACATAACATGAAAATTCAAGCATTTACTATCTCACTTCTAAAGTTGTCACTTTCAAGTTGTGTGTGTGTGTGTGTGTGTGTGTGTGTGTGTGTGTGTGTGTGTGTGTGTGTGTGTGTGTGTGTGTGTGTGTGTGTGTGTGTGTGTGAGTGAGTGCGTGCGTGCGTGCGTGTGCTCGCGCGCATCTCTGTTGCTGAATAAAGTTAATCAATATGGGAGACAGGTGGCAGCACCAGTAAGAACACGAAACAATTTCGATTCATAAAATTCGAAAGAAAATCTCGCAGTATTGCACCGGCATCCCACATTGTAAAACTCAGATAAAAGATGGCAGCACTTGTTAAACAACTATTACACTCTCCCGACAAAATATTCTGACGCAACTCACCTCATCGGGGGATAGGACTGCGGCAAATTTCACTAACGGTGATAGATCGGATTAGTGGGTGGAAACCAGAAAAAATCCTGATTTTGGTTAACACTTGAATTGATCTTCCTTACCTAGATTTCTAACATCTAATAATAATTCACTAAAAAAAGTCTTCACCAGCACTCACCTTTGACCAGTTGGTCTATAACATCTGTTTCTATAATTCAATTGATGGGGCTTGAGTACTAAAAAAAGCAAATGTCCTTTTCCCCCTAATCTACCCTTTTTCTGTTCCAATCACCATTATTATTTTATTTATTTTTTTTATTTGCCACAGAAGCTGCCTCATGCCTGCAGTATTCCCGGAGGGCTCAGCTGTGGGAGTAAGGTCTACATACACGGGATGGTACCCAAGGATGCGGCCGGGTAAATAGAAACATTATTATGATTTACGTATAAAAAAGACAAAAAATTGTAGTACGTACTCTTTACTGAAGTAGAAACACTACTACAGTGAATTGAATCGGGAACCCTTCATACTTCCTTACAATCAGGGCCGCAACTGGAAGGGGGGAGGGGTACATGCGGTACTGTGTACACCGTGCACCGAATTCACCCTGTGATCACTCATCCGACGTTACAGGAGAGGAGCTGAAATTCATTTGAGCCTGATACTCTGAGCACTGAATTCACCATCCGACGTTATAGGAGAGGAGCTGAAATGAATTTGAGTCTGATACTCTGAGCACTGAATTCACCATTTAATCACTCATACGACATTATGGGGAGGAGCTAAAACGCCCGGGGGTCTGACATTCTAGGCACTGCACCTTTACATTTCAATCACTCATCTGATGTTGTGAGAGGAGGGCTAAAATGCATGCGGAAAATGCAATAGTAATTTATCGTTTAGGCCGGAGACCCAGAATTTGTACAAAAATTTACATTGCAAATAAATACATAGTTTCAAGGCAACATCGAAGAGAAGAAAAAAAAATTACAAAGGTGAGTACAAAGAGGAAAAAAAACAACCAAGGGTGGCAAAGGGCGTAGGGAGGGGGGAAAAAGTATTTTGTGCAAAAGAAAGACTAAGCTAATTAAAAAGAAAATGTCACATGCAATAATATGACAAATATGCAGTTAAAAAAACCAATTATGAATCAAAATACTTATACCAATAGATAACATTTAAAAAAGTCAGAAGTATTGTAATAGTTTACAAAAAAAAATAAAAAAATATATATACCCATAAATGACTTGCTCTCTTTCTCTAGTATTCTCAGCTTATGGGGGGGGAAAAATCAGGGTTTCAAAACCATCATCGCGTTAAGAAGCGGGGCAACTTTTTTCAACTTTTCCGGAAGGGGGGGCAAACATTTTCCGGGGGGGGGGGGGCAAAGCACATGTACTCAGTGTACGTATATGTGTGTGTGTGTGTGTATATATATATATATATTTGCATATATATATACCATTTTTAGTGTATTTTCAAAAGCCCCCCCCCCCCAAATGACGGGCCTGTTAAGAAGATCTAAAAATCTAATGATCTTATGTGGTTCATTTTCTATCAAATATGCCTCCTCTGAAATCGAGATATATTGAACATTGAGCGATGACAAAATCTTATTCCCTGTAATGATTCACAAGAGCAAAAAACATGTAAAATGTCGTATACTACGTGTTTACAACAAAAAATACAGGAATCTCTGAAGCCATTACAAAGACAGATCAAATTCAGTCTTGCATGTAGTCAATTTCTGTTGTAGCGAAAACTGTATACAGAATTCAAGTAAAACTTTGGAAAAAAAAATAGTATCCAGATATTCAAAATATGGGTTAAATTTGCTGTTATATATATATATATTTATTTATTTTAATTTTTTTTTTTTTTAAGTCAAAAATACTCTTACAAGTGAATCCCCCAAAACGACAAACTACAGTTCCCAGATCGGGGCGAGATCCACTAAAGATTATACGTCGCAGGGAGAATTCAATGTTATACTCCTCAAAGAGTGAATGAATTCTCTCACCTCATCCAATTTTCTGTTCCAGACTGTATTTGATGCAAGTTTTCAAAGCATAACTTTTTAAGGAGCTAAATACTCTATTTATCCAAGACAGTGATCTTTTAAGCATAGTGAAAATTAAGGATAATCGTCCAAATTCTGTGTAAATTAAATATGTGGTACTCTTGACACTAAATTCAACCTTTAATCACTCAACCGACGTTATTCGGGAAGAGCTATAACGCATGAGGGCCTGATACTCTGGGCACGAAATTACCCTTTTAACATGCATTTTGCATTATGGGAATAGAATTCATGCGGTGGGAGGTCTGGTGCTCAGAACAGTGAATTTGGCCTTTAATCACTCCTCCGACGTTATGGAGGGGGGGGGGGGCACTAAAACGCATCCTTGCCCCGGTTGAACGAAACTGTAGTTTCTTACCGGCCTATAATTCTTCTTCTCGAAGCTATGGTATTTCATCCAATAAATACCGCTGTGGTGGTCGTGTGTTTATAGTGACGGACTCGCAATGCGAGGATCCGGGTTCGAATCCCACAGTGATGGTCGGCTGAAGTTGGTTTTCTGTGGTTCCCAACTTCAAGGCGCAAATGCGAGCCGATCTCCCCGTTAAAAAGTCTCGCCACAGAGAGCAACAGTCCTACAACGATAAATCATTCAATCATAACACTTCACTCATAGTTAGAAAAACTGGTGGCAGATGGCAGCACTACACATAAGAAGTATTACAGAAAAACAAAAAAACTTCACGTCAGGTTTCACTACACGCACATTCCCGCATGTACCAATTCGTTGGGGGTTCCGCGGGGGGAGGGGGATGTGGTGTAGCAGTAGTAGGTAGGGCCTCCAAAAAATGGCTCGGGGATCCATGATGTTCTTAAGTCAGCCACCTCGTTGGGCAATTTGCCTGTTGTGGCGTTGTATTTGTATAAATACGTAAATCGGTCCATCATGATCATTGAAATGTTGTTTATGGCCAATATTTTGACCAAAATCATTTCTCCAAGACCTAATACATATTAATGTGTACATATTGAGAGTTCGAAAGTGATTCGACTAAACAGGATGTAACGGATGATGAATTTATTTTCTGATATAATTTGATGTATCTTGGGATGTACTTCCTCGTTGTTAACGAAAGTTAGTCATTAACTTTTTGGTTGCTCCTTAACGAAGGGCAAAAAATATCTAATTACATCGAGAGCTGTTCCTTTATTTTTATTTTATTTTGTTTTCTGCCTGGTTTCGGTGGGTTTGTGTTTGCGCAGACCGATGGGAAGCAATACCATCTATAGCAGAATGCATCCGCACGAAGCTCGTGACGTCACTGAAGAATTTGTTTCACCTATATTCATTGGATATACTGCAAAAAAAGTTAAAGGTATCGCATGCGTCTGTCTGCTATATCCAATGGCTACAAGTAAAATAATTTCTTCAGTGACGTCAGGAGATTCGCGTGAAGGCTTTCTGCTATAAATGGTGTTGTGGAAAGAAGCAGGGTGTGTCTAGTCTTCCAAGGAATTTCCACAATGGCTCACCTTGAGCCTTCACCCGTATATCGGAGGTGCCGTAGATGAGAATTTAACGGCTCATACCCCCCGCCCCTTACATCATCGCCCTGCAAATTAAATGCAGTAGTACATTGAAGCCATGGGTGGTATAAGAGAATAGGGATGATGACAACATATTTAAGATTCATCTCATTACCCGGAGTATTGGGTCTGGACATCTCGAAAACATTTTTAGGCTTTTTGAGTCTTATCTTATCTTTTGAGTCTTAAGTATCAGTGCTATTATAATTGCAAATTTCACGAAGATGTTCTCTCTCACAGTCAGAGTAGTGTAGAGAAAAAAGCAGTTTTTCTGGAGAGCCTTTTGGCCTATTCCATGATACAGATTCAATCTTGGTATCTCTGCGCATATGCTTATTTCTGATGAAGCAGGGGGACCTGTGGTGAAACTTCGGAGTGTTACGTTTCGGAAACGTTCAAGAGCAATAATATAAGGATTTCTAGCATGCATCCAGGAAGGAGCTGCGTAAAGTAATGTAGGACGTATGATCAATTTATACAAAATGAATTTGTTCTTGATTGAAAGAGCCGTATTAAGCCTGCAAATTTTGCCAATCGTGGCTCACACCCTTTGTGGTAGCAAGCTTATATCCCCCGAGGGGGACCGGGGGGGGGGGGGTTGGTTTTTTCGGTTTGATCCTTTTTTTTACTCTTTCATCCTTTTCTTTTGATCCTTTCTCCTTATCATTGGACAGCGTCCAATGGTACGAGGTGGCACACCCTCTTGATGACTATGACTTTTTTCTACGCATTTATACCTTATCTCGCATTTTCCGATTCATGGTCTGGCTGTAATGGTAAGTGAGCGATTGCACCATTCACTTACTGTAATGGTAAGTGAATGGTAATAAAGCATAAAAATATCAATTGAATGTGTGTATGTGAATGAAATTTATTAGTAATATTGTATCGTATTGCTATCATTCCTGTAATTAGTCAAACCGAGATATTAATTGTTTTTCTGTCTTCAGTTTCTCCGTTAGGTTCCAGAGGGGGGCTGACTTGGAGCACGCCGATGTATACTTTCACCTCAGTGCCAGTTTCGGACACTCTCCCGTGGTGGTATACAATGCGAGAAGATCCTCTGTATGGGGCGTGGAGGAGCACCCCGGATCGGTATCACCGTTCCCCGTCTCCACTCCCTTCTTACTCGTCATATGCGTATCCTTGGACTGCTTCGAGGTAATTACTGTGTATACGTATTCATTACGATTGAGCTCATGGGGCGTACACAGGACTGACATTTGGAGGGGGCACAAAGAACCTCTAGTTACTAACGTTCAAAAATCTTTTTATTATTTATATATATAAATAATATTTATAGATATAATAATATAATAATCTTTATCTATATATATATATATATATATATATATATATATATATATATATATATATATACAGGGTGTCCTGTAAGTGCTTGCACGGCCTTTATCTCATCAACCATCCTCGTAGAGGTATCATTTCAATTACAAAAATGCTTGAAAAGACGTTACCTTGTACCAGTTTTGAGAGTGAAAATGCAGTGTCACAAAATAAAAAAAAAACTAATTTTTATACAGTCCCTTGTGCTCTAACTTCCAATTAGATTGTTGCTGCACTGTCTCTCCTGATATCAACAAAATAATTCCACGTTTCTGAGTGCAATATTCACAGAGATATTCGAATTCGTAAAACGGAGGAAACTTGGGAAGAAACGGTTCCACATGCGAATAAAACAGTTTTTCCGTATTTAAGGCAGTTCTTTCCCAAATTTCCTCCGTTTTACAAATTCGAATAAATGGAATTTTTTTGTTAACATCTGAAAAGACAGGGCAACAACTTTTTAATTAGTAGTTAGAACACAGGGGGACTGTATAAAAATTTAGATTTTTTGATTTTGTTGCACACTGTATTTTCACCCTGAAAACTGGTACAGGGTAATTTTTTTAACGCATTTTAAGCATTTTTTAAATTGGAATCATACCTCTACGACGGACGGTTGTTGAGGCCGTGCTAGCACTTTCAAGACACCCTGTATATACCGTATATAGAATTTACCGAAATGCTCAAATAAAATCAAGAATTCTTGAAAGAAAGAAATTCAAAATTATTGAAAGAAATTATTTCGTACTTGATGAAAATTCATATACTAGTTTATAATAATTGAAGAAAATTAGTTTCAGTATTATCGAAAATGGTTTTAGAACTAAGAAATAATTAGACAATTCATTTTTTCCAGAATTTATGAAAGAAATAATTTACAGGGAAAAAAATCGAAAATTTCGTATGCAATAAAAGAAACGATTTTATGAATACCCATATTTAATGAAAGAAATTATCTGATGGAAATTCATATGTACGAGAGAAATATTTTCAAAATGAATCTAGGTCTTCAATAATTCCCCTATATAAGTCGAGGCTTGTTGGCTCATCCGTTGAGACGTCACTCCACATAACTACATGAAGTCTGGATACCCATCTTGCAATTCCAGATACCGAAGTTTCAGTGCCGTCTTGACGCATGGGCCCACCCGGGCACGGCCGGGGGCCTCAAGAGAAGAGGGGCCTCACAAAAATGAGATCCAGTTGAAATTTTCTAGGATTTACCAAGTAGGTTAGTCCCTCATCACCTATGCGAGGAACAAAAACAACAGTGAATGGTGTCGTGCGGCAACTTCCTCGATACAGCAGATGAAGATGCCACGTTTTTGCACTCAATTGTTACTGAAGACGAAATCAGATGTTTTCAGTACGACCCACAAGCTGAAATACTGTCTTGAGAGATAACAGCTTCATCTCCGATCACATTTCACAGCATTTCGTGAGTTTCTCGAGTTTCTCTTGCAGTTTTACCCACACACAATTTGATACAGAATTTCATATTTATACTCTGCTCCTTCAACCAATGGAATAATAACTTTTTACGTTACAGTTACTGCGTGAACAAACACTTGCTGAGAAATTTAGAGAAAAAAGCACACATGCGGCGCGTCGTGCTGTTCGCACTTTCGGAAGGAGTAGTGGTTCCTCTGAATTACCAGTCACGCCTTGTATATTGATTCACTCATTTCAACGTTTACCAATCTTCTAGATTTTTTCCAATCAATTAAAATTGAAAGAGAGATACTGGGTACTTTATTCTACAACTTTGAAAACATTAGGTCATCCCAAAATTTCATTTTCAAGTCAAATTATTACTTAAGTTTCAAACTTGTTTACTATTAAAATTACTCTTTTAAACTTAGCTTAAAATTTACAAAAAAAAAACAATAAAAACTTACAGATAGATATACAACTATAAGGAAAAATAAATTAATTAATTGACAGATTTTCAGATAGGTGAGAAATTTTCTCTATTAATGTGTAAATATTTAATTTCTCACATTCAGATCGAGATTACTGGATCTCCCTACGAGTCGTTCAAGATACGAGACGGACTCCCGATATCTTCCATCACCCACTTGGCGATCCAGGGTAGCATCACCGTTCGGGCGATACATATACCAGTGGAGAACATGGTAAGATACTTCCTTAATAAAAATCCCGAGCATCCATTACTTTCGTGTGTGTATGTGATTACATAACTTCCTCTCTCACCTACATGCTTAACAGTACTTACAAAATTACGATGAAACTTACGGTACGCGTTAATTATGAGTTTTTTCTGATTCGCAGCCGAGGAACCATCGTCTAAGCATTCCAGGGCAGGCGAAGGTGGGCGATATGCTGTTTTTAAAAGGTGCCCCATCACCTGGAGCCCAAAGGTATGGTAAATCTTTATTTGGTTATGCAGTATATTGTAAACTTGTTTTAATCCCTTCGCTTACAAGCGAATCGACAAGAAATTCGGATGCTCCCTATTTGACGAATCAGCAATAGACATACAGTAACATTGTCCTAACCTAACCCCACTTTAGAAAAAGGGAAGAAAAAAACACAAATATATATATATATATATATATATATATATATATATATAAAAGATAAAGGTGATAAGAATAAAGGTACAAAGTTATGTTTTATTTCACACTCACCCTATACCTGTTCTCTTTCATTCGTATAAGAAAGATACATCATATGTGAGGGGAAAAAATCACTATCAGGGTGTACAAAAAAACGAAAAGAAAAAAAAATTGTAAGGTTGCAACAAAGCTTCGGGATCATCAGGAGAAATTGAAGAAAAGAGAGTGAACTCACTTGTTTGAATACATTCCACTTGTGTTTGAACGCGATATTACGTCCTTCGATCTTAAAGTGGTTAAATAAACAACTCATTTATGGCTGATCACTTTATGAATTGCAAACGAGTATTTTTTGTTGTGAACTTCATGTCGTCGCCATAGACTTGAAGTAAAAGTGATTTACTTCACACACACACAAAACAATACAATTTACATTGAAATATAGACATTCATTAATTTTTTTCAGTCTGCGGTCGTCACCTCGACACGATGCCTGCATAACATGAAAATTCAATCATTTGGCATTTTCACTCCAAAATATGGAAGACCGAGTGCAGCGCCAGTAGAACACGAAATGTTTTGGGCCTGATGGGCGCGGTTGCACTTAGCTCGTCTGCCACTATGGAAACTGCCGTCAGGTCCGCTTGTTCGATCCTGGGGAAGAACACGAATAACAAGTTCTTCCCCTACCATACTTGAGATTATCACCGATAGATGGCGCCTTCATTTCCTACCCAACTCGATCGGTAGTAAATTGCTGTATAGCGATATGACCGGAGTTGGTGTGCGGTAAAGGAGTAAAAGAGCACGAAGCCACACAACCCTAACACATACACATTAAGACCACACATACATACATTTCGGCATGTGAAGATTTGTCAGAAATTCCTCAGTTCACGAGTTGCTTGTACGGTTAAGTGGAAGTAGTAGTCTGTGGTCGTACTACTAATAAGTGATTCACGTGAAGCCTCCCCCTTTATCAATTTTACAAGAGGGCGGAGGTTTTAACCTCCCCCCCCCCCCAGCAATGTTTCTTTCGTTTTGGCGCGTCTGATTCATGGTCCGTTAAAATACCAGTGAATTCTTGATAAGATAACGACAGTATGTTTTTATTCATTTATTTATTTTTCGTTTCAGTTTTGTAGTTAATGTCCAAAGTGGCCCGGGTAAATCGGACGACGTGATGCTCCATTTTAGTCCCCGCCTGTCGGAGAATAAAATAGCGTTGAACAGTCGTCTCGACGAAGAATGGGGTAAGGAAGAAATCGCAGAATCGATGCCGATCGCAGAAAACAAAACTTTCAACTTGATCGTCGCCTCGTCCTCGCTCGGATTCGACACGTGGGTCGATGGTAAAGAGCTGCTGCCGTCATTCAGCCATCGACAAGACCTCAAGACTGCCTCGACCATTTTCATCGAAGGAGATCTTCAAACAGAAAATATCATCATCGACTCAGCCCAAGTAAGTTTTGATCTGCTTCATTCACTTAAGGCGGCAGCACTCGTGACTGTAAGCATGCATGCATGTGCAATCTTTTTTTCTACAAGCAATACTGAAACGTCTGTCATCGCAAACATGAGATCACTAGGACGAGGGAAATGAAAATTGGAGAGCGGCTGCTTTATTGCTGGATGCGAAATTAAATAGGACTGCAAAACTGGGCGGAACTGTAGCGCTAGTTAGCTTGGTCTCACTCACTCTCTCTCACCAGGTCCCACACTCAGTCACCCGACCACTCATTTTCTCATTCACTCATACATTTGCTTACTTGGTCACTCACTCACTCACTCATTTACTCACTAGATCACTCACTCATTCACTTGCTAATTCACTCGTTCATTTGTTCATTTGGTCACTCCTTTGCTCATTTGGTCACTCCTTTGCTCATTTGGTCACTCATTTGCTCATTCACTCACTCATTTGCTCATTCACACACTCAATTGCTTACTTAGTCATTCACTTGCCCATTCACTCATCATTTGCTGCCTTGTTCACTCACTTGCTCAATCACTCACTTGTTCAATCATGTGCACAGTTAACCACGCACTCGCTCACTTAGTCACTGACTTGCTCACTCACTCATTCAATTGTGCCAAATTGTCTGTCGGTGAATTTTTGTAAATTGCATCAGCGTACAAACTGTCACTTATGAAAGCATGCTTGTACTTTGTTTTGGCAAGAATGGAGTTGTGCATGCTTGTGCAAAAAGATTGAACATGTCAAATTTTCAGTTACGTGCCTAGCCGCCTTCCGTTTAGGTACAGTACAGTTGGATATTTTCATCCGGGAAATCTTTTCTTTGATGGTATTTTTATTAATGCATCAATCAATATATGGTCAGAATTTGTTTTCGTTTTCATATATAGTCTATAATGCCAACTGAATGGATGGATGGTTTCAAGGTCAACAGCAGAACATCGAGATTGGAACAATTTTTACCCGTAAGTATAGACGTGGTTAATGATGAAGTGAAATCGATATCATGAAGTTTACAAGTCATTTAGTACACTAGGCATCTCCAACTTGGTTACTTTCGAGCACCATGGAGCTCATTAAAGCACCCAAGAGTGCTCGTTTCGATTTCGTGCTCCCGAGATCTTAACTGTGTCACTCGAATTACTCATATTCAAATTGCATTTAAGATTTTTGGTGCAATTCTAGGCACAAAAAAACAAACGGCGCGGTAGCCCAGGTTGATAAGATACTCGCCTAACGTACCAAACGATGTTTAGAGGTGTCGCGAGTTCGATACCCGATTCGTCCTTGTCAGAAAACGTTTCTGACGCAGGGGTAAAACAGAAACGACGACATGACCGCAGGAAAAATTGCTACCGTAGGGAGTACCCTTCTCGAGGGGTTGGTGCGCCAACCCCTCGATGAGTGTAAAAACAATCCTGCCGTTCGGAATCGGCAATAAATTGTAGGTCCCGGGCTAAAAAATATTATCCCTCGTGTGCAGAAAGTGACTGTGGTGCGACAAAAATGATCATTCTAGGCACAATTTGAAGCCATGCTATCGATGTTATGCATCGGAAATAATGGATCAAAGCCAGAGAAAAAAATCGTTTTTTCAAGTTAAAAAAAATCCTATATCCACAGTTAATCAAAAAAATGAAAGCACATTGTATAAGTCTTCTTTTTGTGTTCCCTTTTTTATCTTTTTTAATTTCTCGGGAAACACGTCAGAGTTGCATAGTAAGTGCTCTTCTGAAACTAAGCATAAGCGGCGCTCACGATTGAAAAATAAAATGTTTATATAATGTGTTGTACAATTACAAATCGCAAACTACCGATTCATTCTGTATCAATCTATGACTAAGATTTATTTTTCTATCTCTGTTGATAGGAGCTCCCACTTATTTCTAGAATCACTGGAGGATTAGACAAGGGCTGTCTTCTTCGAATGTCCGGTGAAGTTCCCAAAGAACCCAAAAGGTAACCGAAAAGATTAATATTAACATCTGTCTAGATGACTTGTGTTTCAACAATTTTCACAAAATATGAGATGAAATATAAAAGTAAAATGCAGTAAATGGAAAAGGTAGAATGCTGCTGTTCCGACATCTAATTGTGACAGTGAATACGCATTGAAATAAATAAATGAAAAAGAGCTCATATGGCAGAAAAGCGATTGCCGCAGCAATCACTGCTATTAATGGACAATGACCCGCCATATCCCTTTTGTGAACTCAAAAGTGATGATGTCAAAATTACATGCCTCTTTCTCCCAGCGAATACAACTCTACTTATCCAGTCCATGGACCAGGGAGTAATTGAAAACAAATATGAAGCGACGTCGTTACAGAGAAGCTTTTATCGAAGGCTTGCTTTCATCTTATAATGCCATGACTGTCAAAGGATTTTAGAAAAGATACAACATAAATGACGCTATTTTCAATATCCTTATTCTGACCTTATTTTGAAGTTCATATGAATCGCGTTTTGTGTAAAATTAAATACGATATGTACGTATTATTCACTTTTAAAGGATTTTATTTTCATCCCAAGCCCGCAGTGAAATCACGTTACCGTATTAAGATATTTTTGTTATCCGTCTATTCGGTTATCCGTCAGAGCCCTGGTTCGGACGGTGACGGTTAATCGAAGTTTTACTGTGTATTATTTTAGTTTTTCATATTGCAGCGCCATCTGTTGGGGAAAAACTTTTAACTAGTTTTTAAATTCTCGCTCTGTCTGACAAAAAATCTGCTGCTTTCCTTCAGCAAAACGGGCATTTCTATCACTTTAGCCCCCGTTTACACGGGAAATGGAAAAAACCAGTTTAAAACCTGCTTCAAGGATTTTCATCAAAACCCGTTTACGTGGATCCGCACTTCAACCCCACTTTTCAGATGTCGTCAGAGGTCACGTGGGTCGGCCGGTTCAGTTCGCGATGCAAAGGAGATTATAGGGAAGGAGGTTTCACACCCCAAGTACACCCAACAAAGAAGGGACAATTCCTGCTCCTCATTTTTTTCCCTAAAAGAGAAAACGTCGTCTAAAGGCGGGTGCTAGAACTCACAATGCTACAGCAATATTGTATATTTAGACGAAGCTTTTCTGTTCTTTTTTATACTCATTTTTAAAATGAATCTCTCGATTTCAGGACACCCTGTGTGTCGCAACAGGCCTACAACGATACAATTATTCAATTATTACACTTCACTCATAGTTGAAAAAATTTACAGCACGTGGCAGCCCCCGCACACACATAATAAGCATTGCATAGAAACAGACCACGTTGGTTTCACAACACATGCATGCACAGCTTCCAACATGATTCAGGTATTCTTTGACCACACTGATAATTTTTTTTTTAACTAAGACAGAGCGGCGGGACATGATCTCGATAAGAGGAGAAGGATACCTTGTGTCTGGTCAAATCAAATGTAGAGCTTACTACACACATTTGGACATACCGGTGCAGTATCATCTATCGCTGAAATTTTCAACTCAACTCTTTAAGATACAGGGTGTCCCATAAATTCATAAGTAGTTTAAAAATCAATTAAATTTGAATTGAAAAATTTTAATGAGGTTTGCGAAAAGCTTATTTTTAAGAAGGGGGATCTTTTTTTCATACTGCAAAAAAATTATTTCAAATGTTTTTCAATAGAGGACGCTGCAAGAAAGCGAATTACACCTGAACCTTTCTTCGATCTCTTGTGTGTCCTAAACGTTCATAAAGCTTCAGCCAGTGATTCATGTCTAAAGTGAAACAACTTCACCACAATTTTATCCACCAATCTCAATATCACTATGAAAACCTCATGTAAGCACTAGTAACAGGGAATATTCAGAAATGAGCTGTTAATCGCACACCTTGTATTTTACAGGACCCTGATTTTTGGAAATTTCCAATTATTTTTTTACGTTCAGCTCCCACTATCAACAGAAATAAATTTTTTACTGAATTTAAAAAAATCCGTCTTTCCTGAGAATAACTTTTTTGCAAACACATTTAGACACTTCAATTTTCGTGAATTTTTGAAACATTTTACGTCTTTATGGACACCCTGTATTTAATCTTAAAGATAGTATGTACTTTTCCGGACAGCTTGTATATATTTAATCAGAATAAATTCAACAAGCTGCCAAATGAAATGGATGAAAAGACTTTTTTCGATCAAAACCTATTAATTTACAGACTGTGTCAAAAAAAAAAAGAGTGCTGCACAAATGCTGATGAATTCTTTGCATAAATGTAGATTTTTATTTTTCCTTCGCGCAGGTTCTGCTTGACTCTTCAGTGTGATTCTTCAGATGATGCGGACATCGCAATGCAGTACAGTCATGAATGGGACGGTAAAGATCCCGTCCTTATCTTGAACTCCAGGGACGAAGACGAGTGGGGATCAGAGATTCGAGTAAAAGACGAGCGGCTTTTGCTGCCCCCGGGATTGCATTTCGACTTGGTCATCCTCTACACGGGTGAACAATTCCGGATCGCAATCAACGGGCTCCATCAGGGAGATTTCCCGATGAGGCTGGATGGTGCCAAACCAGACTACGTCACTGTCAGCGGAGACGTAATCGTCCACCGTACACTAATAGCATAAATATGCCATCAAGACTCGAAAGAAAAAAATGTCTTTGGATCATCGTGGGCGGCTGAGGTCAAGCGGAGGACAAGTTTATCCCGATCAAAACCCAAAACAATCAAATTCAAATTATTAATACAACTAATATTCGTGTGTTTCGTTAGAAGCCAAATGTCCGTTGAGTTCGCGTCCTGACGCCATAAAACGAAAATTCTTTATATATTTACCTGCAGGAAAAAATCATCGTTAATGGCATCATCAAGTGCACTCATCGAATATTTTGCTTGTAATGAAGTGCTATACATCACCCCACCTCGAAAATACATTCTCACAATTTCCAAATCAAGAGAGAAGGAAAAATTTCTAACCGATGATTAATATGTAGTGGATTATGTGAATCGAATCTGCGTTTATCTTCCAAAACCCCATGTTCAGTTGTTTTTAGCGTTAGATTTTAAGCGATGAGTTTTTAACCTTGTTGCAGTTGTTGTGTTTTTTTTTTTCTTTCCAATTTGTAACCTCATATATTTTGGCTGTAAATAAAATGAAAACAAATCCGCTTTTGTTTGAAAAAAAATGTCTTGTGTGTGTTTTTTGTTGAATCTCGGCTCATTTTAGAACATGTTTGTTGACTTTTTTGTCTTTAAGGCCGGATTACACTACAAAAGTTTGATAAAAGCTCTTTTATAAAACTTGAGAAATCCATCCAATAAGCACATCGGTTACATTCGAAAAAATTCAACTGATGATCTTATTGGTTGCATTTTGTAAGTTTTATAAAATAACTTTTATCAAACTTTTATAGTGTAATCCCGGCCTAAAAGGCACATTTTTACACTTATCAAGGCCACTCCCCCCCCCTCCCACAATCAATGCGCACTAGGCGAACGTCAAACTTGGGAAGACCCGCTGACGGAGGATTCATCAAAGAGACTTGTTGTGTTGCGATCGCAACCGGTTTGTGCGTAGGCGGGGAAAGAAGAGGAGAAAAAAGAAGAGAAAAATCTGAAAGTATATTAATTGATCATATTCCACACAGTTGAAGCGAACAAGTAGGATATGTAGACACGCCTTTAAAAAAAAAGAAGAAATATACGCGCACATTTTACGTCATCCTCGCTAGTGAGTACGACATAGCGATGGGACTCTATGGTTCCCTCTGTTTTTGAGCAAACGGCCCTCGGGTTGCACCTTGCGGCCCACCTAAGGCGGTGTACGAACGAAATTGCAGAAGGTCGAACGACGCAATCTTGCCAGTATTTGATCTGACGAGGCGAGACGGGGATAAAACCCACAAACCGATAGTCAACAGTGTCGATTCGAGATATGGTATCTATATCTTATTTTGCACAGACACCTCCTGTTTAGACACAAATTTTATACCTTGCAGCAAACCTGTGAGCACCAGCAGTTTAGCATTATTGATCTCGGGTCAGCACCCAGGAGCGGCAACTTCACGTACCATATCCTGAACTTTATTAGGGCAAAGTTACCAGGGGACATCACTGGGAGGTAGACATGGTTGATTTGACCTTTGGTGGTGCGGCACCCTCTGAGCCGTAGCCCCACCTCCCCCAAGGGTCCTCAGGTGAGTGTTAACTCTAAAAACACCACTCTAGAAAATATTGTATTCTTTAGAAAGTAATTTTTGAAAAATAGGCTCTCATATTTCTCATAAATCGGTTTAATATATCCATCTCTCTCTCTCTCTCTCTCTCTCTCTCTCTCTCTCTCTCTCTCTCTCTCATTCCGTTTCCGTTGTCAATTTTTTTTTTTAGAAGCTTTCTTGTAAGATGGTATTTACAAATTTTATCGACAGATGGCACTACTGCTACTTAACAGTACATGCACCTCGTACACATTCCTCTGTGGAATTTCTAATGAATCCAGTACATGCCGGAATGTGTTTTCTGAGTGCATGCGTGGCCTTTAACACATTTCGTTGTCAGTGTTGTGCTTGTTCCGCGTTTTAATCACTACTACTTTTATTAAACCGCACATGCACCTCGTACACGTTCCTCTGTGGAACTTCTTGTGCATGTCGGCATGTATTGTGTACCAAAGTGATGTTTGTTTCCGTCGAATGCTTGTTATATGCTCACGAATTGTCACACCATCTGTCTTCCAAATTTGGAAGCAACAACGTGGCATATTGTTCCGCGTGAATTTCGAATTATAATTATTATACAAGCATATGGGATTAGCAGTTGAAGCAGTCTCATCATGAAGTTTCCGAACCGCCCTCATTAAAGTGCTGTAGGATGATTTTTAAATCTGCAATGACAACATCAATGTCATAGACTATATATATGTCCGTTACCGATCATTTATCCTAGTGTTTCTTGAAGTACGCGCGGCTCAAAGGCTGTCACCAAATTTTGTCAAGGGCTTCATGGGGGTGAGCTATATATATATACAGCAACCTTAATGTTTTCCAATTCAGTGTTTTGAAGTGGTTATTTTTCGGGTTGGTGACGGGGATAGCCGTTATTATGGCAAATGAGCCGCGGATAGCAAAAATTTGAGATTCACTGATTCAGCCAGTCTAATCTACTCTCTTCAAAATTTCGGTTTTTTTTCCAGAATTGAATCCCCGATATAAATTTTATAGGTGGACCTTTTTTCTTAATCATTTTAGAGTAAGTTTATTCACACGTTTATAATTTGCGTCGACCAAAAAATTAATTCAGTGTATTTTACAGATGAACTGCTTTTCACAGAAAATCATACCATGTGTTAATTAAGTTCTTAGGGGAAGAAACTCTTGGACTATCCCGCGTTAAGAAAGTATTTAGACTGGCAAAATTGATCACAGAAATACCCGCGATGACTACATCAGTGGAAGCAACTTGTTCAGCTCTGAAAAGAATACCTACACACGTACAAAAAATTCCACCTAGAGCAAAGATCATATATCTAGTCCATACATGCTCAAGATATTGTCCACCTGCCAAATGTGGCCCTCCGAGTCATCTGATGTGGCCAACGACCGCAAACCTAATTTGGAAAAAATGAACCAAGTGCACATCCCCAGATCACTTAAGTGATCCATGATGCACTTCCACGTCACTTGAGTGGCTCGCGGAACGTTTCCAGATCACTTCAGTGACCCGTGACATATTTAGAGATTACTTAAGTGACCCTGCGGCGCAGTTCCGGATCACTCAAGTGACCCGCGACACATTTACAAATCACGTAAGTTAGTGTTTCTTAAAGTGGACGTCGTCAACTTTCGTCAAAGGCATCGCGGCGAGACGAGCTAGGGATATTCATTTTTGTACCTGTGTGTGTGTGCGTGCACGCTCGCGTGTGTTTGTGTATTTGAATATCTACAAAATTATTCTGAGGAGCCGCACATGGACCATGAATTGAGAAAAGGAGCAGCGAGTGACAAAAGTTTGAGAACCACTCACTTAAGTGATCCACGGTGCAATTCTTCATCATTCAAGTTGAATCTTTACACATCACTTCAGTGACCCGCGGCACACTTCCAAATTACTCAAGCGGCGCATTTACAGCTCACTTAAGAGGCCCACGGTACATTCACAGACCACTCCAGTAATATACGGTACATTCACAGACCACTCCAGTAATATACGGTACATTCACAGACCACTCCAGTAATATACGGTACATTCACAGACCACTCTAGTAATATACGGTACATTCACAGACCACTCCAGTAATATACGGTGCTATTCCAGATCACTTAATTAAGTGGCCCGCGACACACTTCCTAATCAATGAAGTTGCTCACACTTCATTCAAGGTGTAACATCCTTCATATCGTCTTTAATATCAATTAAAAAAAGAGGAACTATTGGCATCTTTCAGGGAGAAATATAATTTTCAGTAATGTATATATTATAATAATAAATGCTTCCGAAGGAAGTCGAAAATTACGCTTCATCCACAATTAACATATAACTACACAATGTCTCAACTAAAATTTGTATTTCTGAAGTTCTCAACACATGTCAATTTCGTTCAACTTTGAAAAAAGAAATACGTTTGAAAGAATGACGATTCGGGGTTTTTTGTTTGAGGCGCTGGAGAAAAAACCGTATAGTCAGGCTGGCGCAATAATTTTGTAAAAATGCAAACAAACCTCCGTTAATATTGAAATGGACTTCTGGGGCTATCATTCAAAGTTACAGTTCACTTTTCAACATCCGTTCAATTTACGTTGGTATCGAACCACAAGTTATACATTTCACGTACTCGTTAGAACATCTAAGAAGATAATCATGCCTGTAGAATTTAGAAGTTGATACACCAGTCACTGGAATATCTCTGGTGTGTCCACATCCATTAAGATCTTCTCGTAAGACTTTATTAGTGATCCAAGGCTAAAATTAGACAAGGTTTTGGACATGGCCAGTAAAACGGAAAAATCGCCGGGGTCACGGACTGAATCAAAGCGAGATTCTTCTGGTCTAGAGAAGAATATTCCGATGCACAGACTGTCCAGCGATCAGAGACGAGCGTCGCTAAAGGCCGTCGACTCCAAAATCGAGCATTGCGTGGAGACACACCGTGATGCGTCGCATCCGAAGTCGGTGAACGTGGCTAGTGCGGAGGACGATAAAGCAGCCAAAGGTAAATCGAATTATTGATACGTCAGTGCGAAGCGTTCGAAACAAGCAACTTTACCAAGTTTCCACAGTCAGGAAACTTATAAGGCGGATTTATATACACAAACACTCACCGTGGCAGAGACACAGACATTTCCCAATAATTAGTCACAGGCTTGACGGCAGGGCCACTGTAGTAGTCGGATCGTCATTGTGACGGACTCGCATCGCGAGTACCTGGGTTCAAACTCTACTTTTGCCATAGTGGTGGTAGGCTGAAGTTGCGAAGTTGGTTTTCTGTGTTTCCTAACTTCGAGGCATGAATGGGAGCCCATCTCTTGTTATAAAGTCTCGCCATAGAGCGCAGCAGAGCTCCAATGGTACAGATATTCAATAGTCACCCTTCACTCAATTTCAAATGTAGATGACAGCACTGAAAAAATCAGACACAACACTACGTACGCACTCAGACTGTTAGGTACACACACATCTCGACATCCACTCGACATCACACATACAGACTCTGCCACGAAGATGGGCTGGAAGAGATCTCGATAACTGAATAAAGCCATGGCCACAATTGTGTCAAACCTGGCCCAATAGTCATTCGCAAATATTTTCTTCTAATGTCTGCATTTCCCTGATACAAAGAAGTGGCACAAGCTGGCTACACGCTGGCCTAAATTGGCCCCAATATTCATTGGCGAATATTTGCCAGGAACGGGACCGATTTTTCCAGAACACTCTCATGTTGTGACTGTTAGCGTTCTTTCACCAATGTGTGGCGAAAACGAATGGAAGATCGGCAAGGAAAGGTGGCACCTCTCTCTCTCTCTCTCTCTCTCTCTCTCTCTTTGACTTTGGCTGGAAGCTGGAAAGTACTCGACCAGCTTTGCAACACCTTCCAGCCTCCAGAATTTGACGATCATTGCCAATGGTGGAGTGGCCACACTACTTGCCCATGACCAACTTTGCGATGTATTGGGCCAGCCTTGCACGAGTGTGGCCATGGCTTAAGTCTGGTGGCAGAGTCCTGGTCTTCATTCATTCAGACTGAACGACACGGCAGTCACAGACAAACTTCGGGAAAAAACGTGCGATCATTTTTAAGTCAGAGGAAAATTTGTTTTGTACGTGTTTTTCTGTATCTTCGTGGTCACGATAGGATAGATAGATATGGGTACGTTATAAGTGAATATTATTTGCCATGTCTGCGACGGTGATTGGCTGTAGATATAAATTCACCTTTATATAAGCGCTGAACATTTATTCTTTTATTTTTCAGTGGGCATATGAAAATTGTGAAATCGCCATTATTCTATTTACTGTAGTATACTTATGATAGCGATAGAAACCGAGAGACAGCCAGGCTCTGTCACACTAGGTAATGTAAGCACATTGTTCCAAGGGGACTTGGGTACCACCTGGTAGGATACATATGGACAACTATCGAGAAATATATATGCATGCGATATTTATTTTATTTATTCATCACTCCAACAACAGATAATCTAATTACAGTTGGAGGAAAAAACAAAATATATAAAAAATATATTAAATATGTCAAAGCACATATATACATACAAAAAAAACCAAATAAGAACAGAAGAACGCTTAAAATTAAATGAAATAATCGCGTAAAAACAATGCATTACATCCGATGTACGAAAAAAATAGAACAGAAAAATTAGTTAAAATTACGAAAAAAAATTTAAAATAAAATGCAAAAAAAAAATAAAAAATTAATGTAAAAAAAAATAAAAAATTAATGTAAAAAAATAAAAAATTAATGTAAAAAAATTAAAAATTAATGTAAAAAATTTAAAATAAATATATATAAAACAAAGTAAAAGTATATAAAATTATTACAGTTGAAAAAGGTGATATTTAAAATTCTTTAAAGGAGTATGAAATATATCCAAGTGCCCTGTCCGACAATTGTATAGCTTGCGGAATCGATGAATAGGATCGTAATTACATATATTTGATCGATAATTTTTAATTGGAAATAAATTATAAGATCTGGTGCGATACATTGGTACATTGATGTGAATTTCCTGTAAAATTTGCATACAATAAATCTTATTATGAAATAATTTATAGAAAAAAAATGATACCAATAAAAAATTTCTACGATTATCCAAACTACAACATTAAATAAATTACGTAAAAACGTACCAGTAAGAACATAGAAATTGACACCGAATTTCTTTAAATACAGATGTTTGAGAAATCTATATTGTACAGATTCTAACAGTCTTATTTGGTAATCGTGAATCCAAATAATACAGGCATATTCAAGTTTTGATCGAATTAAAGAATTAAACAACACTATTAGAACATTAAAGTCCTCACAAAATCTTTGGTGATTCTCATAATATAACCAAGTTTTTTGGAAGACGTAAAAACGATATCATTAATATGGTTTGAAAAATTAAAATCAGAAGAATATCGAACACCAAGGCCAGTTGTTGAATCGGTCCTTGGCAAAGGGTATTGTTTATGTAGTATGAATAGATTATAGGTGAAATTTTGTCGACCAGACTCTCGCTTACGCGACCCTTAGTCATGTGTAGGTGCATTCAGACACAATTTCAAAAAGCATGTACGGCATATACGAAAATAATTAGATTATACGAGGTGTTCTTGGGACCCTATTTTAAGGCAAGAGAACCCTTTGACAATATGCATTCAAGTCTTTATTCGAGACCAGGACCTAAAGGACCTCGAGTCATGTGCATTCAAATAAAAGCCATGTCGTCAGTGGCTCGGCGTATGTTCCAGCTCCTCTCCTTCTGACTGGATTTCTGTGTAAACGCGTCTTGTGGTCAGTATGGTTGATAAGCAATATTGCATACCATACTACAGCCTCTTGTCTCGTTTGAGGTGTCCCATGGAAAAGTCAGGCGTTTTCTGAAACCGGCCGCGAATATCAATTGCTTTACCCTCTAAAAAGTTTTAATATACAGTTCATATATGCACGATTCAGACTGGTAGATGAGACAGGCACCAAACTTATTATTTTAATCCATTGGTCCTTCATGGTAAAATACTTGGTTTCGACATTTCTATTGGATAAATTCATTCATATGTAGGTGAATGTTTTTTTGCAGATGAAAATACATTCCCCGCATTCCAGAACAAAAAAGCAGGAGAAGATGAAATGGACTACGAAGATAGGGCATCCTATACGTCCGCAGTATCAAACAGGAAAAGAACGATGTCATGGTTTGGTTACCACAAGCACGAAAGCAGAAAAAGCCATGCGGAGCTCAAAATAGCACAGGTATGACATTGAATAAGAAATAATATTTTCCATGAAAATAGAACTTTAAAATAGCCAAACTTTCCGAAACATGCTTCGTCTATTACCCTACGCCACTTCCTTCCCCCCCCCCCACTTGAATGAACCCATTATGGTGGTAAAAGAAAGTTTAAGGACAAGTGAAAAATCGCCACATCGCGTCGGAAAAGATCGTTTCTAGTGATGACGACGGTCTTTTCTATGCAACGGAATCAGTCTTGCGAATACAGAAACTGCATGCGACTTGCTTATCATTTCAAGTCGCTTCCAATGGACGACCGTCATAAAAGAATGGTTATTCGACGGAGACGCATAATTAGTGCATGTATGTGAAATCAATAATTTTCATACCATTTTCAGAATTTTTTCCAGTTCAAATAAGAATCAGTTGTTTCATTCAAAATATCAAAACAATCTGTGTACAATTGCTTAATCTATTTCATTGAAAGAATTGAATTTTTTTTTTCCTTATTTCTTACGTCCAGGCGATGAGCACTGTGCCGGATTATTATGACGATAGCCACCAGAAAAAAAAAGGCACTACCGATGCAACTGAAAAAGACAAAAGAAAACTTTCGGAAGGGAAAATATTCGAATATAGACAAATGCAGTCCAGTCGAAGGCTCACCCGCTTGGTATGACATATTTAGCCCATACCAAAGTATAAGTAGTTTTTTTAATACCGATAAATTAATAATTTAGATTAGGGTGCATAACCTTCTCAGTCCGCGGGCCACATCTGTGATATTTCTGCCGCTCGCGCTCCAGAAACCTGTATATAAAGATATGAGCCGTATTTTACCCGTCCCAATTTTTGTACAAAATGACCCGTTTCTTCCCTACTTTTAACACGGCCAAGTTGAATTTCGAAAATCAAGAATTAAGATTATTTTCATGACCTATAAATTATATTATGATATAATTTTGACCTCTAATTATCACAATTAATAATGGTTGTACAAATGTATATTCATCTCACATATTTATCAAATACGTATATGTTTCTTTTTTTTGTTGAACTACATTCTGACAAGGAGTGCCATCATTTTCCGCCACTGGCAATTTTTAAGCAATTTTAGCGATAGTTGAGTGGCCATTGACCCACTTTTTTTTTGGCTGTAAATCACAATTTCACTTGCCTTTGACAAATTTTTTTAGCTGCAATCGGCAACTTTACTGGCTTTTGACAATATTTTGGCTGTAAATGAGAACTTCACTTTCGACAATTTTTTGTGGCTGAACGAACGCCAGAACTTTACTATTGGACTTACCCTGTTGCTGAGATATTTTCAATTTTTTGGCTGTAATTGGCAACTTTACTGGCTTTTGACAATATTTTGGCTGTAAATGAGAACTTCACTTTCGACAATTTTTTGTGGCTGAACGAACGCCAGAACTTTACTATTGGACTTACCCTGTTGCTGAGATATTTTCAATTTTTTGGCTGTAATTGGCAACTTTACTTGCTTTTGACAAACATTTTTGGTTGTAATTGGCCACATTACTTGTCTTGTCAGTTTTTACTGTCCTAACAGTTTTTTTTTTTTTCGCTGTAAATAACAACTTAAATAGCCTTTGATACTTTTTCGGGTTGTAACTAGCAACTTTACTTGTGTTTGATAATTTTTTCGGCTGCTATTAGCAACTTTTTGTGGTAATATCCCGTATTTTTCTTAAAGAAATATGGTCAGATGAGGTATTTATCGTGTTGTGTATATTGATACTTTTCTACCGGAACAACTTTTGCGAGCCAGATGGGACCCCTTGGTGAGCCAAAGGTTATGCACACCCCTACTTTAGATAATACAATGTAAAATACCTATCATATTCACACATCTTGTCTTTTTTAACTTTTTTTGAAGCATTCGTATCCTTCCATTCTGTTCTCCGAGCTGAAACTTGAAGAACTCTATTTCCGTAAGAGAAGCAAGGACGATTCTATAATACCCGATGTGAACAGAGAACCTACAATCATGGTGGTAAGTAGTACCTACTCTGCCAGAAAAAGGATTATCGATTAATAAATATTCTGCCTGCACAAGTCATTGCAACGATTATATTTCTTTTTCTTTTTTTCCCCCCCTAATTTAGGGGAATTTCGAAATTCCCGAAGAATTCTTATGCCGGTTCAAAGAGTTCTCCTCATCACTGTTGTCCGAGCCGGAACTGCCATTGGCTTTCTGGGAAATGCGTGATGATCCTCAGTTCTGCGAGACCAACATCCCCATCGTCTGTGCTGATCGATGGCTGGAGATGGCTAACATTCTACATCGCGCGAACCTCGGTTTCATCCATACCGGCTTATTCTACAATGCTGTTATATCCGAGAAGAAAAGGTAAGTATCGAATGTACTTAGAGAGTTTTCATCGGATTGCCTGCACCTCAACTCTATTGGGCAAGTGGTCGAGATGCCTTTTTATAGTACATCTTGTGTTTCGACAGTGCCTCAAATTTATCATTTTATCTGAATCAATCATTCCTCCGAAATGGTTCGCCCAGCACCCCTCCCCCCCCCCCTCCTTGTGCGGAAAATTTTCCGACAAACAATTCATCCACAAAGTGACATAGTTAGTGAGTGGATGAATAGGTGAAACAAGTGAGTCTGTGGGTCAGGGAGCTGGTGAGTAAGCAAATGAGGGAGTTAATGAGTGAGTTAATGAGCAAATGCGCGAGTTAATGAGCAGGTGAGAAAATAATCGAGTGAGTGAGTCCTTCATACGATCACTCCCTCATTCACACATACGGGCAGTGGTCACTCACTCAATCCCTCACTCACTTGGTAACTCACCCACTCACTCACTCGTGGCGAACTGTTGTCGGTGAATTTTTCGTAAATCAGACCATCTCCCCCCCCCCCGCATGAAAATCTGCCACTGACCTTGTGCAGAACAGAACAGACCGAGCACGGCCAGTCTCTGTTACTTATGCGATTTTAACTCATTGTCCCGGAGGGCACGGTCGTGCCGGAGAAAAGTCTGAAAGTCAAGGAGGGAGATTGCACCCCCCTCCCTTTCGTATGGGAAAATATGCATTCGTTGATCTTTCGTTATACATCGTATAATTCTGACCTTGTACAGTCAAAATCGGTTGCAAAGACCCCTCTGTTAGAGCGTCGATAATTGGTTGCCCTCCTTGATTCTCTATGAAGAATAATGTTTATGAATCTTGCGTCTAACGTTGATGAAAATGTTTCACGCTCACCGACACTTAATGCAACGTCACTTTTTTCGTCGTTTTGTCGCTTTTGCTTCCGTTTTTATGGCGTTCTATTCGAAGGAATTTTATTCGAAGGTATTCCTAAAATTAGAACTTATCACATTGAAGGAATATTTGTCTGTTATAATTATTGATATCCGATGCTGAAAAAATACAGTCAGGCCTCGGTATAACGTTACCGCTGGAAACCGAATACAAATGACTTCATAAGCGGGGTGACTTTATAGCAAACAAGACCAATATGTTTATTAATATAGGGAAGTCTTTCAAAAACTGACACTATAAAAGGGATGAGAGAGAGAAAGAGAGACGTTGAAAATGACTGACGTCATACCGAGTTCTTACTGTATTTATTACACTTTTCAAGCTCCGACTTGTTCATCGACATTACGGACATTTTCCCCTTCCCGACTTATTTTTTTCATAAAAATGTCCCGTTTTCTAAAGAAACTTACTTCACAATACTTACTAGAATCTAGGACAAAGGTAGGCATGGAATTGTATAATTTATATAAATTACTTATATTGAAATATGGCTATGAATATAAATATTCATCTTACATAGTTTAAATGATTTTTTTTTAATCAAAAGCATACTTGGTATCTTCGAGCGCGTCCGGGAATCATTTTTACGTCATTGTAGACTGTGCAATAACGTCAGCGGCCGCCACTTCCAACAACTCTTGTAATAATTAATGAAATAAATCTTTTTGTAGTTATCATTGTACTTTTCGTCATCCCAGCGTGACGTCGAAACCTGCATGCGTTTTTCGTGATTTGCACCCTCTCATCGTGGTTTGCGACACGATGTTCCATTGCAATTTTTGTTCCTCTTGATGCCTACTAACAACCCTCTGAGTTTGTCGGTCCATTAACAGAACACCCTGTATATATAAATGAATTATTTTAACATTAAAATGCATATAGAATCCATTACGACTGAATGTCGTATAAATGTTAAAGTCGTATAGCTGAGTGGCATATAAATGAGGTGTCAACTTGCTATAACCGAGTATTTCTTGTATCTTTAACATTAGCTATTCGACAATCACTTTAAAATCACAGCTGCCTAGCAGTCGAGTGGTTAGGGGATCTAATCTCTGACTGTGCAAGTCTAGATTAGAATCCCGGTTTGGGCATGAATGTTTACCAACACTAACAAATTTCTTGGACACAGATCATACTCATCTCTTAAGAATACGTGAAGATCAAGTTTTAATTTTGAAAACAAATCACTCCTTATATACAAAGAGATTCTCGTTATAAGCAGTGTTCGCTGTGTAACGGGACTTTCACCGTATTTATCTTTTAATTGGCTTTTTTTTTTTTAGGAAGACTATGACTTTGAAAGAGTTCCTCAAAGCTTTGAGTTTGATCTCGAATCATATCAAAATCTCCGTTGATATCGTTATCAGGCTTTTGACCGTATGTCCAGGTTTCCAGAACGTCGAATTCAGCTCTCGCTGAATTTATCAGTGAGTTTCACCGTTTGTATCTTTTTTTTTTTCAATAAAATTCTGTGCACGTATTTGATTTCTTGTTTTTGCCTGAGAAGTATACATGATACAGTATTTATCTTCAAATTTTCTTTTCAGTGAAATTGATCGGTTCAAACTCTGCCTACATCAAGAACAATGATGACCCAAAACGAGCGAAAAAAAGAGTCAATGAAGTCTAAAGAAATGATGCGCAAGCCTTTGCCATTATTAAATCGAACTTAAACGAAATGAATACGATGAAGCCCCGCTTCAACCGTTTCCGAAGTGACAGTGAAAATTATTGGTTAGTTGAGTTGGTCGAGGATGTGTCCGTTGTATCTAACTAGTAATAAATATGATACTATTTAGTGCTCAACCTGTTGGAGATTGCGGGTCACTTCATTAGTTTCAAAACGTGTCGCGGGCCACCTTAGTGATCTGTATGTGTGCAGCTGTCTCTGGAGCGATCTGTAAATGTGACGTGGGCTGCTTGAGTGATCTCTAATATTTATGGATGCACCCATCCTTCGGAAATGCTTTGATATCTCTCCCAGATGAGAAGCGGGGTCCTTCAATGTTCATTGCTTAAGTGATTTGGATCTATGCCACGGGTAACATAAGTGATCTGTGAATATACAGCGGGTCACTGAAGGGATCTGTAAACGTACCGCGGGCTGTTTAACGGATGCGGAAGTGTACTGTGGGTCTCTTAAGTGATGTGAAACATGTCGAGGACTTCTTAAGCGATCAGGAAATTCGCCGCGGACTACTTAACTGAAGCAAGAAAGTGACGCGGGCTACTTGAGTGATCTGGAACAGAACCCCAGGTCACTTTAGGGAACCTTAAATGTATATGTACCCCCAGGTCACACTTTAGTGATGTATAACAGGTAACTTATAAAAACCATTATAGAGTTGATCTGAGAATATGCCGTGGACTGTTTAAAGGATGCGGAACTGTACCGCGGGTCACTTGACTGATCTGTAAACGTATCGAAGGTGGCACACAGCAGTTGTGGTATTTCAATCTATACCTTTTCGAAGGCAGGTAAGTAAAGCTAATCCCATATATGTTCAACCCATGGCCCGCGAGCCCTATAAGCGATCAGGAAATGTGCCACGGACTATTTAATTGAAGTGAGAACGTGCCGTGTACCACTTAAGGGATCTATAACAGCACCCCAGGTCACTTAAGTGATACGTAAATGTGTTTCGGGCCACTGAAGTGATCTGAGAATGTGCCGCACTCCACTTAAGTGATATGGAACTGCACCACGGGTTTATTATGTGATCTCCTGATGTGGCTTTAATTCATTTTTACAAAGTTAGGTTTCGGGGAGCGGGCCGCATCAGTTCCCTCTGAGGGTCATATTGGGCTCGCGAGCCATGGGTTGAACATATATGGGTTTAGCTTTACTTACCTGCCTTCGAAAAGGTATAGATTGAAATACCAAAACTGCGTCTGTGTGAGCCTGTGATTTGGAGTTACAAGTTTCAATAATTTTTATTAGGAATAAAAGCAGTGGAGTTTTTTTCATAGCCCCACTGCGCGGTCGTGTGCACTTCATAATATCGTTAGGGCCCTGGGTTTCACCCCCCCCCCCCCGTCACACACACACACACAAACACACACAGGTAGCATAATGCTGATCGGGGCTAACGAGAAAGAGAACTCGAAAGAAAGAGAAAGAAAAAGAGAGAAGACTAACTCTTTCTCGTTAGCCCCGAATGCTGATTGGATGACGTTGATTTCACTAGTTTCCCATCATTGAAGAGCGAGTGTGAACCAATCTCCCTTTCAGCAGTCAGCCCTCGCTATACGATACTGATATACACAAATTCAACGCCAGTTCAGAAAATAGATCTTAGGACCTCTCAAACGCATCCCATATATGCATCATAAATAAGTTATCGACATATACACGTAGCGACCAGGAACCAATTCATTAGATTCGTCAGAGGAATGTTTTCAAGTTGCGCGCAAACAGTTTAGTAATATAAACACTTCGATAACGGACACTCCCGGTTAATGGACACTTTTAGTGAGTAATGTCAACAGGCTTGAATCTATTTCACCTCACATTAATGGACACTCTCTGTTAGAGGATAAAATTTTTAGTCTCATGTAGAAGTTTTCGTGGCACTTGAGGTTGTTGAAAAATTTCGTCAAAATCGCCAAAACCAGCGGAGGATATTATAATGTTTGCCTTCTCATTGTATTATAGAAATGTATTTCATTTACCCATCTATTAAAAGGATGTCATCGATGTTTTGTAATTATAATTATGACTTTTTCTGCAATATCATATTCATCAAAAACTCTATTAGCCAATGTAAACTGTCCGTAACAGTTACTCTTACTGTGTAGCTTCATTTAGCTTCTACTTTTAGATGATTTTATGCACATTACCCCCACAGCACACACGTTTGTAACTAACTTGCATGCCGTTCTATAACGGGGTAGAAATTTTTATTTATCTGGCTTACATTCTGAGAAATTGTAAAAAATGTTTCAGAATTTGTCACCAGATGGCGTTTTTAGTATTATCTACATGTTGCTGTACCCATATTATCATTTCACTATATTACTTATATTACTTTCATGACTGTATGTGCTTTATTTTTCAAAAGTTATCAAAGTTTGTTGAATTTCCCATGTTGTCTATTTCTCTTAAATGTTCATCTTTTTGCTCCCGGGCATCTCAATGATTCGGCGACGTCGTAAATGATTATAAGAGGTTGCGTATGCAGTACATGGTAAGTGCTCATAACTCGTGAACGGCTAAAGATAGAGCGATGGGGGAAAAGATTTAGGTATACTAAAATGGGCAAGCGCTACAAATTGGCAGCATCGAAAACGCCCCCTGGTGGGAAATTCTTGAACTTTCTTGATTTATCTCGGCAAGTAAGCGAGTTTTTGAGAAAATTACGGCTTTAATTTCTATAATTTTATTCAGCGAGATAATCATAATATGGGATTCACTAAAAAGTCGACTTAAATCACACCAACAACAGGATTTTCGTTGTGCCCCTGAATCAAGATCACTCGGAATGTTAATTTTGGGTCACCTTGTATTACTTTTACACAACAATTATAACGTAAAAAATTTAATACTTATATATCTATGCATATTAAATTCAAGAGTTATTTAAATATAAAGTTAATTCCCCAGGTCGTCGAGCTTGAGCAGTGGTATTGAAAAAGAGGTTCGAAAGATTGTGCGTGCGCATCAGCCCATCTCCTCTTCCTACATTTTCGCTCCAGTTCCTGCGTGCGAGATCTCTATCATGCCCCCCCCCCCCTCCTATCTGCACCAGGGCAAAAAAAAACTTACATTGGGTTCCCAAATACGGAAAGCTACAAGTTGTTAACATAAGTGATGCCAATGGAAAACAAAGTTGCTAGAATCACTTATAAATCGCCAGTGGCGCGAATTGAAGAATTACTGCAAATCGTAGTGTGTATTAGTAAATTCTACAGGGAGGGGTGGGACCATGTTAAATGGGATGAGCACGTCAGACAGGGTTGATCAAATCTCAAAATACATCATTTATTGAGTGACATGCCCAAAGCATGTAAAATTTTTGGCCGGTCAGGACACTTCCCGTTAGCAGACAAAATTTTCGGTCAATAATATGATTTATAAGGTTATAAGGTAAGACAATTATTTTTATCTTCGATTTTGGTAGAGAGTAAAAACTTGAATATACATCGTAAAATATACGAGGAACAAATCTGAGCATTCCTTCAAAAAAAGTTGGGTGGAGAAGGTCCAAAAGACCAAAACTAGGGGAAAATACGTGTCATATGGCGTCTAATGTTGTGTTCATGTGAGGTATTTTTCCGTAGTTTTGGTCCTCCTCCTAACCAGATCATGGCCCACCGCTCTGTCTCAATGAAGAGATTTAAGCAGGGTGGTTATAGAAGGCCTGGGCCATGCTGGAATCTATGCATATATGATCTATGCATATATGATCTATGCATATATGATCTATGCATATATGATCTATGCATATATGATCTATGCATATATGATCTATGCATATATGATCTATGCATATATGTGTTGGGAATCTAACGTGAGGTCTATAGCCGCTGTGGTGGTCGAGTGGTCATAGTGACGGACTTTTCGTCATCATCGGAAGGGCCCGGGTTCAAATCCCACCGTCGCTACAGTGGTGGTCGGCTGAAGTTGGTTTTCTGTGGTTCCCAACTTCGAGGTGCGAATACAAGCCGATCTCTCCGTTGAAAGCCACAGAGAGCAACAGGCCTACAACAGTAAAATCTTCAATCATTACACTTCACTCCTAGTTCGAAAAATAGGAGGCAGATGGTTGCACTATAACAAGCATTAGACAAAAATGAGCTTCGCATTAGGTTCACAACACGGACACGCACATTCCAACATGTACAAATTCGTTAAAAGTTCCGCAGAGGAATATAGACGAGGTGCATGTATGGTTTAGTAGTTGTAATGTGAAGTCTGTTTTGGTATAAAGCTTGTTATGCGTAGTGCTGCCATCTACAGTCAATTTTTCTAACTATAAGTGAAGTGTAATGATTGAATAATCGTGTCGTTGTAGGTCTGTTGCTTTCTTTACAACGAAGATATCGGCTCGCATTCGCACCTGAAAGTTGGGAACCACAGAAAACTAACTTCAGCCTACCACCAGTGTGGCAATGGTGGGATTCGGACCAGTTTTGGGCATCCCAACTTTTTTTGCAAAAGCGCCCCTTTTCCCATACATTGAACGAGAGAGAAAGCCAAGTAAATTTTATTTCTTCTCTGAAATCAAGCATTAGAATTACTTCCCCCACATATCATCATGATATGATTAGTATTATGACTATAATAATAAGTGTTCATTTCACATATTTGTCATATTTAACGTTTTTTACAACAATTAAATTTCGATCCACCACGGTTAGCAGTAGCGCTTCATCTCCCGCCATTAGCAATTTTTCACTGATTTTGGTCATAATTGACAGGTTTTTCCCCGCCTTTTAAAACCGTTTTTGGTGAAAATTGGAAATTTCCCATATTTTCTCGTATTTGAAATACTAAATTTATGTATTTTTCTCAAGTAATTATGGTCAGTCTAGTTTAGGGGATCTTAAACTATAGGTCGCGACCCAAACTTGGATCACGGGGCTTTTAAGTCAGGTCACACGTACCATTTGGTCACATATTCATTTGTTGCGCCACTGGTTTCAGGGGCATTGCAACGACTTCGGGCAAAGAAATAATTGAAAAATAATGAAAGAAAGAAAAGATAACTGAAAATATAGGTGAATAACTGAAAATAAATGAAATACTGAAACTGAAGCTTTAAATAGCTGAAATAACTGAATAATTGATAAATGAAAATTAGTGAAAGAAAAACTAAAAGTTAATGAAAGAAAAACTAAAAGTTAATGAAAGAAAAACTAAAAGTTAATGAAAGAAAAACTAAAAGTTAATGAAAGAAAAACTAAAAGTTAATGAAAGAAAAACTAAAAGTTAATGAAAGAAAAACTAAAAGTTAATGAAAGAAAAACTGAAAGTTAATGAAAAAAATAACCGGAAATTAATTTAAAAAATAACTGAATATTAATGAAACAAATAACTGAATATTAATGAAACAAATAACTGAATATTAATGAAACAAATAACTGAATATTAATGAAACAAATAACTGAATATTAATGAAACAAATAACTGAATATTAATGAAACAAATAACTGAATATTAATGAAACAAATAACTGAATATTAATGAAACAAATAACTGAATATTAATGAAACAAATAACTGAATATTAATGAAACAAATAACTGAATATTAATGAAACAAATAACTGAATATTAATGAAAGAAAACTTAAAGTTAATGAAGGATAGAGGTAATGTAAGATTGATGAGTAACTGGAAATAATGAAACTGAAACTTTAATAGCTCAAATAACTAAAAATTAATGAAAGAAGAAACTGAAAATTATTGAAAGAAATAGCTGAGAATTAATGAAAGAAATAATTTCAGAATGAAGCTTCCACCAATTTATGACCACTGTTTCATCCCGGACCCTATGCTAAAGCCCGGCATGCCTGCCCGTTAAGACGACACTGAATACATTGGCGTACGCAAATGGGGGGTTGGGGTTCTAACCCCCCCCCCGAGCCAAGATTATATAGCTATTTTGCAGGAAAAAAAGTAACCTTCCTCCCCCCCCCCCCCCCGAGAAGGAAATAAATCTGAAACCCCCTCGAGAAAATTCTGGGTACGCCATTGACTGAATAGTTTCACTAATTTTGAAAACCAAAATTTTTGTTGATGAATTTTGTTGAAGGAATATTTGACTAGCATTTTCAAATTAAAACTGGACCCATGGGGTCGGAAATTGATCTTTAAATAAGTGATCTTTAAACATCTCAGGGGTCACTTAAGTGATCTGGTAATGTGCCGCTCAGTTTATTTTTGCAAAATTAGGTTTCTTGTTGCGAGCCACAGGAGTTGACTCCGAGGATCCCATTTGACACTCGGGCCATGGGTTTGCATTTATTCGTTTTCCGCCAATTTTTTAAACAATTTCGTATTTTTTTTCAATGATTAGCACTTTTTGGCTGCGATCAGTGATGTCTCATATCCCCCCCCCCCCCCCACTCACGAAATATGGTAAGTCATATGCTACTGAATTACATTTTCTAACGTTTCAGTTTTGCGTTGCATTCGGATGTATATGACAATAATAATAAAAGGCAAACAACGCTACGCCTGCATCAAAATAAAAAGTCCGAAATTGTAGATGGTTATGTAGATTTTTTGTAGTAAAAATTTTAGATAGTATTTGAGATAGATTAATTTTTTTTTTTTGGGTCCTTCCGAGACAGATTTTGATTCAATCCGAAATTCTTAATTTGAATAAAGAAAAGCAGACGAGACAGACATTTTTATTGGATAGGTTCGGAGATGCGTAACTTGGACCGTACAGCAGCAAATCTCTTACAGAAACGGTAATCCTATTCGGTCGACGAGAATTGGCCAATCGGATATTTATAAGCTGGAGAGGAATGGCGGGCCAAACATTTCACGACAGACTAACCGCGGCCAAACACACTCTGTCGGGCCAGAGTCTGGCCAGGGCCGTATGCAAGGCAACGACAGAGGAGATCATCGGGCCAAAGAAGAAACATCTGGACTGTAAGATTACGAGTCATTCTAACTTCTCACGTGTTGATTCGTTTCTCTCTGTGCATTGCTATTATCTGTGAATCGCTTCGAAATTGAATTTCGCTTATGCTTATAATTGTGTAAAGAGAAATGGGCGAACGGAAAGCGGTGTTTACTTCCTTCCGGGGTCAAATATGGTCCGGGTCATGAATGTCTTTCGTAGCTGCCCTGCTCTGTGTGAGATTCGAAACTGGGTATGGAGAGGCTGAAAGGGCTCAAGCATTGTTTACTGTTCCACAAAAAGTGCGGGGGTGTATGCAGTTCTGACCTTTTGAGGGGAAGGGGTGCACAGTGAATCTCTCTCTCTCTCCCTGAGAAATTTTGATTGGCTGGCCGTCGAAAAGAATTTTAAAACTTTTTGATTTTATGAAATTTCTTCAAAAAAATTTTTTTTTTTTTAGGGGCATCACTTAAGCAGCCTGTGGCGCATCACCAAATATCCATAGTAGCCTGCAGCACAGTTCCAAATCACTTCAGTCCTTTGCCACCAGTGGCGGATTTTGCAGCAACCGCACCGGTTGCCCTGACTTCTGAAGGGTCCTGAAAAACAAAAACTTCACTTTTTTTCTAATTTAAAGGGACCAGTAGTTTCTTTTGCGCCCGGGGCCTCGACTGATTTTAATCCACCACACATAAGGACAGTGTTATGATTATGGACTGATTATACGTGGATGATGCTATGATCTCAATTTTTATTTCAGATTCTTTATTATATATATATATGTATATCGTTTGTTATTTTCACATAAATTGATAAATTTCCGTATACACCCATCCTCCGGGAAAGCTTCGATATCTCTCTGAGATGGGAAGCAGGGTGTGTCCAGTCCCTCAATGTTCAATGTCTGTGACATAATTCGAGATCACACAAGCAGCCCGTTGCTACTGATGTTTATAGAATCGTGACACAGTTCCAGATCATTTCAGTGACCTGCGACATATTTCTAGATCACTTAAGCAGCCCATGGCTTTGTTCTAGATCACTTTGGTGAATCATAGCTGATTTCTATTTCACTTTGGTGAGCCACAGAACATTTTTAGATTATTTCAGTGAATCGCGACACATTTCCAAATCATTTCGATGAACCACAGCACATTTTCAGATCTCTTCGGTGAGCCATGGCGCACACTCCATAACTCACATAAAGAAATCAACTCGGCCACAGACTTCTAAAGGTTGAGAACCACTGTTCTAGACAATAAAGAACAAGATTCAAATATAATATCTTATATATATAGACCAGCATGGGCGGATATAGAGCTCGCTGTTGAGAGGGGTGATTTTTCAAATTGGTGTGTGAATAGGGTGATTATACATCCCACATTTGTTCCATATTTTCCAGGACACTCCTGGTTTTCTTTGTTTTTTTCTCCATACATTGGATTGAAAATAAAATGTGGTTCCATATTTTAAAAAATACTAGTTCATATCAGGGCAAAAGAAAATTCTCTAGGCCGATTGATTTTCCCCTTTCTTTTCTCAATCTTTTTTACTAAGAGTATGTAATGCTTACTCTTATGTACGTAGCTACAATTTTTAGCAGTGATAAATAATTTGATGGACTCGTATGCCCTGCCATAGATAAAATAACTGCTATGTATTTTTCTTCTAGATTTGATTCACTGTACAAATGAGCAGAATGTCTCGGTGCCAGAGCTTTGCAACCTTCTGATTGAACGAACTCAACAGTCTTCCTGGGTAATAGTATTCAAAGCTCTCATAACAGCACACCATCTCATGTGCCATGGAAATGAGGTAATTAATCTTTTTTTACGATAATGTAATTCTCAGTGATTCTTTCTGGTGAATTCATCGATTTTTTTTTTATCTCAAACACCCAGTTCACAGGAGGAGTGATGGGTCTGCAGCCATAATACACATTATATTAAGGTTTCTAAAAGGTTAAGTTAACAAGGCCTCCAAAGTAGAATGCATTGTTCTGCAACGAACTCTCTGCTGACTGGAAATGTTTCTAGGCAAAGATTCACATGATTGATTTCTATACTTTTTCTTTTAATTCTTCCAGTTTGTTCTGCAGCAGCACAGGTCATTCTACGACGTACAACACAGATTTTGGCATATTCTGTTTTGGGCATTAAGGCTTCAAACTTTTCAAAGCTCTCACCTTATATCGCTTTGAATTTATACTTTTTAAACAATTTCTTGATGACTTCTTTCTTTTGTTTTTTCCCTTTCAGTGTTTTGTTTGGATCAGGGCCGTCTTAAGAGCATCATGTGGCCCCCAGGCCAAATGATATTTCTGAGGCCCTACGAGGCAAATTTTCAAAAATCTCAACCAGATCCCATTTTTGTGAGGGGCCCCCTTTTCTCTTGAGGCCCCTGGGCCATGCCCGGGTAGTCCCATGCCTTAAGACGGCACTGGTTTGGATGGGGTTTTTCAAATCACAACTATTGGTGTCCCTACAGGAGTTTTAGTGCAATGGAAAGAATGATGAAAAGGGTGTGCGTGACCAAATCTGATGATGATCATTAACCAGAGGTTTTAAATACATTATTCAAATAGCTTTTTCGCCGGGATATTTTTATTTGGTCGTTAAACAGTTTACCGTTAATGTACTTACTGTATTTTGTAATAATATAAATGGATGTATTTATATATATCCCCAATTTGTTGTACATTTTTTTCCCCATGAAAATAATTGAATTATTTATGCAGAAACTTCTCGGTCTAAAAGTTTGGTCTTAGAATTCTCATCTGAAATATTTTATTGGTTTTATTTACTGTTAATTCATTAGAAAGTTTTATACTGTTAATTCATTTGAAAATATTTATATATCTCTGTCATTTTGAATATTATATTTCAAGTGTATTTTTTTTTTTCAGCGTTTCGTCAGCTGTATGGCTACTTCCAGTTGCAAGTTTCATCTCAGCAACTTTGTGGATAAAACCACAACACACGGTAACTGTTAGATAGCATTGAATTTTTGATTACAGGATATTTATAATTCCACTGATGCTACTTTGAGTCATCTGTATCTCAATCTAATGAACGAAAGGACACTAAACTTCTTAGGTGGAAACTAATGGTTACATGGGAAGGAAGATTCTGCAGAAAAAGTAATTTAGTTTCAAACATCGTTGCTAAGGAAAAGCATTATGTTTTTTAGTCTACATAGCCGAGGATTTTCATGATTGCATATTTAAGAATTCAAAATATGAATTTGTGTCTATGTGGGCGTCAACGTCACCATTATTTCTGGCTCTAAATAAATGGGTAAATGTTCAAAAAAGACATTCTGCTGGCCTGCTCAGCTCAACATGTCTTCAGAGGTGCTGCTGACATTCTATAGTGTATGTAATACCCAGAATTTTGGGGGGGAAACTCATAAAATTTTGGTTAACGTTTTCCACAGGACGTGCACTTTCCGAGTATTGAGAAAAAAATATGAAACCCCCCCCCCCCTCATACTAACATTTCTTCTTTTTTCTCTTCATGTCTAGCATGATTGTGTTAAGTCATCATGACCTTGAAAAGTAGTTTCGCTACCTACTTTTAAGTACAAAGAAAGTTTTATACTGTATTAGTATAAAATATATAACAATATATAACTCAGCGGGCTGTCATGACTAAGGTTGATGAATTTTCATCCCTGAATGAGTGGCTCTCCACCCGCCCATGTCAGAGACAGTGTATTTACTGCTTAAATTTGCTTCATTCCCACAAGATTCTACATGGGTCTTTTTGAAGACCCGTGTAGGATTCAATTGCCTGTTCAAATTGTAAACAAAATTTGAGATCATTAAAAGGAAAAACAATCTGCAAAAACTCAAGACTTGTCATCTAGCTAATATGTGGTCATGAGTTTCATGTCACAAAAATAAGGGTTTGACCCACTAGGCCTTTAATATGCAGTTGTGGTCAGTTAAATACCATTTTCTGAGGTTTTCCATTTTTGAGTTGACTATCCCTTCAAAAAAAATATAAATTGGAGTGGAGCAGCATCGCTGTGTCTTAGATTACTGCAACACATTACTGTGAAATAGTTTTATCTTCACCAGTGCAACACAGCCACTCTTCATGAGTTTAGTAACCGGCACACCACAACCTCTGTAAAGGCCCTCTAGGCTATCAATTAATGCTGATGCTATTAGCAATGGTGATGTTTTACAGGGAATGCAAAGTATGGTCCACATAAGGTCCATGGAGGAAGGGTCAAATTGAAGGCAGTCAATGTCCTCATGAGGGAAGTGAATGTGATAAATAGAGCCCGGATTATATGCAAATGCATATGTGCATATGCTTTTGCATATTTTGACCTTTTTTAGCATTAATGCATATAAATGCATAAAATCAAAGAATTTTCAGTATAAGTGCATATTTTGAAGGTTTATTTAACTCACTCAATTTTTTTTTATAATTTTTCAAATAAATATTGCTCATATAAATAATATATTGTTCAAATAAATATTTTTATAATATCGATTTTTTTCCCGCAGGTGAAATTTAGTGAATTAATACATATTTATAAAGTATTTTACGAATATTAGCCGTTTTATTGTCATGTTAAATTTTTTTTAGAAATTTAGAAATAGTGTCGAAATTTTTTGTTTCTGGTATTTTCGTTATTGAGCAACTACGACGAACTAAAAGTAGAAAAGATGCATTTTAAAAACACATCTGCTTTTTTTTTGCATGGTAATTTTTTTAATGCATATTTTCTCATTTTTTGTACATACTTCGGAATTTTTGACTTTTTCAAGATTTCTAGTGCATATTCTGGAGTATTTAATGCATATTTTGGGATTTTCAGTGTATATTTTGGCATTTAAGTGCACATTTTAGCATTTTAAGTGCACATTTTGACATTTTAAGTGCTCATTTTTGTATTTTAAGTGCACATTTTGTATTTTAAGTGATTTTGCATTTTAAGTGCACATTTTGCATTTTAAGTGCATATTTTGTATTTTAAGTGCATATTTTTGTATTTTAAGTGCATATTTTTGCATTTTTAAGTGCATATTTGCATATTTTTAGAGCATATTTTGCCACTTTTTTAGTGCATATAATCCGGGCTCTAGTGATAAATAAAGCATAACATTTTTCACTGCGATTTCATCTCTGTCATTCATGTGTCTGTACATCTTTTTTTACACTGCACAGCACCATGGTTTCCCCTTTCTGCAAAATTTGGAGCTGCAATTTTTTTTTTTGTGAGATTCCCTTTTTCCATGTCATCATTAGTCCCTCGCCAAGTTTGTTGTCAATCAGGTTGTTAGATTAAGCTACAGATGACTCTGAGTAGTATCAGTTTAATTACAATCATCCTGCACATGTGAGTAAAAGATGGCCATGCCACTGGCGTGCCATTTTTGTTTCAATACCTTGTTTTTGATTTGATCTTGTTTTAGCAATTTTAAATATGCAGATTTATGTTTTTAGTTGCATATCCATAAGAATGTCATTTTATTTTTCCGCGAAGGCTAGCTTTTCTTGTTCATGATTGAAATGTTTCTGATATTTCTATATTAAATTAATGCAGTTGATTTTATGTGTGAACTACAGTAGGACTAAAGAAAGATTGCCACTTGAGTCACAAACCGTGAATGAAAATTCTAGGCTACCAAAAGCTCTCTAATGGTTGTCTCGATAGCCTGCCAGTGTCCTCAAACATTTTGACTAACTTGCACTTGCGAAGCTTCCTTGTTTTTTATTCCTGTCTGCAAGCGAATTTCAGACTTAAGAGATAGTTTTCCGATTTCTAAGGGGAGAAAATTTCCAAACATATTGATTATAGCACAAGTTTTTTATACATAAGATTCAGTGTTTTTACTCTGTGTATGAAATATGATATATTTTAAAGTAATCATCTTTGTCACGTTTTTGTCACTTCACAGGTTATGAAATGTCAACATTTGTGAGAAGGTATGCAAAGTATCTCAATGGTAAAGCTGCATCCTATAGATCTATGGGAGCTGATTTCTGTAAGATGAAAAGAGGGTAGGTATTTCATAGAGATAAAGTGAAACTTGGTTAATTTGAACATTGTTTATTCGAATTTTGGATAATTTGAACTTTTACGAACTCCCCTTGAGTTAGCCCCTATTTTGGATTGTTTAAAGTTTGGGGTGGGGGAGGGAATCATTATTGATGTATGAGCAAATGCAGATAGTTGAGGAAAATCCACAAGCAATCAGACGTTGCATCACGTGATTGATTTATTCAGTATCCAGGTGTATTGGCTGATGAAAAAATTTGTTAGAGTAAATCTTTATGAATAAAAGTTTAAAAAATTGCGAAGTTTCTAAATTTAGGCATGGTGGGTGTCTTTTTTAACTGGCGACACCACATGATCTAAATAAGTGACGGGGTAACTCTTTTAAGAGCAAGACAAAAAAAATTAATTTTGGCAGACCGGACATATTTTGATATTGATTCATAATTGGAATTTTTATGCTTAAAAGTGAATTTCTGTAAATCCTGTAAAGGGCTGGATGGAACCTCTATGCAGGCCATGTTTGGCCTGCATAGAGGTTCCATCCAGCCAAACTGAGAAGCTTCATGCCAATGCTAATATTTCTACTTGTTGACATGTTTTATGTGCAGTCAAATTGGAAAGCAAGTGATGTTTTTATTTTTTACATCATATTAGTCTTTTAACGGCCAATTGGATAGTGTATGTTTTCAATGTTAGTTCCCAATCGGGAACATGGTTTTTATTAATTGGAAAAAAGATATATTTTTCGTTCGTAGAAGCGCTTGCTTTCTTCCCCCCCACCCCCCCCCCTCATGCCCTGAAGGTGTGATATTCCATCATCTTAATTTAACATGGCCTGCAGTTTGCCCATCACTAATCTAAATACATAAAAAAGATTATCTGTGCTCAATTAATCCACCAGAAGGATTTGGATGACTAGGGAGCAATTTCAGAAGCACCTGTCTGCATACAAAAAATTCAAAATACTAATTTGCAAAGTTTGTTTTTTCTGATAAGTTTATGCCTACTTCAACTACTTTATGCCTGGTTCAGCTAGAATGCATCAAAATTGTGTACCACTTGATATGAATTATGTTGTTCGACCTCTGGAAACATTTCTTCAGAACAGTTTCTTCTAAAAAATTCTAATGAAAATGGATTAGCAATATTTTGGGAAACAGTTTCATAACTGATGATCAGTAACTGTTTTCGTAAATCAGGCTTTAAGTGTGAGCAAAAAATTCTAGTGATATTGGTTCCAGAACAGTGGAAGAATGTAGCAACGAAGATAAATTATTAATCCTATGTGAATATTAGTAATTAAGTTACGCAGTTTGTAGCCATTTTATAGGTAGAGTATAGATTAATTGGATTATTCGAACTTTTTTCGTGTCCCCTTGAGCTTCAAGTTAACCAAGCGTTACTATATTTGTGTTTCAAAATTTTAATTCACTAATACCTATGTTCGTATGTATGTATTTTTTTTTAGAACTGAAAAAACTACGAATTTGCTGTGACTTTATGTCCACAATTATATTCAAATATTGCTTGTATTGTTTTCACTGTCATATCATAATTTTCAATCTTTTTGTTATAGGAAAGAAGAAGGTGTCCTAAGAAACATGAACACAGAGACAGTAAATTATTTTTATGATATTAATTTTGTTTACTCTTTATGTAATTTCCTGTTGTGTGTACAAATACAAACACCACAACAGGCCCAACAAGGTGTCTGAAAAAGTACATATAAGTTACTCAACCCCTGTGGTTAAGCTCCACATTCATCAAAACTGAGAAGCTTCATGCCAATGCTAATATTTCTACTTGTTGACATGTTTTATGTGCATTCAAATTGGAAAGCAAGTGATGTTTTTATTTTTTACATCATATCAGTCTTTTAACGGCCAATTGGATAGTGTATGTTTTCAATGTTAGTTCCCAATCGGGAACATGGTTTTTATTAATTGGAAAAAGATATATTTTTCGTTCATAGAAGTGCTTGCTTTCTCCCCCCACCTGCCCTGAAGGTGTGATATTCCATCATCTTAATTTACAAAACTTCATTCATTTCAGCACTTTATGCCATAAATTGTTTTTCTAAATCGCCCATTTTTAGTGGGAAAGTTAGAAGTAAAATTTAATCTTTTTAATTTCAATGTTGTTTCTATGGACATGTGCAATTCCAGAAAACACACTAAAGTTTTTTGCCCGAATTTTTTTATTGATATCTGTAAATTAAAGATCCGAAGGGAAATAGAAGGAAAAAAATTAAGAAAATATCAATTCAAATCTTAATTCAGCCATCAAAAGGTTAATGAATTGGAGTATTTGTATTGTGATATTTCATTTGCGAATTATAGGAGGAATTTCATTTCTCAAATCAGTGAAATTTGCAGGTGTGGTTTATATTCTACCACTGATTCATACACAGGAAATTACCACTACTGCTATTAAACCACACTTGCATGTCATCCATATTCCTCTGCAAAATTTCTAACAAATTTATACATGTTGGAATGTGCATGTATGACAAGAAATTACTGAAATTTTATTTGTATCTCTTGGTTTGAAACCTTTATAATTAAGTGTTCAAATTGTCAATATGTAGGATCTTTCAATTTTTTTTTTTTGGCTAGTTGCTGAAAACTCTTCCATTCTTGCAAGAACAGTTGGACACTTTGATAGAGTTCGATGTGAGTATCAATTTAACAATTAAGATACAGTCGATGCTGGTTAGCAAAATGTTTCTTGAAATAGGAAGTTCATAAATGTGTAACACATTTAAAGGAGTAGTATATTGTTTGGGACCAGAAGATTAGTTTGTAAACGTATGTAATTCGTAAATTTGTGGTTTGTAAAATTGAGCGTAGACTGTATTCACAGAAATACAGCACTTTATTGCATAACTTAGTTTTAAAAATTTATGTGTATGAACTTTACAAAATATAGCTTTTATACAAATTTTTAATTTATTTCTTGTTTCATTAAAACCTTCAAATCAGTTTTAAAAGAACTTGACTGTTCAAAATTTAGTTTTCTTGTGTATATTTGAACTGTCAATCAGAATGGTTTAAAATTTGTGCTTGGTATTATCGCTGATTCATTACTTAATAACATTTAAAATCTTGTACTGTTTACAAGTGCTCATGCAAAAGCCTTGGCTAAAATGAAGTCTTTCAGAATCAATGAGCTTTCTTTAATTTTCTTTCTTGTTCTTTAAATTTGATTTTCCTTCAAGAATGGGTTACAAGGACAAAAAATTCCTGTATATCAAATGACTCTAGGGTGCTTATAGTCCGTTTCAGGTTAACTTTGCAGTGAAGAGGAAGCTACGAGGGAACCTCATCACTCGTTGCTATGGCAACAAAAGCCTCTTAACCAATGTATCTATGCGCGGCCTCGGTAAGGTATGGACGATTTCTAGGATACCGCGAAAATGTCGTTGTGCTTGCTATAGATTTTTGGATAATGGTAACCAATATATTTTTCTAATTTAAAAATTTCAAACAAAGAAACATCGGTTCAAAACGATATTTTTCCTTTTTTTTCACAAAATAATTTAAAAAATTGAAATATTCTGTATAAATGATCATCATAAAACTCTGATTTATGGGAACTTTATTTTGCTGCGAAGGAGTGCACTCTCTACCTTTCTCTCCACTGCAAAGTTAACCTGAAACGAACCGTAGTTTCATTTTAGGAGCAAGATTTTATTTCAATCTTTTGTACACCATTTAAGTGTTCTTCCCAAAGCATTTAATTGGGTGAAGTGTGTGTGTGTGCGTGTGTGTGTGTGTGTGTGTGTGTGTGCGCGCCTCCAAGCAATCGAATCATTAACAGACCACCTAAAATTTTGTCATTATATGGATGACTACCTGAAATTTTTGTAATTCCTTGTTCTGCTTAGCCTATAAACTTTCATCTAAATGCTTCTTTCTCTCACAGCTATGAAAAACTTCAAAGAAAACACTGATTTCACTGGATAGAATAAAGTACACACATCCCTCCTTTAACCATCAGTCATTTTGTGGTGACATGTAGCAGATCCAATAAATAAATAGACATAGATCCCCTATTTTGACCTGTCATGTTGTGTCTAGTATTCATTGAGACTGTAAGAAAGATTCATAGTACAGTAAAACCTCTATTAATGGGCACCCCTCAGATTCGGTCACCTCTATTTTGTGGCCAAATAATAATTCCCCCTTGTATAATAAAAGTATGCATTTCAAACCCCTTATTAATGTTCCCCTTTCTGTTAAGGATGAGTTTTTTTTTGCCTGCTGGTGTCCGCAAAAGAGATTTTGCTGTACATTGTGTTGATACATTTATTATTGCATCATTTTAGCTACATTATTTACACAAAATGAATGTAATTAACCATTGCTATGCTATTTTATGTTAAATTTCAAATTAATGGGTCTGGATTATTTGTAGCATCGTACTAAAGCAGATACTTGATAAAAACAATAACTCATTCTTAGTCATTTTAAATTAACCATATCAATTAACATTGAAAAAAAAAATGTTGCTTGACTGCATAAGTTCGTTCTCACAGATACACATGGATAAAACAACAGTTCCAGAAAAATAAATAGCCACAGTGCCCAAAGTTGGCATAGTAGATAAATGAGTTTAAATAAGAAATTATCGAGAACCTCAATTAAAATGCTCCTGCCATCTTTTGCTGTAGATATGGGTCTTGCATACCCAACCTGTATACTTGGTTAATCGTTCCTCCCTTGTTTCTATAGATCAACTATATAACTATATTGTTTTGTATAGTTTCCTTTTTTTTTTCTTGATTCTTGTATCAAACTGAATATTTATTCTTGTGCATCATGGATTTTTCAGTGTAATCCTGATGATCTATCAAATGGTGTCATGAATTCATGTTTTATGCTTTTATACCGTGATTTGATCCAATTGTTTGCTGTATATAATGACGGAATAATTAATCTCTTTGGTAAGTGATGTTTTTCTAAAACTATTTTTTTTTTTTAAACAGGATACCTAAAGTATTTGTCCTTGAATCCAAATTTTTATTACTTTGACTGTAATGTTTCTGAAGCATGAGAGACATTCAAATCAAAACAGTTGCATGAATATTGTTACATAGGTGCCAATGCTTGTGATTTCCTCAAAAGTCGCCTGATTTTTTTTTTTGCCTTATTAAAACTTCTGGTCTGAAACCAATTTTTTTTTCCCCTGAAACCCTCAAATTGTGCTTTGCAAAGATGAAAAGTCCCTAAAAAAAATTCCTCACTCTGTGCAATCCTAGGCCGACATATTTCCTCGACAAAAATATGGGAAATTAAGAATTCAAAAAACTTGTAATTATTGAGTGTTGCCAAAAAATGAGCAAAGTTGACAGTTATTGCTAAAATTGACAATGGCAGGAAATAAAGCACTACTGCAAATCACAGTGCATTGAAATTAAATCTGCAAAAAAATGTTTTGGGTGAGATAAATATTAATATTTTTCTAGTCATAATTATAATATGATTTATAGGTTGTGGAATAATTTTAATCCTTGATTTTAGTGAAGAATAAATATTCAAGCATGCTTTTTTTTTTTTTTGAAAATGAAGGAAATTGGATAGCTTTAAAAAAAGGGAAATGTTGGGACAGCCAATAATTAGGAGAAAATACTGAATTTTCCTTGGAGAAAACTGATTAAACGGCTTCCTTATGTAGTCCTTTAGAAAATCCCGATTTTTTTACCTTTTATTTGTATGGCAATTTTTATATCAACTATAGGATTTAGTCACAACAAACAGATTTTTCAAGTCTGGGAATTGGCACATATGTTATGAATTTCACATTTTTTATAAATATTCAGCAAATGTCACAAAACATGAGATTCCTATTCATTTTTGGCTTAGTATTGAATTTTAATATTGATCACAGGGATTTTCAAACTTTTTTACCGCAGCAACTTCTGGTCAGTTTTCAGAATTTGCAGGTGCATCCTGATGCCTTAATTGATATACTCCCCTTTTATAAAGATGTTGCTAAAAAAACTGATCACCAAGTAGCTCTACAAATTTTGAACCATGAAACTTCTGTTGTATCATGCCTCTCTGTTCGAAAACCCCTGGTGTATGAAAAATTTAATTTAAAAAAAACTTCAGTATTCAACTTTTGTTAAGGAATGAAATGTTAATGTTAATGTTCATGTTAAGGAATGAAATTCAAGTGTATGTATTTATTGAATTTTATTCTTTTTCATCAGAGAAGTATTTCAACATGAATAAGAAACACTGTCGTGAGGCTTTGGATATTTATAAGAAATTTATTGTTGTCATGGACAAAGTTTCAGATTTTCTGAAAGTTGCAGAGGTAACAGTTTTTTTTTATTAGTCTTCAATCTTGTTATGGATATAATCCTACAACTAATCATATGAAACCTCCATTTTAATTTATATTCATAGCTTAAATCACAAACATTTTGTGTGCATTCAAGCTTGGTTATAACATGATGATGCACAACAAAGAATTGCTTATCAGAGATCTGCCTAGCCAAAATTTGGATCCATTTTCCAGACCCTTCACAAAATAAAAATCAATAAAATCACCAATTTGGCTTTTTTTTTTTTTTTTTTGTGTGTGTGATGAACTAGATTTCCCTTCCCATAAAATTATGTATTTTTCACAAAAACAAGACTCTACAAAAAAGTTGGACAGACCCCCCCCCCCCCCCCCCCGTTTATACTTTTCACCCTTTCTATGTTAGTTTGCAGTATGGATATATGATAATGTAAATATCACATAGTTAATTGTCAAATTTGTGATTATCAAGTACAGTAGAGCATTGATTATCCGAAACAATTGGGGACTGGGATTGTTTGGCTTCCTCTTCGTGAAGGGTCGTCGATGATACTGGTAATGATTTCATCGTCCGTCAGTACTTGGTAGCCAGGTTCATCTGCATCACATTTGAGCCAGTCTTGAATGTTTTCCTGGTCACATTTTTCAAATCATGAAGATTCTTTCATCATCCCAGCCAGTTCTAATACAAATTGGCTGTTTGGTGACTCTTCAGGTGCAGTGATAGACATCCCAGACATCTGATGACAAGAGCTTATTCCAGGTGGAGGAAAGCGCTAGTGGAACGTCTACATAGCGCACAAATTTGAATTTGCCGGCTGGAACGCTTTCTATTAATCGATGCTTTACTGTATAGCTTTCAGCTAAAACTGACAAATCTGCTTCTTGCAATTAAATAACTTATGATTTGAGATTAAGATTCCAATTCAGAAATGTAAAATCTTGCATGAAATACATGTTATAATGTGTATAACACATAACTTTGTTATCATGTATTGATATGACACTACCCCTCTTCCTTCCCTATTCTGTCCATGCAGAATTTATTGTGAATATAAATATGTGATAATAAAACATTGAAAATGACACACACACATATATATGACAATATTTCTTAGTCAGACAGCCATGCATAACAAATGATACCAATATTCACGTACGAATGATTTGTATAAGGACAATATACTAAAACAGTTGTTCCCAAACTTTTTTGAAGAGAGATTTCTTTCCATCAGTGACTTCCCCCCCCCCTTTTGTGACAAGGATTGTCTTTGACACCGGTCATAATTAACTTCATTCAAAATAAACAGTAACTGCACTGCCATCAAATAGTTTTTTTTCTTAGGCCCTATATAAATTGGTTATTATATATATGAAATTTTTATATAAGATGATGTATATAGACTATGTGAACAGCTCAGTTAAGAGCAAAAACATCAATTAAACTTTTCTAACCTAAATAAAAATATGTCTAAAAATTTCTTACGAAACGTTTTAATTTCTGAAATTCTCTTGTGACCCCTTCCCATAATTCATAGACATGTCCCACACTCTGGGAACTAATATGCTAGACAATATGTCGAGCATATTTTGAAGTTATGAATAAATTTTGAATGTTGCAGTCTAATTTGAAAACATTCAAGTTCATAATACAGGGTGCATAAGTAACAGGGCATATGGTATTTTACTGCCAAACCATTTGTCCTAGATGCACCCTTCCAATTAGAAAAAGTATCCAAATAGTGTGTATCCTTAGATATGTCATTCATGTTGCAAGAGGTTGTATAGTTATTAAAATAAAAACATTTTATATGATCCTCTTGTGCCCAAAAACCCCTTTAGAAAGTTGTTGCACTGTCTCTTCTGATGCCAAATAAAAAACCACATTTCTAAGTGCAATATTCACTAAGTTATTAAAAAAATGAAGGAAAATTGGAAAAAAAAACAGCATTAAATGCAGGTAAAACAGTTTATCGTATTTAACACTTTTTTTCTCACCTTTCTTCCGTTTCTCGAATTTGAATAACTCGGTGAGTATTGCACTTAAATATGTGGAATTTGTTTAGTTGACATCAGGAGAGAAGGAGCATAAAATTTCTAAATGGGTTTTTAGGCACACTAGGATCATATTAAAATTAAAAAATTAACTTTTTATAACTATACAATTCTATAATAATCTACCCAGAGAAATCACTGACACTACTGCATTTACTTCCTTTTTAAAACGCCTCAAACTTGACCTGCTCGAACTCATTAACATTGAGTCCCATTTCTGATTACATCCTTTAACATTATACTTAATTAAATCATATCTTTAAATCACCTTCCATAATCCTGTACAAATTCATGTGCTGGCTCCATATTTATTATGTATATCATTAACATGTTATTCATATATTTTTTTCTTTTGTGTATTTGGGGTCAATATTAAGTCTATTAAGAATTCATGTTGATATTATTCACATGTAATTTTTATAGCACCTCCACCATTGCATGAGAATATCCTTTATTATTTATCTTTAGCATATTTTATTTATTTTCTGTTAATTATACTATTTTTATTTGTAACCACTATCTTTCTTTTTGTATTGTTTTTTTCCATATCATATATCTGAAAATAATTTCACTGCACTATATTTTATAAACCTATTCATTGTAACAACCAGTATGGGACATTGATCCGGTATGGGTCTTGGTCGTCTCCTTGGTTGCCAATAGTATCATATAACATGTATTCAAGCAAATCTTATATATAAATGTGAAAGTATGTATGTTCTTTATACAAATCTACAGTTTTATGCCGATCGTCGCCAGATTTTGCATATATAACAAACAGGACCGGGATTGAGCCGTAGGCTACTTTAAAAGTTCGTCAGAGCTGGGCAAATGCCCGAAATGGGCGAAAAACTGTGTGGCAACAATGGTTTTGGGGCTTCAACAATCACATTCGGAACGTTTACTTTGGTTACCGTGGTTCTGTAACAATGCGTTTCAGACATGTATATATGCCTTTACAATGGTTTGCCACTTTAACGCTGCCAGTGTATGTATAATAGCTTATGCCTTTATAAAGGTTTGTCACTTTTTCAATCTTCCCAGTAATGAGAGCTTTTTAAATAGACGTCAGAATCTTCATCAGCATCACTTTGAGGGACAGACAAAGGATAATCCCTATAGAAATCAGTGTTAAAATTGCCGATTTTACTGTAGAAATAGGAAAAATTTAGTGGGTTTTCTACCACATCAATAGTTTTAAAAATTGTATTGAATTCTCGATTTTTGAAATAATGAGTTATCTTAAAGATATACGAAGCCCAGGAGAGATTAAATATGATGTAATTAGCTGGACCTACTTTTGAGTTGGATATCCATGCAATAACATTGATTTCAACTTTTTATTTATATCTCCTCAAGCATGAAAATTAATCTCTCCATATTGTTTTTTAATATTCAACTTCATAAATTCACATAGTTTAAGTTGTTTTAAAATCAATTATGGGGCTCATAAAGTACATCGAAGAAATTCCGCAGCTTTAATTAAGCAATTTTGGGAAGCAGAAACAGGCAGGTGGATAACTTGAAGTTCATGGGGGGGGGGGATCGAAATACATAGCGCGCCCCTTAAAAAAGAAAACTATTCATTTCTATGTTTCTTTAAATCTAGATTTGTTTCTTTCATGAGTCCCGCAGGAAGTCGCCATATTGGTTAACTTGGACATGATTTGTATGCCCCCTCAAAGAAAGAAAGAGGGAGATATCACGTGATCCAAAAAGTCTCATTGAATAAAACCCGGGCTTGCCGGGTATTATAGCTAGTTGTAAAATGAATTTGAAAAAAAAAAAACCTCTTGCAACATCAATGACATACCTGAGTACTACATGCCATTTGGGTACTATTTCTAATTGGATGTATGCCTCTAGGACCAATAGTTTGCCACTAAATACTATACACCCTGCTACCTATACACTGTGTATGTTTTGAAATTTTAAATTTGGCTTCGTGAAAAAGTCTACTTTTTATTATTACATTTGCAGCTTAATATGTCAAGTTGCTTTTCACTATCCTTTATAATTTTATTTGAATGCAATCTTTTACATAATATCATAGAGTACTCTCTGTTACTCTAAAATATTAAGCTCTCCGTGTTCTTCCAGAGTGTTGGAATTGATAAGGGCAACATCCCAGACTTGACAAAGGTAAGTTTTATTTTACTATTATTATAGATTTTTGCGTAATTTAATATCTATTCTAATCCTCCTTATAATTTTCAATTAATTTATGAATCTAAAAGGCTTTTGTTTTTAGGTTTGTTTAAAGTTTAATGTACAGTAATACCTTGATAAGTCGTCACCTCAAGTTATTGAAAAATTATGACTGCTTAAGCGGAGTGACGACTTAAGCAGGTTGCCGTCAGTTTCAATGTGCAATGTTGTGAAAATCGTATAAATTTAAAGTAATATGAAATTTATTGAAGTATGAATCAAAATAATAATATTAATAAAATTTATAGATCGCAAAAGAATAAATAATAGCAATTTTTTTACCTTTTTTATCTCATTACTTAAATTACTGTGGTAAAATGTATACTGTAAACTTTGATTTATACTAGTAATTTTTAATTTAGACTAACAGTTGCTCTATTAGTCTAAAGCTGAAAGTAGCTTTTCTTCGTAATAGAACTCTCTATTGCACATTAATTTTACATAGACGTCAAATTTAACTTTAGTATTTTAATTCTTCATCAGTAGTTCATGATACAACTACAAAGTAATCTCCAACACTTTTGACTTGGTGGCGGGGCCGTGGGCAGGGAAAAGTAAACAGACCTCAACTTGGGAAAGAATGTCTAATTTTTTCAACAAAGATATTTTGTTTGAATTTCAAGCCCTAAATTAGGATCCATGCTTTCTGTGTGATTATTTATTATTCGTTCCCATTGCACTTTGACTTGATTAATTTGATTCTTTGATTTACATAATTTTTGATTTCCTCGCACTATATGTAATCTTTGACATATCAATAAATTTTGGTTTTGCCGGAGATGCCCTGCCCCGGGAAGGGAAGTGCTTGCATTGCTTCTTGCGACAGAGCTTGGGTGTCTCACGGTTTCTCCAATGGAGCCCAGGCAGAAATGAAATCTAGCTTGAACAGTCCCCAATGTTCCAAAAACCTTAGTCGGAAAATGAACTTCGCCAGTGTAACTTAAACTGTTCCGTTTGGGTATATAGGATTTTATGGTGACTTTTGAGCATATGGCAATGCTGTTAACAAGCTCTTTTTTAATGGGAGTCATAAAAATAGTCTGTCCCACTTTCCCAAATTTTGTCATAGTGACGAGTTAACCAAAATTAGCGAAGAGTAAACGAGGGTTTAATAACATTGTTGTCTATGAGAGGTGGAAGTGCCTGAAGAAAAATGACGGTTTAACCGGAGTGATGACTTATTAGGGTGACGACTTAATGAGGTTTTACTGTATATGATTTACAGTGGTAACTTGAGTTATATACCAGTGCCTAGAATTGCAAATAATCTAAGTTTAAAGCACAACATGTTCTCTAAAAGTGCTCAGACTTGCAACCAAATATTTTATACATGCGAAAAACTCATTTAATTCACAGAAATTAGGGCATTTTGAACAAGGTAAAGTTAACATTAGTTGTTCTGTACTGAGTATTGTGCCATGCTAATTGATTTTCAAACAATTCCTAGCTCTACTGTAAGCACAGTCAAAAATTTACTTTAATCAGCATGGTTTATCTCTGAGATTAAAGATTACTTTTTATCTAACAAAAACACTGAAAAATATAAATCAAAATTTAGACTGAAGGTATTTAGCAGTCTGTTTTTAAATATTCTATGTTGCAGTAGATATTCTTTTTACTTGAAACATTATATACAAAGACATTGAAAACATTTGTATCTGAGAGATCACACCTGACATTTTGATGATGTGGAATAAATTGAAGAGGTCTTCGTTATGAGAAAGTTTGTCTCTAGATACAAATAACATTCAGAAAAAACTCTGATTCAGATTACTCTTAATTTGACGTACCACTATCTGAGAATATAATTGTATCCAACAGTAATAGAACTTCAAATATCAGTGATATCGCTTATACTAGTGCGCAATTTTGTTTCCATTTATTTTCGAAAGTTTTTATTGAAAGAATTCATTACTCCCCAGTATTTGTAAAAAAAGTTGCTCTGTCACCTTTTAATCTAAATAGACTGTTTCTTTCTTTAAAACTTATTCCTACCTGCCAATGTTTCCTTTAATTTTTTTTTACCTGTACAAATCTGCTCGCTCTTTGTGCAGTAAGGCTACTCCATAAACACTGGTGGATATATTGTGATTTCACATGAAGCATTTCTACCATGAGCAACTGCCTACATAGAGGCTTAGGGGGAACATTACCACCCACCTCTAAATGTGAAATGTTACAATTCACAGAGCTGATGTAGCCAGAGTAGTTTTTCCAATGTGTTTCAGGAAAATAAACATTGTAACTTTTATTCACTGTACAACTGAATTGATACAATTACTACAGTGTAATCTCAATAACTGGATACCATAGCTGCCAAGTCTCCTGAATTTTAGCTTCATCTCTCAACCTCCCGAAAAGTTCTTACATTTCCCGAATTTTTGCAAAAATCGCAAAAAAAAACCCCTAATTGTCCATAAAAATTCCATACTTTAATTTTTTTTTAAAAAGAATCCCTGCTTATGAAAACAATTTCTAAGGAATTTCTAGTGCAATAAAATGTCTTTTGCCTCAGTTTTTTTCCCTTTCAAAATGACGTCATATGTCATAAATGGAAGAATAGTGGGAAATTCCTTTTTTAAGGAAGTTTTACAAACCCTCTGATGGTAACAAGAAAAGTTGTTTGTCTTATCGTGCAGGGAAATAGCCTATCAGCCAATAGTCCTGGATAATAATTGAATATTATAGCGCATGTGGTCAAAACTTCCTCTTTTGTTGAAGTTACATACGTGCGATAACAAAACATGAATACTGATAAGCAAAAAATATTTAATTAATTTTAAAGATACATCAAACGTTCCAGAAAAGGGCAGACTTTTTCTTTTTGTACAAGTTGTGTTAAGGACATAAACATCGGTCATGGTGGAAAGACTGACATCACCCATGTGAAATCAAGAAAAAATTAAGCAAGTGTGACAAAAAGCCAGTGTTCTTAAAAAATTGGTGCTTTTTTCCTTCATCTTCCGATGATTTGGTCATTCTCGTAGAATGTTTGTTCACATCGTTTCTGATTGAACACTATTTTTTTTAGATCAAAATTTAACTTCCATGTGTGTAAAATCCCTATTTTATTTGGAAAAAAATCCCTTTTGTATTTATTAGGGAGTGGTTTTTTAGTATAAAATACAGGTCCACCCGAAAATCTTTCAAATTTTCATTTTCAAAAGTTGGCAGCTATGTGATACCCCCAAAAGTATCAATGAACATGTCGAATTAAGTGGTTGTTAAGTTAATGAGGTTTCATTTGATCATTTATGCCATGTACTTATATTTATATAGTTGAACGATTCCATCATCTATAAATTAACAAAAAAAAATTATCTCTAATTTTCTACAAAAAGTTTCCAAGTGATCTCGAATTATGGTGGAAAAGACGTAAGTGTATCAAACTATCTGTTATTTGCAAATGAGCAGTGTGATTGCAAACTTTCATTTTTTTAATAAAAATTTAGATCTAAAAGAAAAGTTTTTAAATTATGCAACCATCTCACTCAAAAATTTCAGCTATCATCCATGCTTATCTGTGACTTCAGTAGTCCATTAGTTGAGTTTCCAGACTCCACAAGGTGGAAAATTATCCAACCCCGCAAGGTATGAGAGAGTATTTCCGTTAAAAAGTTTAACTAAGATTTGTTGAAATATGCAAGAGAGATGAAAATTTATTAATTTGTCAAATCCACTGGAAATTTTCAAAAAATTAGTTGTGATAACCTTTAATTTTGATTGTTGTCAACTAAAGTGGGGTTTAGCTATCTTTCATCAAGTAGAGATTTCTCCCCATTGAGTGTAATATTATGGCAACTATGGGAACAATAAATGTTCAGTTATCGAGGTTCTAGTGTGTTTGTTATATGTTCCAGCTAGTTATCTTTCATTATTTAGTTAAATATATTCATTTACAGGCTCCGGCTAGTCTGCTTGAGGAAATGGAGAGTCATCTAACATTTCTCGAAGGTAAAAGGAGTCATACATCAGCTTCAATCACATCTGGATCTTCCGCGCCTTCCAGGTGTGCACCCCCCCCCCCCTTATTCATGTGTAAAATAAAGTGTATGTAAATGTAGTATTAACCCGTTTTGTTGCTAAAGGTTTATAATTTACACTTTCAATTTCAAAGTGAGTTTTTTTTATATAGAGCAAACTCTGTGCAGACAGCAGTTGCAGCGTTGAACTCAACGGGTTCAGCATTTACTAGCAGTATACCTCCTTCTGATGAGATCAATGGCTTGACCTTTGATGAGAGCATGAGAAGGGCTGTTGAAGAGGAAGCTGCTGTCATGAACTTGATGAAGGTAATATTATGTATAGCTGCCAGGTCTTCTGGATTTTCTACTATCTCCTGAACTCCCGAAAATTTTTGACATTTTCTTGAATTTTGACCGTGATTGTAAAAAAAATCTATACTTTTAGGGGAACAAATATTCCCAAGAATTCATCCACTAAAACAAGACTTTTTTTTGCTGTTTATCCTTGAAATGACTTCGCAAATATAATGTAAATTGTCACCATTGCGTCAAATCACAAAAAAATATTTCATTGATAAACGCCGGCAAAAGCCAAAATTTGCCAAACAGCAAGCATCTAATCTGCCTTTCGGCAGTTATCAAAATGACCTTTTATCTGGCCATATGTCCGGTTTCCAGCCCGATGGGGCATGTCTTTGTTGGGATGGATTTAAGAATAAGATTTTATTAAATATCCCAGGTAAGTTTTTTATTGACAGGTAATTTAACCTTCAAGTTCTTCACCTTCCAATCCTGGGGCAACCACTGGTAGATGGAGCCTTCATTTCCCACTCCATTAGTTGGAAATTGCTGTATGTGGATATATCTAACTAGAGTTAATGTGTGATAAAGTAGATAATTTAACCTACTGTTTTTGGCGACATGGTGATAATCAGCAATGACTCACACAGTGTTATGCTTTTGCAAAGGAAAATATCTCCACAATTTTACTTTGCTTACATTGTTTTACAAATATATCTTTTATATTATTTTTGTGAAAACTTTTCGAATTGGGACTTGTGTGAAAACCTCACTTTTAATTTGCCAAAATTTGGCAGCTATGCATTGTATGTTCACTGATGCTAATAAGCAAAAATACAATAACAAGTGTAATCAAATTGAAAGAAGTTTAATAAAATCAGTCTGTGGTAGATGATTTATTCATGAAATATTCTCTATATGGGTAGGAACAGAAAATGAAAGAGATGGCTTCTCGTAGGCCAATAGAAACATCTGCTTCTAAAATTCCAAGCCCTCTGCCTCCACCATCCTCACAGCCTGTGAGTCCTCCCATGAAGGTTAAAGAAAGTTCACCTTCTCAGCAGCAGTTGCAATCTGATGCTTCTAAACAACAAACTGGTTCAAATTCAGCCTTGGATGATCTAATGGCAATTAATCCACCTGCCATTCAACCACAGGCGTTCGTTCAAGTGCCTCTCAATATGTATCCAGTGGAAGGTTAATGCCTTTATTATTATTTTTTCTATCGTAACTACAGGTTCAAGTATTTTTATTAATGTTTTCTCATGCATTTCAACATAAGTAAAATATTCTTTATGTCGCTTTGTTGTATCATTGCCTTTTTCTGTTTATCTCAGTTGCCTTTGTTATATCATTTTTTTCCTTTGATATGCAATTGAACTTTGATCTTTATGCATCAACGGTACTTTGCAAACCAAAAAGTATAAATACAGCTATATAAATAAAGTAATAATATAGCAATACCTTGACTAACAAATGCTCGGCTTACAAATTTTTCAGCTGAAAAAAGATTTTTTTTAATGATTTTTCATCCTCGGCTAACTAAAGTTTTTGTTGATATAAAACTGTATAAAACTATAAAATAAAAGCATGCACTAGCATAAAGCAGCTGCATCGTGAGCAGAATTTTAGTGCTAACCATTGTCAGAATTATGCAAGCTTAATTCACTTGTGTTCACCTCGGAATCTTTTCCAGGTGTATCTCCTTTTTCTGAAAGTTTCAAACTATTTCATGTGAAATGAAAGATTCAGTAATAAATGCATTGAAAAAAGGGCAACCTATGTTTTCTGAGCTTATGTTTTTTCAGTAAAAAAACTTTTAACACTCAGGCAGAGATAGACTTGGAAGTCTGGAGGGGCACTGTCATTATTGCTGGGGGGGGGGGGGGGGGCATGAAGATCATGTCAATTCATATATACATTAGATCAGTCGACTCTACCTTTGACGCTGGGGTGGAATGCCCCCATTTCTGCCCATGTTTCAACACCAAACTGAAGTCTGGACATTATAGGAGATCATCTTTTCTATCTGCTTTTATGAAAATGACCAAATCAGAAATAGACAGGGACACCTACAAACTCGACTTGGTTGTGTCAATACATTAGCTTTAGTGGACTAAAACTGATACTGTTGTTGATTGTGTACACATAGGATTCTGAAGATATTTTTATTTTACACTATCATTTATCCAATTTTAAAGCTATCCATTTTGGTTCGTTTTTGTCTTTTTTATAGTGCTTAGTGTTTTAAAAACTTCTTTTAATTTAGAGCACTGCCTGGAATGAATTGAACGATTTTCAATAGAAACCTATGGGGAATCACTTTTCAGATAACAAAGATTTCGGCTAATGAATGTAATTCCGGAACGAATTGTTTTTGTTAGCTGAGGTACAGGGTTACCAGTGACCTGGAACATCAGGGGAATGAAAAATGGCCAAGGAAAATGTAAAATATTTGGCAAAAGTCAGGGGAAAAAAAAATTGAAAAACAAAAATTTGGAATGTCAAGATTTTGAATTGTTCAGTGGAACCTCCCATAAAATGAACTCTTTCTTTCTTCCAGAGTTTTGGTCAAGAGAAATTATTAAACATATTTTGCTGGGAACCCTGAAATATCGTTGTAGAGGAATTCTCATTATATCAAAAGGCGCATGATTATTTCCCACCTCCAAATTTAAGTATTTGTTGACTGCACAAAATCATGAATTAATTATGTAATGAAATTCAGTTAGGTGTTCTACCCTGGTGTGAGTACTACATTTTTTTTTTTTTTTTTTGTCTTACATAGAAAATAATGATAGCACAACTGCATCTTCAATACTTATAGTGATAAGAAGGTGTGAAATACTGATGTCACGAGATGCATTCTTAAAAACAATAACTAGTGATGTGTTTGAAAACATATTGAAGCAGTTTTGAGCAAGACATGGAAAAATATCATTGTAACAATTTAAAAATACCTTTGAAAATATTGTTAGTGAGATTTATAATGTAGTATAAAGAATATTTTAAATGCACGTGCTATAAAACAAAAGTACAAAAATACAGGGAATTACATCATATAAAGCAATACAATGTAAATAACACAATAAAGAAAAGTAAACTTTTTTTTGTTAGTTCTACTACCTTGAAGTTCAAAATCCTGTACTGTTATTGGTATAACCCGCGGGCAATCGAAGTCCCTGAATGAATATGCTGAATTTTCTGCTTTCGGAAAGCATATAACCCGCGAAATAACGGTAATTTCGTGGCTACTAACCTGCGCTCAAAGACAACATATCTATGCTGTAAATTCGCTTTATTTTCCACAAGATTACACATGTGCCTTTGGGAAGAATTGAAAAGGGGATTCATTTAGTAATCATTTGAATTACCAAAATTTTTCGGAGATCATTGGGAAAAAACAGGATCTGTAAAAACTCCATACAAAATATCAATAGTTTTGTTATCTAGCCAATATGGGGTCGTGTGGTTATCGTCGGCGGTTGCTAATCGTGACAATTTCACATCGAGAAAATCCGGATTTGGCAAATGGGTGGCTCAAGGGAAAAAATCTCTGCCCATGCAGAACATATTTTTGGCGCTACTGGCCATTTTTTTTTTTTTTTTTTTTTTTGGTCGACAAAGCTTTTATTTTTTTCACCTTTTCTATTCCATTTGGCACCCCTTTTAGAGCAGCGCTCAATATGGCCGCACAATCCGCCCCTGTATTGGTGGGGGGGGGGGCATGCTCTTAACCAGGGGTTCTCAACCTTTTCTGACTTGCTGAGCCCTTTTCAGTGAATAATTTCTCTGGCGGAACCTTTTAACTCAAGGAGCCCTTTTTAGTATATTATATATATGGCAGTACCCTTTAGGCCTCTTTTTTTTGTTTGTGTTTATCAAATTTATTGATTTATTTTATTATTCTCGAGTGGCCGGAAGCCCCTGGGAAGTGCACATGGATCACCGGTTGAGAAATGCTGCTCTTGACAATAGTCAAAGGAAGGAGTTTCATTTCAGTAATGCATGTTTTAGTAGTGACAGATAAGATACTTCCCAAATTAAAGTTCATTTAAATTTTTTCTGAAGAAATTTATTTAGAATTAATTGTTCCAAAAAAAACTTATTTTTGGCAAAACTTCTGGCATTTCACAGAAAAATTACTCCTTATATTGCAGATATAGTTAGTTTTTAGTTCTGTTCCATTTTCAAAATTTCTGCTCCAAAAATGAAAGTTTGCTGCTCTAAAATGGATGAGAGATGTTTGCATCCCTGGAAATGCCTATACAGTCAATCCTTGGTTTGCAAATTTAATTCGTTCCTGAAGTTTGTCCCTTAATTCATTCGAAACTGAATCAGTTTTTCCCATAGAATCCAATGTAAAATGAATTTATCTGTTCCTGACACCCTGAAGTGTGAATTTTTGCAGCTGTTCCTGCGCATAATGTGAAACTGATGAAAATCGTTAAAATAATTAGTTAATGAAAAAATAACCACAGTATGAAAGAGACAAAATGGAAATGATGCTAGCGCCATGTCTTGTTTCATTTAATATCATCTATAGTTCCGATGTCAAAGCCCTCAAAATCTCTGCCCACAACACAGTCTGGTCACAATATCCTGCCAGCCAAATTCATAGTTCTGTAAAATATTTGCTGCTAAGCTGTCAATGGTAGCAAATGCAATATGTAATTCACAATATGCAATGTAGAATATTAAAATGTTTTGAGAAGAGGTTGAGCATATTATTTTTACGCCAAAAATTTTAAAACATTGTTGTAAAACCAAGACTAATTTGTGAACTGAATCATTTTTAATTGTTCTCAAACCTCAAGGGTTGACTGTGCAATGATATTCAAGGGACTGGAGAAACTTAGAGAAAATATATTCACACTATGAAAAGTACATTGGGATGAAAGAATATTATATAGGTGATTATTGTTATATAAAGAGCACCTTTATATGTGGGATTTTCACAATTACATTGAAATCTCACAACAACGACACTCGATGATCCCTTTTCAACAATATATTTTTAAGTTTTGTTTGGAAATGTGTTGGTCCCCAGAGTAGTGTTATATCGAGGTTTCACTATATACAATCAAAATGCTTGTGTAAACTTTGATCACTGGCGTATGGTTATGTTTTCTCTTTGTGCATGAGAGATTTCTTCTACCATTTATGTAAAAATTAAAATGTATTCATTAATTTATACATAAAGTACAAGTGTGTGCTTAACCGAGGATCATTTTTGGTTAGGAATGGTGAATCCGATGATGCCTCCTCAGGGGTTTGTTAGTGATGAAGCTTTTAGGTCAGCATTCACAGTTCCTTCTGACTCTGTGACATGTAAGTAATATATTGTTTATTTTGCTATGGTAATTTGATATAATTATTTGGATTTTATTTTTTAAATATTATGAATGATTACCACATTTAATTTTTTTTCCTGCAAGAAATCGATAGTCTCGTACTACTTGTCAGAAACTATTGGCGTATGCAAAGGGGGGTTTTGAGGTTCTAACTCCTTTCCCGCATCCAAGATTCTCGTGTAATTTTGCACAGGGTATGGCAATTTAAATCAGTTCGATTTTGATCACTTTGATTTTTTTTTTTAAATCATTGACTCAAAACAAAAAATTTAAATGTTTCCTCTACATAACTTTAATGATATTGAAGTAAAAGTAACCTGGTATGTATGTTACTGATATGTAGTAAAGTTCGTGATTGAAAGAAATATAGATCTTTGGGATAAATATTATTATTATTTTTTTTTTTTTTTTTTTTTTTTTTTTTTTTTTTTTTTTTTTTTTTTTTTTTTTTTAATAACGTGATCCTCACGTATTCCCAAGGGATCAGCATGATCCGTCCAGGGAATCAGGGAATATAGACGAACTGAATCCCTAGATACAGTGCAGAAAGGAAACTGCTCTATTTCTAGATTTTGTGAATGGGAAAAAATTGCAGAAAAATATAGGGAGTTGAAGTTAGCACTTAAATTAAACTGCACTCAGTATTTTCAGTGCATTACAATATGGCATGGGTTCCCTTGATTAAAAAACAGAGGAATTATTTTTTTGTATAAAGCCTTGAATTCTATGCCCTAATTGATTTTAAAATAATTTGTTGTATCAACATAAATATCATTGGGCTTTTGACTTACTTTTCAGATTAAAAATTTTAGTTTGCTCATTTTTTTACCAAAACCCATTACATCTGCGAAAAATTAAAAATGTGTAAACTATTAAGCAACATCATGCAAGTCGGAAACACTTCCATTAATTGTGCAAGAAACAGTCTTGTCAATTTGTTTTATTTAGTTGATGTGCTGAATGGCCCTTTGGTTGTACATCAAGTTAATTGAGATGCCTGCACCATGCGTGGAATACTGAGTTGCCACCACTCATTTTAATGTGGGGGACCTCATGAATAAAAACACTTCTCTATTTAAAAAAATGTTAATCCATGAAATTAATTCGAGCTGTGACCTTTCATGTTACATAAACACAGACTTTTGGTGTTTGTATTTTTTGCATGTAGTTTGTTTGTAGTTTATTCATTAATGCTTAATTAAATTAGAGCAATTAGGAGAAAAAATAAGGAGATATGAAAATATGCATTCTTAATTATTAACAAAACTTGTTTTAATTAATAAACAGTCAGTTAATTTTAATCAAAAAATCTGATTTAAATACAAAAAAAAAAATTTTTTTTTTTAATCATGATTTTTTCATACCCTGATTTTGCAGGGGGAAAAACTTAACCTTTTTCTTGAGAAAATCCTGCGTACACCTGTGCCAGAAACATCAGTTTTTGTTTTTTCAAGCACATTCAAATTTGATAATTTAAATTCTCTCTTTTACTGTAACTGTATTTTTAGCATTTGCACTCATTCTATCTATGACACCCATTGTCATGATTCATTCTTCACTGAGAGGTTAGCCGTTGACCTCTCGATGTGAGACTCTTCTGCGGTAGCAATTTTTTGGTTTAGTCAAGTTGCCATTTCTGTTGTACGTCCTCTTCAGGAAAGTTTCTAGCAAATACAAATCAGGTATCAAACTCGGGACACCTCTAAGCATCCTTTGGTATAGTTCTCCAACCAGGAGATGAGACGTGGCTATGTCATGTCAGGTTGCATCACAGTTTTGTCCAATTCTTTTAAGTAAAATGATTACTCATTGAGAAAATATTTTTGGTGGTGACAGCTTTTTTTTTTTTTCACGGACTCCTGCTTTCACATCCCTCTAAAAAAAAACAATCATCCAACATGACATGACGTGCTGTATCTAAGTCTCATCTCTTGGTTGGTGGATTATACTTCAGGCGAGTATCTCATCAACCTAGGCTACCACACACCTGAAAGGTTCCACTTTTTTTTGTTTTTACGCTATGAATGTACAAGAAAATCATTGTGACAAACCTAAAATTTCAGGCACACCCACAAAAAAAACCTGGCTTAGGAATCTCTATGCAAAAAATCTGATTGAAAATTCTTGGATGCATCTCTAACTATTATGTGTATATGAATGTTATTGATAAAGAATTTTTTCCCCCATAAATCATATATTTATCTATTCATAAATGTAGTTACCGAAATTCCAGTTATAAATTATTTGCCATGCTGCTTTCACATCCTCTGCACCATTTTCAGTGAATGCATTTGGTCAAGTTCTTCAACCCCAGTCCACTGTCAGTCCTCCTCCATCGTCTCCTGTATCTGAAAACAAATCATCACCAACATCAACTGCCAAGTTAATATCTGGAGACTTGGACTCAAGTTTACAAAGTCTAGTCCAAAACTTGGATATAAATGGAGGAAAGAAAACTGCTAAGTATGTTTCATTTCCTCATTATTGGATTTTTTTTTTGAAGATCAATTTCAACTTATTTTGTCTGTATATTATGATTTTTTTAAAGCAATGGTCATTCTTAATTTTTCGTTCCTATCAGGCCAGCTGGTCATCAATGGGGCTCACCCAAACCGCAAGTAAAAACTGGTGGTTCAAACTGGAGTCCAACATCTGTATGCATGTCTAACTATGCGGCACCTCAACCCGTGCAACCTGTGGTAATGCTTTTTTTTTTAATTACTGTGAATTCAGAAACTTAAACTGATGTAAATTTAAAATTATTTCAGGGTTACTAGCAACTTGGAAAGTCAGAGAAGATGTAAAATATTTTGCAAAAGTCAGGGAAATGCTAGTATTTGATAAAAAGTCAAGGAAAAATTTTATGAGATGGCTAAACAACTGAAACTCAAAAAAACATTTGAAGAAGCTTTAAATTTTCAGTTATATTTCGTTCTTCAGCAGTTTTAATCTGGGAAAGGCGGGGATCAAGCAGATTTTGCTGGAATCCCTGTCTGTTGAATGTATATTATCTCATAGGAAATAAAGCAGTACAGGGTAACTTTGGTGTACAATCATAACTTCCGTAAATGTGCTAGTAATTCAAAACATTTGTATATCAAATAAAACTTCCTCATAAGACATAATAGAAACTTAAATGATTCAATCCATGACAGTCTCTCTCAAGTCAGCCACAATCTAAGGAAAACTGCAAGTTCACTTTGTTTACATTATTGTATTTTTACGTATTTTATATCGAAGGTTTGAGTATTTCCGGAATGGCCCCAAAGCAGAATGTGCCAAAATCTGCAACATACGTCGCAGAACAATTACTGCTACTGCAGAACAATTTAGAAGAATTTTAAGAAAAAGTGCAAAAAATACTACTACATGAATGTGGATTTTTACTGCAGAACATTTCCAGTTCGCTGAGGGCCCGTCGCAGAACAGTGCTAAATATTTCTTGGGGCGGAATAGTATAGAAGAGTAAGGGGTTTCATTTTGAATTGCCAACAAGAGGGTGAGACAGTATTTCATGAGGTTGTGCTGTGAATGCTACCATGTCAGTCATGTCTTAACAAATGGGTCCAAATCAGGGTTGGCAGGTTTTTGATGGTTTTAAAACCTCAAATATTGCTTTTCAATACAAAAATTCCCAGTTGAAAATACACATTGATTGCATGTAATGTTTAAAGTCACTATATTATACAAAGAATAAATACTTAATATGATTGTAAAATAATTTTCTGCTCTCTACAGAGCAGGGTTGTTAGGTTTAAACCACGGTTTTAACCAAGTGGTTTTTTTCAAAAAATCAAATAAAAGTTGCCTAAATATCTTTTTTTTTTCCTTGAAAAATATCATATTGGTTCATTATTAGCCAAAATGTTTCATTTTTACCACATTTTATATCCTTGGGGTACATTCTGATAGTATATCTTAAATGACATAAGATTTTATGAGTGGTTTTTTTCAAAAAGTCTCATAAAAGTGGCCAGAATATACATATATTTTTCATATGAAGTATCTTAGTTATTTAAAGTTATATATATAAAAGCCAAAATTTCTCATTCTTACAACATTTTCTAACCTTTGGCTACATTCTGATGCTCTATCTTTTGCAAATTCATTAATAAGGATTGTATCACACATCTAAATGTACTGGTGTATTATCTCACAAGGTTTCTTTTTCCCTTCACAAAGAAGCAACTACAGTAGTGACACCATCATGCTAGGGGCAGGTGGTCCTATAATCCAATAAAGACACCAACTGTTCTTAAAGGACAAATACTAGTGTACTAGTAGTTACATTACCTCACATACATTTTCTTTTTCTTTCCCATAAGAAGTAGCACATCTCCTACTGTATATCTCCCAGTCTTAATATTCAATAGTTTTTTTTATACTTTCACACACACACTGTTAAGCCCAGTTAATCAAGGTTCTACTGTATAGTAGTAACAGATTTATGAAAAATAATCAGCTACATACAGGGTGATTATAATTAAAGTTTTGATTCCAAAACTATACAATAAGTACTGATCAGAATGACTTGAAAATTTGCATGGATACTCCTGAAGCAATGGAAGTTTCTTTCACAAAAGAAAAAAGTGCAAAATGTGCAAGTAGATGATGCTGTACTTGGCCAGCAGTATAATCTATTTTGTGCAACCACATCATTTTGGCACTTCCACAGCATCAGTGTGTGGATAGAACTTCTATCAAGATGCACATTGCAATACCAGCAAAGCAGCTACTGAAGACCCATTTTGACAGGATGCACCTTAACCCTTGCAACTTCTGGCTGTGGGGGGTACCTCAAAATGTTATAAACATGGTCAGATTGCAAACTTTGGTGAATTGCAATCTCCAGCACATTCCCTATATGTTAGAAGTTCCTCAGGAATATTAACAGGGCGGGCGTTTGGTTTAATAAAGCTGAATTGCAAGCACATCCACATTATGACTATGGGGCATACTCCGATTCTGTTGTTGAACAAGAATTTTTGTGCTTTCAACCTCATAGCCAGAACACGCGGTGGACAACATATTTAACATTTCTTAAGTTATAGTTATTTGTTCAATTACTTCGTTTTTTGTGATGTTTCCGTGAATTATGAAATCGTGAAATGCTATAATTAAGGTATCATTCTGCCATGACTGGCTATCGTTTCCATTCTGCGAGCAAATTTCCCACATGTTGGATGATGTCATTAATTTTACATTTTTAAGTATTTTTTCCCCTTTATCAAATAAAATTGAATTTTTTCAGGAATATTCATGTCGATTTTCAAGTCATTCTGACAATCGTTCTTTTTTTTACAGTATTTTGAAATCAGAACCTTAGTTATAATCGCCCTGTATATCGTAAATCATTGCTAATTAATCTGCATTATTTATGCTTCATTAATTATGCATACATTATATTTACCCAATTTTTATTACTTTTGCAAAATAGCTTCCTAATTAAGTATACTGAAAGTAAATGGAGAAAAACCTTTATATATTATATGATTAATAATAACATTAAAAGAATTTTCAAACACACAGTAATCCATTGAGTTAAGCAAAAATAATTAAATTGCAAAAGTTGGTTTTTGTTAAAATGTAATAAATATTTATTGATTAATTAGCATTGGAATAGTGTTAATTAAATTAATAAACATTTTATTTTAGTTAATTATTAGAAGTTTGAATGATTTTTCAGAAATTTCATTGTTTTTAATGTTAATACTATTTAAAACAAAAAAACCGATTTAAACCAAAAAAACCCGATTTTTTGGTTTTTTTACCAACCCTGCTACAGAGTTATTTTAGACAATATATGTGTATTTTTTCAGGTAACATATGCAATTTCAATAGTGCATAATACAAAAGCTGAAGGAAAAACTATGGAACTATTTGATATTCTTCAATTCAACATGATTCTCGTCCTTCCAAAATTTCAACTACTTTTACAGTATACGTGTATTGATATAAACTATCTGCTGTGCTCTTTTCATAACAGATGTTTAAAAAGTTTTTACACCGTATATGTAATGTTGATTTCTGTATTAAATTTTCTAGATAATCACTGATACTTAAAACGATACACTTATTGTGCATAACATTAGAATATATCTAGCAATAAAAATACTAAATTCAACGAAAATGTCCTTTAATATAGCAGTGCTGATTGCATATAATGCTTAAGAAAAGCTGCTATAACTTATTCTAAGTGTAAAAGCAAGAGTGACAATATTGACATGTTTTTTACTTTTTTAAATACCAAGTTTTTGATGTCAAGTACCTAATCCTGTGATCTCCTATCACACGCGTATTTTGAATAAACAGCTCTATTTCGCTTAGAAAATCAAACATATGTAATCAGTAGTTTAGATAACATTAGCAGTTTGGATAAAATGAACAATAAAATTATATATATATATATATATATAATGTTCTGCACTCTCTGTCAAAAAATTAAAATTGCAAATTATAATTAATATTCAGTTTTAATTATTGTAATAAGTTGGTGTTTAAAAATAAAACGCAATATACAAAAAAGTACGTTCTTCATTGTGTTATCAACCTATTGTGTTAAAAATATCCAAAAGCATTCATTTAGGTTTTTGACAAGTTTAAACCAGTTTTTGATGCTTGTCATGTCAAAAACCCAACTTTGGCCCAAATCAAATGAAGGCCTTTAAACTATTGAACGTTTTCGTTAATACTTGTAATATACATGTACGATATATTTTTCAATTTGGTCTTTCAGTAAAATTATAGTTTTAAAAAAAAGTGCCCAAAAAATGCTTGAGCCTGGTCCCTTAACTTGTCAATCTGTCCTTGCCAGCAATGTGAGCAATGGCTGCTTGTTAGTTGAGATCATGTGGCGCTCGACAGACATGGTGAATACACAAATTTATAATGCTCATATAGGAATCTTTGTTATATGTGCTCCTCATATTGCTAGAAATATCTTGTTTATTAAGTTAATCTGTTTTAAAAACTTCTAAAACTTTTTTTTTCTCATCTTGCACAACACTTGTAGATGGAGTTACTGGTAATCTGAAGTTTTACTGTATAATCTTACACTAAGCTGTTGGATCCTCCTTGTCAGTACATGACAAAATTTAAATATTAACCTTCATTTACAAAAGTGGCCCTTCAATTTTTTTTTTCTCCTTTGTATAGATGGGCTCTGCACCTTTTCCAGCAGTTGGAGTGGTAGGTGCACCTATGTATGGCTATCAGCCTGCTGTTCCTGGTGTTGTTCCACAACAGCCATATATGGTAATAGTTCTGTCTGTGATTATCAAAGCAGATTATTTGTGTTGATATTAAATAACTGATGTATCATGAACATATGATTTATGAATTTCGAAAATGAAAGAGCAGAGAAAAGTGTTGCAGAATTTTTCTCGTGCAAATAATCCATTTTATTTTCACCACTACTCAATAAATAGTTTAAATGATAGCACAGCCGTTTGTTATATAAACTTGTGCTTTTGCCATTTCAGTATTGTAGAAGCTTAAGAACTATAGATTCATGGCTTAATCACTTTTAGCTGCAATTATAAAATCTCTCATTTTATGGAATTGGTATTTCCTTGTTATTTAGACATTTTCTCTTTGTATTGTGTTGAATCTGCTCGCATTGTACAAAGGTGAGTGAGGTAAATTTAAAGTTTGGTTTAATATCAGCTGCAAATAGTGGTAAATTGTCGTGAGAAGCACAATAGACGAGGGCTATGCTAAATAATAAAGTTTAAAGTTCCGAGAAGATTATCCCTCTTGTTTGCATGAAATAACGGTGGTATAGAGAGATGTTATTTTCTCAGCCCATAATACTTAGAAAAGAAAGATTTTTGTTAGGTGTGGCCCAGGAATCAAACTCAGGTCCTCTTACATACCAAGCAAGTGCACTACCTATATACCAGAGACACAACACAACCTTCCTTTCTCTATAAGATGCATTAATAGCATGCTGAAAAATATTTCTCTCACTAATATTTAATAAAAATGATATTAGTATTGATATTATTATATAAATGATATTATTACAAATTAATAATGTAACTACCAAAGTGGAAGATACATTAATTGTGTGTGGAAAAGACATAAATTTGTCAAGTTTGTTAGTAAAGAAAATAAAAATCTGTTTTAAAATCTGCAGTTATTTGGTTTTGCAACTTCCCAATAATGTAGACTATTCTCTATTAATACTTTCAGACCCAGATAGCACAAATGTAGAGGTTGCTTTTTCTCACTGCTGATGGGCGTATTCCTTTTTTTTTTACCTCAGGAATTCAGCTCCGACTTCGGGGATTGAGAGGGCTCAACTCCCTGGGGTTAAAAAAGAATATATATATATATATATATATGTACAGCGAGAAAAAGTCCACGTTTGTGTGTGCAGGTCTAAAAAGAGTTTCATTTTTCTTACAACAAATTTTGGAGATTCATACTCAATTTTCTCTTAATCCTACGGAATTTGTGTTTGCAGGTACAGGGCATGTGGGTTGCACCTCCTGCTGGCTATGGAGTCATGTGTCAACCAGTTCAGAATGTAGCAGTTGTCCAACCTCAGGCCCACATGGGAATGATGGTCCAGCCTTCTCCTCAGCGATCGCTTACAGAAGGAGCGGTCAACAACCAGCAAGGTCCATCAGCTGCAGCTGGCTGGCCAGCAGCAGGACGTGATCCTTTTGGAGCTTTGTGAAGGTGAATTAATTCATCATCCTTTCTTGGGTTTTAGAAAATGAGAGAAAATAAGGAGGTCTTTTGAAGGGCCTACATGCAGCCAAAGTTACAAGAAGTTTATGAAAAACTTTGGGACATTTCTTTATTCAGGCCCACAACACAAAATCCTAGTTTTGAGGGCTGGTAAATTCCATATAATTCTTATTTAGGTCTTGGTTGCCTATCCATCAATATATTTAGTGATATCAGTTTTTTCTCATTGTTCCCATTAAACATGAGAACATTTTTTCGTATGAGTAATCATTCTTTTGCACCAGCTAGTGACTTCAAACCTTTTTTCTGCACATTCATTTCACGAATCCACACTTCAAATGCTGTAGTACAGATCATTAAACTCTCTGTAAAGTGTTGTAGGATTTTTCTTCCTTCTATTTTCAAGAATTGAATTCTAGCCGATTTTTCATTGGAAAAAAGTCAATGGAGAGCAACATTTAAAATTTACTTATAATATAAAATAGCTTTCAGAGTCATCTGCTTCTGAACTCTGATGACAGATGTGCAGCACTTCTTAAATGTATTACAAGCAGTCATCAGATACATGCAACGTTCTAATTGCATTTGTCACTGCAAGTGATCAGGTAAAGACACATTGACAATGAACAAAACAGTTTGTTAGGTTTTCTAACAATCAAAGAATTCTGAACAGAAAAGTTTATCACCTTTTTCAAGAGTTGGGAAAATTGAAGGAGCTGAGGCAAGTCCACATGCAGTTTTTTATGACAGTTACCCATCTAACAATAAATTGGCACAGGCAACTTCTGGTGGAGACAGTCCTCAGAAAACAAAAGTTTGATCCATTTGTTTTCAGGTACCTCAGCAATGACTTGGCTGGCAGCTTACAGAGAAGTAGAACTCCAAGCACACCATCGGTTCTTACATTCGTAACCAGCAGTTCTTACTTTCGTAGTCCAAAAGCAGCAAAGCGAGAACAAACTGAGTCTTCATATATGAGTTGCATGACTCCAAATGACAATTAGACTAATTTGCATACTAGGAAGAATTCCTTGACACACACGTGCAGCAGCGTAGTCAAGAAATACATATGATGCCATGAGAAAGATTACCTCAGCCTCGGGAAATGTACGATCAGAGATCGTCACAACAAACTTTACGTTAGACACACAACACATACATTGCACATTCAGACATGCGCCTATTCGTTAGAAGTTAATCAGAAGAATTTTTGTGAGGTGTTATAGTATTTCTACGAAGCATTCATCTACTACATGGTTGCACAAACTATGGCCCACAGCCAATTTGATTCATTCAAGAATTTTACTTGACCAACAAAGAAAGTTTTTTTTTTTTAATTCACACACAATCGTTATTTAAAATACATTATTTTGTGTAATGTGCATGCATTAATTGGTTTGCATTTATTGGTTTTGCATATTGGTTTTCATGCAGTGATAATCAGGCAAAACATATCTCGGCACCAATATTAAACATGTTAAAATTAATTTGATTAATTTTTTTTTATTGATATTTAGCATATAATAAAATAATTCAGCTCATATATGGCCCACAAAATTAATCTTTTGCTAAACATTAACACATTCATTGCTTCAGACAAAATATCTTGTCTTCCAAGAACATTTGCAGAGCACTAGCGACAAGATAACACGTTTTCTATGTTAGGTTATTTCATGTTATTGCAATATGTCCAGCAACTTATTTATTAACTTTTCAGCCCATCCCAGTCTATTATGTTTACAAAATTTCTACAAGGGCACTAACTGCACAATTTTTGAGGACTTTGGCAAAATTTTTGCATATATTTGATCAGCTGCTTTCCTATTACTCACCATTGCAGAGATCACTAAAATGATACAAAAAAGTTGTGCTTCAACATTTGGATATGGCAGTTCTTAACTCCTATGTTTTGTATACCAGAGTCGGTGGAAAGCAACCTCAGATCGGGTTTTGAAAGGAAATTACATGTTTGCTACTAAATTCTAGCGAACGTAAGGGTACACCAGTTCTTAGAAATTATCTAGAAATTAGATGCATTATAAGTCTTTGGATATGTTGCAAATTAAAGGCCAACACCAGTTCCTGATGTGCAAAACATGCACATCACAAAGCCTGCATTATTTGTGTAGTGTCTTGCTTTGAAAAATACCATAGTTTAACTTTGTGCCAGATTGTAGCAGCAATTGTAGTAGCTTTTATGCACAAGCAAACTTTAAATCATTATAGAGCACATATATTTGATTATTATTTGTTTTAAAGTAAAATAAAGTAGTTTTAAATTAATTTGGATTTTGTTTTAACTTTAGCGTACAGGGTAAACCACAGGCTCGCCATTACTGTGATAAATGTGTTAAATATGGCCTGCTGACTATAAACTTTAGGCACCAGTGTTCTGCTATGACAGAAGGCGTCAAGAGTTCACAACACTTTTCAGTCCTTGTCAGAATTTTTCCTTGCACAGAGATACTGCTACTACTAAAGCAAACATGCACCTCTTCCTTATTCCTCTGGGGAACTTCGGTATTGGTACACGTGCCAATTCATTAGAAGTTCCGTTGTACTTTGGAATGTGCATGTCCATGTTGTGAACGTTAGGGGTTTAGGTACAGAGATATTGCTTCCACTTGTGAAATGGAAATGTTGCCAACACCAACAAATTGTTGGCAAGAGACATGAAATTAAAGTTGTTTAGAAAAATTGGTGATAAACTGTAGGTTCTCACCCAATTAAGCCACACTTGCATTATATGATTGTTTTGCAATAAAGTAATATCCTTACTGCGATATCAACTTTAAAAAAGTTTGTTCAAGTTAAAATTCCCCCCCCCCCCTCCCCCAATCTAATAAACAGTGAATGTAAACTGTTTTTTCTGGTATGGAAGTGCATACTTATTTCATGGCTGCCAAGTCTCTCTGATTTTCTGGGAGGCTCCCAAAAATGTACTACTTAAATTTTTACAGTGATTGTGGAAAAAGTTCCCTACCTTTGGAGGACAAAAATTGTTTCCAAAGAGCTAACCTGGATGAAGTGTGTTGCCTTTGTTTTACCTTTCCCCCAAAATAAGGTCACATGCCTAAAGCAGATTATTACAGTTATGCCAAATGAAGAAATGTTTCATTTTGGCAAGGCAAAGACAAAATTAGCCTAACAGCCAGTTCAACCTCTCCACAGTCGAATCGGTGGATGACCTGCATACTATGTGTGACCATAGAACTTGTTCTGTCTGTCCCATATTTTGGTGCTATGGTAATGTTTTTTGTTTCTGTGATTTTTACTTCAGTTGACAAATAATTCACTACTATTTGGTGATAATTAGCTTGGGTTAACAATACAGGACACTTTTTTCTAAATTGAAAAAAACTCTGGTTTTTACTCTCATTAATAAAAAAATCCTTAATTTGTTTTGCATTTGTCTGCCTAAAGTTTTTGTACAGAATTCTGATCCACGTGATAATCTCAAAATTTGCATTCTCTAAAGTTAGCAAATATGTTATTTTAAGAAAGTTGTGAATTAACTGAAATGAGAGATTATCATCATCTTTTTGTGAGCATTATCTTGTACAAAATTATTACATAAGATGTTTTATTATTTCACAGGTCTCTTGAAGCTAGTCATTTTCAGAGAGTGCAGTTTGCCCGTGAATGAATGGTATTCCAGATTCTTTTCCCCCTCCCCTCGCCGATTTGAAAAAATAAATTGACAATATATGCAATATTTCAGAGAGCGTTCGTTAATGCCTAATCTATTCATATACAAACATGTGGTTTATATAGTGTGGTTTTTTCTATATTGATGTGTACTTAAAAATAATAAAATACGGCATGGAGTACTTCGATCACATTTTTTATGCATTTAGAAATGCATGGATTTTTTTTTTCCCATTGAAAAGAAAGTTTTTTTTTTTTTATTGTCTAAGAAAAAAATCTATTGCAGTAAATTTTTTTTTTTATATTTAAATTAACTTCATCCATTAAATGTAATCTCTCTTTTTTTAAATTTATTTATTTGTCGTAATGTAAGTGCCATTTTGATTTTATCTACTCCATTGTTCAGTGTATATGAGGGTCATCCACTAAAAATTGAGCCGAGGGCTGCTAGAAGAAACATTTTAGACAATGCTGCTGAACTGTCTACGTCTATATTTTTAAAAAACATCCCTCACACATGTGCATGGGACCTCAGAGAAAGCTAACAGAAGGTGATGAACCAATTGTTTGCACTGTTCACACAGGCATTACACCCTGAATGAGTGCAGATGTGAAGCATATTGTTGGAAAGTGACTGTAGTCTCTATAATAACAGAAAAGTTCTCTCATAAAAGCAGGTGATTTCCTGTCCCCCGTGGACATGAATGAAATATAATACGCTCGATTCTATATTCGGATTAACTGGTACGTCATTTGTGTGAAAGGTTCTCAAAAGCATCTTCTTGGCCAGGAAACCCATTACGCTGCTGAGATTGCCTCTGCCTGTCACGGATAGCTATCAGGGAGGATATGGATGGCAGGATGTTAATATCTTCCCATTCATTCCCATATCTCTGTTGCATGAAGTAGACAAGGAATGGTCATTCTTTATTATCCCCATTCTTGCGCTAGCGTGACAGGTTTTTCATATGCTGGATGAAGAGGTAACCAGTGTTTTGACCCCAACTTGAAGTGTATTGTCGCTGGTGACTATATCCAAGACAGGAAGTCGTCTTATGTTGTGTATATATTGTTATAGTTACTGCACTGAAATCTCGCCTCTAATCTGGCTTGAAGGACTACATTGACAGTTTTAACCGTTACCCTCTGCTTGTGTCACAGTATTTCAGAATTGTGCACAGAAAACATTCAGCAATAGCACTATAGAAATGAGCAATATAATTAGATGCATGACTGGTCTTTCATCATGATGCTGTTGATGGTATTATATTAACTTTAGTTATTGAGTAGTGTGAGGTTTCTCCTTGTACATTTCTCTGAGAGAAACCCTTACAAATAACAAATTGTATCCTCCAGAAATTTGTGTTGACTGTGGACTTAGCCAATTAGATAGAAAACCATTTAGCATATCTAGAATACCATGCTAATACTTTGGGTTTCCTATAGGTAACTCATGCAATACATAATAATTTAGTTGTCCAATGCCCGGTTCTGCAAGTTAATGGTACCCAAACATTAAAAGGCATTATCCCTCATAAGTTACCATCAATGGGTCTAAATAACTCTGCGGCCATAAGCAAAACATTTGAGTGTTGGTGGTGTTTTGTGAGTTCTTATTTTTCATAGACAATCCTGTAACTTTCTCTGAAGTCCCATACATGTGTGGGTGTTTTTCTTGGGACTGAAGAACTCCTGGTCTAAGGAGTAGCTAAACTTATTTTGTTTTCTAAAAAACAATGAAGTCTTCCTTCTCTTTCATAACTTTATACTATACTACAGGAATTATTTTTTTTTTGTAATCAGTCCTTTAACCTCTTGGGGAGCCTTCAGGTGATCCTAGATCCTGCTTTAGGTACTAGAAACAGCATTGTCAGAGACATGTATTTCTTCTAGCAGCCTTCGTTTAATTTTTTCATTGGATGCAGTCATTAAAATTTCTCTTCCTCCACAAGGTGTAATATAGTCGTAAAACACACCCTCGGTGAATTGTTACTGCAAGTTATATAGTAATGTACAGAAACAATTATATTGGCTGCAGATAGTATATATATACTTGTATATGTTTATGGACTTTGTTGATGACTATTTTTTTTTTTTTTCTTGTTTTGTGTACTAGTTTTACACACACATCGGTGCCTGTTATGTGTTATATAGGGAAGAGAGCTAGGATATTTTTCGTTTTTTAATTAGGTCATTCCACATACTAGTTGGATTTTCTCATCCTCCCCTCAATTCTCACATTTATATGTAACGATCACAAAGAATTTGGAAAAAAAAATTGTTTTGGAAATTATGAGAATTATTGTGTTCCGCAATAACTTTATATTTATTTTTCCCCCCTTCGTTTTACAGTTTTAATCACTCACGAGAAAAGTGGAAGTATAATAAACGTTTTACTTTAGTACTTGTGGAAATTTCATTACCTATGTATTTCATTTCATGTGCTGTGGCGATTTTTTAAAAATCAATTTTGTGTTTATGAAATGTGTGGTTTTTCTCTGATGGGGGCTTTTTGCCATTTCAATTATGTCATCTACCTATAGGAAAATGTTTGTCTTCTCTGAGCGTCAAGTGACATCATATTATACTGAAATAATAGCATCACATCAAAAGTAGGATGGGACGAATAATGATTTGGCTGAATACGGAATATTCAGTTGATGTTTGGACCGAGTACCAAATATTCTGTGTCAGAATATTGTCTTAAAATTCAAAATTATAAATAAAATTGTTTTTAATTGAAAATTAAATTATTGGTAATTTTAAATATTGCATTTCAATTATGCAGTTTATTTAAATAAATATTAAAAACAGTGGTAATTGAAAGATTTTTATGGTCATGATACTGATAATCGAATTTAACAATGATATATACAGTCAAACTTCATTAATTCAAAATCCAATGTCACTGGAAAGACGTTCGATTTATCCAATTAATCTATTCTGGACCTGTAAAAAGGCTAGAAATTACAACTTAATCATCAACATTTACATGGGAGGGGATAATTGATAAAATTTTAATAATTGATAACTGTTTCCCAAATTTTAATATAATTATCATAATTGATATTAGCTACTGTTCTAGAATCAACATCACTGCAGAATTTCTTGACCGTGCTTAAAGCCTTACAGAAACAATTCATGATCATCGGAATCGATCATCAAAATTTGATTATAAAACTGTTTTCCACATTTTGCTTGTCATTCTTATGCTACCAATGAAACATACTTTAATTAACGTATTACAATTTGTACTTTAAAAAGATTCCGATTTTGAATGGTATACCTTGATCCATAGGTTGAACAACATAATTGATATCAAGTTGTATACATTCTTGATGCACTCCAGCTGAACAATATCAAAATATGCTTTTCAAGTTATCATAGAAAGAATAGAGAGAAACAGGATATTCAAAACTTCTTTGAAAATTTGTTTAACTTGGTCAAATAAAACAGTCTGCGTAACTCTTACAATTTTTCCAAACTAAATTTGCTGATACAAAAATCATAATTTTTCTCTCCAACTTCGAATTATCCAAAACATTCAAATTAAGCAAGAAATTTTAACATTAACTTATATACAGAAAACTCAAGGGGAGTTCGTAAAAGTTTTTATTATACAAAATTTGAATTAATCAAGTTCTACTGTATTGTATTCTAATATTACTTAAAGAATCAATTTTTTCAACCCATCACAATTTCACATCTAATAAAGAAAATGTAAACCATTATTTACTCTCAACTATTAATGCATCATGAACTTCACAACTTATTTTCCCACTCTTGATGTTCTTTACCCCTTTCAGTGGCTCAGTACATTTCTTGTCCAGGTATATCCTTCAGTTAGTGAACTTGTGTAATTCATGCTCACTTCCACATTATTGCTGTAGGATTCTATTCTTAGTTTAATGTTTTCTTTATCCTAGAAATTCACCCTGACATAGCCTCTCTTACAGAAAGGGATACACACCACACAATAAAATATAATCAGCAAATTTGTAATTTATACGAAAAATTCCAATTGTTTTTTTTTTTTAATTTTGTTGCACTTGGATTTACAGATATTTGCCCAAATATCTAAGCATTATTGGACCGAGCCAAATATTTAGCCCTCGTGTGCAGAAAATGACAGTGGTTCGACAAAAATGATCAATGATCGAACCAAATATTCAGCAAAAGGGCAGAATATTTGTCCCATCTATAATCAAAATATAAAATTTTTTGTGAGTTCTAATATGCCTTAAAATTCACACCATGAAAATCATTTTGTTCACTTTAAAGACTGCAGGGACTCCAGTTTATGATGATTTTTGAATATTACGATAAAGTTTCTTTCTGGGTTGGGGCATGTGAGTTTGGATGAGAAAACATAACCTGGTAGTTTAAAATTGCTATATACTGAATATTATGGAGTGGGGGGAGGTTCTTGTGTAGATCCCTTTGGCGCTAAGTGTTCATAGAACATGGAAGGTTAAAAAATTGACAACTGTCAAAAAGCATAAAAAATGTGCAATGGATGTATTCAAATAATTTTTTGATATGTTGAAATTCAATACACATTTTTTATGCACAATGCAATGTTTTACAGTTCGCTGCATTAAGTTGTTATAATTATTAAGTACAAAATATTTTAATTTTCATTTTCTTAATTTTAGTCTACACAAGATTCTATACTGTAGCAAAATTATGTTACTGCACAGTTCCTGATAAGAGTAATTATAGAACTTCAATATTGTGTATTTTTATAGCATGAACAATTTTTCACACACTTATTTGTTAGAAACACAGTATCGTAGATAAGTATAATGATAATTACATTAAGATAATTCTAAAGTGGAAAAGTGGAATAGCTATTAATCCATATCATAATAATAAACTGATCATTTAACTAAGTACAGGTGTAATCTTATTTTGGATATATATATATATTGCATACAATTAATTATTTTATTTTCCATATTAAAATGCAATATTTGAGGTTTTTGATGTGACATTCAGGGTTGGTAGATTTTTGGTTTAAACTGTTTAAGAAGGCGGCGCATGCTGCAATTCACACCACACGGCAGCATTGATCAGAAAAATTTGAAATTTGATTAACTTCTCTGTGCAACTGTTTCAATAATTCAATGCTAGCATAAATGGGTTAGTAATGCTCACTGCACTCATTTTTTTTAAATTTGTATTAACATTGTAAAAAAATTTTAAATCTTCAAATAAAATCAATAACTTCTAATTTCCAATCTGACACTATCGCAAACTTTCATGCAATTAGGGCATAATTACTAAATGGTCTGTCTCATAGATTCCCAAACTTTTTGTTTCGTCACCTCCCCCAGCTCAAGCAAACCCATAGGGTCCTGTGTTATACCCTTAGCTTCTATGACCCCCGTGGGCGATATTGCCCACTTTGGAAAACACTGGTCTATATCAGATTCTACACTGCTGGCCACCGTAAATGCAACACCCTGAAGGAAGCATGCAAATAATATGAAATTTACAACATGCATTAGCGGAGGTGAGATATGCAAATGATGAGAATTTCAGCGCAGACGCACATCACGCGCGCCTGTGGCGCCACTTCAAAGCGCTATTTAAGGCTTGGAGATTTGGACGATTTGAAGTACGGCAATTGTGTTTTTCTTGTGGTTTTTTCAAAAAAACGATCATCTTTTGATCAAGTATCCGAGTTCGACAGAGGAAGGATAGTGGCCTACCGAGATTGTGGATTATCTTTCAGGGAAATCGGTAGTCGTGTTGGACGAAACCAAACAACTGTAATGCGGATATGTGATCGTTGGATGCAGGAGTGTACGACGGACCGACGTGTTCGATCGCATCCACCTCAGTGCACCACTTCACGTGATGACGGGCGTATGGCAGTGACGGATCGCCCAGCCACATCACGAACCATAGCACAGCACATTCAGTCTGTACCGCATCATCCAGTGTCTGCGCGTACCATTCGACGCCGTTTACAGCAGAGTGGTCTGTCCGCAAGACGTCCATTGCTTCGTCTACCCTTGACGCAGAACCACAGACGTCTCCGCCGCCAATGGTGCGATGAAAGAAGGATGTGGACGGCACAGTGGAATGAAATTGTCTTTACTGACGAGTCACGCTTCTGTCTGCAACATCACGATGGTCGGATTCGAGTCTGGAGACACCGTGGAGAGAGGATGCTGAACAGCCGCGTTATGCACCGCCACACTGGTCCTGCACCGGGTATTATGGTATGGGGCGGTATTGGATATCACTCTCGCACTCCTCTAGTACGCATTGCCGGTACTTTAAAAAGCTAGCGCTACATCTCCGAGGTGTTGGAGCCAGTTGTCCTTCCTTACCTTCAGGGCTTGCCCACAGCCATATTTCAACAGGATAATGCGCGACCACACGTGGCACGCATTGTCCAAAGGTTCTTCGTCAATCGCCAGATTGAATTGCTTCCCTGGCCAGCTCGCTCTCCGGATCTTTCGCCGATAGAAAACATGTGGTCCATGGTTGCTCAACGATTGACCCAGATTACATCCCCAGCTGCCACACCAGATCAACTTTGGCAACGCGTGGAAGCTGCTTGGTCTGCTGTACCCCAAGAACACATCCAAAGTCTCTTTGAATCAATGCCGAGGCGTGTGGCAGCGGTGATCTCCAACAATGGCGGCTACTGATTTTGGCAGGAACCACACTTCACAGAAGTCTATAAATTTAATCATTTGATGCTTGGTCAACATGTTATCTACAAAATAAATATTGCTGCGATATCTCTTGTCTTTCTTGGTGTTGCAATTTGGGTGGCCAGCAGTGTATATACAAATTTTTTCCAATACAAACACCACATGAAACCGAGCAGTGAAAAAATTTTAAGCTTTTCAATTTTTTTTTTTATAAATGTGCTGTTAATTTTTATTCATTATTTTTACATTATTAAAATGTTCAAAATTCAGGAACTTAATGAATGAACTGCTAAAAAATCAAGACTTTCAACTGAGCTTTAATAAATATTTGAATAACACCACCTCATTTTCAGTCAAGTAAATGTTGAGCAAAAAGTGTATGTTGCTGTTTTCTACAGCTGACATAGCAGTAGATATTTCTTCTCGCAGATCTTTCTTGTCATCTTCATTCCACTTCGTATTTGAAATGCCTAAAAACATTTTGAAAAAGATAACATTTATAATAAACTAAAATCTCTATCGCAGAGGGTTCCACATGAATGGAACCCTTGATCGTCACAGGAAGGAACTATGAATATTATAAAAACATCCTGAATAAAGATGTTTTTATTCTAATATCAATGAAAATTTTTACAGCTTTTGATACTGCTGAACACCAGATGGAAACCTATCCTCTATCTGAATCTTCCCTTATACATCAACTTTCTAGAATCCTACTCATTAAACTAATGGGTATTTGATTCTTATTATGGTATTTCAGCAAATTGTTATATGGGTCATTCTCATGAAATTGAACAAAAAATAAAAAATTTTAATCACAAAAAATTCTTAGGCACACTTTACCAGGTGATAAAATACATCCAGCAGTGCGAAATTTGTTCAAAATTAAACTTCAATAATATTTTTTCACTATTAACCATGTTAAGAGATGGGCAAAATGGCACGTTGGATTTGTCACTTAACTTTATATTTATGCTGGGCAATGGTAACATGTTCCATCTATTTTGGTTGCTCACCTTCATTTTAAACAAACGCTGATACTCTGAACCATTCTTTTTTCTATTGCATTTTTATTTGTGTGTTTCTCATTCCCTTTCTGTCAATTTTATGGGGACAACAGATTTCTAATTGTGTTTATTTTTTGTTAAAGTGTGTAAGAGGCATAAGCCTTTGAATGAAACACATTACTGCAGCTTGCAACCAAGAAAAATTTTCCCCCTTTTATGATTAAACCTTTCTTTTGGTCACCTAATGCCAGGAGAAAGTCCTTTTTATACGTTTTGCAACATTCCGAAAATGTGCTTTTCAGAAATAATAGATGTCTGAAGTGAAATGTGGTAAAGTGAAAATAATTTTAAATTATATTTCCTCACGTAAGAAAAAATAGCCAGAAGGGCATTTAATAAAAACTCACCTTTTTTTTCTGAATAAATCTAGTGAATTAATTTGCAATTATAATTAATTTAAAGGGAAGTTCAAGTGACGGCTATATTCTTCTCTCTCTCTTGACCTTTTCAATGCAAAATTTGATGGTTGGTAACTGGTGTTATAGGATTTGAACTTGTCTTCCAAATAATAAAAAAAACCAGGGAAATTATCATTTTTGGCTATAAACTAGTGATGAAAAAGATGAAATATGAAAGTATACTGAGATCCTAAAAATATATATTATTGAAAAAGAAAAATATGTGCTTTTAGGATAGAAAATAATTTTAAAATTTGAAAAATAAGCTTGGGACAAGCCAGAAGAATAATATTTTCTTAAATGAAAATTTATTCAACCAAATTTCAGAAACCTGTTAATTAAAAAATTGAAAACAGAGTGGCGACTTGTCAGAAACTGGAATATGAATAGAAAGTGATGAAAAAAATAATAATTTATGTAAAATACAGGGTGTTTCAAAAAGAATCATCCGATTTAAAAAAATCATAACTATTCAGCTTTTGATCCATTTTGATCGAATAATGTATAGGTAGAAAGAGGGAAATCTCGAGTTTCCCACAGTTACCGACAGGTAGCGCTAACGCTCTACCTCCGGCCGCCACTTCAGTGATTGTCAATATTGGCTTTTCCCACAATTAGAAAGCGATTCGGACGACTTCATTTTCCAGCAGGACGAGGCACCACCACAATGGAGCTTGGACGTTCGAGAACTTTTGAACAATCGCATTCCTAAACGATGGATCGGCGTACGGGACCTTACGATTCGATTAAACATCATTGGCCTCTAAGATCGTCTGTAAAGTGGGTACGCTGCCGTCCATATACGGTCCCGTTCAGTGCACACGAGCTACAAGGAAAGGGGGTCATTCATGTATTACGTCAGCATCGATGGTGGGGGGGGGGGTTGTTTCCGATTTGATGACTAGGGGGGTGGGTTTGGACGATGCTTACGTCATCAACCACCCTTCATAAAAATATGAAATATTCTTAATCGCATCTTAACTTACTCGGTGCGTCAAAAAAACGAGAAAAACCTTTCGCTAGTTTGCGGTCACTTGAACTACATTCTCCGTATACGCTACGGTAAGTCTCCTACAGGGCCACTTTAGTGATCTCTAAATGTTTTGCGGATCCAAGTGATTTGGAAATGTGTCCGGGTAGCTAAAGTGCTCTGGAACTGTCACGCATCAATCAAGTGATCCGTAATTGTGCCGCGGATCACAAGTAACCTGGAAATGGGCCGCGGGTAACTTGAGTGATGCAACCGCACTGGGTACAGCCGACGAAATCCCCTACTTGAGTAATCAGGAAATGTGTCGCGGGTCACCTAAAGGATCTGGAATTGTGCCACGGGTCACTTAAGCGATCTGTAAATGTACGGCTTAGTTCATTTTAACAAAATTATGTTTGGGGAGCAAGCCACATCAGTTAACCCCCAGCACCACATTTGGTCCGCAGACCAAGGGTTTGCCATAGAGGGTGGGTTGAACTTCTTAAAAAGAAATTTTGATTCTTCAAATAGCATTGAAATCAACAGAAATTGGCTATAATAACATATAAAGGTATTTTCTTCCGAAATTTTAATTTAAAAAAATATTTTTTGCAATAGAAAAATAAATTTTTATCGTAGGCACGACCCGCCCTATCCCCCCCCCCCCAGGCGTACATCTCTGATTCCACTAATATGTATGGAGGCAGGAAGCAGAGCTGATGAAAAAATTTTGCTGAAGAGGGGGGGGGGGCAAAAATGACTATAAATTTCTTCGCAATGCCAGTTGTTAAAAAACCTTCGAAGTGGATACGTGTTGACACGGAGTTTCTTATGTCCATTCCAGCATCAACTTCATGCAAAATCAGGGATCCAATGTCCGTTAATATTATCCAGCACACCAGACCATATTAAATCCTACTCATCTCAATCCCCCACCTCCTTCCAACTCGAGATAATCCGACTTTTTTTTTTGCCATAGTTCTCGGGCGAGATTTTGATTGCGAAATCACTTCAAGAAATTACAGCACATAATTACTTTTTTACTCATTTTTAAAACATGAAGTGATATGGGAGATTCTTTTCATATTTATAGAACTTCCGAAAACATTTTCAAATCGCCAACAATAAGCAGAACGCTCTGTTGCATACCCATATAAAATATTGATTTTCTGTCTGTCTTTTTATGTCCTCTCATACAGGGCCGTCTCAAGACCATCATGCCCCCCCCCCCGGGCCAAGTGATTTTTGCGAGGCCCTACCTGGTAAATGCTCAAAAATTTCAACCAGATCCCATTCTGTGAGGTCCCTTCTTCGTTTGAGGCCCATCCGTTAATACAGCACTGCTCTCATATAAAAATGAGCATTCGACCATAATCGAGATTTGTTTGTCTAACAGGTCTAACGTGAACAACAGTCTACTTCGAAAGTTAGTTTTGTTGGAAAATGGTCGGCGAAATGGTCGAAAACTGTCCGACAACAATTGTTCCTCAGCTTCAACAATGAATTTCAGATGTTTGCTTTCTTTTTCATAGTTCCCAAACAATGCGGTTTTAAACATGCCTATCCCTTTGAAATAGTTTGGCACTTCTTTAATGTTCGAAGAGTATAGAAAAAATCCAGGCACCGGTCATTTCAGCTATTTGGTAGATAATAAGAAAAGTTCGGTGAGGATGAAATATTTTTTATTTTGGGTGTGTGGTAGAAATTTAAAAAAATTTCTAAACTCATCAACAACAACCAGTTTCAAGCCACTCCGTTCCAACTCCCCAAAGATCAGATTTCCTTGAAATGCTTTTTTTGCTTATATTACAGAGTTTAGCTTCATTACAGAGTTTACGTTCGATTCACAAAAAATGCTGTCCTGTTTTTCTAACTGAAAGTATTTCCCGCCTATTACATAGTGATGTTGACTGGAACGCACTTTTCCTGTGCACGTGTCTCACGAATTTAACGTGCTTTCTGACATAGAATCAGCCATTGTTTTCAAAGAAATAGACGCAAAAAAAATCATGTCATCAGGTTGATGAATGATGTCCATTAAGTACCGCAGCTATAAACTTCCCTCTGGCTGAGGGCCATAATAACTTTCAGGAAGAAAATCTTTTTCGAAGTTGGAATAAGAAATGATTGCACAGCATATTTCACCAACTGAGCCAGACTGATGCCAATAAGTTATCTTTTACATGCTGATACTTCTCCGGGGAGACACCGTTCTACTGCGTTTGGTAATATCCATTGAGTCTCCCACTACAAAAGTCTTTCCACAGAGAGCAGGCATACCTTCATTATGATATTTACATAACACGAAAATTCAGGCATTTCCATCTCAAAATATGGAAGCAGATGGCAGCACCAGTATAACACGAAACAAGCACACCAAACATGCCCCCTTGAAAAGACGTGAAAGGCTTGCATACCTGTAAGTATGGTAGAGAGGTTTGTTTACCCCTAAACATGTGTAGAAGGCTTGTGTACCACCAGAAAAAGACCACCAAACACAAGTACCCCCCCTTCAAAATGTAGGAAGCTCTGATTTATACAGGGTGTTCTTTCAAAGGACCGACAAACTCAGAGGGTTGTTAGTAGACATCAAGAGGAACAAAAATAGCAATGGAACATGGTGTCGCAAACCACGTTGAGAGGGTGAAAATCGCGAAAAACCCAAATCGATGTTATATACCCAAGGAGGTGGATTGGATGCGCGGGACCAAACGTTGCTTGGCCTCCACGTTCGCCGGATCTCAATCCGTGTGACTTTTTCCTATGGGAGGGGGTCACCTTAAATCACTCGTTTATGTGACGCCTGTGAACACACCAGAGGATCTCATAGCGCGGATTGTCGTCACTGTGGCATACATCAAAAGCATACCTGGTATCGTCGAGCGCGTCCGGGAATCGTTTCTACCGCGTTGTAGACTGTGCAATGATATCGGCGGCCGACACTTCCAACAACTCTTGTAGTAATTAATCAAGTAAATGTTTTTGTGGTTATTATTGTACTTTTTGTCGTTCCAGCGTAACGTCGAAACCTGAAAATCGCGGGAAACGTATGCAGTGCTTACGTTTTCCACGATTTTCACACCCCTCAGCGTGGTTTGCGACACCATGTTCCATTGCAACTTTTTTTTCCTCTTGATGGCTACTAACAACTCTCTTCGTTTGCCGGTCCATTAACAGAACACCTTGTACATAGAAATACCCGAAGTCCCTAAAAACCTAAAAATTCCTATAACAGGTGTTTGTACTCCCACAGGAAGCCTTGCTGGCGTTGTGTATACGAACGACGACTACGCCGTTATATACGGAGAACGCAAGGTTTCAATTATAATAAAACGTTTATTTAGACATGAGCAAAGGAACAAAGGTACGACTGCCTCAAGCCGATATAAAATACATTTGCCTCAAAGGCGGGAAAAATAACAGATAATAATTGTGTAACCACATCGCCATCTAGTGTATGCCAAGCCTGTCCCCGTAGATACGTTGGTTTATGGAAACTTAGCTTCCGACAATTCGCCCGGACAGGGCCAAGTGAGTGGGCGAGTGTCCGCATGAATGACAGTGAGTTGGCGAGTGGACGTATGAATGACTCATGGGCGGAGATAATCACCCCACACCAAGGTCAAAGGTGGAGTCGACTGATATAATGTATATGTGTACATATCGATTGACACATCATCGTCATCAGCCCCCCCCCCCCCCCAGCAATAATGACCGTCCCCCGTCCCCCCAGACTTCCAAGTCTTATCTTCGCTTATGGAATGACTGAGTGAGTATGCGATTGAATGGCCAAGTGAGTGGGTGAGTTAATGAGTGATTGAGTAAATGCATAAATTAAAGACTCGGTCGCTCGTTCACCAGCTCATTCATCTCACCCATTCACTTAACCACTCAATTCACCCAACTCACCCATTCACTTAACCACTCAATTCACCCAACTCACCCATTCACTTAACCACTCAATTCACCCACTCACTTGGTCATTCATACGGGGTCACTCACTCAGTTGGTCACTCAAACGATCACTCATTCACTCGCTTATCCCTGCCTGGGCAAAATGGCCGGGAACGAAATGTCAGGAGGGCCAAATGTTATCAAAAAAGTGATTTTTATGTCAAATTTAAGCAAAATTCATGTAACATCCGAAACACGGTTGCAAAAAATTCTATAATTCATGGGATCATGTGATTCTAAATTCATGGGATAAATTTTAAGAGGTGATAAACGACACCTAAACAAACATTAAAACATTGTTTGTTTAGGTGTCTTGAACAGGTTCTTAACCTTTTTGGAACCGCGGCCCGATGAATCAAATTTCTATGAGTCTACGGCCTGGTCTGGAATAGTTCGCTCGTTCATGAGATGATAATGGAGAAACAACCAATTACCTTTTAATTGCTGCTAATTATTTGATTAATTAATTAAAATATCTTAATCGATTAATTGATTAAACCCTTAAATTGATTAATCAGTTAAAATCCTTATAATTAATAAATTAAAACCCTTTTGATCAGTTGAATCCATTATTATCTTACACACACACGGACTGATATAACATTTTCTTTTTGGTACTGCATTAATAACGTGCAGAAGTCAAAACATAAACGAAGAGTTTCATAAGCAACTGCAGCAACATCCTCACTGCATCGGCACCGGAACCTGGGTACCGGGACTGTTTGAGCACCCCAATAAATTTTACGAGAGGACTGAGCTCCCCACCCTCAATAATTAATGCAGACACAATGCAACGCACCACTCTCCTGCATAAGGGCTTGAGCCCGTATATACGGGACAAATGGTAACTTCGGCCCTCTTAATGTTTCCTTCATTTCGGCGCCCCTGCCTCATTAGGAAATTTAATTGATCGCAAATCAATCGAAACGTCTTAATATTCAATTTTAAAGAATGATTTTGCATAGTTCGCAAAAATACGAGGATTTCGCTCACAGTGGGCAATTAAATTTATTTGTGCTGACATCGACGCAACACTTATTAATTAGCACTTTGTTAATAATTTAGTGCAAAATATATTTTACGATTGAATTTTGTATTTAACCTTAGCTATAAAGAAGGTAATGATATTTTAAAAAAATTGTCTATATCGTAGGGGCACGCCATAAAAGAGTAAGTTCAAGAACAAAAAATTTTTCACTTTTTGGCGAAATATCCGTTTCGGTATATTCACGATATATGCTAATGTTAAATTGTGCAACTTAATAAATTTCAAAACCTTGAGCGCGCGATTTTTCTACTATAAAAATTTGAAAACTCTTCTCTATTTTTTTTTACAAAAATTGACATTAGTGAACCTATCATTTGAACAAATGAAAAATACGACATTGGAAAAAAGTTAAAACGAAAACTCTCGCAACGTAATTCACTGCGTTCTCGTATTCATTATCACCAGTAGTTATGCGCACCTTGATGACCGATTCAAAACACAATGTTTTCTGTATACAGCAGGTGGGCCCGGTAGCCCAGGTCGACAAGATACTCGCCTAAAGCACCAAAGGTTGTTTAGAGGTGTCGCGAGTTCGATACCTGGTTCATCGTTGTCAGAAAACTTTCCTGACACAGGGGTACAAGAAAAACGGCGACATGACCGCAGAAAAAATTGCTACCGCAGGGAGTCCCCCATCGAGGGGTTAGCGCACCAACCTCTCGATGAGTATAAAAAACAAGCCTGCCGTTCGGAATCGGCAATAAATTGTAGGTCCCGGTCTAATTAGCCCTCGTGTGCAGAAAATGACCGTGGTGCGACAAAAATGATCAAAATTATTATACAGCAGGTGCTTCACTGACTAGTCGCTGGCATTTGCCACATGTATGTAAAATACTTTGTTCATTTCCGAGAGCAGGTGAATACAGCGGCGTCGGAAGTGTTTCGAAACTGTGGATGCTCGTCTTTAGTTTCATATCGGAAATTTTAATTTCTGAATCAATTCTGGGGGGTGCTCGGATCCATGCCACAAATTACCGTGGGTGCTTGAGCACTCACAGCACCCCCGGCTCCGACGCCACTGGGTGAATACATATAATAGGATTGCTAGGGATTTTTACTGCTCATCATAAATAACGGGCCCAATGGTCGAAGGTGGTTTTCTATTGCCCGGAAATTCCCAATCACTCACAATTATTCCCCTTTAAAGTTACGCGGCCTGGTCACTGGCGAGTAGCGCAAATGTTTTTCTAGTCTCCAAGGAATTCTACAGATACCGAGTTTTCTCACATATCATTATTGTCTTAAGCCACATTTTCTGTGGTGCCGATAATGGCAAACACACAACAAGATTATCTGGTTGTCAACAGAGAGCCCTGAAGCAGTAGGATATTTTCGAGAAAGAGGGACGGAGATTAAGGAAAAATAATTTTTTCCCCTGCTGTATTGTTCAGATTTCATGGCGACGGATACTCAAAATCGGAAAGAAAAAAAACGATTAAAAATATTAGTTTCGAGAGGGGGGGGGGGGGGACCAGAGGCATGTTTTCGTTCCTTGGGACCTTGCAACAAAATCAATGATTTTCAGTGCGATAGAAGAGGGATCCTCCAAATTCCTATAATTCACGGTTGCAGCTGGAAGCATTTGTTCTGGAATTACTAGAAGGTTTTTCATCCTTCCCCTTGTATGATTTTTAGACAAAAATTCGAATTATATGTCCCATAATGATGAAATAAACAAATTAATTATTCATATAAAACGCTTCGAGAAATGAAAGGGTAATGAATTTTTTTTAGAAATCATGTTTCAAACTCAAGTAAAATGTCAAAAATTGCACTCCTCGTAAAACAAAGTCAAAGTTTTTATTTACAAATTGCTTTTGCATGTAAAAAAACGTAACACTAAATTGGATGTGACTTAGGTTCTACGCGTCATATATACAAAACTATGCCTGTTTTGGAATCACAACGAATGGTGCTTCCATACAAATTTAAAAAATGAAAATATTGATATTTTCTTCCAAAATGATGTTTTAAACATAGTGGGATATCTTAGAGCGTTGTTCACACTTCAATTTCAGTCAGAAAAGCATATTATGCCCACTCATTCTTATCGATTTAGGAATATCGATTCAAAGAGAGATTTTCAGTGTGAGGATATATCTATATTTATATATTACTCTGACCGCAGACGACCTTAGAAGGACGAACACCATCGGAGAGAGAAAACTTCTCCCGAGTAAAATATCGATTTCTCTCGAAAAACCGACTCCTACTCTACATCGTCTAGCGTCCCACTACTGTCGATACACACACCGACATACACAGGCGCCATCTTACGGCAAGATTTTCCCTCCAGTGGCACGAAACCCGGCATTGTCCGTAGTATACGTGACTTCTTTTTTTTTAATTTTTTTATTTATTGATACAATCACAGACTGCAGCAGTACCTCAAGGCCTCTCTCATTCTGGAGGTTGTGCGTTTGCGTTGAAGTCGATTTTAAGCCCTACAGGGTTCCTTCTATCCCTCTAAATTTTTGTCCTATCTTATTATTGATAATAATAATAGGAAAGAAATATAATTAAATACAATATATTATATATTTAAAGAGAAGTGTTTCGAACTCCCTCCCGATTCCCGTTTTTTGATCGATAAAATCCTTAAGGGGAAAAAGATACAGGAAAAATTCTCACAGGAACAAAAAAACAGGTGAAGTGGTAGAAGTAAAGAAGAAGCAGAGAATCTCGTAGAAGGTGAGAAATTTTACGTGTTTCTCCGAAATATTTTCAGTAATTAATGGCTTCTCTCTAGATGTATTTTACAGTCGGAATATTGCCAGGTTTCTTTTTTTTAAGCATGCGTGCGTGGACAGACATAACAAACAACTAGTCTTTTTTTTTGGAATTGGTTCAAAATGGCTCGAGGATGAAAGAGAGGATTTTAGTTTTTTTTATACGTAAGAATGGGAATAACAATCTTTCCGCTTGATGAATTACAATGTAGCATTTAATGCTACATGAATGAGTTCGTGAAAGTTTTTTTTTTTTAATATTTTTACTATTATTACGAGATTTATAGTCATGAGATATAGAAACATTATTATTATGATTCTTTGGAGTATATTATACAGTGATATGAATACAAAGGCCACAACAAGCAAAGTGCCCAACGAGGTGGTTGAAGAGAGATGTCCATAAAAATCAGAGCCTCCTTTAAGGGTGTGTGACAGGCACGGTCACACCGGGCCCCGCGTTTCGGAAGGTCCCGCACTTAAAGTAATAATAATCCCTTTCATGACTTGTGGAGAATTTCGCATTTTCATCTAGAAGCAAATAGTTCTGGAATTCTACATTTTCATCTGAAAAGAAAATTTTCTCGAATTTTCATCAGTATTTCAGGAATTAATTATGGAGCTGAATTTTCATGACTTTCATTTTCTGAATTTCCGATTCCCCTCTCTCACCGGATATCCTCCCAATACAAAATTCGGGACTAAAGGGGGGGGGGGCGAGAGTATCAAGACGCCTCTGGCCCCGCTATTGTTTTGCAAAAAAAAAACCAATTATCCCGAAAAAAATAATTATTATCATAAAATATATCACTGCCCATAAAAAATTATGTTTTTTTTATCCAAGAATGGAAGCTTCTCGATTTATCCCAATATGAATATCGTTTTTTTATTAAAAACCCTGATACCCACAAGATGGTTGATTCATGTGTTAAGAATTGCTTATTATAACAACTTGATGTACAAGATTTTGGCAAAAAATTTGCCAAAACCTTGTACATGAAGTGGTTATAATAAGCAATTCTCTATTTATATATAGCAATATCTCTATTTGACGAATCGGCGATAAATCTGGTAACCTTGTGCTATCTTAACCACACGTTAGAAAAAGAAAAAAGGGGGAAAGAAAAAAAGATATATACAAAAGGAAAAAGTATAATAGAGATAAGGTAGATAAGACAGTTTTTTTTTAGAGTCCTCTTTTTTCACCTTTACCTTGAGTGTTTTCTTTTACCTTTACATGTATAGTAGAAAGATACACTATATGTGTGGAAAAAAGCTATTAACATTTCAGTATAAAGAAAGGAGGAGAAGAAAGAGCAATTTCCGTAGAGATAAAGCTTCACGATGGTGAAGAGAGAGGAAAGAAAACATTGAGAGTTCTTGTTTGAGTTTATTCCACTGGTGTTTGGATGTAATATTACGCCCGTGATCGTAAAGAGGTAAATCTTAAAATTATAGTTACCGGCATGCCGGAAAAATTGGGGAACAGCAGTTTTTCATTTTATACAAATACAAATACGACGCCACAACAGGCAAATTGCCCAACGAGGTGGCTGTCTTAAGAACATCATGGATCCCCGAGCCATTTTTTTTGTTTGTTTTGAAGGCCCTACCTACTACTGCTACACCACACATGCACCCCGTCCACACCCCCGCGGAACCCCCAACGAATCGAAACCCATGCGGGAATGTGCGTGTACGTGTAGTGAAACCTGACGTGAAGTTTTTTTGTTTCTCTGTAATGCTTGTTATGTGGAGTGCTGCCATCTGCCACCAGTTTCTCTAACTATGAGTGAAGTGTTATGATTGAATGATTTATCGTTGTAGGACTGTTGCTCTCTGTGGCGAGACTTTTTAACGGGGAGATCGGCTCGCATTTGCGCCTTGAAGTTGGGAACCACTGAAAACCAACTTCAGCCGACCACCACTGTGGGGTTCGAACCCGGATCCTCGCATCACGAGTCCGGCACTATAACCACTCGACCACCACAGCGGAAGTGTTAGTGATTTCTGGCATGCCGGATAAAATGAGGTTTCGATATTACTCGTTAATTAAATTTATATTGATTTGACGATAGATTAAATATAATCGAGAAGCTACCCACACTTAGATAAGACAGCCATAAATATTTTTTATGGGCATTGTATGAAATTTCATCATTGTATATATAGTTTTTAGTTTTTATAATTGCATTTTTAATGGGGTTCCTGTATTTTAGAAATATATGACTTCCATATTATTTTGTTATGGGCATCTTTTTCTCAGTCACCTCGTTGGGCATTTTGCCTGTTGTAGCCTTATATTTGCATAAATTGAATTCATTTTATTGATCACTTTCTTGTGTCAGCTATGCCTGTATTTTGTTCCCATTTCTTGAAGTTATTTTTTCTATAAAAATGACAATTTCAGGCAAAAAGCTGCTATTTAGGTTTTTATTATCATTCCTTTTTGTCCAGCACTTGCTAAGTTTCTCTCTTTCTCTCTCTCTCTCTCTCTGTATAAATGACAAAAATGTATGCATACGTAACTGGTATTATGACGCAGGAAATTCACATCTGTATGCACCATAAAAATAAAACATATATGTTATCATACCATATACTATTCATTTTCATGTTACACATAAGTTTAAAACTAACAACCAATTTTTACTTGAATAATTATAAGAAATGATTTTGTTTTGATTTGAGGGTCCCACCTCTCACACATTGTAAAATATAGGTAATAAGGTTAAGAAATTTTCCTCCTTTTTTTTGCCGGTTCACAAGTAATTTCTAACTTTTATTCCGATGCTCAAAATTGTTCACTTAAGGCCACGTTTGGCCCGCGAGGCCATGGGTTCAGCATATATGGCTTAGAGGGTGGGTCACACTAAATTTCTTAAAGAGAAATTTTGAGGTGTTTGCCTTCAAATAGCACTGGAATTAACAGAAATTGATTATAATAGCATATAAAGGTATTTTCTTCCAAAATGTTAATTTTTTTTTATAATATTTTTTTCATGAAAAAAAAAAAGATTTTGATCATCGAGGGGTACGTCTTTCATCCCAACATGCTGTAGGAGGTAGGGGCAGAGCTGACGAAATTTTGCTGACAATGTGGGGGGGGGGGTAAAATATTGCTAAAAACTGTACTGGCTTAATTCTTGAGCGGCCCTAATGTAAATATATTCAAGAAATCAAGTCTTTCCTCATAGCTCAAGCCTTGTGTGCCAACAAGAGTACGCTTAGCTTCTCTGCACCCCCGTAAACCAAGTCTATGTCCCTCTATGGTCTCCAAAACCTTACGGCGTACTCCAATCCATGACGGACTAAGCCCTGGAAAAGTGTAAGGATTACTTTAAAAGAACGCGAAGAGACCTTTTTAAAAATGAAACCGAGCACTCTATATTTGATTTTTTGACCACCGTTGAACAATGTTCAAAAAATCTAAAAGCCGCTCATCAATAACAACACCCAGATTTAAGCCCGTAGCCAGAAATTTCGTTCGGGGAGGACCACTTTCATTTCGGGGGGGGGGGGCCAAAGTGATAAGAACAATAGATTTGGCCATCTTTTTCCCTTTTTTCGGTCATTTTCTCACATTTCGCATCGCTTGGATTCCCAACTACCCCCCATTAGCTTCACGTCATCTGCGATTTTGCTAACAGTAACGTCGATACCCTGATCGAGTTCATCAATAAAAAGTAAAAGGAAAAGTATGGGGCCCAAGGGCACTTTCCTGAGGGACTCCACTCTTCACACCTGTCCAATTAAAGAATTCTCCGTTCACCATAACCCGTTCTGACCAATCTTTTAACCACGATTCTATCCGATTCAACAAACTGCCTCCACTCCCAATCGCATGTAAACGCTTCAAGGTTTTACCATGTTGGACACGATCGAATGCCTTCTGGAAATCAAGATAATCAGAATTATATTGGGGCGTTATTGCCTTTCCCCAAAGTCTTAGTCACGTGACCATAGAAGCAAAGGAGGTTGATTACACGTGACTTCCCCCTTTGTGAACTAATGCTGGTTTTCCACCTCAAGATATGGTTTAAAACTCGAGAGATCTCAAGATGTAATTTAGAACTCACGAGACTCCCAAATCATAGTTTGAAAATAGCTAGTTCTTTAGACATGAATTGGAACTTAAATGACTTAAAAATGTGGTGGATTAATTTCTCTAATGCCGTTTGTAAGTGACCCTATTTACACAAATATTACAGCCTTGAATACCGAACATATTATAATCCATATTTCAATATAATATGTTCGGCATTTAAGGCTGTTTTTCGGTGTATGTTTTAAAAAGGAATACGATAAACATATTGGGATAAATGGTGAAGCTATCCATACAACCATAATTTTTTATGGGCAGTATATATTACTTTTTTGCCCATAGTACTTTATCATAATTATTGGTTTTTACGGCTCTTATTAGGTTGCTGCATTTTTGATATAATGTAGACATGTATTCGACACCCATATTATTTATGGGCATCTTTTTCCAGCCAAATCGTTCGGCATTTTGTCTGTTGGGGCCTTTGTATTTGTATTTAAGAAACTTGTGTGGTGTTAAAAAGAAATCTAAATAACACAGGTTTTCGCCATTGAAAAAAAAAATTACTAACGTGATGTTTTCTTGGGAATTCAATACCAATATTTTCGATCGGTAAATTAGTAGCCCGCATTCAACATAAGAATTATATTAATTATAGTAAAGGAGGAAGAGGTGGGGGAGGCACACACACAAATACCAGCATTTACGATTTATTTTTAGCTTCGATATTTTAATTAAATTTAATTTAAACTATTTTTGATAAGTTTGCTCGATATGAGTGCACAGCGGATATAATTCTAAGGAAATTTTTCTCGCTTCAGTTAATTATGATTTATTAATAATCTTCAAAAATAAATCAAATAAGATTCTGCGTAGTCTGGGGAAAAAAACGCTTGGAGAGTAGATAATCATGATAATGGGGGATTAAGCTCTCTATTCACGGCAATCTGAGATTAAAGGAAAAAAATCGTTCCTGGTATAATGTAAACATACGAACTTTTTCTCTCGGGCAGCGACGACATCCTAATCCAATTAAGGTAAAAGTGAAGCGGTAGAAAATGCATGGCAGGTGCAACCATATTTCGCCTCCCAGACCGCTGAACTAACATCATTGGATTTCAAGAAGCCTCCTCTACGTGTTTTATCGAGAGCTTCTTTTTTTCGACAGGTATAATAATGAATGTACCTATACGCAAAGATTCACATCGATATTCAGCAGATTATTCGAGTGGGAGACAGTGGCGTGTTTACAGAGAGGGCAAGCAGAGGAGTATGCAGGGAAGGGGGAAGCACGAGGCGTTCCCGTAAGCCAACCAAAAATTAGAAAAAAAATTAATATTTCGGTGAAGTAGTTAATATATCGGAAGAAAATATCTTTTATGTGCTATTCTAACCAATTTCTCGGGAAGAAAATTTTTGTACCCCCTCAAAGGTCGATCCTGCGTACGCCCCTGGGACTTAGCAAGAGGAGCGGCAGATCTGAGGAATCTGGTCAAGAAAATGGAGACGGGCATTAGCCGTGTTAAGAGCATCAGAGATGCCTCTAAAAAAGTGATTTTTCTGAGGCCTTATTACATGACTAGACATATCTGCGAACCAGTTCACATACCTACTCTTGAAAATAATTGTAATCAGATCTTGTTATCGTGAGGCCCCCCGGGCCGTACCCGGATGGGTCTACGCGTTAAGATGGCGCTGGAGAAGGGCGGCAAAATTTTCATAGCCCACTACAGATCCGCCTCTGCCCAGAGAGCGAGGAACTGGGTCATTTAGTGACCTCGAGTGACTAAGAGAATTTGCAAGCATGTGAATGACCAAAAGCCTGACCTAGATAATATGAAACAGCCCGTAACTAGGCTGGGGCAACCATGACAATTTCGGCCTCCCGAGTCGAATGGGAAGGGGAAAGGGCAAACTTCTCTTTTTTCTGAGCATAACCCTTTCATGGGGGCCCCGAGAAGGCACGCTACTGCCCTAGTGTGCAAGCATGTGAATGATCAAAAGAGTGACCTAAAGAGTGACCCTAACCCCCGGGTTTCCAACTGGGGTTCCGTGATAGTTTTTTTTTTTGGGTTCCGCGTGATCAAACGCCAACGCCACGGAACCCTTAAAAATTACGGATCCCGGAGAGCTTCCAGAGAAGACTTTCTTGTTGCTGATATTTGTTTTGAATTTTAACGAGATTTTAACGTGCAGGACCAAAACAGTGCTCAAGTATATGAGTGGCGAAGAGAATGGCCTGGTAAGTGAGGGACGAAAGCATGTGAACGACCAAAAGATAGTGACACAGAGACATATTTACGGTATGGGAAGGGGGAGGGGCTTAGCAGGATATAGTCCGGGGCTGTTAATTTGGGGGAATGAGTAGTCAAGAAAACTAGACTAGAATGGATGAATGATGCATTGCGGCAAAATTTGTATTGCCCACATATCCTTTTTATTTTGCAGATAGTGGGCACATTCTCTTTAATTTCACCTGCACAGACCTGTTCTATCTCTGCGCAAGGAATTTCGATATCTGTGCGGAATGATAAAAAAGTACCATACTGCCTTATACAATTTAGGGAAATTTTTTCTGTTCAGCAGAAACTCTGTGTACACGGGAGTACTCTCACTCTTTAGTCATCCTCAGACTCTAAATGTCTATATTTTGTGAACTTATTGTTTTGCATACACACATTAATATCAACATAATTTAACATTTCTTTGCCCATAACCAACAAACGGGTAAAAAAAGAAATTTATCAGCCAAATATTGTATTGTATAAGGTAATATATTATTTTGTATTGTATTGTATAAGGTATATTGTATTGTATAAGGTATATTGTATTGTATAAGGTATATTGTATTGTATAAGGTATATTGTATTGTATAAGGTATATTGTATTGTATAAGGTATATTGTATTGAATAAGGTAATATATTATTTTGTATTGTATTGTATAAGATATATTGTATTGAATAAGGTATATTGTATTGTATAAGGTATATTGTGTTGTAAAAGGTATATCGCTCATATTGTATAAGGTAATATATTATTTTGAAATTCTATGCTTACACACAGAAACAGGCCAGTGCAGATGAAAAAGAAAAGACAATATAACATCACAGGAAGATAACAAAATTAGAGGACACATTTCATGTGGGAATAAAAATTGCCCTTTCCTCACGAGCATCTCTGTGATCATCATGCCCTTCCTTCCCAACATCATACAGCCAGGCCTCCTACACTCAGATCTTTAGTAGTTACTCCTCAATATTGAGTTTATAGTGTAAAAAACCGACAACTCAGATAAACATCTGAGTTGTCGTAACATAAAAATTTGTTCAAGTTCAATGAAGCAGCCTCATTATCATCGAGGGTTCCACTGAACAGCCTTATAAACATCAAGGGTTCCGCGAGAAACTCTACGTTGGAGACCCCCGACCTAGAGCGTGTGCAAGGATGTGAATGATCAAAAGAGTGTGAGCATGGGAATGACCAAAAGAGTACGCAAGCATGTGACTAACCTAAAGAGTGACCTAGAGATACAGCTGTATTTTCAGGAGTTGGGAGGGGGGGGGGCATGCGGGTTATAGCACAGAGTGGTGAATTCCAGGAATGAGTGATCAAGAAAATAGGACTAGAGTGGCAGAATGGTGGCAATATTCGTGGTGCCCACAGGTGGGTGGCAAAACCGTAAATCCGTCTCTGGATTAAGATGTGATATAATCAGGTACATCAGAGTGGCCAAAAAAAAGCCAACTGATGTTATTCTATGCGATTCAGAAGCATGTCGCATACTGAATATCCATTCATACAGTTTTTATCTGACTAGTAGTTCCACGAAATGTTTGTAAACTGTTCATATAAGAATTTTCAGAATCGTTCGTCAGTTTTGATTTCCGACTTTATGGGCCTCGTCACTGGCTACATGTCCCATAATATGGTACTAACCCTTCCAGACAGACTTTTCCAGATTTAAAATTTCGAGAATTCGTGTTGTTTTACACGTAAAGAGTCATCTCCATAAACCTCATAAATATTTCTGTAAGTTTGAGAAACGCATCGCCTCAATTTGAATAAAAACAAGAACAACACATAAATAGGGTGACCATATGACACGTATATTAAGGATATATTCCCAACTATTTTTTTTATAAGAATGTCTTGTTTCTTTAACCTAATTTTCAACGAAGCCTATTTGAATTTTGATTCTTTTCTGAAATCAAGGGGATTATGATTACTTTCATCAATTACTTATCAATTATAATATGATTATGGTTGCAAATATAAATTTTCATCTCGCATACCTGTCATGCAAAAACGGCTTCATTCTCTGGAAAATATGTTTTAGCCCGTCCACGTACAGGCTTTTGGCAACAAATTTGGACGATCAGTATCTGAAGTATCGGCGATAAATCTTGAAAATTAGTTTCCTTGTTTCGCATGCTAGAAATAGGGGGGGGGGGGATCGTCATGCAGGGAGAATAAATATTATTTATACAGCTCTATTATTTACAGCTATATTATTTAAACATAACAGAAGAAAGACGATAAAAAAGGAGGAAATGCTGAGGTGAACGGGGAGGGGAAATAATTTCCATTCATAGGGTTGGAATGAAGATTCGCGATGATGAGAAAAGAAATAGTGTGAATTTCTTCCATTTGCTTTGAGACGAGATATCTCGTCCCCGATGGAGGTTTATTTTTTGCTGCAAAAATACACTATCTCGACTCCCCCCCCCCCCCTTCTACGATCCTAGATTACAGCACATTACTCTTCTCTCCTAGTATCCTGTATAAAATATCCAAAATACTGTGCATCAGTTAAGATAAAAGCCGGACTAAAAATCTCAGCAGTCTTTCAGCTTCCCCGTGTTATCTCAGAGATTGTTTATGATTTAAACCTTTTTTAAATACAGCAACTGATGAAACGACACATGTGAAAAGGGGAAAGAACGCTAAGAACTCGGAGATGCCATATATGATAAATAGAGCCCGGAAGTTTATGCCCATAAAAAAAAGGCGCTAAAAAAATGCATTTATAATTAATGGAATAAATAACTATAATAATTCAAATAACTAAAAACTAAGATATTAAGGATCCGAAAACTGTCTAAGAAATAGGTAGCACTTATTGCTTCTACTGTCTCAATAGTAGTTAGTGATGACTGAATTATTAGCCAAGTTAAATTGATCGGTCTGATGCTATCAATGTTTCTAATAACTCAAATTCAAGTCCGGAGTGATTCGAATGTTAAATACGTAGTCAGCTAACGCGCAAAATAATGCTAGCCGATATTGAAGAATAATAATTTATTGTATCCGAACTATATATACAAAGTTTTCATGTGGAATTATTTTAAAAGAAACATATTTTCATAATAGCCGCATGTTTCACAGAATTTTCTAACGTTAAGCTTTATATTCGATCAGATAGGTGTCGAATTATAAGATCTGTCCGATTTCGGAGATAATTTTTACCTCATCTAAAATGACTTGACATGGTTTTGTTCAACGCATTCGTGGTGTAAAAAAATCAAAATGAAATATGAGCCTCAAATCTAGAGTCCTCCGGTTACCTACAATGCTGTGTAATGCGTGAACAAGACATGTAATGTGAAGCGTGTGGAGAAACAAAACTTCCCACGTGTTCTTATGCATGGTGCAGCGACTGTCTGAAACAAAAAAAATTCAGGTCTAACACCATCCAGCTAAAGCAAAGTTCATGCATTAGTAAATAATTGTAATTGTAGTTCTGTTTGTTATAATTAATAAGCACTCTTACAATACAATGTGGTTAACGGTTTGTTGATTGTTAGGATGTCTGAAAGCTATGTATAGCAGAGAAAGAAAGTCTTTGTTACTTTCCACATGTTTCCATAATACCAATTTTTATTTTTTAGGAACTTACTTTTTTTGTGCTTAAATATACTGGGAGGAGGTTTTCTGATAGGAATTAGTGCTAAAAGTTGAGAATTCTAAAAAGAATAATCATTTTGAAATTCTCAATGCTAAAAATATCAAAGTTCTGCAGAATACGGGCTCTAAAATTCACGGATAAGGATGTGTTGAAATAGACATTTATGGCAGAAGAAATTCAAAAAGGGCATTTTGACAAAAAAAAGTTTAAAAATAAGCAAAAAAAAATGCATTTTTGGCATTTTGCCCGAACTTCAGGGCTCTAATAATAATCATAATTATTTAAAAATTATAAAACAAAAATTCAAATTTCTAAATACTGTACCGTGTACAACATTGATTCTAAATAAATATAATTGAGTCTCTGGAACTATTTTTAGAATTTTCCGCTTTGAATTGAGTAGTCAGAATCCCACGGGAATTTAATTTCTAGATTATTTCTGAATTATTATTTTTTCAAATTCGATTTCAAATCGATTTCTCCTTCAAAGCATTAACTAATGCATGAAGTGCTGATAACCACAAACGAACCAAGATTTACCGCGCCTTGATGAGAACTTTTCCTCTTTTACGATGAGAGAACAATCATGTAATTACGCTTAACGAGAACAAAAAAAATTCTCATTATACTTTTTTATGGCTCTCATTAAACGAGAGACGGAGGGGGAAAAAATATTTGTTTAGACCGTCATAATTATGATAATTGCGGGGAAGAAATAATTGCAGTAGTGCCAAGGGAAAAATTAATCTATAAATTCAGAAAAAAATTCATATTTTTAAAATTAGGAGTATAAAATTCCAGATTATTTGAAACGCAAACTTTGTTTATGAATGGGTAATGTAATATCATAATAATAATAATGAGCATTATTTGAAATTTTCATGTTATTGAAGATAATTTCGTTCGAAATAGAACTGAATTTCACTCTCTAGATACCGCAGATGCTATGTGCGCGGAAAATTCATCGCCAACAATTCACCGACAGTAACATAGTGAGTGGATAAAAATATGAGTGAGCAAGTGAGTGATTGATCAAGTGAGTCGGGGAGTTGGTGGGTGAGTGAGCAGATGAGCAAGTGAATGAGTCACTCATACGGTCACTCACTCACTCACTCGATCATTCATACACTCACTCAGTCACTCATATGGTCACTGACTCACTCACGTGATCACTCATCCATTCACCTGTTCAACCATACGGTCACTCAATCTCTGACTTACCCACTCACTTGGTCGTTCATACTGTCATTTACTCAAATGGTAAATCACCCACTCACCTTATCGCTAATACGGTAATTCACTTACTCGGAAACCCACCCAATTACTTGAATACACTTATATTGTCGCTCACTTTATCATTCGTACGATCACTCACTCGCTCACTCATACAGTCACTTACTAACGTTTTTTCGCTAGCTCATTTACCAACTCATTCAGTCTCTCACAAGCTCACATATTCATTCACTTTCCAATGACTCTGTCACTCACACACTGGTGAAAAACTGTTGTCGGTGAATTTTCCCGGTGGTGATTTTTCCACCAGTGAATTTTCCTATCGGTAAATTGTGTGGCGGTGAATTGTTATTGATGAATTTTCCAAATGGTGAATTTTTTTATCGATAAAAATTGCATAGCGGTGAATTTTCCCAACGGTTAATTTTCTTATCGGTAAACTGCGTAGTGGTGAATTATTTGTCGGTGAATTCTCCTATCGGTAAATTAAGGGGCGATGAATTTTCTCATCGTAAATTGATGGGCGGTGAAATTTGTCATCGGTAAATTGCATGGTGGGGAATTTTCAGTCAATCCAGATGCTCATGTTTTTGCCTTTCCGTGATGAGATGCATTTAAGCTGCTGCAGAGATGATGCGTGATGAGAGTCACTAATGTCACCAGTCGAACTGGTCGGTGACAAACTGCGATGTTTACTTGCAAATGGCGAACCGTAGCTCATGTCATGATGAACAACATTGTTTACGTTACTGAGTGCAGCCTGAAAATGCTTCGGCCGTCATGTCAGATATCATTACTTTCTCTCTAAAGTCACCATGCTTTTGTTTTCTTCGCTTCCCTATTTTTAGGACACAAAATAATTTATTTTCAATCATTTCCCCTAAACAGTTCTAAATCCTACCAGGAGAATATTTATAAATACATTCTGCAGCTACCACCAGTAGTGGGATCGATACTACATTTTCTCACAATGTAAAATTGATGAGTTATAAAAAATTAGAACATTGTCAATTCCCCCCCCCCCCCATAATTTTTTCAAGTACGAAATTTTACCCTGCATCGTTGGTTTTTAACCAGGAGCCCTTGGAGAGGCTTCCGGGGCCCGTGAACTTGAATAAGAAAACAATTTACTCCTTGTTTTAACATCGCTTAATACTGGATATCATCCATGTTAAAGCAGGGAGGTTCTAAACCTAATAGGTTGAAGGGGATTCCGAGATGGGTAATCCAAATCCCCTTACAGCCGGGGGCCTCTTGAGCTATGGGTCACAAATCAAACATATTCGCAGGAGACTCCAGAGAAAGGTCAAACGAATCCACTTACAGACAAGGGTTTTAAGCTTTCTTTCAAACCGAGCACAACTGCGGTCTATTGCCATAGGCAATTTACTACTTGAGTTGTACCAAAATCTCCCAGATACTAGTACATCTAGGAAGCTTTGGTTGTACCGAAATAGTGTGTGTGTGTGTGTGTGTGTAGCTGACAGTCTGAGTGCGTATGTAATGTTGTTTGTGAATTTTTAGTGCTGCCATCTGTACTTCAAATTTCGAGTGAAGTGTTAGGATTAAATATTTGTACCGTTGTAGGCCTGTTGCTCTCTGTGGGGAGATCGGTTCACACGGATTTTCTGAGCCATGGGTCACGACCCAATTTTTATTCTCGGGGGGGGGGGGGGCTTCTGAGAAGGGTCAAATGAATCCATTTACAACCAAGGGTTTTTCAGCTATGAGTCACGCTAAAACTTTATTCGCAGAGGTTTCCTAGATGAGTCGTATAAATTCACTTACAGTCCTGTTATGAATGACTTATTACCGAAAAACCAACAGTCCTATCCATGGGTAACGTAGCATTTGTAACCGTACTGTTGCTGCTTTTGGGTTGCGGCTGAAAAAACGTCACGAGCCCCCTTTTTTGAAAGGTCTGTAGGCTTAATCTTATTGGCACAAAGGGTCCGCGGAACATAAATGTTAAGAACTCCCTGTCCTACACAATTTCTCCTCTCTATAATGTAATTTCTCTAGAAGGCCGGTTTCTCTGAAGATCCTTTTAGGCCAGCATTACACTATAAAAGTTTTGTAAAAGTTCTTTTATAAAACCTGAAAAATGCAGCCAATAAGCTCATCGGTTACACTCGAGTGAATGTAGCAAATATGTTTATTGGTTGCATTTTTCAAGTTCTCACTTGTAGTCCCGGCCTTTACAGAAGACGCTTTCTCAGGAGAAAGCAGAAATTGGAACGAAAACATAGCAAGCCAAAAGACTGGGGTATTTTTTTCCCCTCTCTGTATTTACCCAAGCTGCGAGAGCTGGCCTCTCATTTGAAAAAGTCTCTCTGCAGAGAGCATGCGGACCTTCGACACGATACCTACATAACACGAAAATTCAGGCATCTGCCACATTTTCACTTCAAAATATGGAAGATAGGTAGCAGCACTAACATGTGCACAAAGATTGACGTTGATCTAACCATTGGTTGCAGCTACAGAATGCTTGGAACAGATCAACCCCTTACAATTCTAATTACACAGCTCAATCTATGTACGTGTATATATATATGTATATAGTGTCCCGTGTGTGAAATTCCTACAAATCTACAGTTTTATTCCGATCTTGATGAAATTTTGCACACTTGACCTTCAGAACAAGAGGAAGGTCACTATCTACATAAGATTTCGAGAAACCACTCCTACCAGATAGGGTTACCGGGTTCGAAAACTGAGAAGGGAAGACGCATGCACACGCAGTCTTAGTGACGTCACATGGTGCCACTATTCTGACCGATAAAATTGGCCACAACAATAATTTTTCCCGATTAAAACAGAACCGCAAGAACAAAATAAAAAAGTTCTGGGAATTTCGACGGCTATTGGTCCAGATCCTTTGTTCATGGTAATGAAGATGTATGTTTCAAAGTGAGAAAAAAATTGTTTAAGAAAAAAAAGAAAATTATTCCAGAAACTTGAAAAGGAGAACAAAGGAGAGCGAGCTTTCCGAAACGTAGGAGGACGCTTGAAATGACATAAAAAAGGAGGACGTCTGATAACCCTATCCTCACGGGGATTAGAACGTTGCGCTCACGACGCCCATCTTGCGTCTTCACAGTGGCGTATTTACGGGGGGGGGCTTAGCTGGCTATAGCCCAGGGCGGAAAATTCGGAGGGGTGGCGAATACAGGAATTATGGTCGAGTGGTCAAGAAAATTAGAAGGGTGGCAAAATTTGTATAACATACAGGCAGTAAAACCTTAATCCATCTCTACCTAGAGAGCGAGGGACTAGGTCAGTGAGTTACGTAACGGGTGACCTAAAGAGTTTGGAAGCATGTGAATGACCTAGATATCGAGGAGCCAAAGTGACGTAGAACGTGTGCAAGCATGTGAATGACCGAAAGAGTCACCAAAAGAGTGATCCAGATTGTGTAAGCGCGTGAATGACCAAAAGAGTGACCTGGAGAGCGAGAAACCAGTTTATTGAAAAACTAAAAGAGTGACCTGGAGAGCGAGAAACCAGTTTATTGAAAAACTAAAAGAGTGACCTGGAGAGCGAGGAACCAGTTTATTGAAAAACTAAAAGAGTGACCCACAGTTTGTGCAAGCATGTGAGTATCCATGGCGTCTCATCCTGAAGCAGTACCCCTAGGCTGGTAAAGATACCAAGCTAGAGGTATATAGCTGGCGGGTACCCAAGCTAGACTTTCACAGTCCCTTCTATAGTGAATTTATAGCATGGATAAAAAACACGTTGGTAATTGTCCCGGGCTTCATTCCTGAGGCCAGCGACATTTACCTGTAGAAGTGTTTGTGGAAAGTCTGGCTTGGGGGAGGGGAAACTTGCCTAAAATCCCAACCTAGAGGCCCAGCTCCAGAATGTGGGGAGGGGCATGCAAGCATGTGAGTGATCGAAAGAGAAATACAGGCACAGTATCGTGGGGGAGTTAAGTGGGTTTTTGCACAGGGAGACGAATGAGTGGTTAAGAGAATCAGACTGGAACGAGAGAGGGCACGACCACCTAGATAAGGTTATATAGGAGGTCGTGGAGAGGGGCGGCAAAACCATAAATGCGCCTCTGTATACACGTCACCCATCTTAGATTCACGTCGCTCGTAAAACCAGTTCAACACGCTCCGGGTACTTCAGCTTAAGTATTTTTTATCTCAGATTTGGAAACAACCGTTATTTGTCCTCGCCTACAGTAAATCGCATTGCCGTTGAGAGATTAGATCCGTTCCCGGGATAACACCGATGTTTTCCTTTAGATCGGGAATTAGATTTTATCTGAAGGAAAATATACACATAAGAATTGGATGAGAGATGATTCAAAAATGAGATCAATCATCTTCAGATATTGAATTACATTACTCTTCATTTTAGGCAGAAAAGTCGCGTTCCTTATTCTTCACTTCGAAGAAATTCCGATAAAAATAAAATCCGTGCAAATAATAACAAGACTTACCGATGATTTGAAATCGGATTTATTCCAAAAAAGCGTCCGAGATTGTAGGTTCGCTAAAAAAATCTAATGAAGGTGACAATCGGTGCATTTCTACCGATAGAGAAAGCTTTAGACCCGGGGGGCCTCTTCAACTCATGACCCGCGGGCCAAATGTGGCCCTCGAAGTCATCTAATGTGACTGTGACCTCAAACCTAATATTATGAAAATCAACTAAGCGAAGCGTTTCTAGGTCACTTGAGTGACCATCGGTGCAGTTCAACGTGACTTGATTGGCCCGTGGCATATTCACAGACCACATGAGTGACGCACGGCACATTCCCACATCACTTAAATGGTTCGCCACTCATTTACAGCGCAGTTCCAGATCGTTCAAGAGGCCCGTAATACATTTCCAGATAACTTAGATGAATCGCGTTATAGTTGCACATCACTTGAGTGACCCTTGTTATATTCCTAGATGAAATAAGTGACCCTTGACATATTTCCAGATGACTTAAGTGACCCGCTGCATAATTACTGATCACTTGAGTGGCTCTTGGCATACTCCCAGATAGCTTAAGTTACCCGTGGCATGTTTACTGATCACTTAACTGACCCGAAGAAAATTTTCAGATCACTTAAGTGATTCACGGATAATTTACAAATGATTTGAATGACCCGCAGAACAGTTCCAGAGCACTTGAGGGCCCGCGGCAGGTTCACAGATCATTTGAGTGACTTGATTCCACTTGATCGCTCAAGATGAACCCACTCGGTACATTTCAGGCACCTTATTCAAAACGAAGGCTGTATATTAAGAAGCGTTTCGCTGCCATGGAGGAAAGAATAATCCCCTATTATTTCCTCCATGTTTCGCTGCAGTGTTGAGCATTGTCAGAACGCGCTTGCGCGTGATTGGCGCGTGCTTTTCTGGTGACTCTTGGTTGGCGCCAACATATTTCCTGGCGACGTTTAATATAATGCATATACTTAATTCTACAAACGTACAACGTCCACAATTGGTGCAGCGGTTAGATCGAGAGGTGCAAGTTGTGGGTTCGTGTCCCGCTATCTCGAGTGAGGGTTTTCCTCCCTCATTACCATCTTCGTTTTTTAATGTGTGTGTGATCTTAAATTTATTTTTTATTTCAATAAAATTTAATTTTTTTTAAACCATTGCACAGATTAAATGTGAATCATTTACATCACCAATCGCCACATGCATTCCGGTTGTGGTGAAAACAGAGTTGATATTTTCAGTCCGGGGGTAGGGGCCACCCCTTAACGTCCGGAGGAGCGAAGTGACGTTCGGGCGGAGCCGTTTGCGGGCCCGCGTCGACGGGAGTTCGGCCTATAGGAGTATTTACTAATAAAGTAGCCAAAAATAGTGAGCGTTTGGCGATAAGTTGCCAAGCGTTACAGCCAGAGACACAATGCGCATGTGCTTTCTGACAATGCTCAACCTGCGCAACACTGCAGCGTGACACTCGTGTGTATATTACGATATTATTATTTTTTTCTCTTTACTTTCTCATGTGGTTGCAGGCATTTTCATTTGGCGAATTTCACCATTTTGATCGCTCAACAAATGAAAAACAATGAAATTTAAAACGAGATAAAATTCAAAGAAAATGCCTGTAAACACGCGAGAAAAGTAAATAAAATGGTAGGCGCAGTATCGTTGGAACCGATGTTGCTGTGGTTTCTCGAGCACCCACAGTACTTTGTAGAACCAATTTGAGCAACCACAATTCCGAAGTGCTTCCGACGCTTATGAAAAGACAAAATGGGGAAAAAAAAATCACCATTCTAGCTTTGTCACTCATCACGTCCAATCATGAAAGTATATTTCTTCCTTACTGAATGTAAGTTTGAATGTAAAGTTTGGTGCAGCAGGGCCTAAAATGCATAAAGGCGTAACGGTAATGAAATTCATTGCCATGATTTTTGAGAGTAATCATGTAAATTGATAAGCAGATACATCTAGCGATTCCTGTTGGAGTCTTTTCAACTTCAAGGAGTGATTGCTATGCCTTTTGTAAGCCGTTGAAATAGCCCTGAGGGCAAAGCTCGGCATAAATTTCTCGCATTCCGCAGTGGACAGACCTACAACACGATACTTTCATAACATAAAATTTGAAGCGTTTAACAATTTTACTTCAAAATATGGAAGACAGGTGACAGCACCACCAGAACACGAAACAAGAACAATTCTGACAACATAAATGCGTTAGAGCCACTCATATATACTCGGAACACAAATTCCAGCTTCGTTAGAAACTCCACAGAGGAATGTGCACGAGATACACGTACGGTTAAGTAGTTGGAGGCACCCAGAAACATCACTTTCCCGGTGCGGTCAAGACCATGGGAGGAGATACGGCCCCCCCCCCCCCAACGTCAAAGGTGAAGTTGACTGATCTAATGTATAAATGCATATATGAATTGGCATCATCATCATCGTGCCCCGCCCAGAAAAAATTACCATGCCCCCCCCCCCCCCCAGACTTCCAAGTCTATCTCCGCCTATGGTCAAGACGGCACTAGTTGTCCCCCAGATATGCTTTTCTACTATTCTATGGCACATACTAACACAATTTTGTTTCGCTCAAAGCCATGTAGAACCAGTTGAATTCAATAACGTCCTTTTTGTGCTGCAACTGTCACATGCAAAATACAGCTACGTAGTAAACAAAAAAAAATTAAGAGGCTATTGTTATGGCTGATCCACATCAGTATCTCCATCCACCCTCCAAAGAAATTTTAAGACGTTCTCTTTCAGTAGCAGGGAGAACATGTTGATTAGTTAGGATGGCGGCAGGTTATTTTTAGATGATCTCTTCATAGACGGCTATTCGAAGACAGTGGAAAATTCGAGCGAGAAGGGAAAAATAAAGAGGTTCCCCCCCATCAACGAGGATGCCATGTTGTTATGCTATACTCCGCAGACATGCCATGAAGTCAAATCGGTCGGTCGAGAGAAAACATATACACCTACCGGCGTCAGTATTTCTTTGGCACACGCACATGCGAATTGTGTTGCCCGTTTTTCGATCTATAATAGAGGTTATTTTTTTGCCAGAGTTTAACAAATGCCAGCAGAGCGTGAGAAGCTGTGCTTGAAATGAGACGAATTTCTGCAATGATGACGACGGAGCTTTTTTGACTTATGGATATCGTGTAAGACCCGGGAATTATGACGCGGATATGTTTTTGTTCTTTGGTTCACGTTTTCGGCACGTTTCCACGTATATTTCTAAAGCGAATGGAGCTGTTTCGTCGAGTATTGCCCGTGGGACATTTTTCAGGTCCTTCTCCTGTTTTGATCCACCGAAAACGGCGTCGAAGGTGAGTCAAATTACTTTGACAAAGTTTCTGCATCCGAAACAAAAAAAAAAAATTTCTTATGTATTTTGGTGAGCTGAACACGAATATGACCATAAAAAAACTAGATTGTTTTCTCTAAAATTGCACATTTAATACACATATAACAACACAATGACAACAATACATTGAAACACAACATAAGTATGTGGAAAAAAAAATAAATGTATAGTACAAACAACAAAAAAGCATAAACTTCGCCAATATAGTAATATAGAGGTACACCATTAACATACATAAAAGCACAACACAAATAAATAGAAACGCAAATGTATGACAGCATTATATTTATCGGCGTCTGACACGTTATTTCGTTTTGCATTACGCTTGTGCTGGGCATAAGGAGCTCTTACAACTGGTCCAACAGTAGTCAGAGAGCATCGAGGTTGGCCATGGTAACGTTGTTCTATGATCCTTACCACTTTTTCAAAATACAATAACGCTCGGAAAGCACTTTTTAACTGTTTACAGGGTAATGTCTCAAAAGTAAGAGCCAATAAAACTTTTTCAGCAGGTCAAAACTATCCGGAATTGTATATTTTCATGTTGGATACAGTTTCATTGTTGTCTAGTGTTAGAGGGGAAAAAAACAGCATGATTTAGGATAAAAATTATAGGGTGGGGAAAAAAATGCGTTGTTGAAGACGTTATTGAAATAGCTTCGAAAGAGATAAACCGTGAGTGGATACAGTCATGATGCATGTCTAACAGTTCTTTCTCTTACTATTTAAAAGGCAACCTTCAGAATAAGCTTAAATGTTATTGAGGTATTGAAAACATTTGTTGGGAGGGAAGTGCTCACACAATCCCAACATGAATACATAAAACTAATTGAAAATATTGGGGGAGGTGGGCTCTCCGGCCCACTACTAGTTTACACCTGTGTCTCTGAATAGAATCATAATCCCACAATGCAGTATCAGATACTCAGGTTAAGTAGAAATCTTGAGAAATAACCATATCGTGTGTACAATTTTAAAAATTCTTTTTTCTACTAATATTAGTAAAATTTTTCCGCTAAATTCATCGCGATTATATTAAAATTTTTCTCTTCAAGTTTATATTCTTATAAAATCAGCATTGCCGTTCAAAAAAAATCAAGTTCAATTCAATACGTGTAATGTCCAATGTTATCAATCCCAAAAGACTAAATCAAATTTTAGTTAATCCAGAACCGAATAAAAATATTTGTACGTAAAAACTTCATTCACTTCGCCCCCAAAGCAATGCAATAGCCTACCAATTGAAATCCAAAATGGAAAAAAAAATTAAACCTTCAAAAAATTGTTTAAAAAATTCGTACTTTCCATAACTAATATTGATTAATATTATTAAAATATCGTATCTGACGTCACTTGTTGTTTATATTTGCCATCTATTTTTCACTCTAATTCTGAAATAACATTATAATGACTGATATTATATTTTATTGAAAACCTGTTTTTGCTGCATAAATTCTGTAATATGTATTAATATTTTACGCTAATTTTGCTTAAAAAAATTGTGATCTTCATATAGCTAATAAACCCTGAAGCCGGGATTACACTATAAAAGTTTGATAAAAGGTCTTTTAAAAACTTGATAAAAACAACCAATAAGTGTGTTAATTACATTAAGTGTGACGATCCCCCAGTCAGTGATGAACAAGGATAAAGATTCCACCAAGACATTCAAAGACATTCTATGGAGGAGGCAGGTGGGACCCTTCAATGATGTGTGGTTATGGTTGGTTTGTGCAGGAAGAAGACAACACGATACATAAAAAAGAAATAAATTATTCTTATTAAATACTGGGGAAATGCGTATAAATTTCGTTTTGTGTATATACATGTGTACTCTATGGATAGTATATGTACGTGTAAGAGTAGAAAAAAAAAAATTTCGCTATTCTATATACATAATGATGCAGGAATATGAAAAAATAACAATCGTAATAAATGTAATATAATTTGCTATAAAAAATATACCAATTATTACCATTTTCAAGATGTGCGTTTTTCATAGTGTAGGCCTATATGTGTTTCAAAAATGACCATCATGAATACAGAAAAAACGTGAAGGAGAAATTTTAACATTCGTATTTGAATTCAGCACCCGAAAATTAGTCTAAAGAACTTGTTTCATTCTTGTTATTAAAAAAAGTTAAGAATTGTTGATCAGTGTTACATATTATTATTATTACTATTATCCGATTTACCGAAAACTCATCTTTGGTCGAGGCAGCGTCTGTCTAAACTCTGAAGTAAAGAAGAGAAATTAATAAAAGTAGAGTTTGTTCAGATGCGTCTTGAACTGCTTACGTTAGCAGCGCTGGCAGAAATGATTGCATCGTCGTACGTGGGTTCGTACGCTACGGACGCCCACGTTGTTGTTGCTGCTCCTTCGCAACCGACGGATGATGTGAGCTTTCTTTTTTATTTATTATACCGTGAAATTATCAGAGCACGAAAGGTAAGTAAGAGTAAGTCACTTACTCCGTTTACTTAACGATTCTAAATAACTAAATGTCAACCATATATATATACACACACACAGAAGGGAGGTGTACATAGTATAAGTAGCTCGCTGCTCTTTTTCACTTGGCTTATCTTTCTTATAAATCTTTTTTGCTGTGTGAATTAGTAATTCGGTGAATTCATTCGAATAGAACAACACCACTCATCTTTATCTGATACGTATGATAATTTACGGAACACGTGAATGCTTTTGTGTCGTATTGAAGTACCCGATGCCAGACTCTAATGGGATTTCCATGAAATTGTTCGTTGTTGAACACAGTACTATTTTACCGTACATGCACCTCGTAAGCGTTCCTCTGAAGAATTTCTAACGAATTGGTTGCAAACAGGAACGTGCGCGCGCGCGCGTGTGTGTGTGTGTGTGTGTGTGTGTGTGTGTGTGTGTGTGTGTGTGTGTGAGAGAGAGAGAGAGAGAGAGAGAGAGAGAGAGAGACCCCCTAACGTATTTATGTTGTCAGAATCATGCTTGTTTCATGTCATGTTGGTGTTGTCATCTGTATTCCATATTTTGCAATGGAAATAGCAAATGCCTGAATTTTCGTGTTATGTAAGTATTGTATTGAGGGCATGACTGCTATCTGCGGAAAGACTTTTGGAGTAATAGACTCAAAGGACTGCTACACGTAGTATAGCGGTGTCTCCCCGTTGAGAAATCTACCCACTGAGAGCAACAAACCTACAACGGTACAAATATTCAGTCATTACACTTCACTCACAGTATGAAAAATAGATGACAGCACTAAAAATTCAAGCACAACACTATATACGCACTCAAACTGCTAGGTATACAAGCAAACACTTCCGGTATAACTCACTCTGTGGTAAATTGTTCCATGGCGATAGGACCGGAGTTGCGTTCGGTTTGAAGAAAAGACAGAAAAGTAGAACGGTGTCCATAGAAATGGGAATGATAGCTGTATTCGGGCTCATTCCATGCAGTCTCAGGCCGATACTACGCCAAACAACGCTTCTAATGATTCGACCGTTTTTCGTCCGAAACCCAGACGAATACCAGATGTTTCACAAGTGACTGCGGCAAAATTCTTTTTTTTCCCTTGTTGTTTTTCACTCTGATTTTAAACTACGGAAGATGCCGTACTCAATTAAGTGTGAAGCTTTTCGAAAAATTTGTGATGCTCATCCGATTTCTATGTTGTCGTGGTTCAAGCGATTGAAATTGCTTATTAATGGGTTGTTTCTTCTAAAAAGCTTTTACAACAAAAAAGATGGTAGTTTCAAGTTCGGTTGATTTTAGTTATACAGTTTATGATATGAAAAAGCATTTCTTTCCATTGATGTAAAAAAAAGAAGATGGTTCTTTCTTTTGTTCGAAATGAATAGCAATGAGAACCACAAAAAAATTGATGACCCTACTTGAAAACTTACATTTTAGCAGCTATTTTTATTTCTTCTTTTAATTTTATGAAATTGCATCCATTTCGTTTCTGTAACAAAACTTTAATTTCTTTGTATGCTATGGATGAAACGTCTGATTCTTTTCAATTTCGCACCCGGGCTTAACAACCTGGAATAATCGACACATTGCTGGAATGACTCCTACATTTTCATGCCATTAGAATCGATGTTTTTTTTTCACACAACATATAATTGAATAGTTTTTCCCCCATCAAACATTTAAAAAAAGCAAACTGTTTCTAATGTGCTGAAGGTTTGTGTTAATGAATATTTTGACAGAATTTTATTTATTTATTATTTTTTTAGCCAAATTCAAATTTGTAAGTTTTTCTGCAGATAAGGGAAATAACTTTTCGTGAAGAAGATGAATTTCACCAATAATGACACGGGAAATTTCTTTTTCTTTTTTTTCTTCTTCGGTAAAGCTGAATTACCGAAGCCTGTCCATTTTGATTACATGACGGAAAAGAGGTTGATGTCGTGTGAAATATTAATCCTGGTCAACTTAAACGGCTTATACACATATACGTTCGACAGAGAACGAAAATTGTTCGGTATCTTTTTTTTCAAGACACGCGAGTAATACGAATCGATGAACGAACGCATTGGAAGGAGGAGAATGTCACAACTAATTACGTGTCATACGGATCTTTCGGAGATGGTGAAGCTCTATTACGTCAAACTGGATGCTCTTGACCATCAATCACCATTTTTTTTGTCCATCTGCGGATAGAGAAAATAAAAGACTAGATAAAATAAATGCGTCTCGTAAATGTGATCGGGGCCCCGAAAAGCGGAATCAGTCGAAGTAAATTGGATTCGTGCCGAACAGAAAAGTTCCCAGTATCCAAAAAACTCGATAAAAAATATCCTTCGCGTGATTATAATCTGTAAATTTGCGCAAATTTTCAATGTCATACAATGAATATCGCAACAGAGAAGCAGAAGTACAACGAGGCAGAACAAACTTTATGCCTTCCTCCACTTACACAGATACACTCTACCAGGGTCGTTTTTAGAGCGTCATGGGCTCTCGGGCCAAGTAATTTTTCTGAGATCCCACCTGGCAAATTCTCGAAAATTTTAACTGGTCTCATTTTTGCGAGGCCCGCATTCTCTTGAGGCCCCCGGGCCGTGCCCGGGTGGGCCCATGCGTTAAGATGGCAATGCACTATACACTGTATCAGAGACATCAAAAATGGTGTGTCTGATTGTACCTCTGCCAGGGACTGCCTGGAACTCAGAAAATTTCATGCAATGATTATACAGTGTTTCCCATAAATTCGTTTTAATAGTGTAAAAAATTCATAAAAGTTTAAGGAATTGAACCACCTCCTAGAGATAGATATCTCTAGAAGGTGCTGATTGAACCCGATTTGCGAAAATGTTATCCTCACGGAGAGAGGGGGGGGGGGGTATCTATTTTGGTAGAGGAAAAAATTGTTAGAATTTTTTCTCGATAGAGGGCGCCGCACAAAAGCAAATCATTGAAAATATACAAATCAGCGTCCTATATAAAACGGGGTGATTATAAAAAAACTATCCCGACATATGGGCCCCTAACTATCATACCATTCACAGAAACTGAATGAAATTTTGGCATAAGGTATTTTGAGGTATGCGCTCAAGAATGATATGGAAAACAACAGTGTCACTCTAACAGTTACGGTTACAGTGAGAAAGTTTCGAAAATATCAAATGGCAACACCAAGTTTTATGTATTGGAATGCGATCTCCATACTGAAAAACACTAAATAGCGTTGGAATGGCACCTGTAGCACGAAAAACCCCGGAGCTAGGCAAGGAAAAAGTAAAAAGGACTTTGCCGTGCACCAGAGCATTAATGTTCGTTTCATTCGTCACACCGTTTCCCAGCCTGATTAGTCCTCCACAAGGTCATGTGGAAAATTTGTGAAACACAATAAAATGCTTTATTTTATGCTGCTTCTCTGTCCTTATTGGTTGTCCTCACTTTTAGCCTATCTACCGCCGGTGATTTTCATGCTACAGTTGCCGTTCGAACGCTATTTAGGGGTTTTTCACAATGGAGATCACATTCCAATACAAAAAACTTGGTGTTGCCATTTGATATTTTCGAAATTTTCTCACTGTAACCGTAACTGTTAGAGTGACACTGTTGTTTTACATATCATTCTTGAGCGCATACATCAAAATACGTTATGCCAAAATTTCATTCAGTTTCTGTGAATGGTATGATAGTTAAGGGCCCATATGTCGGGATAGTTTTTTTATAATCACCCTGTATATGGTATATGTGATTAACAGCTTTTAATTTTTTAATTTATTTATACAATATTGTTGGCCCTTCATTGTGATGCTGACATGGGTGGATAAAGCCCTATTAGTGAAGTTTCTCACCTCAGCCAAGAATCGCCAGCTGAAGCTTCACGAATAAATGTTTAGGACACAGAAGAAAGATTGAAGGAAGGTTCAGGTCTAAAATTCTGGGATTTGCTTTTGTTCAGAGCTTTCTACCAACGAAAGATTGAACTGAACTTCTTTTTTTTTTGTGTACCAAGAAAAAAAAATCCCCTTCGTGAGGATAACTTTTTCGCAAATCGCATTCAAATGTACCAATTCCTTCAATTTTCATGTAATGATGAAGATGAAAATTATTTACGAATTCATAAGATACCCAGTATATGCCTAGAATGAGGGCCGTCTTAAGAGCATCGTGAGCCCCCGGGCCAAGCGAATTTTTTGAGATTCTACATGGATAAAAATGCATGCCTATAAAATTTTGCATGCTTACATTCGAAAATTTCAATCACATTTCATCTTTGTGAGGCCCCCCTCTTCTCTTGAAGGTCCCGTTCGTGCCAGGGCACGACCTCCTACATAACCAGGGTAGTGGCCAGGGTTGGCCTATACGTTAAGACGGCACTGACTATAATATAGTCTTGAAATCGTTCCAAACATTCGTAGATATCCCTGGTATTATTGTAATCTCTTGGGGTTTGACACCTTGTACTCGAACTTTGATGCCTCAGACTCTCTTCGCCTTTCGAAATTCTATCAGAAACAACAGCAACGATCTAAAAAATATTTTTTGAGAAAAATCTCACGAGCCACAGCGATACGTATCTCGCTGGTTGACATTTCACTAATGGGAATTATTGAGATCGCCATTCATTTTAGATGATTCTCGACCTAATATGAACTATATTTCCCCCTACAAAGCGTTATTAATTCAATCTTATCATTGAATTGCGTAGAGGAAAACCACACGTTAATAATTGTATTTGCTCAAAAGTTTAGGCTTGGTAATAACAGCTGTGTTCGAGTTCTTGAATCAGTTTACTGCACGTAATGGAAATGCAATATTTGCGTTTGAAATGTATGTAGGAATATTTATTTGATGTCTTTTTACTTTTTGCCTATCGTAACTAATGCAGCTGTTATTACGGATTAGTACCGTATATACGTTTTGTTTCCCATGTAATGATACATGTTTCATAATCTTTATTCAAGTTCATTGAAAATACTTTTTAAAATAATCTTGTCACATGAATACCGTCTTGTATTGCCCTAATATGTCCGATAATGCTGACCTGGACCGTTTGGAGACATTTTACGGACTAATCGTCATCAGACACTCTATGCCAAGGGTGCTCAACCTTTAGGAGTCTGTCTGTCTGAGTGCGGGCCACTTCATTGGTTCGAAAACGTCTCGCGGGCCACTTAAGTGATCTGGAATAGCACCGCCGATAACTTATCTGTAAGTGTGCCGCAAATCACGATCTGAAAATGTACGGCAGACCTCTAAGACTGTACTACAGGTAGCTTAAGTGATGTGGAACTGCACCGTGGTCCACTTAAGTGTTCTGAAACTGTGCCGTACGTCACTTAAGTGACCTGTAAATATGCTGAGGCTTGCTTAAGTGATCTGGAAATGTACCACAAGGCACTCAAGTGATGTGACTGCATCGTGGGCCACTTAAGGGCTTTGGAACTGTGGGTCCCTTAAGTGATCTTGAAATGTTCTACGAGTCACTTAAGTGATCTTGAAATGTTCTACGAGTCACTTAAGTGATCTTGAAATGTTCTACGAGTCACTTAAGTGATCTTGAAATGTTCTACGAGTCACTAAAGTGTTGTGAAACTACACCGTGGGTCACTCAAGTGATCTGTGAATATGCTGCGAGTCCCTCAAGTGATCTGGAAATGTGCCACTTGAGTCACTTTTACAAAATTAGGTTTGAGGTCGCGGGCCACATAAGGTTACTGCGAGAGCCATGTATGCGTTAGCTGGGGGGGGGGGTAACAGAACACAAATAAACAAGCACAAATCACCGTACAACCCCCATGCCCGGAATCCTAGTGGTTAAGCGCTAGAACAAGACAGACAGAGACAATAAAAAGACACCGATGAGCCTGAGGTAAATGTTTTATTCAACAATTTATAATGACACAGAGTCATCACAGCAACTGCTCAAAATTGTGGCCGCCAATAGTGACGCAAGCTTCACACCGTCGATGTGGTGACCGCCGAACATAGGCGAAAACACCAGGCATGTCTCGTATGGTGCCAGCAGCTACAGAAATCCGGACAACAAGGTCTGTCGGCCTTCTCCTGATTTTGGTACGCAATCCATCGGTGATCCACAGCACAGATGACGACGGCTGTTGTGAACAGCGTATGCATTTCGTTCGCTGGGAAAAGAACCCTCTAGCGCAGTGTTTCCCAACATTCTTGATTTCGTGGCCCCCCTGCATTGAAAGTCAATGTTTCACGGACTCCTGTGGGTGAAAGTCAATTTCGAATCCCCACCCCTTAAAAATATCCAAAATGTATTGTTTTTTACAATTTTCATATCATAAAAAATTGAAGCAATAAATTACGATTTCACAACGCTAAATGTGTCATTCATGCTGTACTAGTGGATGAAAATAATCCCGCGGACCCCTTACAAAGTACTCATGGACCGGAGACACACACACACCTCCGCTTCATATCTCTGAGATATATCAACGCTTCGGTAGAGTTTTTCAATATGTGGGTCGTGGACCACAGTGCTTAACCCGGGTTCGAACCCCACTGTCACCACAGTAGTGGTTGGCTGAAGTTGGTTTTCTGTGGTTTCCAACTTCGAGGCTCAAATGCGATCCGATCTCCCCGTTAAAAAGTCTCGCCACAGACAGCAACACAAGCCTACAAACGGTACAAATATTCGATCATTACACTTCACTAGCTAGAAAAATTTATAGCAGATGGCAAACACGGCATTACACAGAAACAAGGTTTACGTTAGGTTCCCACACGTACGTGCACACCACATTCCAAACATGTACCAATTCTGTAGAAGTTCCGCAGAGGTGCATGTATGGTTCAGTAGTAGTGCTTAATTAACCACATGATTTCCAGGCATGGGTTGTGTGATAATTTGTGCTTGCATCGGTGCGTTTTAGAAACCCTGAACGTATGCACCAAGAGTTTTGAAACACCCTGCACATGTACATTTATTTATATTCATGCAAAATTTTATAACTCCTTTAACATTATTTTCAGCTATGCGTTAGATATCGCCAAAAGCGATCGATAATTTTTTGAACATTGATTAATTTTATGAGTAGTTTGTCGAGGCCAAATGATCTTTCTCTGAACACCCACAAGTTTCAACACGTGTAACATAAATCCTAAAAACATGAGACACTGTCTGTCGTTGATTTCTCTTCAATAGAGTACTTCTATGGTAAAGTTAAAAGAATGAAAAAAAATCACGTGTATGTGTGCGTGTTAATTTTTTTTTCCCCTTCTTTGTGGTTTGTATTTTTTGTGAATTCACTTTGTGTAGCGGGTGTTTTACTGTCATTGGCGTTCATCCAATCCATGGGGATGACTCCGGTCCATCAACCTATACACCTTCTATTCCTTTTCTTCCATCTCTAAACACGTGTAAGACGCCACGTGTCTAGAATAGCTCTGTCTGTCTGTCTCCCCTCCTCATCTTATGAAGTGTTTCTTTCGTCACATTTTGTGTACATTTTTTTTACTGTTCCTCTGAATCGGCAAATTCCGCGATTTTCGTGCCAAAACTGCCGTCTAAATACTTCTGGCTGATATTTCATATTCAAGACATCAACTTCACTTCGATATCAATTTTTGTGTGTGTGTACATAACTCCATTATTTGAGATCTAGCGCTGTGATTTCGGCTACAGTTAAAATCTCACGTGGGAATAGATTTTGATTTCATCGAGTTGGTATTTATCAGGTGGGACAATCTTCAAGCTGGTGCTTTGCCAAAGTGATCAAGTAGGTAGATATTTCTGTGTTTGTGTGTATTTTTCGTGTCGTAGCAGCTATAAGCAGTTTCAACGTATGAATGTTCGAAATTAAATAAAACTGGATCACAGCGGTTCTCAATCATGCTTCCGTGGAGCCCTAGGGTTCTCCGGGACATCGCTAGAGATTCCTTGAGAAACAGTAGTAGTAGCAGCAAATATTTATAGTAATATTTTAGAAAATCCCTTCCAATGTAGGGATTCCCGAGAGTATGGATATTATTTCAAGGGTTTTGTAAGACTTACAAAAAGTTGAGAATCGCTGATATGGATTCATCAAATTATCTACGATCTCTATAACGCATTACGCATGTTATTCCACATTGGATGGCATAGGGCTTAACTATAATATGAAACCTTTGGTTTAGATCTCCATTTTCTCAGGTTTTTTCTTACAATTGTGTTATAAATGCGAATTTATCATCCTTAACAAGACACTAAGATCTTAATCTCATAGAGGACTGAATAATTACTTGGTTTATTATGAGTCGTTTTGGTAAAGACCGATACATGAATAATATTAGCTAATATAGACACCGGAACCTGTAGGAGCTAAGGCTGTTTGAGTCCCTACCAATAAATTTTTGAAACGTCACTGAGCTACCCCCACCCACCAAAAAATTATTAATGAATATAAAATGCAATGCGCTAATCTCCCTCCCCTCTCCCCCACTCTCATATATACTGGACTGGATTAGCAACTTTCAGGCCCCTCGATGTTTTCTTCATGTAGGTGCCTCTGTTAAAAAGTCCATTCCAATATACAGATTATATAATCTCAATGTTTCTCCTCGAAATTCTGATTTGCCATTAATTATTTTTAATAAGGGAAGCATATGTGCAATAGGGTATGTGAATCGGTACATAAGTCACGTAGCCTATGAAGAGACGATAATATTTGATTCTACTTTGAGTACGGAATCAAAGTTGCATCTATTTTAAACTTTGTGAACGTGTATTCGGTGATAGATCGTAAATTATTGTCAGTCTTTCTGTGTGGAGTTCGTATCGTGTTCCGCTATTTGTTTCATTGAGCTTCTATAGTGGCCATATTCGGAAGTTGAAATATAGATTCCATGAATGATCAAGAATTTCCATAAACAACGAGTGATTCGTGAATGCCGGCTATAATTCTGGAATCGAATTTCTATAAGTAAAGCTATTTGCATCGTCTCTATAACTCTTGGTTTTGAACTGAAAGTTATAATCGAGGTAATTACAATATTCCCTAATAATTGATGGTAGCATTTTTTTTTTTACTTGGGGAAACACCTGAACGTTTCATTTTAGCCAATTTCCGTCAGTTTGGTTGAATCACCTACCTGAAGAATTTCGGTGAAAAATCATTACCGATTTAATTTTTACTCTTAATGTCTGGTGTCATTTCATTTTTAACGGTTTTAAATGGATTTAATGATTTTTTTTTTATCAAATTAAGACCTGGGGTACACGTGTGTACCGAACTCAAATGGCCCTAGTAAAGATATCGACACAAATTAATTTTTTTTTTCTGATTTTAAAGGGCATTTTGACATACGCATAAAACAAATCAAAGAAAAATTGATGCTGATAGCCAGTTTTTACTCAGATTTGAGGTAAAGTCCCTTCGCCGCATTTTACTGGCGAACCGTTGATCCTACAGGCATACTTCCATTTAAAAAAGTATTAAAATAACGTGTAGACTTCGGGCACGTCATTTATGTTGCAAGGGGTGGTACAGTTATTAAAATAAACTTATATATAAGTATTAAACTTCTATATAACATATATAAAGGCCGATACATGAATAACATGATAAAGTAAATTATTGTCAGTCTTTCTGTGAGTTCGTATCGAGTATTGCCCTGTCTTTCCGAGTCCAACAAAAAAAATTCCACGTTTCTAAGTGCAATATTCGCTGAGATATTTGAACTCGAAAATCGCTGAAAATAAGGGGAAAGAACCTTTAAACTAACGTGCAAGCTCATTAAGCTGTTCTTTCTGTTCAGCGATTTTTCGAATTAAAGTATCTCGGCAAATGTTGCACACGTGGAATTTTTTTTTTTTGTTGATCTCAGAGACAGGGCAACTACTTTCTCTCTAATTGGGTTTCTTAGGACAGGATGACCAAATAAAGTCATTTTTTATTTCTATAATTATACAGCGCCTTGCAATATGAGTAACGTATCTGAGGTCTACACGTTATTTGGACTTATTGGACACTAATTTTTACACGCTATTTACACTTCTTAATTAGAAGTATGCCTCTACGACGGTGATTCCCAAATAATTTTAGCCGTGGTCCCCCGGAAATCTTGAGGTCTGCCATAGACCTCCCATTTATAGCAGCAGAATCTACAGCCATCTATCGGCGATAATGTTCTCCGACAATGTAGGATATTCTATCCAGTACTAGTTCAATGTGATGCGATAGTAATGCGGTCTACTTAGACTGCAAAAAAACTAAAGCAACATTTCATACGCCTATCGAGAGATGTCACAAGTAATTTTTTTTTTCAAGTCGTAACAATATTACTACTGCACTCTACCAACTTACAGTGGTGGTTTTTCTCGTCAATTTAATTAACTTTTATTTTCAAGTTATTTATATCATTAATAATTTTATCATTATTGTCGGCATTAGTTTTTTTCATAATTCTACAGTTAGGCAATAGACCGCTGGGGGGGGGGGGGTCCAGGCACCCCCAATTGGGAATCGTTGCTCTAGGGTAAATGGTTCACTAGCAATTTTCGAGTAACCAGTATTATTATGGGTATTCACCAGTAATTATAGGGGAAATGACGGTACATATAAACAGGGCAGTAACTAGGTAGGTGCAATAGGTCACCCGCACATGGTCCACTTGGAGGGTGGGGCAGAAGGGGCCTAAATTTAAATTCTTGTACAGGAATGGCTAGCTACGGCCCTGCAAAAAATGCATGATACGAATGGTAAAGGTTTAAAAAGTATCTTGCGTATGGAAAATGTAGAAAACGTATTTTCGTCAACTGGTGAAAGAATTTTGAGTAAAAACGTATGGTAAACGTTCAAAATAAATGGTAAATTTGTGTGCATACAAATGAACAAAACGAATATATGACCTTGTACTACGAATGGTAAAGGCGTAAAAGATGCAATACTTAATGCTGTTAACGCGAATAAACTGCGTCGCATGTACCCAAGCTTTTTCCTATTAAATCAAGATTTCGGAAGCAGAATATCAAAAGCGAAGATAATATTTCTTCCTCTCACGATCTCAATTTTCTTCCATGGAAAGGATGTCCAAAAGAGATGCTCGTAATATTTTTTGTTTCGCTCTTCCATTCATATCCCATCTCACGTCCCCTCTCCTATCTGACAACAGCAGAACCAACTTTATCTAGTCCCAGCCTTGCCCAAAGCAAAAAATAAATTAATTTCGTAAATTCACTCTCTATAGCTGCGCGTAAAGAAATCTCTCGAGTTTCTCGCTTCACGGTAGTTTCTTCGAAAACTAAATATATCCAAAGAAATAACACTGTATTCCAGTTAAAGGAAATCATCTCTGAATTCCTAGGAAATCTATTCCGACATAAAGTAACTTTTTTCTTTCTTTTTTTTAATTTGGGAACGGAAATATAACTTGTCAAAAGAATTTTTCTTTTATTGAAATTGGATTAAGTTACTTACTCCTCCTCGAATTTCGTTTCCTATAGTGTTAGACATTTTAATATGTATGTTTCGAGAACAGGTTGAATGCTGACGAATGTGCATATGTTACGGCCAGATTCCGAAGTCTCACCATTCCACGATGTGACTGGTCACGTCGTTTATTAGCTGTTACATTTCGTATAACTTTCTCTGTTTAAACTTGATTGCTTAAAGCTAGGGCCACACTCATGTCCAGTCTAGTCCAATAGTCCTCCGCAAATATTTGCTTCCAATGTTTGCCTCCCCCCCTCCCCTGCCGCTACAATGAAGCACCAACGGCATAATCTGTCTACACACTGGGCCAATGTTTCTTGGCGAACATTTGCTTTCAGAACACTTATACGAATACGAAATACTTCTCCTAGGATGATAATGCAGTAATATGTCAACGTGTGTTCTGACCGTTAGAATTCTTCGACCAATGTGTGACCGGACTGAAAAATTGGTAAGGCAACTGGCTCCTTTAATTTGGGGGGGGGGGCGGGCGGGCGGGGGCCTGAAAGGTCCTGGTCATTCTTTTCACGAAAGAGCCGCACTCGTGTCTGGCTCACATGTTTGCCAGTGTAGGTAAATGTTGGAGGCTGGAATATTAGAAGGCTGGTCGAAGAGAACGACCAAAACTTTCCAGCCTCCTTTTTAAGTCAAAGGAGCCGCCTTTCTTCCCATCTTCTAATCCGTCTGCCCACATATTTGTCGAGGGATACCAAACCCAGTCGCAACACGCGTTGGCGTATTAGATTGTTCCGGAAGCAACTATTCGCCAAGGAACATTGGGCCAGTGTGTAGGTAGCCTATGTCATTAGTGTTTCATTATAGCAGGGAGAGACAAACATTTTAAGCAAATATTTGCGGATGACTTGGACCAGGATGGGTATGAATGGGTCCAAGAACGGCTTAAAATCGTATTCGAATCCTTTCATATGAACTAATTGCGCAGCAATGCGTGCAGGTAATTTCGAATACTGTATGCACGAACATAATGAATAGCATGCGTATTAACTAAATGTCATATTTAATAGCTAATTCGCATCTTAATCTGATAATCTCGATTTTTAAGTACTAATTAATTTTCCCAGGGCTTTTTGACGCGTGGGGCCTTCTCGTAACGGTCGAATGCCATGAGTTATGGCAGCTTAAACGGATGGAACCGTTTGACACATTCACTACCAGCGTCACATACGAATGAAATTCCCCGATTTTCTTATAAGAGCCGACGTCACAAATACGTGACATACTTTCTTCAAAAGAAACTGTTTGCTCTAAACTCTGTCATAAACAAATTGTTTGAGTATAAATCAATAAAATTTGTGTAAGATGTCCTTGGTCAGAGGATAATTGCATTTTTTTCTTTGCAAAACAAATGAAGGGTCCACGGGGTTAGAACCACTTTACAACTAAAATTAGATTTTGAGAACTAGTCTGAAAATGTGGAGTGTAATGGTTTTTCCCCCAGTATACCGAAACTTTATCGTTTTTTTACGGCTTTAAAGTCGTTCTATCCCAAAACTGAATGCACGTGGGGATAGCATTACTTGAATGCTACAAGATGGCACCGCTTTCTCATTTTCGAAAAAACTGCTATAAAGGGATTTTTCCCCCGAACCCTTAGATACAGGACTACCCATCAGCCTATGAATTGATGTTTCAAAATTCATCATAAAAATAAATAACTTGTAGGTATTGTACTTTTCAAAAATGTTTTTACTCTTCAATCTAATTAATTTCTCATTTTAATTAAATGTGTCACGTGTGGGCTACGAAAGACAGGTCATTTTATAAGAAATTCAAACTGGTGGGCCACTTTGGAGAAAGAGGAGCATTCAACAGTGTGGTAGGAGTCCACACTTTTGCAGAAAAACAATAGATTTTGTCCACAAAAGAAGAGAACATGTTAAAAAAAAGAGTTGCCTCATCTGATCTGAAATGGGTCTAATGTCTTTTAAATCCGGAAAATTCATTGCCTGCTTTGAGTAAATTTCATACTTCAAATTTGCAAAACGATTATATAGTTTGGCTAAATTTTTCCAGAAGCGTTTAGAATATTGACTGGCTTAAGTTCGCCAATACTTGATATACATTGAAACCCCTCAAATGCGGATACCCCTCTTTTACGGAAAAATTATAATTTTCCCTTGTATATTAAAATTATGCATTTCAAACCCCTGATTAACACTCACCCCCCCCCCCTTTTTACGGACGAATTTTTTTGCTCCGTCTGTGACCGCAAAAAACGGTTTTACTGTACTTGACGTACATGAACAACTAGTTTCTTAACATAGAATCATTAGTATAATACAGTTAAATTCGGTTAAAACGACCTCGGTTTTAACGACATCTTGGCTATTGGTGGTCCTGGCTGATTTCCCATAAAAGATGTAAATGAATCTTAGACACCACAACTCAGATATAACGATACATTTTTCGTCGCTTTTGCTACAAGGGACATTGCCGTATTTTCCCGTTATTTCGTCATTTCCGACTTTTTTTTTCTTTTCCAAAAAGTTTTTCCCGGTTTTTTTTCAGTGAAGCTTACTTTTAATTCTTAATTTTTTACTAGAATCGGGGATAAACAACAAATGACTAAACATTCATCTCGCATGTTTGCGATGTAAATTTTTTTCCCCCGTGAAATACATTTCAAGTCGTTGCAAACTTCCTACAGCACAGTATTTTCAGCCAAGGGTAATTTTTTTTTAAATTAAAACAAACAACAAATTACAAGATACAAATGCAAAATGTAATACATTATACAAATACAAACATAAATTACAAAGACAACGACACAAAGTACACATATATTACATGCACTATGTAGCCCCAAAGGGACCGTAAGGTCCTCCAAGCAGGCCTATACGATTTTTATTGATTTTTTTCCCCTTCAGCAACAGCTCTTTTATGATGTAGATGTATTTGACTATATTTATATATTTTTTGGACAATAATTGATTTCAAATCACTGCATTGATATGTGTTTTTGATCATATTAAAGATATTATTTTCTGTATTTCTATTACTATTTGTGTGATTATTAGTGTAGATGAAGTTCATTATTTTTGGAGCGAGTGATATAACAAAAACTGAGCAGCAATATTTGGCAATTTCATCGGCAATTGGCAATATTTTTGGCTGGAATCAGCTATGTTCAGTATTTATGATCCCAATTTCCTTCGATCAAACATGGTCACCTAATCATAATGAAATAACTTTATGCACGGTATATGATTGCATCTGATTATACGTATTTATCGTCAAAAAGGGCCTTGAAAATGTCATCCTCCGTTGTCATATTAGATGAAATATTCGTGTTTTCTTAGAAATTGCTGCTTCTTCAAATTGTTTGATGCAATAATCATTCGCGGTTTCTTTTATGAGCATTGTAGTGAAAAATAAGCCGAGTCATAAGCTATAGTAAATGAATAGATAAGGATGTATGAAATAATTAACAGGATAATGGTGATGAAAGACAACTCAAGGGAACTTTGTCATTCCCGTGGTAACAAAGAAAAAAATATTTAGCGATAAGTCATTACGGTTTCATAATCATCAAATCTGTGATACGATCTTGTTTAAGGACAACCATTTCTGTCATATCTAAAATATAGGTTTCTTGACACTCGTACGTGACCAAATACGCGTATTTGTTAGCTTGGTTGATGATATCCGAGAAAAATGAGACGAAATTTGTACGTTTTAAAAGATGAAGTTGGTCTGAAACTTGATCGCAGTATTTACACAAATGAGAAGCAGTATCTAATTTTCAAGACATCTTTTGTGTGCGCGGTTTTCTCAAGTGCCACTAATTAGCACATGCCATTCCTACGTCAGCATCATTAATTTGTGTATAACTTGAAGTTCCTTGAACAAGTGCCAAAGATATCAACGAAGATAGTGCGGTGCATTATGATGCTTGAATGCGAGAAATTTTCAGGAGAAAATGAGTTTTGATTAATTTTGTTTCTTCTCTGGTGTTCTTTATCCAGGTGGTTCGTGGTAGTCGCTCCACCACCGCCCTTCGCGTTCCATCCTGTCTCAGGATGGAAAACAATCGTTCCGAGCTCAACGTGAAGAAATCATCGTCAAATGGCCATCGAGATGGACTTCCGCCTGCCAGAGGTCTGTACAATCCACGCTACGAGAAAGAGTCCTGTGGTGTTGGATTCATAGTGAACATAAACGGTAAAGCGTCTCACCAGGTGAGTAATACGAGAACTTATTTATTAGTACAGTACAGTAAAACCCCCCTTAACGGACACTCCTATTTTACGGCCACATTATAATTTCCTCATAATTTGTGTAATAAAAGTATGCATTTCAAACCCCTGATTAACGGTCACTCCACTTTTACGGATGAATTTACAAAAAAGTATTTCATTTTCGGGGGAAAAAACTAAATACGCCAAACAGCCAGCGTCAATTCAGCGTCCTGACGTCCAAAATGAGTGAGATAACCTGTATTTGCTTTGATCGTAAGTCCCGTTTCGAGCCGATGGCGATTTGTTTGTTGGCGTAGTAATAATGGCAGGTAAGTTTACCGACTGGCTGGCGATGGCTTGCACGATGTCACGTTTTTGCAAGGAGAGAAAATCCCTATAATAATTATATATAATATACATGTGCGTACGCAAAGAGGGGGGGGACCTTCCCCCCCTCGCCTTGAGCCAAGATTATAGTGTTATTTTGCAGGAAAAAACGTAAACCCCCCCCCCCAAGAAGGAAAAAAAATCTGAAATCCCCCTCGAGAAAATTCTTCTTACGCCTAGGATAATATATATCCTTATAATGCTGATATTTCCAAAAATCCCTTTGTTTATTTTTATACAGAATTTGGATCCGTATAAAAAACCTCCCCAATTCTAATTCTTCAAAGTTGTCAGCTATAGTATATTCGCAGCCCAAACGTATTTATAATGATTGGGACTACTAAACCATATATACACCTCGTCCGCATTCCTCTGCGAAATTTCTAACGAATTGGTACATGTTTGAATGTCTGTGTGTGTTGTGAACCTAACGAAGTTTGTTACCGTATAATGCTTGTTATGTGTAGCGTTGCCATCAATTTTTCTAACTATGAGTGAAGTGCAATGATTGAATAACTGTGCAGTTTTAGGCCGGTTAATGTCTGTGGCGAGACGTTTTAACCCCTTTACGATCTCAACTGGGCGTCCAAATGCAAGTGGAATAAATTCAAGCAAGTTCCGTTTCCTTTCTCTCATCATTACGAAGCTTTATAGTAATCCTTCAACTAAAGTTGCTGTTTCTTTCCCTCCTTTCTTTCTATATTCCTGTTAATTTTTTTCCACGTATAATGCGTTTTCCTACCATATGCATGTAAGAACAAAAGAGAACTCTAAAAAAATACTTTTTATCTACCTTATTCTATATTTTCTGATTCCCCTTTTTTCTAACGTGCGGTTAGCTTAGGACGAGGTTACCGGATTTATCGCTGATTCGTCAAATAGAGATAAATGCAAATTTGTTGCCAGAAGCTCGTACGTGAAGTGGTTAAAGGGGTTTGATTGGCACTAGTACTACTTAATCGTACAATGCACCTCGTACATGTTCTCCTGCGGAATTTCTAATGAATCGGCACATGCCGGAATGGGTGTTCTGAGTGTATGTGTGTAGAAATAATATATTTGTGTTGTCAGAATTGTTCGTTATTGCTGGTGCTGCCATCTGTCTACCATATTTCGAAGTAAAGATGGTAAATGCTTGAATTTCCTTGTTATGTTAGTATCGTGTTGTAGGTCTAAGATGATTCAGACTGCAGAAGTTCATCCTGTAAGACTAGATCAACTTTGCCCAAGAATATTAAGAATATTATACACCAACGAATAAGGCGAATAGTCTCACCACGAGTTAAAAAGTTCGTCCTGCATTGAAATCGTCCTGCCAAGTAATATCATGGTTGTAATTTCCTTTTTGTTGCAGTTGATCAGCGATGCCGCCACAATTTCCAAGCGGATGGAACATCGCGGTGCTTGTGCCTGTGATAACAGCACGGGTGACGGAGCCGGGGTGATGGCTGCGACGCCACACACGTTCTACTCTAAAATTCTCAAGTAAGCACATATAATGCAGTACTATTAATCTAATGGCCACTTGCTACCGAATTCCTACCAGTGATTGGTCATAAGAGGAAAAAAAATCTTATTGATTAGTATCTAGTATGTTTCGGGAACTTCTGCAGAATTGGTTGCATATGTACTTAGGACCCAACTTTATTTTGTAGGGTTGCTGGAGAAAGCAGACATTTTGTACTATACAACTAGGGGTCAAAAATTGTTTACATGGTTAGTCAGTTAATATGTATTTAAATTTTTGAGTAACCGTAATTACGAAAACCTTGGACAGTGGCAACACCTTTTATAGCAGAAAGCCTCTGCGCGAAGCTTGTGACGTCCATTTCACCTATAGTCATTGAATATACTGCAAAAAAAAATTAAAGTAGTTTAACCAAATGTACCTGGGCAGGGGGATTTCAGCACATTGTTCCATGGAAACGGGTGCCTTCGGAGATTTATTAAAATATGAAAATGACATCGTGGCCATCACTGACAGCAAATACAATTTTTCATGGGGTTGGTGCACGCAAATTTTCCGAAAAGCACGTTTTCCCAAGTTTTGAATTTTTCAATACGATAAAAATATTTTTGCATAAACTGCTGCAGGCATTACACATGCTAATATTTTTCACTAAAATGCTTTTTTCTCAAAACAAACTGTTTTTTGCTAGATAAGGAACATTTATTCAAACACCGCTCATTCAAGTGTCTTGAAACTTTGTGTGTGTCTCAATACTCTGGTGTCACACACTTTAACACAAAGATTTTTTTATTAAAATTATTTTAAAAATTTTTGACACAAAATATGGGTAAGTTTTAATGATTTTTGAAAAAGTTGAATGTTGGAGTTAAATTTCGATAAAAAAAAATAACCAATTAAAATCCTAAAAGCTCGTGTTAAAGTATATAACACCATAGTGTTGAGAGACAGTTTCAAGACATTTGAATGAGTGGTGTTCGAAAAAATTTTCCTTATCTAAAAAACAAAAAAAATTATTGAAAAATATTAGCATGTGTAGTGCCTGCCAGCAGTTTATATAAAAATACTTTCAAAATATTTTTAATACAGATATAACAAAAACTTCAACGCAGTTAAACTCAGAAAATTTTATAGTATTTAAAAATTGAAAAATTAGGAAATGTGTTTTTTTTGGAAAATTTGCGAGTACCAACCCCCTTAACCAGTTTTAATAGACAAGAAGATGGAAATTTTTCATATATTAGGGATTTAGCCTGTTTGCCTCACTCATTATGTCTAATGCATCATGAACGCGTTCTTTTAATTTCAAATTTTTTTGTAATTTACCACGCTTTCTCACTGAAGCTGCCATGGTTTAAACTTAATTTTGTCATACTTCAGGGATGAACTAGGTGTCGCGCTCCCTCCTCGTGGACATTACGCCACTGGAATCATCTTCCTGGATGAATCAACAGCATCCATTGGAGAGAAACGCTTTGAAAAGATGGTCGAAGATTTCCACCTTAAGGTAACCAAAGAAAGGAAATCATTTTTCTAATTATAATTTTCTAACACACATATTGATGAATATATAGGATATTATTTTATTCTCATTCACTGTACGGCTCTCGCGTATATAGGTTTTATGCTGGCGAAAAGTTCCTGTGAATAGCTCAATACTGGGAGTTGTTGCTCGTTCAACAGAACCGCTTATGAAGCAAGTCTTCATATCCGCAGAAGGCATGGACCCTGACAGCTTCCGGAGAAAGGTAAATTAATGTATTCATATCATGGGCGCCGGAACCTAGGGGCTGAGACTATTCCTCCCCCGCAATAAATTTTGTGGGATAATTTGTGAATGTACAATGCACGTTTCGACATCATTTATTCGGGGGAAAAAAGTATTTCTATAGAGCAAGTTTCCTCTAGCGTTTCGCTAAATTTCGAGCAAAACCCCTCATGGTTATGAGACTGTTCCGCGAAATTAAAAAAAAACATGGATTTATAACAAATATATTTTTATTGCGCCGCCCTTAATGAAAACTAATGGAGATTTTTTTTGTTATCTCCCGTAACTCCATAGAATGGAATCCTAGAGCCAGGAATGAAAACTATAGTTGTCGTACAATAGGATCATATCACAGCAAAATATGCAATATCGTTTAATCTCGATATCTTTATGACAACGAATTGGCCAAAATTATTACTCGGGGAGGGTATCTGCGTTCAGAGAATTTTGATGCTTGTCTGAATGCCTATGGTGACTTCTGACTTTCAATGAACGTAAGTGCTTTCTGGCTTCCCTCTAAATTTGCTTCTGTAATTTTGTCACAACCACCAGGCATATATTTTTATCAGTCTTAATAAATCCACTTGAACGAGTTTTATTTAACCTTTAGTGATCCAGGGGCTTTTTCGGTACTTCGTTGGTACAGTTCGAACTTTGTAATGCCGCCCCCCCCCAACTCCAGTAAGGAAAGCTCCTGTATGTTGACTCTCGTGTTTTTTGAAGAGCTCATAAGTTCTGTGGACAAGCCAACTTTACAGAGGGAATTCTCGTAATCGTAAAGAGCCGCTATAACAGTGAAGTATAGTTTTTCCTGATGCGATCGTATGTCAAATCCACCTCGACGTAGGACCGCAAAAGGTTAATCTATCTGTATACCTCAGTGGTCCCAAACTTTTGCCCTCACGACTTATTCTCCCTTATGGTTTATTCGCAGCACCCCAAAAAATAGAATCAAAAAGAACTAGAATACTTTACAGCAGTGAATAGTACACATAAATGTGACAGCGACGGCATCAATCGGTGACGCACGCTTTGAGAAACACTATTTACTACTTTACCGTGCAATGCACCTCGTAAACATTCAATTCTCTGAGGAATTTCTATCGAATTGGTACATTTAGAAACGTTAATGTATTTACGTTGCCAGAGTTATGCTTGTTCCGTTTTATACTGATGCTGCCATCTGGCTTCCATATTTTGACGTGAAAATGGAAAATGCCTGAATTTCCATGTTATGTAAATATTGTGTTGAAGCTTTATACGAAGAGACTTTTTCGAATGGAAGACGAATTTTGAAGAAACACTGGTACACAGGGCCGTACTGGTTGCTGTTGGGGAGCCATAAGTCAAAGTAACATCCGGTTTCCGTATTGCTTTTATTCATTGTCATGTCAATGAATTCTATTTTTGGAATTCTTATGCTTTTCTTCGTCGAATTTTAACTGCCTTTCTTTCTCTGCTCGGATAAGTGTGGCTTCAAGCCACAGACTTAACCCTTTTGAAAAAGTCAATGCACTCGAGAACATCTTTTTAAATTTTTTCTCGGGAGATAATATATATAGTGCATTTGTAAAATGCACTGTCAGAGAAAACACACTTTTATTCTCGGAGCAATGAAAGAAAGGGATACGTAAAAAGATAGAAAATGAACGTTCTAGTCAATCGCAGGAAAATGTACAGGTGAGGAAGGGATATTATAACTCTTACCGCTACTGAAATCTAATATCTTAAAGGTCACGCGGATAATTTATGCTTTGGCAATGTTTCAACAACAAAAAAAAAAAGTTCATTTTTCTTAGCTATGAGGATTAATATCCCATTTGTGGATAGCCACTGCCGGCATCAGTGAAGAGTGCGTGGGAGTTGAAAGGGCCGTCCTTTGCGGAAGTCGCAAATGTACTGATCGATTGTCACGGCTCGTGGGAAAGATTCGATCGATCTGGCCGTGACTCTTGAGGTATGTGCCGCCCTATGAGTGCCCTTGGAAAACTAAATTGTTCCCATAAAGAACGAAGGTGAGGCGGGAGAAATACGAGGAACTGATGGAGATTGAAGATGTACGAGTAGTATCACTTTGAAAGTGTGAGCTCAAAAAGGATTCTTTGAGTAGTGCCGATTGATATGAGGTTTACGTGAGCACCGTAATCGTGCGGGCAAGGAAAGGATACATCATATGACCTTAAAATTAGATGTCGGCAGATTTCAATTAAGCTATCGAATTCGATCTATAAATCTTCTAAATATATTAGCCGAACAAAAGCCGCCGAGTATTTTCAAATACCTTATCATGCCTATTCCCCCTACTGAACGGAGGGTTTCAGAGCGAGGTTGAACAAGAAATTAACTCTGCAATTGCCATCTGAATTCTATCATGAATCGGTGTTTCTAACCTGGCGATTTACACGATTGCACCTGCCCCTGAACTTATATAAGTTTTTGTTTTTTTAAAATTACATATGCTGCAGGGCCATCTTAATGGCAACACAGGGCTCCGGACAGTGATTTTTCTAGGAGCTTTACCTAACTAGAAATACCTGCTGCCTAATACATAATCACTGTCGGAATTTGATAAGTTCCTATTTTCAGGAGGCTCTTCCTGCCCTTCAGGTGCCCGGGAGGGCCCATGCGTTAAGATGTATGAGAAACAGCCTGGGGTGTGTGTGTCTCGATTCCAATCTTGGCAGGGGTACGTATTGGATCCCACATCCTGAAGCAGGGCCCTTAGTCCGGAATTTTCACGGGCCTCCTATAGTGAGTTTATAGCATGAAAAACAAAAAAAATACAGCAGTTGTCCCATGCTTCCAGGACTACTACTAAACCGTACGTAAACATTCCTCTGAGGAACTTCTAACGAGTGGGTGTCTGTCGAAATGTGCGTAGATGTTTGTGAGCCTAACGTGAAGTTTGCTTCTGTGGAATACTTGTAATGTGTTGTTTGTCAAATGCTGCCATCTGTTTTCCGAATTCGGAAGCGGACAAATGGAATGGTTGATATTTACTTCAGTCATGCGTGAATTTTTGAAATTTTGTAGGCCTGATTGCTCTTTTTTTGCGGAACTTTTTTAAAGAGATGATCGGCTCACATTTATGCTTCGAAGTTAGTAACCACAGAAAAACCAATTTCCGCAGACCACCTTAGTCCTCGCGATGCAAGTCCATACTATGTCCACTCGACCACCACAGCTACGCGCTGGAGCCCTGTCAGCAACACCCTTGGCATGGGGTACGCAACGGGCCGTTCAAAGGTGAGCGGAAAAAACGGGTAGTAAAAACTGCAAAGCTTCATATATGGAACAATGTACCAACTATGGGGGTACGCAAGCTTTCTATACATTTCTAAAGGAACGCAGCTAATACATTTCTGGGGGGGGGGGGGTAAGCTTCTACGCATTTCCAGGGGTACTTGAAGCAAAGAAAGACAAGAACCTTTTTGTCACAAATTTATAATGTAAACTAAAATAATTTTCTTGAAAAATTTATGCTTCCAACAAACACTTTATTTAGAGCCATTTGCGAATATTATTGCAATGATACCTCGGCTAACGAAGATAATTCGTTTCAGAATCACGTTCGTTAGCCGAAATCTTCGTAAGCCGAAACGCGATTTCCCATTGGTTTCTATGGGAAAATCATTAAATTCGTTCCAGGTGCTGCCAAAAATTTAAAGATAAGTTTTTAAAACATCAAGGAGAGGGCTAAGAAAAATAACTGACCGAAGGCTGTGTGAGATGAACAGCTTCAAAATTGGATAAATGAGAATTGCAGGAGAAAGTGGTATTGAAGATCATTGCACTTTACACTATGTAACGCAACCCAATCGAGTTTGTAGGTGTCCCCGTTATTTATGATTTTTGGCCAGCGCATTTCGGTGTCCGATATATGCAGATGGAAAAGATAAACTAGAATATCCAGACTGTTCAGTTTGATGCTAAGTCTTGCTTTGAAAGAACGTGTTCTCTGAAAATATAAGCTCCTTTGTGTTTTTTTAATGCATTTTCTATTAGTTGAATCTTTTCATTTTATGTGAAATGATTCAAAAAATTTAAGAAAGAGAAGTAGAGATTCATCTAAAAAAGATTCCCCGGGTAGACCCGAGTTAATCGGGATCGAGTGGCAGTTAGTCTGACGACGATTGAAGTAAAAATTAACTGAACACAGCCATGGTGTGAAACGAAAATGTCCGTTAGCCGGGAGGCCGAAAATTCACAAAAAAAAAAAAAAAAAACTCCGTTAGTCGAGGTATCACTCTTGCAAATTAAATATGATATGAATGATGTCAGCGATGTATGGGAGCCATACATCGCTGACATCATTCATATCGGGTTTCCAACTGGTGTTCCGCGGAACATCTCTGCGAACATTTCATTGACATGTGAACCCTTTCTCTAATAACGGATTCGATTTAAGAGAAAGAAGGGCCATGAATATTCGTTTTGAAACATACCACTCTTCGTTCATTACCTCGCAATTTCAAAATTGTATGAAAGAAACGAATTAGTAAACAAGAAATGATCTAACGTTTCCCAGAAAGCCGGAAGAGGTATAAAGTGGAATCTCATTAGCTTTTAAGATGTCATTTAGGTGAAAGAGTGTTTGTCTCTTTATACACTATACCTCAAATTTCCTAGAAGCAGCTTCAAATCCTTTAGTAATCCGTCGGTAAATACAGTTGCCACGCCCATATCAGACTCCCTCGACACTTTCTCTTTTTTCCACCTCTGACGTCAACGTCGGTTCCGAGGTTGTAACATTTCGCGACGCTTTGGATGGGGTTTGCTCCACGTGGGATGTGGAGAAACGACGGGACCCGATCGATGTTTTGCTTGAGCAGTGTTTGTAGCACGAACCAGAACAAGAAGTCAACGATCTTCTCCTTTGCCCACCCGCTGATGTCTCGCATCCATTCGCACGTCATCCAAACTCGCATTATAGTCTATCAATATAGGAGATACTTACCCCTCCTCGGTCTCTTTATTGATTTATTTCGGGCTTTCGTTGGTATTGATTTCGAAGATGGATCGATCTATTTTCCCACGTTCCGAGACGATCACTTGGCATTTTTTTTACCCCTCTCCCCCTAAATTTAGAAGTATTTCCCAAGAGTCATTCAGCTCATGAAGCATAGACTCCCAGGTTAGCCGTACTCTTACTTGATGACTCATGAATCGTATTTTTGTTTTTTTTTCTCGAAAAATTCACACTATACCAGGGATCGTGAAAACCTTAATCTCGCGCCCATCTTCGGTATTTGGGAGGGTGTCCATTTTATGATATAAACTTTTTTTTTTACTTTAGAACACGTGTTTCCAACTGGTGTTCCGCGGAACATCTCTGCGAACATTGCACTTGTAAGCGTGGAATTTCTTTTTGGCCTCAGGAGCCGACAAAGCAACAACTTTCTACTTGGGTTTTTAAGGATAGGGTGGCCGTATAAAAAGTTAATTTTTTTTTTAATTTTGATAATTATAAAACCCATTTGCAACATCAAGAACGATCTCTGAGTTGCGCGCACAAAATACAGTAAAACGTCTTAACGGTCCTCTTCATTTACGGTCATTCCCCCCCCCCCGGTGGCCTTTCACATCCTGGAGCCCTAGGCTTGGACTTTCGACTGGCCTCCCGACCAGACTTTTCATGGGCCTCTCTATGGTAAACTTATTGCATGGAAAAACAAAAGATGACGAGAATTGTCCGGGCCCTGTCTGCCCCACCCTTCTTTTAAGGACGGCTTTTTTTTTTGTCCCACCGTTGTCATATTTCTGTATTCATATATATATATATATTGCCGTTTTTTGTGATAGTATCCAGGGCCAGTTCTGGACATTTTTCAAGTGTAGGCGAATGTTATTTTGTTGATAAAAAAAAATCACCCTTCCTCATGAATTGCCGCCCTAAAAATTGGCTCCTTTCGGTTGGCGCCTTCTGCTGATACATAGTTCCAACACCATCTATAGCAGAAGGCCTCAGCGAGAAGCTCGGGACGTCATTGAAGGTGGTCATCCTCACCTATAGCCATTGGATATAGCAGCCCGACGCATGTCTGTTTTTACTCCTTTTATGTAATATATCAAATGGCTGTATAAGTGAGATGACCTTCGGTGACGTCACGAGAATCGCGCGGAGGCCGCCTGCTATAGATGGTGTTGGTAGTTCGCAGGATACAAGATCCGGCCCTGGTGGCATCTCATTTGTTATCTTAACACGCAGAAATATTCACGTTCACGTACGGGGAGGACCAATTTACACACCGTATTTGGGTGAAATTTAAAGAAAAGTAATGGACGGCTTTGACTGCGATTCTTCATAATATCTTAATGTTAATGATGTATTCAAAGCGGAATAATAAATTTGTCTCTATTTACGGAGAAGTATTCATAACTTTTAATGCTATATAGTTGAATTGGCTCAAGTTTTTTTTTTGAGCTAATGCATCTTGTACAACTTAAAAAAAAACACAAATGTCAACAAAAAGCCAAAGGCGTCCTGATGAAATGTTAAAATACGGAATTCAGTGGGAGAATTATTTGTTTGGAAACTGAAGGGCTCTTTCAAATGTAGGTCCTCTCCCTAGTAGTGCTCCCCCCCCCCCAATAAGAAAGAGCTCCATCCTAGACAAAGCTGCAATATCTTTCAAGCGGCTTTGATCCTAGAGGATTTGGGGGGGGGGGGGTGGAGCTCCCGGATAAATAAACTTTATTGTTAAAGCTATGAATTTACTGGAAAAGGGGATGGGACCCGCTTCACTGAGGCCCTGCCGGGTTTAAAAAGGTAGGTGACTGTGAGGTAAATATAACAAAGTTTGTATTTATTAAATGTCGTCAACGAAAATTTTTTTCGTAATAAATTATTCTATTTGTTGCATATAAATTTCGAGTACTGTATCAGCACGTTGTACAGTCGAATCCCGTTTTACCGAATACCATTATAGCGAAAATCGTGTTTTAACGAATACTTTTCTAATCCCCCAAACAAGTTTACATAGGAACAATGCTAGGTAACCTGGAATTCCTTTATAACGAAATTTCGTTTTTCGAAGTGATCTCTCCGGTCTCTTGGCGTTCGTTATAACGGGGTTCGACTGTATTACATGAGGTGGGGGGGGGGTCTGTGATCCTACCCCACAGGGCGTGGGGAGGGGCTCCAGTCTGGGAGCTTGAGGACCAGCTTTCTATTTTGAAGATATTTTACATCATAAATTTATGATTGTAAAAGAAGGGTTCTCTCTCTCTCTCCTAACCAGGTGTCTTTAATGTTGAATGGCATTCTGTTCATAACTGGCTTTGTGGTGCCATTTTGACTGCAGCAAGTGTTAATGCATTTAATGAAAAATCAACAAAGAAAGTTTTCATAAAAGCAATGGGTTTTTTACATGACTCATGGGTGGAGGTAGACTTGAGTGTTTGGGGCACGATGATGGCAATTCATATATACGCAAATACATTAGATCAGTCAGCTTCACCTTTGATGCTGAACTCGCCCTACCCTGTATCTCTGCCCATGACATGACTTCATAAATCTATCAAGTCGGGTTCTCAAACTTCTGTGATGTGATGCCCTTGTGCACCGCCAACCTCCAACAGTGTTTGTCAATCCGTTGTCAGAGCCGCAGCTCTGCGATGCCCTGACAAAGGATTTTTTCAAAATTGTTCTCTTTGTTACTTTGGGGGAGCTGCGAATAAGAGTTAAAGGGGTGCCACGGGTGGAAAAAGGTGAGAATCCCTGAATTAAGTCACTAAATTTTTCAAATTTCTGTAATTAGGCCTATTTTTCTCGATCTTTTGCCAAGATGCACATTCGAAAGAAATGGAAGGATACATGACTTTTTTTTCTTTTTTTTTAATTATACATTAAATTTTTTAAACACAGTTTTCATGATTAAAAACTGAACAGATATGGCTAAAATATACTCAGAAAACAAAATTTAAAAATTTAAATCGCATTTAGCATATTCTCACCAGCACCAAAAAGTTAGTCTTATTCAAAGTCGGAGACACAGTATTGGCAAACAACACGACATGTTGATCGCACAGATCTTGCGTACAATTCTCTAACAGCACTATCCTCACACTCAACCTCACGTATTCGATGTTTCACAATTAATTTCAAGCTGTTATCGAGAAAACTGATGCTCTTCCGAGATGTCATTTGGATCTGAACACACTCCAGCCATCAGACAAAAAAAGCCTTACACAAGTGGTGTGGTAGGGCCATTTTGACCTAACAGAAACTTTTGTCAATGATATTGAGCAGAGGTTCCTAAACTTTTTGTTCCATCTCAACCCTTCTTCCGAATTTTTTTTTCTCATCTATCTCAACTTGAACCAACGCATATGATTCTATGTTGTACCAGAAGTTTCCCCACCCCCTCCTGGACCATTGCATCATCGTTGCCCCCCAGTGGACTATATTGCCCACTTTGGGAAATACTGAGTAAACTTGGTGACAGAGGTTCAATGGAGTTTAAATGGTCACTATAAATCCCAATCTGAAGGTCTGTTTACATGAATTAAGTAAACAAGTAGTAATTAAATTTTAAGTAGAGTGCTCTAAAATCTGTTTCAATGTAAGTAGTCAAGTGGTGAATGTTCATTGGATAATATGAGGCTGTCCCACATGCACATAGTATCTAATTAATCAAAAATAAATAAAAATTGATTATTTATCTGTTTAACCACTTATTGACTTACCAACTAAATCTTTGTTTCAAGGTTTGGAATGTATGCAACATTCTAAAGTACTTGACGACTTATGTCTTTAATAGTTAACTAAATTTTAGCTCTTCCCCTGCCTCATATAAACACGCCTTTAGGGTCCTGTTCATGTATGTGAGAGCTATGGGTTTTCATTCTTGAGATAAGTTCTTTCAACTTTTAATGAAGTCTGCTGGCCACAAAGCTATTTCAGGATGATTGACGAGGCTGGCATTGGTTGGTTGGCCTTTACTGCAAAGAGTTTCATGGACTAGGCATTGATGATTAAGTTTAAATTGTTTATTGAAGAATCTTTTATCCCCCACCAACCTTTCATTATTAATGATCGATTTTTTTTTTTTTTTTTTTTTGGTGTTTATTTCTAAATTTTTGTTTTTTCTTTATAGATTTTTGTGCTTAGGAAGTATGCAACTCACAAGGTTCCTTCCTCGGATCTTCGCTTTTATATATGCAGTCTATCTGCTGATACAGTTGTTTACAAGGTAATGGTTTTCTTTTCAAAAATCACGACCACCAACTACTATTTAGCTGTACAGGGCTTCACAAAAAAGGAGATCTAATTAAATTTTTTTTAAATTTGCTAAGTAGGGCCTCAGAAAAACCACTTGGTCCAGGGCCCATGATGTTCTTAAGATAGCCCTGTGTACATGCACCCCATACATATTCCTCTGTGGAGATTCAAGCAAATCTGTATATGTGTGTTCTGAGTGCATTTATGGCATTAATTCACATTGATCTGCTATTTAAACTCAACTTATTCGTGAAATTATAACTTTGAAAACATAATCACAAAATATTTTCACATAGTCAGTATGATTCTCCAATCACACATTAAAATGCCTTCTGGAAAGAGCAACTACAGCGTAACATGTCTAAGGCAGACATTGTATGTAATGAAGACCTGCCTTGAATAGAATCAAAATATAGTTCCCATCGTGATTATCAGTACTTCTGTGTGCACCTTTCTGAAACAGACACCTGTGTAAAAAGGAATATAATTTTGGTTTCTTAAAATTGTTTCATACAGGTTCTGCTGTATTGTGTTGTGGGGAAGGTATAAATCCCCAGCCTTAAATTGCTATGGCGATTAAAAATTAGTATTGGCTCCCCTAAAATTTGTTTGTTCATTTCCTAAATCAAACACTAAAGAACAAAAAAAAGTGTGTCTATTTCTTTTTTGCAAAATTTAAAATGCCCAATGCCTAAATTTTTTTTGGAGTTTGTGTGTCATTCTCTGGTTCTGGGGATAAACAAGAAATTATTCTTTGCTGGTATATACAGTAAAACCTCTCTTTTGTGGACACCAATGGGGCCAAATAAATTTGCCCGTAAAAGAGGTGGTAACTGTTAATCAGGGGTTCGAAATGCATAGGCCTACATTTATTATGCAAGGGGAAATTATTTGCCCGTAAAAGAGGAGTGACTGCAACAGAGGAGTGTTCGTTAAGAGGGTTTTTACTGTATAATACTGTCTTGATGCAAATAGTATTTTGCTATTGGATGATTCCGTTAATATTTTAGTTTTATTATGACATCTAAAACTAGCATTTAAAAAATGTATTTTTCTGTGTTTTGTAATATTTTACATTTTCATTTCCACATGACTGAATTGTTTCAAATTCATTTCAATGTTTCAAAGTTTTTAGAGCAGTTTCTTATTCACCCACATATGAACTGTTCCTTAACGCTTTAATGAACTTCTTTTTTGGCATTTTGTGATTAACTTTAAATGCGATTGCAGTTATTTTCTGATGTATAGATTCTTTTGTTTTTCAATTATTCATTTATATAGGGTCAGCTGACATCTGAGCAGTTGTGGGGTTATTTCAAAGATTTAACCAATCCTGCATTCGAGACCTACTTGGCACTAGTCCATGCTAGGTTTTCAACAAATACTTTTCCTAGTTGGGAAAGGGCTCATCCACTGAGGTAAATAATTTTAAGCATTTGAAAACTATTTATTTCATATGTTTGTTCTTTACTGTACTTTTTTTTTTTTTTTTTTTTTTTTTTTGCAACATCCTCTCTTGTGAGCAATTTTGTTGTAAAATTATTTGAACTTTCCTTATAGTGATCAACTTGACAACCCAACTCCTGTTTTGAAAATCCACTATTGTTGATTATAATGGAAAAAAAATTGTAAAGTGCCTAATATGAAGAAATGAGTTATGTGGAAATATATACTATCATTACACATAATGTCCTCTGCTGCTACATTTTATCATGCTCCCTTCTTTAAAAAATACAGCGGTGTATTAATACAAGAGAAAAAAAATCTGAATTTTTGAGATACTTAAACCTTTGTTTCGTTTTCAACATCTATGGTTTTCCTATGGGGACTTCACTATAAAAATTTACCTTTATAATTTTGTTTATTTGACTTTGTACCACCAACATAGAAGTCAGTGGAAACATAAAACAAGTGCATTAAAGTAAATAGAATTGGTTTATTACTTTAAAGATGTTTTACCCTTTAAAAATTTCATGTGAGAGATCTGCAGTATTCAAAATCATGAGATTAATGAATTATGGAATTCAAAATTGCTATTTCAGTAGTCCAAAAAGTCTGAAAAGTTGGCAACTACTGATCTAGGGATTAGTATCTACGTGTACAACATGGTAGCTATGGGTTTCCTTACCACGCTTACTGCCAAACTATATGGGTAAACTGTACAGGCATCTTCTGAGGCAGCAAAAGTACAGTTTTCAGTGCATATATGGGGAAGATATCTGGATTTCAGTGCATCCAGGGAAATGCTGAGGAAAATGTCTTTTAAGAATTGGTCAAATAAGCTTGGGGATCTCTGCTGTAAAATTAAGCTTGCCTGTATAGTTGTCTTTTCTGCAATAATGGTATATACCAGGAGAAGTATCATATACAGTTTGTTGCAGTTATTATTTTTTTTATTGTTTTTGCTATTCAAGGATATTGGGAGCAAATTTTTAATTACCACTATCTGTAAACTCTCTGAACAAAAGTATTTACTGGGGGGGGGGGTAGGGTATGAGCAGACTATAACCCAGAGAAGTAAGTTCAGATGGTCAACAAATTTGGATAATATCTGATCACAGGCATTGGAACTGAGGAGAGCAGTAAAATTTGCTTAGCCCACAGGCAGCAAAACCATATATGATACACTGTATTTTAATATCAAACTTTCAAATCAGGATTGATAGGAATTATAATGTTAATCTGATGAAAGTTTTTAATTCTGTAATTTTAATTACATTGATGTCCATATTATAAGTATATGTTCCAATTTTTTTTTAATTAAAATTGCAGATAAAATAATTAAATTCTTTCCCCCGTAGGATGCTTGCTCACAATGGTGAAATCAATACACTCAGGGGTAATATAAATTTGATGAGTGCCCGTGAAGGCGTTATGGAGAGCCATCTTTTCAAGGATGAACTGCATAAACTTTATCCTGTTGTTGAACCAAACCTCTCTGATTCTGGATGTGCTGACAATGTCTTAGAATTCTTAGTCATGGCTGGACAGCGATCCCTGCCAGAGGCAAGTCAATCTTGTTATATTTATGAGATGCATTTCATTTTGTGGTTTATTTATATATGCATTAACCAAATTATAATATGTTTATTTCAATCAGTATAATGATTTGAAATTTCATATAATTAAGAAACCCCTCATATAATTATCAAATCAGCACATTTTTACTTTTATTTTTTTACAAATTTCAAATTGCTATTAACTCTAAAGATAGCAAATAATTTTAAGTAAATTCTTTCAATCGAATAACAATTAATATAGTTCTAATTAAAGTCTACTTGAAAAAGATTCAGCATGTTGTCACAAAACTATTTGATAAATCCTTTATCTAATGAACAAAGAGCTTTTCAAAATGGTTCAGGTCATTTTTGTTGAAGATGTTATTAATTTATTATCATTATTATTACAAGTCACGGAATGGCAACAGTATAGCATTCAAATGTCCGCTCGGTTGTCATGGTCATATATGTCTCAGTAGGATGCTTATTAAAGTTTATGTTCTCGTTCGTAATCAATGTAACATCGTATCACTCAACATAGTGGCAGCGGTGTTGTAACTTCATCTTAGAGCAGGGGAGAAGCCCAATTGCTTCAGCATGAATGAAGCAGCACAGAGTGAACCGATTAGCTGCCAGCCGCCGCCTGTACACGGTTTGCAGCTACCAAATCTAGCATTCTGAGAAGAACCTGCAGCGAATTGGAAGTTATTTCGTTGAAGGTGGAGCAACTACCTCACCCTTTGTCAACTGGACGACCAGCTGGCACCATATTGAGTAGCGCTTTTTCTCTCATGCTTAGATGACACCATGTGACTCTAAGGTGGTCTGGATTTTGTGTCCGAAGATGATCGAAAGGTGTCTGAGATTTTGGAGAAGTTTGAAGCTTTCGCGATCGGATAGACGAACGAGACGTAAGAGAAGGGCCCTCTTCAATAAAAGAAGCCAAAACAAAGGTGAGTCATTCGATAACTTCTTAACTCAGATTCAATAACTCAGAAGCCAGATTAAAGTATGTGGTCACTGCGACAAATGTAAGAACTCGCTACTTAGAGATACAATGGTTGTCAGAATCCAAGATTTGAATACTTATGTAGAACTTGTTAAGCACAGGTCTCTATCGCTTGAGAAATGCATTGATGTTTGTAAAATGGCACACAAAGCCACACATGAGAGTACAATCCTGCATTCACCTGCTGAGGTACATGCAGTCATAAAACCCATCAGTTTTGCAAGGTCTTAAAAGGTCAAAAAGCTATGAATACAAATATTGTGGGCTTGAGCATCCAATGAGAAAGGAATCTTGTCGTGCATGGAAGCACATGTGCAAAAATGCAACAGAGCTAATCATTTTAGACTGTGTGCATGTATAGCAAGGGGCCAGATACAAGCCACAAGATCATCCAAAGCTAAACGGATCTGGCAAATTGGGCACGATCCGGATGAGACTTATCCTGAACTGGAAGAAGATATAGAATTTGTGTCTTTGGTAAATCCGCATTCTGCAAAGTGTGTTCTCCATGTCAACAGATGAAAAGTGGTTTTCCAGTTAGACACAGGCGTCCATCAACCTATTATCCAGGTCAAAAGTAGCACCAAATGCAAATGTTTTGCCATCTCGTCGCAAACTGAAAATGTGGAATAATTTGGAACTTATTGCAAGCGAATCAAATAAAGCAGAGGTACATAACCCTAAGACTGGGTTGCGACACACAGTGGACTTTGTTTTAGTCTAACAAGAATTGTTGCCATTTCTAGGGCTTCCCACATGTGAGGCCATGAATTTGATATCTGTGCAACACAGCAATTTCATCAGAGTTGCCAATGTTACATTGGAGCCAGAACTGGAAAGCATTTTGCCAAAGCAGTCAGCAAATTTCCAAGACAAGTCAAGCTCAAAGTGAATCCAGAAGTCATGTCTGTGGTCTCTTTTCCTTGAAAGCCACCTATTGCTCTCAAAGAAAAACTCTGACAAGAGTTGTACCTCCTCATGGAGCCAGGGATCATCAAGTAGTGGATCAGCGAGTAGTGGACCCAACCAGCTGAGTGAATCAGTTTGTGATAGTGCCTAAACGAGATGAATCTTTGATTTGATGAGACTTTGCATTGATCCTCTTCACCTCAACAAGGCTCTTAAAAGAGAACATTACACCCTTTCAACCATAGATGATGTGTTGCATGAACATGAACTGGCAGGGTCTGACATATTCACAAAATGTGATCTTCAATGGGATTTTCTGTATGTGATACTAGACGAAGAGTCATCACTTCCAACAACATTTCAAACTCCATTGGGACACTTCTGTTGGTGCAGACTCCCATTTGGCATCAAGGTGGCTCCAGAAATCTTTCAGAGACATATACACAAACTTCTGATGGTCTTAGAAGGTGTCATAGCAGGAGCTGATATCCTACACGACAGAGGAGAAGCAGAACATGACCGAAGATTTAGATCTTTTCTACGCAGATGCATAGAAAAAGGAATTAAACTTAACAAGTTAGAGTATAAAGCACTCCAGCTATCATTTTTAAGACACGGGTTGTCGAAAGATGGCATCAACCCAGATCCAAAAAAAGATAGCAGCTATAGAAAACTTTCCAGACCCAACCTCAATCACCGAGCTAAGGAGATTTATAGGTATGGTGAATTTTTTAGGAAGGTACATACCTACCCTCTGTCATATTGCTGAACCACTGCACAACCTTCTGAATTCTGAGATTATGTTCAACTGAGGTCCTTCACAAAAAGCAGCCTTTAATGCGATTGAGGCAATAGTGTTGGTTGATCATACAATGCTGGCAACCTTTTTTTTTTTTTTAATTCAGTTCAAAACAGCACACATAAATACATGAATACAAATATACAAAATAAAATAAAGACAACAGAACAAAAGACAAAACATACACTATGCAGCTCTTAGGGACCCATTATGTCACACTGGAATGTGATGCAAGTGATTATGGAATAGGAGCTGCAATGTTCCAGATGGATGAACCAATTGCATTCGCAAGCAGATCCCTGTCAGAGACCGAATGCTGGTATGCACAAATTGAAAAAGAACTTTCTTTTTTTTTCTTTCAAACCGAGCATGGGTCTATCACCATCTATGGGTGATTTACTACTTAGTGAGTTCTGCCAGAAGTGTAACTGTGTGTGTACCTAACAGTCTGAATGTGTATATAGTGTTGTTTGATTTTTCAGTGCCGCCATCTATATTTCAGAAGTGAAGTGAGTGATGTGTTATGATTGAATTACATTTGTACTGTTTGTAGGTCTGTTGCTCTCTGTGGCTAAACTTTAAAGGGGAGATCGGCTCGCATTCGCGCCTTGAAGTTGGAAACCACAGAAAACCAACTTCAGCTGACCACCACTGTGGCAACGGTGGGGTTTGAACCCAGGACCTTGCAACGCAAGTCTGTCACTATGACCACTCGACCATCACAGCGGCATTGAAAAAGAACTGTAGCAGTAGTTGTGAGTCTTGAAAAAATTCCATTACATTTATGGACGAAATGTCACAGTCAACAGCGACCACAAGCTGCTGGTGGCTATTGTGTCTAAACCTTTGTTTAAAGCACCAGGGCAATTACAATCTCTTTTGCTAAGAGCAAGACACTATGACTTCAACTTGAGATTCATTCCCGGAAAGCAAATTCCTGTAGCAGACGCTGTTTCTAGATCTCCTTCAAGGGAATCACTTCCTCAACTCCATCATATAGCAGATGTGGTGGATTTGATTGAAAACATCAGCTTCTTACCAGTATCTGACCATTACCTACCTATCATGCAACAGCATGGAGTGATTCTACTTTGCAGGAAGTTAAACGCCTTATATTGGAAGGTTGGCCAGAGACTAAGTATCAGTATCAGTGCCCGGGTGGCATGGTGGTAAGATGTTTGTTTACCATCCTTAAGGTTGTTGTCAGGGTCTTGGGTTCGAACTCAAGGGAGGGTATAGATAAGATATTTTCCCCTAACGAACTCGAGGTGACCACTGATAGACAGCGCCTTCACTTCCAACCCATCTCACTAATGGCAGTAAATTGCAATATAGCAATATGGCCAGAGTTGGTGTTTGGTTAAGTATAGACTAAGTATCAGTGCCGCAGCAGTGGCGTATTTTCCATATCAAGATGAATTTGCTATTTCCAATGGCATTGTGAGAAGAGACCACATTGTAGTGCCACGAACACTTTGAGCTGAAATGAAGAAAAAAATGGCTATAGGTGAGATGACCTTCAGTGACGTCCCGAGCTTCGCGAGGAGACCTTCTGCTATAGATGGTGTTGGAACTATGCTTCCGCAGAAGGCACCAACCAAAAGGAGCCGATTTTCAGGGTGGCAATTCATGAGGAAGGGTGATTTATTTATTTTATTTTTTTAATCAACAAAATAAACATTGACTGTGACATTTGGCACCTACACTTGAAAAATGTCCAGAGCTGGCCCTGGATACTATCACAAGAAATGGCAATATATATATGAATACAGTAATATGACAACGGTGGGACAAAAAAAAGTCTGCTTTAAAGAAGGGTGACCATGGCCTCCACAAGGGTGGGGCAGACAGGGCCCAGACAATTCTTGTCATCTTTTGTTTTTCCATGGTATAAATGCATGTCTCAGACAAGCGAGAGAAGTTGTCTTCTGGTCGAGCATGTCCGGAGATACTCTGCAATATGTCGAGTCATGTAGCACATGTACTGCCTTCGCACCATCCCAGCCAACTCCAATGATGATAGCCCATGAGATTCCTCCTGGTACGTGGCTTAAACTGGGTGCCGATATTTTTCAGCTAAAAGAGCAAAATTACTTGGTCTTGGTAGATTACTTTAGCAATTCATAGGAATAGACTTCTTGCAAAATACTCTAGCTAGCACAGTAATTCACAAATTGTGCATCATTTTGCTTGGCACAGAATTCCTTGCATTCTTATCACAGATGATGGTCCACAATTCAAGAACAAACAGTTCCTAGACTCTGCAAATAGCTGGGACTTTCGTCATTTCATGTGAAACCCGGGGAACAGCTGTTCCAGTGGTCAGGTGGAATCTGCTGTTAAAATTGTGAAATCAGTCTTTAAAAAGTGTGCTTGCTCAGGGCGAAGACCATACCTTGGCTTATTAGCTCAATGTAACACACCAGATGGTCAACGTAGGTGCAGACCAACACAAAGGATCTTTGGGAGACCTTCACGGACGAGCTTTTTTTTTTTTTCAAACCAAGCACAACTCAGGTCTATTGCCATATGCAATTTACTACCTAGTGAGTTGTGCCGAATTGTAAGTGTGTGTACCTAACAGTCTGAGTGCGTATCTAGTGTTGTGTATGATTTTTCAGTGCTGCCATCTATATCTCGGAAGTGAGTGATGTGTAGTGACAATATTTGTACTGTTTGTAGGCCTGTTGCTCTTTGTGGCTAGACCTTTTAACAGGGAGATTGGCTCGCATTCGCTCCTCGAAGTTGGGAACCACAGAAAACTAACTTCAGCCAACCACCACTGTCACGACGGGTGGAGCTCGAACCCGGGTCCTTGCGATGAGAGTCCGTCACTGTGACCACTCGAACACCACAGCGGCTCACAGACGAGCCTGCCGGCCAGTAGCCAGTGTTTACAATTCACTCTGCCTGAAGTCCGTGCAAAGTTGCTAGAAAGGCGGAATGAGATGACTCAGCAACATAATAGCATCACAAAACCTTGCGTCATAGCATCCTGGTGCTTCAGTGTGACAACGGAACCCTCTACACAAGAGACTGATTTGGGAAGAAGCCTGCATAACAAAACAGATCAGTTCGTGTCCGTATGAGATCCGTACAAATGAGGGCTCCACGTTGAGAAGCAGAAAATTCATTAAACCACATGTCCAACAAGATATGGAAATCAAGCAAACAGCTTCACAACCAGCCTGTCACCACCAAGACAATGTGGCATCCCTACCTGAGATGCAAGAGCCTGAGTACAAGCCAGAAAGAAGTGGTCCTAAATCTCCAGCAACCAAGGATGAGGTATAACCCCAATGCCATGTTCTAACACCACAGAAACAGGTAGCAGGCCTGTCATCACAGACAACCCGGGATATGGATCTTACATGGTCACAAGATCGGGTCGTCTGGTAAAGTCTCCATCCAGGCTGACTTACTCTCACAAATTATAAGAAACTTATGGTTTTCCTCTAGAGAGGAAGATGTTGAAGATGTATAACAAGTCGTGGAATGGCAACAGTATGGCATTGAAATGTCAGCTCTGTTGTCATGGTTATATATGTCTCTGCAGGATGTTTATTAAAGCTTTTGTTATGTTCTCGTTCATAATCAATTTAACATTGTATCACTAAACAATTTTTAAACAGTGTCAATTGTGTTAGAGTTCATGACCCCTGGGGGTAAGGTATTCAATTTATTAACAACCCTAGTAAAGAAAAACTCCTCGGGACACTGTAATATGTGTCGTGTTGATCAGTCTTTTTCATTTCTAATCGTTTTTTATCACTTTTTATACACTTTACTCAAATTTTTCTGGACATTCAAGTACAAACCAGTTAATTTTGCAACAACAAAAGAAAATTTTATTTACTATACGAATGAATATTTTGTACAAAGCCTTTCGTATGAATCAAACCAAACTTTTTTTATATGGGCTTGATATTTTTTGATTTAATTTTCAGAAGTGCACCATGATTCGTATTAAGTCCTACTTTTTTTTCAGGCTGTCATGACCATGGTACCAGAGGCCTGGCAAAACGATCCCCATATGCATGTTGACAAGAAACATTTTTATCAGTGGAGCGGTTGTGTAATGGAGCCTTGGGATGGTCCTGGTAAATAATCTTTGTTGTCTTATTTAACTTCCATTGTGAGAATAAATATATTATAACATCTCATATATATAAAGTATATGCAGAACAACTTAAACAATTGTTACATTTACATATTTTTAATTATAAGTGGGTTGAGAGAAAATATCCAAGGTCAATGACAAAAAAATATATTTAATTCAAGGGCTAATTTTTTATATTCTGCTTATTTTAATATGTTGAATGTTACAATGTGCATGTTTGGAAGTTTTACTTTTGTGTATGCTTCTCAAATATTTTCTTTCTTGTGCTTAAATATTTGTCAGTTTTTTAAATTTTTTGGATACATTTTTCAAAGAAATCGTTGCAAGACTTCGCTGTGTGTTTGCATGATTAATTATGTTAATATTTGCCTATTTTTGTTGGGGTTTTTATTTTCTAATGATATCTCTGTTTAGTGTGGAAAAACGTTTTCATGGTAACTGATTTATACAATATTACTTTGTTGAATGGATAAGTAAAGCATCAAATGTTAGTGTATTCAATTTTGATAAATTATTAATAAGAGTATATAATTACTTGATTATTATACTCTTGATTCCATAAAATATAGTAGGCTGTATAAAAAATATGTCATCCAGTAGGATTTTCCATGTCCTTGTTTTAAAAAAACTTTTTTTTGCAGCTCTGTTGACATTCTCTGATGGTCGACTTATTGGAGCTATACTTGACAGAAATGGACTCCGTCCATCTAGATATTACTTGACAAGAGATGGTCATGTTATTATGGCTAGTGAAGTTGGTGTTCTTGATGTCAGTTTGGACAATATACAAAGAAAAGTGAGTTGTCTTCAGTAGCATGACTAATTTCATATGACTATTTGTGCTCAATTCATTTCCTATGTATTCTCCATGTCCTAAAAAAAATTAAAATTTTTATCATAGGGAAGGTTACGGCCAGGAAGGATGCTTTTAGTTGACACTGAAAAAAAATTGTTCATTAAGGATGAAGAGTTGAAACTGCAAATCGCTTCTAAGAGACCATTGGGAGATTGGCTAAAAGAAATGGTAAACTACTGGAACATTTATGATCCATTCCTTATAGTAAATTGTTAATATTGTTTGTCTTGGACAATATTGAATCATCTTTCTATAAAATCACAAATTTCGGAGTGCTGTTCAAGTGCATTTTCTTCAGCCATAGTTTTTGATGCAGAATATGCTTCATTTACTGGCTGATCTTGTAATGAAACTTGAACAAAGTATTTTTGAAGTAAATGAGTGATAAATTTTTTTAAATTCTTCTGGAACTTGAGGTCCGAAATTTTGTAGAATAATTAAGAAATTCCTCACATGTTCTCTTTTGTTAATTTGCATTTCTATATTCTGTTAGTTTATTCATATACAATAAACAAACAGAATAATGATTTATTAAATCAAATTATATGTAATTTTGTGATATATATGTCAGTGATGTAAAAGAGTTTTTAAAAGAAGATTCATACACAACCAAAATGCTTTATTTCGTCATGTCACTAATTTTGTTAAAAGTTAATTTCTGCTTCATTTTTTTTGGACACCCGATAAATGTGTATATTTAGGACTTTATATTTCTTTTTCAGTTTACTGTGCAGGATATGCATACTGCCCATGAGATCGAGTTTGAACATGCTTCTCATCACAGAAAATTTGACCCACTTAGGCGAACCACTAGTCAAGCTGTGGAAGACAGGCGACTAGCTCTATTTGCTTATACTATTGAAACAATCAACATGTTGCTTGTTCCCATGGTTGACACAAAGTAAGCAACTTTTGTCACCATGAAGCAGTAATTTATTAAGATCATGATTGTGTATTTTATAATTTTTTTATATGTGTGTATTATCTGTATATTTCCTTCAACATTAGCATAATGTGCTTGTTACGACTTGAGACTTGAAAAGTAAAGAGAATGCTCTCTTTGCTCAGAATTTAATATAAATTATAGAAAAGTAATTCATTGAATTAATTTATTTAAACCATTTTTTACAAATTTTTTTTCTCAACAAAAATTTTTTATTTATACCAAAGTTTTGCCATTGAGTTGTTTTTTTTATACAGTCTGCAATAGTTTCCTGCTTATATTCTTTATAATGCAGTTTCAAAAATTTTTAAATCCTGCCAAATTGTTCAGAAGATAGGAAGCATTTTCTTCTCTCTAGGAATTTCCCTAATGTGTTTGCTTTTGAAAAACTGAAGCCATATTTTTCTCTTCAGGCTAAAAGACCCTTTCCTGTCAAAAATGATCTCTTATTTAAAAAAATTTGTTTTAAGTATATTTAACATATCACAATTGAGATTGACGAGACCAATAATTCCTTTTAGACAGGAATTTCATGTTAAGCAACTTTGTGATAACATGGTTTGACACTGCCAGATAACATTTATTCATCGATATATTTATCAAGTCGGTTTTCTGTTGGTCTTTTTTTTTTGTAATTATATTTTTGATTGAATGCCTTTCATGAAATTTTTACAGGAAGGAGGCATTAGGCTCCATGGGTAATGATAGTCCATTGGCTTGTCTTTCACTATATCAGCCTCTGATTTATGAGTATTTCAAGCAGTTGTTCGCTCAGGTTACCAATCCACCCATTGATCCATTTCGTGAACGAATCGTCATGTCATTAGTAAGTATACATACCAATTGCACAGAAATTTTTTTTTTTTTCGTTTGTATAAATAAAATTCTAAATATCATTTATAATAATCATCCTGTACATGAAATCTTGCTTTAAATAGGCTTGTCCGATCGGACCAGCAGCAAATATTTTAGAGCCAAGTGCCAAGCAGTGCTGCCGTCTGTGGTTGGATCAACCGATTCTCTCATTGAAAAACATTGAAGTCATAAAAACTACCAAGTACAAGGGATGGAAAGTAAGGTTTAAATCAGACAGTACCTTGTTGCTTGAGCTTTGTTTTCTGTAGATCTTTGTTTTACATGACTTTTCAGGGATGAGCTGCTGTATAAAACTTTAAGTGTCAAATTTTTTTATCTTTGCCTATTTATAGTCACAACACTAATTACAAATAAATTTAAACCATTTTATAAATAATAAAGTACAATTTTGAAGTATATTTTGAAAGTATATATCACGGTGTCACTTTCCTAAATTCCTTCTCATAAATAATTTTTTTAGACAAAAGTTATTGATATAGTGTATCCAGCTGATGAAGCTGCAGATGGGTTAGTTCCTGCACTTCACAGAATTCGTTCCGAAGCATTGGAAGCTGCTCAAGAAGGATTCAGTTTGATTGTCCTATCTGACCGGAAAGCCGGAAGAGACCATATTCCTGTGAGGTATGTTTCTGTGTGTGTGATTTCTCTGAAAAGTATGATTATGATCACAAAATTGTCAAATTTTCTCTATTTAATAATCATTTTCAGGGGTTCTAATAAATGTATTTAAATTTCAGTGCATTACTTGCGTTGGGTGCAGTTCATCATCACTTAATAGGAGAAAAACAAAGAATGAAAATTGGATTGATTTTGGAAACAGGAGAAGCCAGGTAAGCATTATATAATAATCATGAATCGCAAAAAACTAAGATTGAATTTTCTTATATTGGATATCCTGCACCAAATCGACTGTTCATTGACTCGTAAGGCTATAGGTGCCATAGCTAAAACTATGCATCATTTATAACAATTAATTAATCGAAATATGATAATGAGATTTCCTACATCATCCTGTTCATGTGCTGGGAGGAAGCAGGCAACATAGCATTTCTACAAGAGTAAAAGATGGTTTCTTGTGGTTTCGGATTCAAGACTAGCTCAGACAGTTTTCAAAATTCTTTTATTAGTTGAAAGATGACAGCAAAATTCCTTACTGCATTAGAGGAAAGTAGATGGCGTGACTATATTCTTTACTCTTAGATTTAATATTTGAAAATGGGACAAAACTGCGAAAGGAAATTCATAATTTAATTTTATGATTTGTAATCATGTTATGCATGCTGTGCATCAAACCAAAACATTTTTATCAATCCAATCTATTTTTTTCTTTTCTTTAGGTTAGTCCACCACATGTGTGTGTTGCTGGGGTATGGTGCTGATGCAATTTGTCCTTATCTTGTGTTTGAAAGCATGATTGAGCTTCAGTCAGAAGGCATAATTGATCCAAAACTCACAGAAGAAGACATATATCAAAATTATGTTGAAGCAACAGAAAGAGGAATAGCAAAAGTAAATTTGAATTTATAATCATTTTGAAAATAGCATTTGTTATGTCTTTTCCCCCCCCCCCCCCATTGTGAACTGTATAAGATTCACTCTTTATTACTGATCAGCAATTTCTGCAATTGTCTTCATTGAGGAACAATAGAACTTTATTTAAAAAATGTATTCTACATATGTGTTAATACAATTTGTGTTACCACACACACACAAAAGTATAAAAAAGTCTGATATGTAAGCTTACATATTTAATGTCTAAACAAAAAAAATAGATAAATGGCTACATGCATGAAATGCAGGATATTATGAATATTTCACAGGTTGGAACACCTACCTGATAATTGAATAGGGTGTATAAGTATCTCTTCATTAATTCAAGTTATTTGCTGATCAAGCTTTGTAGTGGATCAATTTTTATTTTGTGGTATTTCCCAATTTAATGATTGGCTGATTTTCATTTAAGGTGATGGCCAAAATGGGCATTTCTACTTTGCAAAGTTACAAAGGTGCACAGATATTTGAAGCTGTAGGATTGAGCCAAGAGGTAGTGGATTTCTGCTTCAAGGTAATGATGTGTAATGTTTATTCATTTTTTTTTACACAGTTGCTTGAGTTATAGATTGCTCTATTGCAGTATTTCTCAACTTTTCCAAACCTTCTGACCAATAAAATGTCTCGAAGAATTCAATGGACCTCTAACTTACAGTATGGAGGGCTATATCTTATCTGTATGATAGTATTAATAAAATTATAGTTTACAATTGATGATTTTCTCAATAATCTAGAATCAAACTTTCAAGTCAGCTTGGCAGCCCACTTGTCTATTATAAGTCCACCTGTCTAATGCCCAGTGCTTTAATGAACACAAATAAGAAAAACCCCACCTGTTTTTTATATATTAGCGCTGAAATTAGCATTAAGGTTTTATGTGCTGTATAAACTCGTTCATATTTGATTCTATTAATATTGCTTTTTAGAATACTGCATCTCGTATTGGAGGTGTAACATTCCGTACATTGGCAGAAGAAAATTTAGAGAGGTATCGCATAGCTTACAGTGACAGGGATTGTGACAATCTTGTGCTAAGAAATCCGGGGAACTATCATTGGAGATGTGGTGGAGATAAGCACATCAATGAGCCTGTTGGAATAGCGAACCTTCAGGTATAGTATTTGCAAATGCATATTTGTTATCTAAGGTTCAGCAAACAGTTAAAATTATTTGGTCTTCATCAAATTTGAATGAATAGTCAAATAAAACATAACTGAATTTTTTTACCAGTGGAATTTTGAAAAAGTGGTCCAATATTTCTAAAAACCATCAGTCATTCTTCATCACTTTAAAATGCTGGTGCTAAAAAAATGTTTGAAATCGCTCTGATAAATAAAGCAAGTAAAAAATGATTTGTATTTATTTCTGTGGGATTTTTTCTTTTTTGCTTTATTTTGCAAGGATGCTGCTCGCCATAACAATGCAGATGCTTACACAAAATTTGTTCAGAGCACGATGGAAAGTGTGAGATCATGCACTCTTAGAGGGCAACTGGAAATAGTTAAATCTGCTAATCCTATTCCATTAGACGAAGTTGAACCAGCAAAAGAAATTGTGAAAAGATTTTGCACAGGTGATAATATAATAATGGTATAATGTCTTTTATACATATTTTTCTTTTGTGAATGGCTAAACCATGGGAATTTTAAGTTTATTACTATGCTGATGCATGAAATTTCATGCTAGAATGAAATTTGATTTCAAAATCTGCTGTCAAATATTATTTGTCAATGGTGGTTGTTATTCATTTTAAAATTCCAATTCATTTGAGGAGTGAGAATTACTTTGATAAATAACTCAAATATTTGAGAGATTTGCTACAATGGTACTCAATATAGTGTATGATAAATATCTCTGCTACAATATTTTGAAAAATTTTATGTGGAATTGCTTTTAATCTAATCTCCAACTAATTCCAACACAATGATATCCTTTTCTGTGATAAATCCTCCCACTACAGTCGAATCCCGTTTTAACAAATACTGATATAGCGATATCTCGTTTTAACGAACACTTTTGTAATCTCCCAGATAGGCTTACATAGGAACAATGCATAAATCTGGAATTCCTTTATAATGAAATTTTGTTGTGGCAAGTTGATTTGGCCTGTCTCTTGGAGTTTGTTATAACAGGATTCAACTGTGTGTGTGTGTGTGTGTGTATATATATATATATATAATCTTTCTTTTTTTCTTTTTTTTTTAACCACCGCTACACTATTTTATTAAATCTGAATCAAAACTGCCTTCTAATCTGTATTTTGGCATTTTGCGAGTTCTTTGCTCTTTTGAGGACGTATAATTTCATCAATATTTTGCATCACATGCCCCTGCATACTTCCTGAAAGCATCATTGAATTTGCCCCTGAAGCTACTTTCTGTGTGTTACACGAAAGTACAATGCTGCAAACACCTTTTACAGGGGCCAAATACCTAACCAGATTTTATTAGTCAACTGATTAGTTATATTTTCCTGTGGAATAACTGTGCGTCAAGGTGGGCCTGGCAATTGTGCAAAACTCACATTAATTAGTGATAAATATAACAATCGCTAAAATATGATTTACCAAAATAACATACCTCACTGACACACACACACCATAAAAGAGAAATTGTTAAAATACTGAAATAAGCAACTAGAATGTAAAATAAGCCACATAAATACAGCAGGTGCTAAAAGTATCAGCATTGCCGTTATATAGCAGCTCTGAGACCACGCCCCGCTGAGCCAAATCGACAAGTGCGACTTCAAAGGGATGAAACAGCACTTAATATAATCCTGGTGATTATAACACTGCCTCTCAATATAAACATTAATCCCTCTTTAATTCTATATTTTTGTTGTTGTGCAGAGAATTGTTATATTGAGATTTCACTATTAAAAATCATTTTTTGGGAATGAATTGAGCTTCTGTTTTGTTTATCATACTTCTATTATTAAAACGTTTAATAGCTATGTTTGATGTTTGTAGGTGCCATGAGTTTCGGTAGTATTTCTCTGGAAGCACACAAAACTTTAGCTGCAGCAATGAACAGAGTTGGAGGAAAGTCAAACACTGGCGAAGGTGGAGAAGACTCTGATAGGTACATCGTCCGGGATGTTAACAATAATGTGCGTTCTGCAATCAAACAGGTCGGTACGTTGCTCTTTTACGATTGACCACAAGTATTTTTCATGGTTTTATTTATCATGTCTTTTTATATTCTGGATATTGTTTTTCAAGATCATTGGTTGTTTAGTATTTGTGAAAAATATATATTTTTACAGGGCTCGATTAGTTCACGTATTCCATAAAATGATTTTCTAAATCTTATTTTTTTTTTTCGAAAGTATTAAATTTTTATTGTGAATTTTGTCATAAATTTAGTGTCTAACATTCGGTGTGCAAGCTGTAAAAAATTAACTTTGCATTAACATTGAAGTAAATATTTTTTGATAATAAACAGAGTTTTTATAAAATTTATTTTAGTTTGTATTTATATGGCCATATGAATTTTTTTTCAGGTTGCTTCAGGTAGATTTGGGGTTACTATAGAGTATCTTGCTAATGCTGATGAACTCCAAATTAAAATGGCACAAGGTGCTAAACCAGGTGAAGGTGGTGAACTCCCTGGATATAAAGTAATTTTTTAGAGATTTTTTCAGTATTGATGCTTCATTGAAATATATAAATCCCAGTATGGCTCAATATATGTGGTTTGATATTATATATTGGTTTATATATTCAGTAAAACCCCCTCTTAACGGTCACCCCTCTTTTATTTTACAGCCAAATAATAATTTCCCTTTGTGTAATAAAAGTATGCATTTCAAATCCCTGATCAACAGTCACCCCCCCCCCCTTCCTCTTTTACATAAATTTTTGTCTGGCTGGTGTCCGCAAAAGAGAAGTTTTACTGTCCATGCGTATGATTTTTATTTAGATTGAAACATGAGAGAGAGAGTGAGAGTGCATTGCCTGACGTTAATAAATATATTGCTAATAGTATTGATTCTTAGAATGATGTGATCATAGAATTTAGCTTAAAAGTTTTCAGGTCTTTTGACTGACATAAAGTACAGTTTTCGTCTTTCAGCGTTTCGTTTGCACGAGTGGTAAACATTTTTAAGAAATCTTACGTTAGCGGGCAAAAGGCTACTACTTATGCCTTCTCCCTGCTTGAGTCGCACTGCCTCATCGGGATTGGTCTGTTGAGCCAGTCTGTTTTCTCCATTGGCCAAAGTTCCTAAGGGCTCTGGACAACTTCGGCCAATGGGGAAAACAGACTGGCTCAACAGACCAATCCCGATGAGGCAGTGTGACTCAAGCAGGGAGAAGGCGTAAGTAGTAGTCTTTTGCCCGCTGTAACGTACGATTTCTTGAATGTGTTTGCCATTCATGCAAATGAAACGTCGAAAGACAAAAACTGTACTTTACGTTGGCCAAAAAACCGAAACTTTTAAGCTAAATTCAAATTTACACGATGACCACGAAAGCCTTTTTTGTTTCAATGTGATCATAGTTTTTCATATTTCAAAACTTGATTTTAACTGTGGGGGATTATTGTGCTATTTATTAAATTTTTGTTTGAAATTCATATGAATAAATGAATAAGAATTTAGTTATGTTCTTATATTTTATTTTTCATCAATGAAATAAACAGGTTTCAAAGGATATTGCAAAAACACGGCACTCTATCCCTGGAGTTGGTCTAATTAGTCCTCCTCCACATCATGATATATATTCCATAGAAGATTTAGCTGAGGTAAGTTTTTATATATTTTACAGAAACATTTTTTATATATGTTTCCTTATTTGCATAGCTGGTGCCTTTTATATGAATTGATGCCAATATAAGCTTTGAACCAAATCTTACACTTGCTGGTATGTATCACTGAATAATGTTATTAAATCATTTATATACTTCTGTACCAATGTATATTTATCATTTTGATCTCTAGCTTGAAATTTTAAATCTGTTACCACTAACATACTTGTGTAGTGTTTTGTTTTGATTGTAAAAAAAACTTAATTTGAATATAATAATTAAAAATGTCATTTCTATCAAGTTAGTTCCTTAAAGTTACAATGGGTTGACAAAATTGACATGATTTTGTTTGTCATTAATTAAAATCGCCATTGCTGTTGATATAAGTTGCATGAAGTGAATGTGAGGTACATGATTAATCACACGGAGACTACATCTGTAACATATTTATTAATATTTTATACCGATGGTTAGGTTTCGATAACTTGATGCATTTCTCTGTCAAAGATAATTTGTTTACGAGTTAAGTAAAAATATGAGTAATTATTTTTTTATGTCAATTAAGTATATAAATCTTGTATTAAGTATAAAAATATAAATCTTGATTTTTACTTATTGAAATTGTTGCTTTAAAATAAACATTGTGTATTATGTTCAAGACAGTTCAAAATTCCACACAAATGAAATCAAATTACATTTAGTACAGGAAAATTTAATTCATTGTCTTTCATTATGAAACAGTAGAGCATATTCGTATAAATATCTAGTATGAGAGTGAACGTCTGTGACAATATATTTTTAATTAATTTATATGTTTAAATGATTTATCTTTTTTCTTTGCAGTTGATCTATGATTTGAAATGTGCAAATCCAACTGCCCGTATTTCCGTGAAACTTGTATCAGAAGTAGGAGTAGGTGTTGTGGCATCTGGTGTTGCAAAGGTATTCGAAATAATCCTGTATTATATATTTTCAGCATAATTAATGTAATATAAAGCAAATTTTATATTACAGATTTTGTGTGATTCGGTCGAGCTTTTCTATGTCAAGTGTATTTTTTGTGCTGTAAGCCGTTCATATGCTAAATTCATAGTTTTGTTTTTGGTGTATTCGGCCAACGGAGGTGAAAGATTTTTTCCCCAACATTCTGTTCATACAATTGGTAAACATTTTTTAAAAATATCTTTTATGATGTCTGCAGGAATGAAGCTTGTACTTAAATTTTTCCCTGCTTGACTTGTTGCAAGAGTTGATCAGCTAATGTTACAGAGAAAACATTTTTTGTGAAATACTTTTGCTGTCATGCTATAATGTGAGTTATCCTAATGTTTCTATATCATCAGGGAAAAGCTGAACACATAACCATATCAGGTCATGATGGAGGAACAGGTGCTAGTAGTTGGACCGGAATCAAGGGAGCAGGTCTCCCATGGGAACTTGGCATATCAGAAACACACCAGACACTGGTTCAAAATGATCTTCGTTCTAGAGTGGTGCTACAAGCTGATGGACAAATTAGAACAGGTTAGGTTCAAACAAATTAGAATTATTTTTTTCCCTCCCATTTTTTTTTTTTTATATAAACCAAATTCTTTTACCAACTTTTTTTTTTGTATGCGTACTGTATTTTATTTGAAATTATATACTTTTAATGGCTTTTCTTCGTAGCTATTTTCTTATGTTTGTTCCTTGTCTCATTTGTTGTTCATATATTGTCATCGTTTGTTCATATATTGTCATTGCTAAATTTTTCCAAAGCAGATTATTTTATTCATTTTTGTCTAAATCTAGTTTCACATAAACCTTAAAAAGAAATGAAAACTGGTTTTTTTTTTTAAATAAATGTCAGTTTTATGTTTTTTCCTATCAGAAAATATTTTTGTATCAACTTATTCTGTAATAATTGTGTAATTTTTATTTCATGTGTGTAATTATTTTTTTTAATCTGTTCAGCAAAACATAAGTGCATTTCAAAGATTTATGACTTAAGATTTCATTGCTTATTAATGAGCAGTTATAAAAAAATCAGAAAATTCTGGCTGGTGATGTATTTATTCATGCATGCAATTGTGTATTCGTCCTCTTGCCGTAAAAATTATTTTGTTTCAGACATTCAGTGAATAAAGTATCCAGTGTTACCTGGATGAGATGGAACGTCTTGAAGAATACCTCATCTAGAGCTTGTTTTATCGTATATAAATGTTTCTTAGTTTTTGTCAAACTTATGTAGTGAATTTTTATAGTTTTGTTTTAGTTGTATTTGCCAATGTGCTTTTCCTTCGTAGAAAGCTGAAAAACGTTTGCCTCAGATGCATTAAATTACTTTATGTATTGATTCAATAGGTCAAATAATTTTGTATTACGTGCCACAATAATCAAAATTATAAAATAAACTTTTCACGAATATTTTCAAATCTTCGAATTAATTTTAAGAAATGGAAAAACTTTGTTTTAAAAAAATTATACTTTGATTATTTTATTGACAGTTTCCAGGATTTTTTAGATTTTTTCTTTTCTATCAGTTAATAATTTCATTTTCTAAATGAAAATTTTTCAAATGCTACAATAAAATATTAGTAAAGCTTTTAAGTGTTTAGCTTCAGTATGAATCTATAACAAAACCAACCCATGTTAAATATAAAATCTTTCCTGGGACCTTGTTCACGTGAGTTGAAGTCGGATCAAATCTGTGGATTTCTGAGACTGTGACTTCCAGTTACATCCATCCTTCAGGAAGGTTTGAAATCGCTTAAATGATGGGAACCTGGGTGCATCTGGTTCTTCAGGTTCAGTCAGGTCTAGTCATCAGAGCAAAAAAAAAGTATGGAAAGCGAGCGAGAAAAAATAGAGGCAAACTGTCTTCCCAGCAATATATCTTTTACTTTCACAATTTATGCACACTAGAAGTGATCTTTTTTTCTTTTTTCCACTTTCTTGTCTTCCTGTACAGGGTTTGACGTTGTAGTCGCAGCCACACTTGGGGCTGATGAATTCGGATTTTCTACTGCCCCTCTGATTGTCCTGGGCTGTACAATGATGAGAAAATGTCATCTGAATACATGTCCTGTTGGAGTTGCAACACAGGTGAGAAGCTGGTGCTGCTGGCCACAAAGGAATTTTGAATAGCGGCAAAGGAGAAAGTGAAGACCAGTGGCTGATCCTAATGCTCAAATTTAGCAGTTTTTTTTATCTTTCACTGCGGTTTCTAGCTTTTTTTCCTCCTGTGTTTAATATTTTACTTTTTAGATGTACATAGCACTGAGATGGATGTCGTGATGCAGTAGTCTCCACTCAAGCTGAGCAGCAGTTTTTCTTTTGGTTTTTTTCGTTTATTTGTATGTTTATTTTTTTGCAGTTGCATGAGGCTTGAAGTCTCAGAAAAATTCTCATTGTTTAGGTTCTGTTATGTTTATTTTTTTCCATAGGACCCTGAATTGAGGAAGAAGTTTGAAGGAAAACCTGAACATTTGGTCAATTATCTCTTCATGCTTGCCGAAGAGGTAGCGATATATCTTTTATATATTTTGCATTTAAATTCAAATAACTCTGTGGCAGTATACACATTTAAGCCACTTGCTCAAAGCAATTTAAAATTTCCCTTGATTGTTTTTCTTTTAGGTTCGGACAATAATGGCTTCGCTCGGTGTCAAAAATTTTCAAGACCTAGTTGGACGAACTGAATTCTTGGCAGTGTATGACAACAAAGAAAATCCTAAATCCAAATTCTTAGACTTATCAGCCATTCTCTTGAATGCTAAGTCACTAAGGCCAGATGCTTCTACGATTGGTGGATCCATTGCTCAGGACTTTGTTTTAAGCAATCGCATGGTACCAACATTACAAATAATCCAACCATTGTCTGAATAACATTTTTCTTTACTTATTGTTTGAATTTCATGTTTTCATATTAATTGGTCTGCATCTCTTACGTGAATTTCAAGGATAATCTGCTAATAAAGCAAGCAGCTAATGTCATTGATGGACAGCAAAGTGGGGTTACTATCCACATGGATATATCAAATGTGGACAGAGCTTTTGGTTCCACTTTGAGTTATCATATCGCAAGGTATTTAGTTTCTCAACTTTGAATCCAATACTAATTTTATAATTTAGAGTACTTTCAATTTGTTTCTACATTTAAAAATTGTTTGGTTTATTATTGCATATCTCCATTCATAAACAAATTTACATCTGTGCATATTTTTTTTTGTATATATTAATGTTAAAGTTTCAATAATCCTGAATATTTTTTCATAGGAAATATGGTCTTAAAGGTTTGCCTGATGATAGCATCCGAATAAAACTAGAGGGGTCTGCTGGTCAGAGCTTCTGTGCATTTCTGGCCAGGGGTATAACTGTTGAACTTGAAGGAGATGCGAATGACTATGTAGGAAAAGTAGGTTTGACATTCTAATTTCACATGAAAGTTAAGATGAAAATATCATGTATAATCAATGTCTATAAAACTTTTAGAATCAACTAAAACCATAGTCCCAACTGTTGCCAGCAATACAGGGCGATTCATATTAAATGGGCCAAAAATAAAACATACCTGTGAGCGCGTTGTAATTAACTAATTTTGGTAATTCAAATTTACTGTGAAACTACAGTGATACAGGGAAATAAATTGTGATAATATCCCTGCTCAATTTAACCGTAACTGCAAGTTGTTATGTGGGAACGCTACGCTGTTTTGGCGCACAAAAGGGTGTCGGTTGGCGCACAATAAGGTGTTTGGCGAGATAGGATGAGACCTTCAGGAAGAAGCTGTAACACAGAGAGAGAGTGACAAGAAACTTCGACGTGCGTAGACACCCCTGCCTGGCGGCGGTAAGTTAATTACTGACTCCTTCCTCTTCACTACTTGCCACCTCGCATAATTAAATGAACATGTAATTTTTAATCTGTTGAGCAGTGAGATGGATACGGAATAAATGTGAGGAAAATGAATCTGGAGTTATATGTAATTATTTTATTCATGTCTAATTTTAATTGATACAACCGGCCTTCGTATCAGCTAAAATTAGACATGAATAAAATAATTACATATAACTCCAGATTCATTTTCCTCACATTTACTCCGTATCCATCTCACTGCTCAACAGATTAAAAATTACATGTTCATTTAATTACGCGAGGTGGCAAGTAGTGAAGAGGAAGGAGTCAGTAATTAACTTACCGCCGCCAGGCAGGGGTGTCTACGCACGTCGAAGTTTCTTGTCACTCTCTCTCTGTGTTACGGCTTCTTCCTGAAGGTCTCATCCTATCTCGCCAAACACCTTATTGTGCGCCAACCGACACCCTCCTGTGCGCCAAAACAGCGTAGCGTTCCCACATAACAACTTGCAGTTACGGTTAAATTGAGCAGGGATATTATCACAATTTATTTCCCTGTATCAACAGTTATCCAAGTTTCTATAGATGTTATTTGTATACCCCTTTAGTGACACTGCAAATGTCTATGCGGTATTCCAGTTCCTGCTACACTCGTGATAGAATATCCCCTATTAATGAGTCCAACACATCAGTTATCTGCTGCTTCAGTTGCTGTAAGTCCTGAGGAAGTGGACGCACAAACACATTGTTTTTAACAAAACCCCATAGGAAAGAATTGCAAGAGGTTAGATCTGGGGATCTCGGCTTCCAAGAAAGCAGTGGTATATCATTTGACTCAGCATGGCCAATCCAGCGATGAGGGTAGACAATCGTTAAGGTATTGATGTATGTTATGCCAATGTGGTGGTGTTATGCCAATCTTGCTGCAGAATGAAGCTGGGAACTGTTTCCTCTAACTGAGGGAATAACCACTCTGAGAGCATGTCTTGGTAAGTGTATCTGTTAATAGATTTTTCCACGAAGAAAATGGACAGAAACATAACTTTTGGTTATGGCGCAGAAACTGTTCACCTTTGGAGAATCGCACAGATGTTCCATTGTTCCATGAGTATTTTCCATGCCCCGAATTTGTAAATTATTATACAAATACAACACCACAACAGACAAAATGCCCAACGAGGTGGCTGGCGTGCGGTTAACTTTGCCACATAAGTGAAAGGTGGCTTCATCTGTAAACACAAGCCTGTTCGCGAAATCATCCTCCTCCAGTTTATCTTCCTAATTCACACAGAAAGCTTTACGCAATGGTTTTTCGGAAGGTTTTAAAGCCTGTACCATCTGAAATGTGAATGGCTTGAATTGTGGACACTTCCGTAACACATGCCACATCGTTGTTTGAGGCAAATTCAGTTTTGCACTCACACGACACATTGATTTTGTGGGACTTCATAAAAACGTTTCAAGAATTTTTTTTCAACCACTTCGGATTTGGCAGATGTTCATCCTGGGCTGGTTTTCTTGTATAAGCAGCCCGTATCCTGAAACTGCTTCCCCCACCTTACAATATTGTGACGATGCGGTGGTTTTTTACAGAATTCCGTGCAAAAATTTCTTTGAACGGCAGTAAATAATGTTTTGGCATATTCGAAAACCCATTATGCTTTCTCCTGCATGGATGACGCCATTTTGATTAACAGCGCCTCTAGCACCGATTTCATAACTGGAGGAATTTTTGCTGGTGCCAGATAAAACTTGTATGATTGCAGTTTCCTAATAAATTTGTTTTGGTTAAATAAATCAATTACAAAATCATACTATCCTATTCTTTTTTGGCCCATTCCATATGAATCACCCTGTACTTCTTGATGCCCAGAAATGACCAAGTTTATATGTTGGTCTGTTTAAAGTATTGAAAAAAATCTGTAAAAAAACTTCTGTAGTGTGTGTTTAATAATCTGCTGTTATGTATGTTCTAAAATTTAATACTTTTGTAAATTTAACTCTTAAGCTAGGATTACACTGTAAAGTTTGATAAAAGTTATTTTATAAAATTTGAAAAATGCAATCAATAAGCGCATTCAAGCGAATGTAACCAAATAAGGTGTTATTGGTTGTTTTTAAAGTTTTGTGAACAATCTTTTATCAAACTCTTATAGTGTATAATCGTGGCCTTGAACAAATAAATTATATTTTATAATATTACTCTAGGGTTTATCTGGTGGAACAGTTATTGTTTATCCTCCAAAAGCTTTGGCAAATGATTTCAAGTCAGAAGAAAACATAATTGTTGGAAATGTGTGTCTCTATGGAGCTACTTCTGGCAAGGCATTCTTCAGAGGAATAGCTGCGGAAAGATTCTGCGTCAGAAATTCAGGTGCAACTGCTGTGGTCGAGGTAATATTTTTTATGTGATAAATTTTTATCGTTCAAAATGTGATTTTTTTTTTTTTTTTTTTTTTTTTTTTAAGAGAAAAAATATATATCTTGTATTTCATTTCTATTGAATGTAAAGTGGATTTTTTTTATTAAAAAATGTAGTTTGAAAATTTTATTTGAGAATATATTGTGCATATTTATCATTATCAAACGCACGTTTCAAATTTTGAATCAATTTGTAACAATTTATATTTTGTTGATTTTTTTTAAAAAAGTATATACATGGTAATTCAAAACTCAACACACAAACTTTTAGGGGAGGTAGAAATCACAAAATACAATCGCATTGGAATGTTTGACCGGAAACCCAAATCTGATCAGCTGGAGGATAAACAAAGATACAGAAATGACAAGCCAATAGTAGGTGAAAAAATTCTTCATTTAGAGAAACTTTACACAAGGACAGTACATGTTAAGTTTCACAAATGCTCACAGTTCTTATTATCCATATTTATTCACACTTGAGGGCGTTTATCTGCTGGAAGAATAGTAGTAGTTTTTGAAAGGATTTGAAAATCAATGTGTCGCCATTGTGAAGCATGCATAACTGTGGATGGTAAGAACTTTGAGAACATGTTGTGAAACTTAACATTTACACGTACTGTCCTCGTGTAGAGTATTATTAAATATAGAGTTTTTTCCACCCATTATTGGCTTGTCATTTCTGCATCTTTGTTTATCCTCCAGCTGATCAGATTTGGTTTTCCGGTCATACATTCCTATGCGATTCTGTTTTATTTTGTTTTCTACCTCCCCTAAAAGTTTAAGTTCAGTTCTGAATCACCCTGTATATAAACACTCAAGTGTCCAGCAAAACCTTTTGACACACTTAGGATATTTCTCCTGTATATGGGGACATATGACAGCCTTCAATTCAGTGTTTAAATATAAGGTGTCATATCTTTTTTTTTAATTATCTACATTATAGGCTTTTAAGAAAATAATTATTTTTCTTGAAAATGTGGAAATTTTGAGAAGCTGTAAGTTATGATATCTTAATGAATAAAAATACTTTCTAGGGTGTTGGGGATCATGGTTGCGAGTACATGACAGGTGGTTATGCTGTCATCCTGGGTCCCACAGGTAGAAATTTCGCCGCTGGAATGTCTGGAGGAATTGCTTATGTACTTGACCCGTAAGTAAATTATTGAAAGAGTATGAAATTCTTTTTCTTGCATTAAAAGTGATTCAGCTGTTCAGACATTAACTGTATAAACAGGTTTTCTATATGGTAGATATGTTATTGGGATGTCAGGTCACTGGCATATGCTTGAGGTGGGAATTATAAACTTCAAGCACACCCTTTCCCCACTTCCTTTTTCTTGAGCTAAGATTATGGTAAGATGCATTTATTTTCTTTTTTACACCTGAGTGGGAAACTAAGTAACACTTCTGTTTGAGAAGAGACTTCTATAACCCTCCTTAAGAAAATCCTGTGAATGTTACTGCACAGGGTTGTAAAATTCACCCGCTTCTTTTCTTTGATTGTGGATTTACTATTACGGGAGATGTAAAATTTGCTAAACATTAAAAATTAGCTTCAAACTTTTTGTTCACAGAAAAAAAGTGTTAGAATCATCTTGCAACATGATGATGGTTGACTTGTTTCCTTTGGAAGTCGAAGATGACCTGTTTTTTGTATATGAACTGCTGAAAGAATTTGTTGATAAAACTGGTTCAAGCGTTGCTCAGAAAATTATTTCTGATTGGCCCCATGCTGCAAAACATTTCACCAAGGTAGCTTTGTCTTATGATTTTCCATGTCAATTTCAATTATTTGCAATTTGTATCTGAAATAAATGGTATTAGGTATTTTCATGTTAAGTAATAAAATTAGTGCTTTCTATTTTGAGAAAAATATTTAGTATCATTTCTTAAATTTTCATTTATTTCAGGTGTTTCCAAAAGAATACCAACGTGCCTTGCACCAAATGGAAGAAGAAGAAAAAAACAAAGAAACTCTAGCTCCATTAGTAAATGGGCCAACTGTCCCTAGCCCATCCAAAATTAGAGACATTGAAGACATAGTTCCTGATATGATGCAGTCTGAGCGTGTAGACAAAATCAGGTAAGAAAATATTCTACGTTTTTGTTGTTTTTTTTTGCTTTGGTTGAATTTTAATCAAATAATATTACTTTTCTGACTTATAATAGTTTCATGCCATATCTGTGAGATAATTTAAATTGAACTTGAAAAAATCTAAGAGAATAATGCATCAGGGAAAGGGTGGGGCTCAAGTATTGCTTGGAGTCTCGGTTGACTCTCAGTCAGGTGTTATATGGATCACTTAGATTTTTATTGGATACTATACTTAGATAATTTAATGGTTATTTGTAAATTCTGGAAAAAACTCATTGAAAAACAGTGTTGCTCTTACTGACTGTGTGTCTCGGAGGGTTAAGTGTTTTTAACTTTCCAATGGTGTTTTTTTTTTCTCAGAGGTTTCATGAAATATTCAAGACAGACAAATCCATACAGGAAACCGGATGACAGGATCCATGATTGGAAAGAAATTTATGATTTTGATGGTGTTAGAAAATCCATTAAAACTCAGGCTGCTAGGTAATGTAAGATCTTCAATATTCAACATAGATGCTTCTGCAATATAATTTTATGTCCTCATAACTGATTGGCTTATCTACTGAATGATGTTTTTTACAAGGTCCTCTCAAAAAGTTTGGTAAATGATCTCAGAAAATAAAAGAAACAGTTGATATACACTGAAGAGCCAAAAAAACTTGTAAACCTGCCTAATATCGTATAGGGTCCCAGCGAGCACGCAGAAGTGCCGCAACACGACGTGGCATGGACTCGACTAATGTCTGAAGTACTGCTGGAGGTAATTGACACCATGAATCCTGCAGGGCTGTTCATAAATCCGTAGAAAAGGGGCTGGAGATCTCTTCTGAACAGCAAGTTGCAAGGCATCCCAGATATGTTCAATAATGTTCATGTCTGTGGATTTAGGTGGCCAGCGGAAGTGTCTAAAGTCAGAAGAGTGTTCCTGGAGCCACTTTGTAGCAATTCTGGATGTGTGGGGTGTCGCATTGTCCTGCTGAAATTGTCCATGTCCATTGGAATGCACAATGGACATGAATGGGTGCAGGTGATCAGGATGCTTACATACCTGTCAGTCGTATCTAGATGTATCAGGGGTCCCATATCACGCCAACTGCACACGCCCCATACCATCACAGAGCCTCCACCAACTTGAACAGTCCCCTGTTGACATGTAGGGTCCATGGATTCATGAGGTTGTCTCCATACCCGTACACGTCCATCAGCTCGAAGCAATTGGAACCGAGACTCGTCACACCAGGCAACGTGTTTCCAGTCCTCAACAGTCCAATGTCTGTGTTCTCAGGCCCAGGCGAGGCATAAAGCTTTGTGCCGTGCAGTCATCAAGGGTACACGAGTGGGCCTTCGGCTCCGAAAGCCCATATCGATGATGTTTCATTGAATGGTTCGCATGCTGACACTTGTTGATGGCCCAGCATTGAAATCTGCAGCAATTTGCGGAAGGGTTGCATGTCTGTTACGTTTAATGATTCTCGTCAGTCGTCGTTGGTCCCGTTCTTGCATGATCTTTTTCCGGCCGCAGCGATGTCGTAGATTTAATTTTTTACCGGATTCCCGATATTCACGGTACACACGTGAAATGTTCGTACAGGAAATACCAAATTTCATCGCTACCTCGGAGATGCTATGTCCCATCTCTCGTGCGTCGCGTAACACCACGTTCAAACTCACTTAAATCTTGATAACCTGCTATTGTAGCAGCAGTAACCAATCTAACAGCTATGCCAGACACTTGTTATTTTATATAGGCGTTGCCGACCGCAGCGCCGTACTCTGATTTGTTCCATATCTCTTTATTTGCATACGCATGCCTGTACCAGTTTTTTTGGCTCTTCAGTTTACAAACAAAATACCTTTATTGGCCTTCAAAGTAATCTCCATTAGCTATAATAGACTTTTGACAACAGTAATGAATGAAGTTGCTGAAAACTTTCAGCAAAAGCTTTCTTTGGAATCGCCGGAAGCAACAATATCACTCTTGCTTGGATGTTCTACAAAGTGTAGGATTTTCAGGACTCCCTTGAGCCGGGAGAACAAAATGTCTGCAGGGACGTTGCTAATCCCCAATTCATCCACTATCATTATTAAAGTCAACCGGCAATCATCCGTAAACATCTGTCAAACTCATACGATGATCTCTGGTGTTCTGCTTGTTAATGGTCGACCCAAATACAGCTCATCATGAACAGTTTCCTTCCGACACAGAAGCATTTGAACCAATTGTAAACACATTTTTTACTCACTGCTTCTGTTCCGTAGACTTTCATAAACATTTTATGGGTCTTCATTGCAGTTTACCCATTTTGCTGCAAATCTTCATGCGCTGTTCTATTGCATTGTGGCGTCAACTTTCACACTCAATGCATTCTATCAATCGCCCAGGCAACTGTGCTTAGTGTTTTCAACACTAGGAAGCAATTCCTTACACATCTCTCAAAACTCGTGTGTGGGTGCTTGCTTCTAACCTGCATTGTTCTTTAAATATTGGACCATTCACCAAACTTTTTGAGCATGCCTTGTCTTTTTTTTTCCAATAATTTCACTTGTTTGGTTTATATAATTAGTTATTATTAGTTATTTTACAAATTTTTTCAGGTGCATGGAGTGTGGTGTCCCATTCTGCCAGTCTAGCCATGGATGCCCGCTTGGGAACATAATACCAAAATGGAATGATCTTGTATTTAAGGTATGAACGTAATGCTTCTATGGCACTGTGATATAAAATTTAGCAATTTTTATCTCAGTTAAAGTCATCATCTACCATTTTTTTATCCACTGCTGGATGTAGGTCTTCTCTAAATTTTTCCATTTTTCTCTGCCTGGTGCAATTGTCATCCAGTTGACTCCAGCCACTTTTCAGATCTAATTGCTCCATCTTGTTTGGGGGCACCTTCTTGGTCGTTTAACATTACTGGGATACCAATTTAATTTCTTTTCCATCTGTTTTGTCTTCGTCTAATGTGTCCAGCCCATTTCCATTTCAAACGTTTAATGCTATCTATAACATTATATACCTTTGTTTGGCTTCTCATTCAGGTGATTAGTTTTCTATCGCCCCTTGTGATGCCTATCATATATCTTTCCATGCTCCATTGTCCTGTTTGTAGTCTTTGTAAGTTTATATGTTTCGGCTAATTAAATTACAGTGAGACCTTGTTACAATGATACCTGACATGACAATAAATCCCTCTAAAACAATATTTTTTCCAATCTTGTTTGCAATCTCCTATAGTCTAATGCAAAACTCCTCTGAGTGCAACGATATCCTTTACTATGATAAAACCCTCTATAATGTTACTTTTAGGAGATTTTGAAACTACTGCAATATTTTTTTTATATTTCACTCAGAATATCCTTCAATATATTTTAAACTCGTCACATATTTTAGTTCTTCCCAGGACGGTCTAATAATATCCGTATTTAGTACCACCTGATAAAGTATGATGTTTTTAATATATATATTTTTAGTCTGGATACACTAAAGTGTATTACAATATACACTGCTGTAAGAAATTAAGAGAATTTGCTGACTTGGTCAATTATCTCTAGAACTACTGTACCGATTTTAATGAAATTTGATATGCACATACATTGATACAATACAAAACAAATAACCATTCAATAATTGTAATACACACACGCATGATTGTGCATAACACTCGTTGGATTCGGAAGGTATGAAACAGCGGTTGCAGAATAAACAAAAAAATGGGTTAATAGGGGGTATGGTCCCCTTTTACAGATATACAGGTCTCGCAGCGTGATTTCATACTTGAAATAAGGCAGTTTATCATTTCCTGTGGCAATTGGTCCCACTCGTTCAGCAATGCTGTTTTCATTCCCTGGATGGTTCCCGGAGAGGGGTTGTGATTTGCAATTGCCCTCCCCAGAGTATCCCAAACATGCTCTTTAGGGTTAAGGTCTGGAGATCTGGCTGGCCAATCCATCCAGCGAATATCCTCTCTCTCTAGAAAATCGTCAAGCAGAAGAGCTCTACGTGGCCTCGCGTTATCTTGGACGACCTTGCCCAGGCTTTCTCTCGATGGATCCGGTATCCTGGAACTGTTTCCATAAGTTACACACGACGCTGGGTGTTAAATTGAACTCTCTACAAATCTGGACTTGAGATTGACCTGCTTCTAGCCTCCCCACAATTCGCCACCTCATTCCATCATCTAAACATTGGTGGTTACTCACTTTTACTGTTACAATTTGAAATTAACCGATTGCTGCAAAATAAAACCAAGAAATTTGCCGAGGTGTGCTAGCGAACGAAATGTGTCTTAACTTACACGTGCTTATAAAGCCTGTTACTCTACTGGCTCCGCCTACACACATGTATACGCTTACGTATTTGACGTACAAGATTTGCATTTTTGTCTAGAAGCAGTGGTTTTACATTCAGTTCAGTTCTTTTCATGAAATTCGATAAAATATGCAAATTCTCTTAATTTATTTCACCAGTGTAAATCTTTACAGGTACAATAGACATTTAACTGAATTTTGTTTATCAGCTAATCAATTGACTTTTTTTTGCGGCAAAACACAAAATAATTGTACTTTCATTGTTTCCTTCTTACTACTTTCTTGTTTTATTGAGTAAATAAATATTTAAATTATGATATTTTGAAGCAAATAAATGAAGTGAAAATCCTATATAACGATACCCTCTGGAATGATAATTGCCTAGACGGGGTGCCTACCATCACGGGAAAGTCAAGAAGTCACAGAATGAGAAAAAAGTTACGGAAGTCTCCCGAAAAAGTCACAAAATTTGAGTAAAGGTTACAGACTTTTTTGATTCTTTAGAGATCTTTTTTTTCAATTTTGTTTTCTAAATTCTATGCTTCAGAGGAGCTGTGGCATTTAATATTTCTTTCTCAGGTTTTATTCATTCTTTTTTTTGCCCCAGAGGGATGGATGGGTGAGTAGCAACAGAAAAGAACAATGCCAATATGTAGTCACCCTAAATTGGGGCAGACATTGTATGGGTGGGGCAAAAAAACAATTTAGATTGGATGAACAAAAAACTTTTCTTTCTTTGCTTGTCTGGACCTTTCAACATCTGTAATATTCCCCCAAGGCTAACTATGTACACTTGTGTGCAAAATTAAGAGAATTTGCATATTGTGTCTATTTTCACAAAAAGTACTGAACCAAAGGTATTAATAATACCACTGAAGAAGTATGCAAATATTCAGTGTCGAATATGTAAGCATATACATGCGTGTGGGTGGAGTTGTGACCACAGAGGAGATGATAAGGACACGAGGCGTTTTCCATGATTTGTGTGCTTGTACTCCTTGGCGACATTTGCTGTGTTTCTCGCAAGAGTTTGGTAAATTTTATAAGCTATCAGGTAAAATGAGTAGCCGCAAACGTATGGATGACGGAATGAGATGGAGAATCGTCGGTAGATTGGAGGCAGGGCAATCACAAGTGCAGGTGGCTACAGAGCTCAATGTTTCGCCCAGTGTCATCTGCAATTTGTGGAAACAGTTTCAGGACACTGGATCCCTATCGAGAAGTCCTGAACAAGGTAGTCGAAGAGCCACTACAACCAATGAGAATTGTTATTTGCCACTTTCAGCGCAGTGCCACAGGACTGCTACAGCATCACAGCTCTCACGTGAGCTGCATGCTGCCACTAGAACTTGAGTTTTATGGTTTACAGTTGCCCGAAGGTTTCGTGAGAGAGCTGTATGCCATAAGACCCGCTGTTAGTGTCCTGCTAACTGCAGCACACAAGAGAGTGCATTTAGTATGGTGCAAACAACATCAGCCTTGGATCAGACTTCAATGGAGCACCGTGTTCTTCACAGATGGAGATTCAGCCTGGACACTGATTCTCGACATATACTCATCTGGAGAGAGCCTGGTACCTGATAACATCCCTCCCACATCAGGGTATTGGACCACTATGATGGTGGAGATGTCATGGTCTGTGCAGGCATCATGTTGGACGGCCGCACACCTCTCCGTGTGTTTGGCAGAGGGTCAGTGCCTGTAGGAGGTATAGAGGAGATCTTAGAGCACTATGTTCAACTTTTCAGGGGCGCAGTCGGGCCTTGGTTCCTGTTCATGGACGACAATGCTCGTCCACCTGGTCATCAATTATCTGGAAAGAATATTCGGCATATGGATTGGCCAGCTATATCTCCTGACCTAAACCCTATAGAACATGTCTGAGACACTTTTGGGAGGGCAATTGCATCTTGCCATCCCCCTCCGAGAACCATCCCGGAACTGAAAACTGCGTTGCTGCAGGAGTGGGACCGATTGCCACAGGGACTCCTCAACTGCCTTGTGCCCAGTATGCCGTTGTGCTGTGCGATCTGACTGACTGATTAGACTCATTTTTGGTTTGATCTTGCAACATGGATTTTGGACATTCCTTCAATGATGAGCTTTACTGACAATCATGCGTGCGCATTATGACTTTTGTATGGTACATCTTTCTCTGTTATAACTGTGTATTTGTACCAAATTTCATCAAAATCTGTCTACTAGTTTTTCAGAAATTCGACATTCAATTCAATTCAATTTTATTCATCACATCATCAAACTTTTGCCATCACATTGGCAAAACAAAGAAAATCCATCCAAGGGATCGTTGTCGATCTATACTGGTGGACACGATTATTATTGAGTTAATTTTCAAACACGAATAGTAAATATTAATAATAAACTAATCATAATTCAAGATATACGGAAGACTGGATGTTGTGAAGATATTTATTATTTGAGATGTTAATTTTTTAAGGAAGGAAAAAACTCATCTCTGCCTCTACCGGGAGACGAAACCGGGTCCCGGTAGAGGCAGAGATGAGTTTTTTCCTTCCTTAAAAAATTAACATCTCAAATAATAAATATCTTCACAACATCCAGTCTTCCGTATATCTTGTATTAACAAGTGGAGAGCGACATTCATGTCATAATCATAATTAAAGAGAAAACAAATAAAAAAATAAGTATCAAACAAAACAATGAAAAAACGCGAGAGGCAGAGAAATCATCTAATGAATATGACATACATACACACATATATGCAGACACAAAATATTACATTGATTTAAATTAATATTAGTGATTTGTTTTATTAATATAAATAAAATAAATTATAAATGAAGCAAATAATTAGTATTAAAATAAATAATGGCAACAACGGAAGGTGCGATTCAGAAATTTTTTAGTGATGGGGTAGTGTTTTCCCTTTTTGCGAGAGCTCAATAGGGAAAAAATATATTGCATATTAAAAATAGCTTTCAATATCATTTATAGAGGGCAAATATTGTTTGAGACTCTTTTTTAATACAAATATATTGAAGTGCAGTCAAGAATGTCAGATGGCAAATTGTTGTAAAATTTTGGAACAAGAAACGTAAAATAATTTCTCTTTACTGTTTTATGAATAAGTGGTATAGATAATGTATTGCTAAATCTACTCGATGTTCGTGAAGTATTGAAAGGTAAATCGAGTTGATTTTTATGTAGAAGAATTATCGATCTGTGAAAATATAGATAACAAAGGGATAGTATATTTAGGTTTAGAAAAAGTTTGTGTGAAGGAGTGGAATAATCGTTAGTAAGTGCTTTAATTATTTTTTTTTGCATTTGAATAATGGGACGTAAAGTTATTATGTAATAATGTGCTAATTCTCTTAATTTTGCACCTGAGTGTACACACTAGGTTCGGCTGCTGCTGTTGATCTTATTACCAACCATGGAATTTCTTGTGGAACACACACTGCTGTTAGTGACCAGGGTTTTGTATTTTTAATGTCATGTGACATCTGACTGGCTAAATTATTTTTGCCAAGCTGAAGTTGACTGCAGTTAGCGTCCAAATTTGTGCTCATAAGTTGCATTGCAGTAAAACCCCTCTTAACGGACACCCCCCCAGATGCGGTCAACCCAATCTTTTACGGCCAAATAATAATTTACAGTTGTATAATATATAAAAGTATGTATTTCAAACCCCTGGATTAATGGTCACCCCTCTCTTTCACGGATAAATTTTTTTGTCCTATCGGTGTCTGCAAAAGAGGTTTTACTGTATATACTAATAAAAATTTTCAGGTAATTAAATTAATTTTCTGTAACAATATTTGCCGTTTGAAATTAATTCAGAGTTGAAGTAAGATAGCCCACATGTTTACCCTTTTGACAGCTCTTACAATTTATGACCAAATCGCACAATTTTTTTTATATATGATGACTGGCTATTTAAATAACACATTTTTGAAGTTTCAAAAAATTGGACATGAATTTAGCACATTTTTCTTTGTAATTAAAGTAAATTTCTAATTAATGGAAATTAATCATAATTATAATTTTGGGAAACCCTATGTGACAAAACAAATAAGGAAAAATTATTTTCTCCTATTTTAAAAAAAATTATTTCTGTTGATGGTCAGGAAAAAAAATTCAGATAGAAAATCGAAATGAAATTTCTGAGAATTTCATGTTTTAAAAACTCTAAAAAATCAAATTTGTAGACCCAGGGTAGCCAGGAAAGGGATTATGCTAATGTATCAGGTGGGATGATTTTTTACGTAGGTTCATTGCAACATCTCGTATATATTGTATAATACTACTAAGAACATCCATCATTAGTGGATTCGTTCTGATGAACACAAAAAACCCTGGTAATGAAAAAACTTCATAAAAACTTCTTCGTTTATCATTTTCCCAATCAGTTATCAGAAGATGATTTTTTCTAGATTGTGCGATGACATGAAGGAAACGTACCCTTACGAAATCATTAAAATGCTTTTTACTAAATCTGTTCGCAGACAGATTTATGGCTTGGCCATGTGCTGGCTATTCGAATTGCTCTGCCTTTTTCACGTTATAATTTAGAGTTCCTGACCACGAATTATTAAAATTTGCTACCCCTCCAAATTTGCAACCCTGGCCCGCTTAACACCCTGTACATATGGCTCTGTATCATTTAGTCAGAAATTGTATTGTTTTTAAGATTATTTGGGAGGAGGGTAGGGTGTATGTGGACCATTTGGTGATTTAGTAATTTTTCATTTGCTTAGTTTGAGGGTTCTACAAATAGAGTAGTCAAAAACTTCTGCCTGGTTGAAAAAAAAATAATTTCGTATTTAACCACTTCATGATCCAGAACAGTAACTAACATTCATTGTTCAAAATTATGGTGCACATTTTGTGTATAGGTGAAACAAAAATTTGCATAACAAAGCAGTTGGGTACATAGACCTATTCTAGGTTTTGTGACTGATGATACCTAATAGCATTCAATTTTCTTTTGTATTTTTAGCGCATGCAGAGGCACAAACAATATTTATAATGCTCAAGTAGAGCTAGAAATGAAAGTGCTTAATTTGTCAAAAAACGATTAAACTGGCATTGACCACTAAAATTTAAACAAATCCTTTTTAAAAGGGATGTACAATACAGTAAAACCATCTGGTCCACTTTGACTTATTTATATCGGACCTTGTAATTTACACATTTTGTTTTTGGAAGTGGTATCAAAAGAGCGTCATTCTTAAAAATACTGACATACACTGTGTATCTTCATAATTTGCCATGTGTATTGTCATGGAGAGTTGACAGACTTGGCTGTGGAAGACTCCCAAAAAAGAATATTGATATATATATATATATATATTGTGAGGAGAGCAGAAGAGAATAATCTGTGGTTGCTAAGACCCTATTTTGGCCAAAAAAAATTTTTTTAGTAACCAAGACATTTTTGTCATTTTGCTTTGACTTGAGTCAATCTTACATGATATTGAAATATTGTTATGAAAAAAAAAGTAATTGTAAAATTCTTCAAAAGAGAGATTCTAGGGATTTTTTTATTATGTTTTGATTTATATATGTTGTCTAAGGGGGTTACCCTCCCCCATCCTTCTTTTTAAAATTTTTTGAGTGGGAGCCCTGCAAATGAGAAAAGTCACCAAATTTTGCTTTTGGTATTTGGTAGACACCCTGTTAGATATTATTTTTCTCTGATCCCCCAGCACATTTTCCATAGTGTTAATATATTCCATCTGTAACGATATATAAATTTTGTCCAACACTTGTTTCTGGTCCCCCCGGTATCATTATATTGGAGTTTCTCTGTATATCTGTATTCATGTTTGATATATTCAACTGCTCATACCTTGATGTGATTTTAATGTTTTAAATTTAAAAAAATGTATATTTTATTAATTTTACGTAGGATGACTGGCGAGAGGCTCTCAACCAATTACTTCAAACGAATAACTTCCCAGAATTCACTGGAAGAGTGTGTCCTGCTCCCTGCGAAGTAAAAATTGTTTATAAATTAGGCTTTATGGTTCTCTAATTTCCGCGATTCATAAGTTTTGTTACGTGGATAACCTCTACATTTCAGAGTTATAAATACATATTTTGACTACTGGTTTTAGATATTAAATCATTTGAATTCACCTTTAGTTTGATGTAGAATAACACAAATTCTGCATGAAAATAAATTATTATACAATTGCACCTCAATTCGATTAACTTGTTTCTGAAAGTTACTCATATCAAGAGAATCTTGTATCTCAAATCAAAGCTTCCCATATAAAATGCTGAATAACTGTATTAAATTTATTCCACATCTGCAAAATATTTAATTTTACTCAAACTCAATCAGCATGGTATAGTACAAGTTCTACATGGAACCGAAAATAGTTTTGCATACAAGATAAATGATATATTTACAGTCCAACAACATTGTTAGCTTTGATTTGTTAGAAGCATCTAAAATTCCAATTGACTGTGTTAAAAACATATTTTTGAGACACACTTTTTGGCAGCAGTCACCAGCTTTCTGAACCTCATTGATCACTAAAATCAAAATGTATGACCTCTCAGGACACCAAACTTGAAATTTTGAATCCTGCTGACCACTGAAATCAGTATTTTTTAATTTACTAATGATTTTTTACCAGTAATAGTATCTTTAAAATGTTGGTCATTACCAGCTCAATTTTATTTATTTGAAATTGATTTATTTTATTTTTTCCATAATGTGTTACTTTTTCAAAGACAAATAAGAACATAATGAACGTTTTTATGGAAAACATTAGAAATTTCAAATGATGCCCAAAAGTTTTCTACTAACAACCACAATTTTCTTCTGAAACACAAGTTGAAGTTTTATTACTATATTCATGTTAACCATTTCTTCTCGTTTTTTTTCAATGCAGGGAGCTTGTGTCCTTGGAATAAACGAACCTCCCGTAAACATAAAACACATTGAGTGTGCAATCATAGACAAGGCTTTTGCAGAAGGATGGATGACTCCAAATATTCCTTCCATTAGAACAGGAAAGCATGTGGCCATAGTTGGGAGTGGACCATCAGGTCTTGCTGCTGCAGCACAATTGAACAAAGTATGGGATTCTTGTTAAACTTTTTTATAGATAGTATATATAGCAATTGTAAGAATTGGGGTGATGGGTTTTTTTCAGTAATCAAACTGAGTTGATTTAAAAAAATTTAAAACATTCACTTTCTTTCAAACCAAGCACAACTCCGATCTATCGCCATGGGCAATTTACTACAGAGTAAGTTGTGTTGGAAGTGTGTGTGTATATTTAACATTATGATTGCATGTATAGTATTGTTTCTGATTTTTCAGGGCTGCCATCTATATTTCAGAAATGGAGTAAGTGAAGTATAATGATTGAATATTTGTACCATTGTGAGTCTGTTGCTCTCTGTTTTGAGACTTTTGATTGGGAGATTGGCTCACATCCACGTGTCAAAGTTGGGAACCCACAAAAAACCAACTTCAGCTGACCACTACTATAGCAATGGTGGGGTTTGAACCCAGGTTCTCACAATGCGAGTCTGTCACTATGACAACTCGACCAACACAGTGGTGAAAACATTTGCTGTTGCTATCAATGCTTTGCATATTTTCCCACAACGTTGTTAAGGTTATGAAATCCCTCACTTTGAATTACTTCACTAAAACCACCTTTGTTATTTTGCTATCAGTAACTCTTTCATTAAAATTTTTTTCTGATGTTTTGGATAGTTTTCAGTTGGAGGGAAAAAATCATGATTTTTGTATGAGCAAATTTAGAAAAAATCTACAAGAAGTCAGACTTTGCTTTGCAGGGTTTGACACCCCAAGTTGTCAAATAGCAAATCTTTAAAGACAAATAAAAGTTCGAAAATTCAGTTTTTCCTCTAGCTACTCTCTTTGATAACTGGATGCTCATTTTGAAATTGTTCAGCTAGAGTGCATCAAGTGGTACACAGTCTTGTACCACTTGATGCTGATTATGTTGTTCAACCTATGGATCTAAGTGTACCATTCGAAATCTGAATCTTTTTATTATCATTAAGAGTATGGAAAGTACAAATTGTAATGAAAAAACATTTGATTGATAATATAAGAATAATTAAAATTTGGGAACGGTTTCATAACGGGTAATTATGAACTGTTTCCGTAAATTAGGCGTTTAACATGGTCAAGGAATTCTGAAGTGATGCTGATTCCAGAACAGAAAAATGTAGCAGCTAAGATAAACTATTAAGATTTGGTAAACAATTTTGTAACTGATAAAATTGTAATAATTGATAAGTATCCTATGTGAATGCTAATGATTAAGTTACAATTTGTAGTCATTTTAAGTGTTCATGATAGATTAATTGAATAATTTGAACTTTTTTCCAGTGACAATTATTTTATGTATTGATATGTTGTATAGAATTGAGAAAAAAGAGTGGATTTCATACTTTGTATATTGTGCTTGGTAAAAAAAAATCCGATTTTTATTTCAGGCGGGACATTCTGTGATAGTTTATGAAAGAAATGATCGTGTTGGTGGACTGTTGCAATATGGTATTCCAACTATGAAACTAAGCAAAGAGGTAAATAAAACATGTTATTTATTTTGGAATGCACCCAGGGTGTACTAGTTGTAAAATAGTTGATGATTTTTTTCATTTTTAAATCTCTACAATGTTATCAAGCCTCTTTATAAGCACTCAATTTTGTATTTTATTGATGCTCTTATCCAGGTTGTTGAACGTAGAGTAGAACTCCTGAAAGCCGAAGGTATAACATTCCAATGCAATGTCACTATTGGCAAGGATATTTCAGCCAAAACTCTTATAGAAGAAAATGATGCTCTCTTGCTTACAATGGGTGCAACTTGGCCACGTGATTTACCAATACCTGGTTGGTTTAATTTGAATAATTTACATAATAGTTTTTCCCATCGTAATAATTTTATAATGGTAATAAAATAATTAAATAATATTTAATAACAATAAGTTTTAATTTCATTATAGTATAAGTGTTGCATTTGTTTTTTAAATCTTCTGACGTGTATTTTTATTCTTTTATTTTTCTGACATGTGTATGTATTTTTATTAGGCAGAGAATTGAAAGGTATCCACTTTGCCATGCGTTTTCTAGAGACATGGCAAAAGCATCAATTAGGCAATCAACTAGATTACAATTCCATCAATGCCAAGGGAAAAAATGTGGTGGTGATTGGTGGAGGTGATACAGGCTGTGATTGTATTGCTACGTCTCTGCGACAGGTGATTGATCAAAAACATTCAGGATCTTAATTTTCCTTATTTTTGATTGCCTAAGATGGTAGACTTTTTTAATGTGATTGTCTTTGCCTGAAGAATTAACATTTGTGTGGTTTTAATATGAATATATATCTGTTTGAGCATTTATTTCTCTCTTAACGATCAATTTTCTATATATATATATATATATATATATATATATATATATATATATATATATATGATGTTTGATTTTAATCACAATTTATTTTTGTTGGTGACATCAGCATTTTATTGATGGTTGGCTGATATCAAAGGTTCTTCTTATGTATTAGACCTTTTTGTGTGTGTTTTCATTTATGTAGATATTAATTGTATAATGTTAAAATGGCACCTCAATCAAAGTATTTATTTTTTTATTACTTTTTCTGTTCAGGGTGCATCAAGTATTGTAAGCTTTGAAATATTGCCAGAACCTCCAGGTAAAAGAGCTGAAGACAATCCATGGCCCCAGTGGCCTAAAATATTCAGAGTCGATTATGGTCATGATGAAGTGAAGCTTAAATGGGGTGAAGATCCAAGAAATTTCAGCATATTAAGTGAGGTAGGTAATAAGTTCTATAATTGTTTGATAATTTCTTCCCCTGAAAAAATCGGATTTTTTTTATGTCTTCAATATCTTGTGTACAGGAGGGATCCTTCACTTCACGTGCTCTCACTTTCTGCAATTTTGCTACATGATTTCTAAAAGTTGATTTTAAAAATCCTAGCCTGTAAAAATTTTACCTAAGTTCTGTGTGAATCCTGAAAATTGGCTTGGAAATTAAAGGTATGACATAGTTAAAATGACAAAATCCATTGGATTTTATTATTTAGATGAGACAAATGCAGGGCTAATGCTCAAATCCAATTTACCAGATCTTACTAATCATCTATTTATAACATTTATATTGCTATGAGAATTTTAATCAAAGAAAAAGATATTAATTTATTACTTACACTATATAAATATAAATATATATATATATATATATATATTAATTACACTAGATGGTCATATTTGTGAGTAATGGCAATGCTCTTGCTACTGAAGATTTTATAAAAAGGCAGAATGCTGCCTGTGATCAGAATCTCAGGCTGATAACTTATTTTAATGATACAGTTATCATACCAGGCTCTTCAGGAAAGAAAAAACATCCAGACTCACCAGAATTAATTAAAGTAAAAGTATTATATTCATTCATACAGCTTAGTTTGAATGCAATTCGTTCAAAAATACACGTATTCTTCTACTGGAAGTTAGGTTTATTTGTTTGATCTTTCTGAAGAAACCCCTTCCCCCACCATCCTTATCTTACCCATGTCAAGTTCAACTCACGTTACTTGCTTTTGTCTTAGGCCAGAATTACACTATAAAAGTTTGATAAATTTACTTTTATAAAACCTCAATAATCTTATTGGTGGCATTTTTTTGTTACATTCTATAAAATGAAACCGATGATCTTATTGGTAGAATTTTCAAGTTTTATAAAAGGACTTTTATTTTTTTGATAGTTTATCAAACTTTTACAGTGTAATCCTGGCCCTACAAAACTATTCTGCAGAACCGATTAATAGCTTAAAGCAAGGGATGCCGATATTTCACACTTTTGGAACTGGAATTTTAACAAACTAAATGCCTTGATTTATTAAAATAGTTTTGTGTTTGGTTATTTTATGTATTTTTGTTTATCCATTACACTCAAGATATCAATCTTTTACCATTTTAAAGGTTTAATTGTATATATTCCAGAAATTCCTTGATGACGGAAATGGCAACGTGTCTGGAATATGCACTGTGCAAGTTGAGTGGAAGAAAGATGCAAAGGGTAACTGGGCAATGGAAAAGATTCCTGGATCTGAAAAAACATTCAAGGTAACAGTATTATCACAACATGATCCTTCTAAATAAATTCTTCATGTAATAAAAAGGCATTATAATTAATTAGTCATTAGAATGATATGTGTCATTGTGTAATGCAATATCATTATATTATATAATCGTTATAAATGCAGTATTGGAGCATGTTTCATTCCTTTGATAGTTATGAAAAGAGAAAGGGTGCAATGTCCTTATGAGCATTTTTGTTTGGACTTGTTCGGGGCCACTCAGTGTGTTTTGGTTTTTTTTAATGATAAATTTGTCACAATATGTAGATTTTCTTTTTTTTAACTAGAAAATCATTTTATGTTCCAAAAATATATATTCCTTATGTTCCATTACTGTATAGGCTGAATTGGTATTGCTCGCCATGGGTTTCCTTGGGCCAGAAGAATACGTAATCAGAGACCTTAGTTTGAAGCAAGATCCAAGGAAGAATATTGCTACTCCTGTTGGCAGCTATCGCACCTCTATACCAGGAGTGTATGCTGCTGGAGGTAGGGATTACATTCCACAATTATTATGATTTATTCCAGTATTTTCAGTGGAATCAAAATATATTTAAGTAAAAAATTCAAAATTTCATTGATATTTTTTCCTCTATAGTTTCCTTTGTGTATAAATCAGTTGTTTCTCCCAACCTTTTTGATGTTGCGGACCTCTCTCCCCGCCTGTAGGTCAGCACAGACCCCTGTGGCGTTAATTTCAACACCCCCTTCTATGAAATAAAAAATATATCTTTTTTTATAATTTGCATATCGTGTGACAAATTACTATTTCACAGCACAAAATGTGTAATTCATTGCAATGCTAATAAATGAAAAGAACCCTGCGGACCCCAGGCTGAAAAACACTGGTGTAAATTTTGCTACTCTGATGTTACTTAGTTCTGTGATGGGAAATGGATATAATTTTATTTTATTTTTTTGTATGTGTTCAGTTTCAGAAATTTTTTAAATTATAAATCAAACTTTGTATGTTGGATTATTTTTCTTTTGCTTTCATTTCAGACTGTCGCAAAGGCCAGTCTCTTGTTGTCCATGCTATATCCGAAGGTCGACAGGCTGCACGCCAAATCGACCAAGACCTTATGAAATCTTCATCTCTAGCTGGTCCTGGGGGTGTGATTCCATACGTTACTCAGCTTACCGTTGCCGGTTAAAGTACTGTTGCACACACACAGTTGACGATCTATAAATATGTCATTAAATAAATTTAGCAAAATATAGATGTACATCAATTAAGAAAAAACTGGTAATGTGTAAGAAAAAATATTCTGTTATATGGAGGCTTGTATTTATTAGACACTCTTAAAAGGAGTGATAATGCTTTTCTCTTTTAGTGTTTCAAAGCATTTCGTGTACTGTTTGTGGAGAGGAATGCAGATATATGTGAAGTTGTTGACTAAACCTTCGTTAAAGTGTCTTGAATATTGAATGTGAATATTACTTGTAGTATAAAAGTGCCATTGTGACAGTATGTGATGCAAGATTTGCCAAAAATCGTCTTTTTGTGATTATTGGTGAACTTGAATGGATCTAATGTTTGAGTATATATATGTATATTAATTTTATAGACTATTTCTTGTGAAAACTGAGAAATGGTACAAATTTTAACGCTTTAAAATGATTATTTTCAGATGTTTATTTCACTAGCTTTAACATTTGAAATTCTTCGCTTGGACTGCCATGACTGACACTCATTTTTTTTTCTTTCTTAATCTATACTCACAGATCTTGATGTTTACTGGTTGCGCTCTATCTTCTATTATACTGTTCTGTCTGCACTGGTGAATTTGTTGAATGTGATGTTTATATGTTGGTGACTAACCATTTGTATTTTTGAAGTCTTCCATGGTGGTGCTGAACGTCCATAAGTAGCTTGTTGATTTAAAAACTTTTGTCTGGCACTTTGTTACTATGTAGAATAGATCAGTCTTCATTTTATTTTTATTCTTTTGCTGCCATATATAACTGGTTTGCACTTGTGGTTATGTTATTATCCCATAATAACTTGTGCATGCACAAATGATTGAGTGAAAAATAATGTTAGAGATAACATTAAGTCTGAGCTTGTATATGAGTGTCTTGAAAAATCGGGGTAAAATTATATGTTTTAAATATATTTCTCGGATTGCAGTTTTATATTTCATAAATTATCTATTATTCATTTTCATGTTAATGTCAAAACATTTTTCGAAACAAAAGATTCCATCAAAACATTCTTTCACAGCACGATTTAGATTTTACGTACATATGTACTGCTCATTTTATTTCCTTTGTAGTAATCCCTAATTGTATAGAAAATCAATATTTATACTTTAGTTGTTTGATTTTTCTTGTACATATACTAAAAGGGATTTTGTTTCTGGATTTATTACATCTTAATTCTTAAACGAATATATGTTGTGTTTATGATATTTTTGAATAAAGTGGAAAATTTTACAGCACTGTGGAACCCTGTTATACTGTCATTGTTGGAGGACATGATTTGTACCACTGTTATCACCAAATAGTAATTTGAAAAGTTATAAAAAAAATAGATTTTCCCGATTCATTAAATTAATGCATGATGGTGCTTGAAATATATCTTATTATAAGGGTGTAACAGGATTCTACTTTATTAGCAGTTATCATTGATATATATATTTTTAATCTATACTAAAAAAAATCATTTACTGTTACATTATTTTTAGAACTTATCTATTGATATCATTCAAAAATTAAATTATCAAATTACAGTTAATTTCTCATGTTCTTGACAATTTTTCCTTATGTGGACCATTTAATAACATTTACTTCTAAACATTCCAGATTTATTTTTCACATTATGTTTAGATGTTTCTTTTATATGTGGAATTTGCATATTTGGAACATTGTTCTAACAATTGTTAAATCTGAAATATTCTTAGATTTTTTTCACTTTTTTTTAAGGGCATTTCAAAATATTTTGTTTTAGGGTTACAGCAAGTGCTTTAGACCCGTGGCTTGAGCTTTATGTTGGATATTTTGATTTATCTACATTACAGTTGATCCGTCTTATAACTTTTCCGCTTACTATGACTTATTTTTGTGGTCTCAACTCTAATTTTCATTAAGATTTCCCATTTAAAGCATTTTCCCACTTACAATGTTTTTCATGGCTGTTTTTTGTTTTTGAAAAATGTTATAAATGGGATCCACTGTTATTCTAGGCTGTAAAATACTGAAGCAACCACAGCAGCTACAGCTCTAAGACCACTGATTTAATTGGTAACAAATATTCAGAGAATCTTCTTTTTTTTTTTTCTTTTTTTTTCACATTATTTGGAAAAAAATTTCAAAACCTTCACACTGTTTATAAAATGGAATTGAAAGGGGGGGGGGAAATATGGTGATAGTGCTTATACATTTTATATAAATTTTTTATTTTGCATTCATAAAAAGAAAAATGCTTTGAATCACACTCGAAAATTTTTTCATGGTGGATTGAGATAGAAATGTTCATGGTAGGATATTTGTATCATCCGATCAGCCAATGGCATGTTTTGTAAAACCTTATTTAAGTTCAACTTCATCCATTTAATGTCTATATAAAATTGTGATTTTTCTTTTTTTTTTAAAAACATGTATCATTCACCATTTTCAGTGCCGCTTTCAATATTGATTATTTATTGCATTATCAAGGCCATAGAGAATTTTTTGTGAGGCTGGTGTTTCAGGATTGGACAGTAAGCTTAATCATGTCTCTCCATCTATATTACTCATTTTCCCGCGTCTCAGTGTAGCTATGACCTTGTATTTTCCCATAGTTGTGTGAATATAATATGTTTGTAACTGTCATGTTTGTCTTTTTATAATAACTGCCATCAAACACTCTCCTTCAAAATGCTTGAATTTTTTATTACAAAATGCTTCTAATTTTAAGATTTAAACAATTGTATGAGAACTGTTTGACTAAGCCTTCTTAAAAAAAAATACAATGTGTGGACAATCTTTTGTATGGTGCATAGACAAAACAGCAATAACCTCTCTCCATGTTTAAGTTTTATTTTCCATGAAGAGAAAATATTCACTGTTTTTTATGAATCTAGAAATATGTTTCGTTTAAAAAGATTTGATTATCGTGGGACCTTTCTGAATGAAAATAGAATGGGAATATATGGTTAGTCAAGTTGTTCCTAGAACATGTAAAATGAAAGGTATGAGGTATCAAAATTTATTTTAAAAGCAGAATAAGATCATAGGAATGTAACTTAAATTTAATAGAATTATTTTTATGAGAATGCAAGTATTTAAAAAAAAGGAACCATCCATCACAGAAATTTTAGCTGTGACTAGCTTTAAATATTTGATCTGCACACTATTATATCATGGCAACACAACTAATTCCAGTAAAAAATCACATTGAAATACTAGTTTTGCAATTTTCGTGTATTGTTCGGGAAAGCTGTTGAATACTACCTTCAAACTAATTATAGGTTGGGTGACGACACACACACAGACTTCATGAAGTGGAGGGGATGTGCCCTGTGTTCCAGCCAATTTTAGGATTGTCATGGTAGAAAATAGAATTTGATTGCACTACTCATCACAAATATGCTTTATTTTTTTAAAAATTAGTTATTTGGGGGTAGAATTGGGAAGATATATCTACTTTTGTCACATTCAAATCTGTTCACCTTAATTATAGGATGCTCGTAAATATGTAATTTCTCTAGCATCCCTCCTTGGATCTTTGAAGGGCTGTAGTCATAACCTCTTAATAAGCTGGTACCTTGGGGATTGGTTTAGATTTAAAGGTTTTTAGATTAGATTGGTTAGATTGCTTCATATTTCCTGCTGTTCTTCAGGCTGGTTGGCTTTGTTTTATTATACCTAGTGACGGGTGGTCCAACAGAGCTAAACTGAGCCCTAAAATTATTGAATACTTTCATTAACTTTTGTTTAATATACCTATATTTGTGTATTGCTGTAATTATATTGCCTACTCCTTAAGTATGTAAAATCAGGACTTGACGGGAGGAACATGAAAATGTTAAAGCCCTAGATATACCACACCATACGATTCCAAAACGTTGGGTCAAGTAGTCTATCTGTTTACTTTCTTGAAATTCATTGAGTAGATATATAATGAAGTTAAAATGTGATCGTATACAAGTAAACAAAAGGGAAGGGGGATCTCAAAGGGCTTTGTATTAACAATTCCCAAAATTATATATATTCATATACAGGAATATCATTTATTATAGTAAATTTTCAAATGAAAATTATATTCTATGGTTTTTACAAATTATAAATGACTGAATAAGAAAAATGAAAATTAGTTTTTATACATCTTTGTTGAGAGCTGGTTTCTGAAGTTTTATTTGAAATATACTGTTCTATATGTATACACCATGAATGTTGTGCATGTATATATTATACATATATACAAAAGTATGTATACACGAAGATATGTGAAAAGTATTTACTTGTAGTAACTCATAGATGTTTTGAATCTCTATCTGTATCACTATGAGTCAGTGTGACATACGTGAAATATATAGATTTATCTGGAACTTGGACTTATTTCTTTATGGATTCTGATTATTTTGGCACCAGTGTCAATTAGGTCAAGCGGCATTTCATTGGCGTTATGTTACAACCAGGACCATCATTTTAACTTTTTCCGGGGAGGGACAAAGAACATATACAAATATATATACACTTATTGATGGGTATATGTATATACCATTTCTAGTGTATTTTTTAAAGCAGGGGGGGGGGGGGGTTACAGTCCAGAGTTCTGTGTTACTTTGAAGCAGGGGTGCACCCAGTCCACGAAAGGTGTAAAAAGAAGTATCCATCCACAAAACAAAATTAGTGCATGAGTTTGCGTCCCGGTGACTAGAGATTGTGCTCTACGATGGAACGAAAAAAAAAAAAATTTCGAAATTGCCATTGTAATAGAATTTAAAATATGCCTTTATGTGAAGAAATGCCATTTCTAATTTTTTTCCCCAAAATTCAAACTTCTTGAGGTTCCTCATCGCCCCTGAAGTTTTACAGACATGTGGAATTCTGTAACATGACACCGCAGAGGAGGCTTTCCTATTCCCCTGAATATGTGATTCATTCAGTGACCTCGATGTTTTTCCCTTGTTTTCAGTATTCATTTGCAATCTTACCCCTTAACTGAGAGTGTGTATAGCAGTGAAAATGACGACCAGAAGCTTTTATTGTTGTGACATTTTTTAGGAAATCCTAAAGAGTGGGATTCTCTGATCTCGCCCACCTATGGTGATGTTAAGCTTAGTTATTTGCTGACTCAACACAATATGAAGGCACAACAATCAAGAAAAGATCCAGCTATTGCAGACATTCTTGAAATTGTTGTGCCAAAAATAGAAAATATTGGAAAACTGCTTCAATTCCCACGGTTTCTCACCAATGGATATGCAAAAGTTTCGAAGACTTTTACTGTAAATACAAGAATCTTCAGAAAAATATGAAAGCAAGGAAAAATTCTCAAACTTTCAAGTTGAACTTGAAATCTTTTCAGTTCGAAGCATGGAAATTGTTCGACATTGCAGCATGCAAATGTGATTTTGAAGACTGTAAGTGTTTAAAGACTGTGACAAGTTGAGAAAGGTCCCAAATTTAGGGCGATATTTCTTGCAAGATCAAAGAACAACACACAAGTTGGCCATTGGTCGAGTAGATCTCCTTTCTCCTAACAACGAAGAAACTGAAAAGCAGTGAAAAATGAAAATGGTGTCCCGTTTAAAGTCTTCTCAAGAGGAAACGGTGGAAACTAGTTCATCAACCACTGAAAACTCATCTATATCCAACGATTCTGAGAAAAGTGATCTATATGAGCCAAAATACAGTTTGGCGTTGAAGTTTATACGACGTTTAACTTTGGTAGCAATTGGTAACAATACATTTTCAACAACAATACAACAAATAAATTTTAATGTTAAAATATTTCATTCATTTATTTAACGTAAAACCTCAATTATTCGACGTTTTCACTTCGCCTCAAACTCTGAAACTTTTGAAAAAAAGGAAAACGTAATTTATATCCACACATCAAATGAGCACAAAATTTTTGTATGCAGTGAAAAAGCGTTGCTGCAACAGTTCTTGCATATTGTCACCGCAAAAGACATAAATTTTAGGGTGATTGCTGACGTATACGAAAATTGCCAGTGAGATGACTGATGACTAGAGCTCGGATTATATGCAAATGCATATTTTGGCCTTTTTTAGCATTAATGCATATACATGCATAAAATCAAAGAATTTTCAGTATAAGTGCATATTTATGAAGGTTTGTTTAAGCTCTCACTCAATTCTTTTAAATAATATTTTGGGATTTCCCCCCCCCCCCCCCCCCCCGCAGGTGAAATTTATGAAGTATTTTACGAATAATATTAACCGTTTTATTGTAAAGGCTATTTCTAGAGATATGTCAAGATATACAATTATGTATGGAGGGGGGGGGGGGAATAACTTTTTAAAAAGGCTCAGTTATTCACTTCGACTTTACACATAAAACGTGTTTTATAAAACGTTTTGACTCTGCCTCTTGAGCGTCGTATAAACGACTGTAACAGAATTGTCAAGTTGCTCAGTTGAATAGATGAAGTGAACATAAATATTTGAATTATTTCAGTTCACACACACAATTTTTCAAGCCAGTACTTCAACCAAAAGGCCAATGAAAATAGTTTTCAGTATTATTACTTTTATTAACTCTTTAATTCACTAAATTCATTTATTCTTTTTGGACGCCTGTAGTGAATCGCCTGGAATAACGGAATCGCTTCGTTTTATCAAAAAAATCATTACATGGAATAACTTCACGTTAGAGCAGGGCGTCTCAAACTTTTTTCACCTGCGGCGAGAAAGAAAAGGCTTTCCCTTTTCCCCTTTTTAATGCTTATCCACGAGCTCCGCCGGCTTTCCAGAACTGTTTAACAAAGAATATTTTCGAAAACCTCACACCCTGACAAAGGTTGGAGGTGCACAGTTTGAGAAACCGTGCGTTATAGGAATAATCTTTGATGTTCTAAATTAAAGTTAAACGTTTGGATAGAAATTTTGTTTTGTGTAAAACACGTTTCAAACTGGTTCGTCGTGTAGAGACTCTACAGTGGTTTCATTTGGTGTAGTATGATTATACTTGCTTGCTTGGTGAACAACGAAACTATAGAGATGTGGTGGATATCTTACATGAGAGAAACTAAGGACAAATTTGATACTGTGCATATACATGTATATCTATATATATATATAATTGATTTTCTGTGTGTTCTCTATACAAATCCACAATTTTAGATCGATCGTCGCCAAAGTTTGGATATATGCCAATCAGGGACCGGATTGAACGATGGGCTACTTTAAAAGTTCGTCAGAGAAGGGCGAATGCCCGAAATGGACAAAAACCGTCAGGCAACAATGGTTTCTGGGCCTCAACAATCACTTTCGGAATGTTTACTTTGGTTACCGTGGTTCCCTAGTAATGCGTTTTACTCATGCGTATGCCTTTACACAATGGTTTGTCACTTCTTTAATCCTGCCAGTATTATATACTTATTCCTATGTAACGCTTTGTCCCTTTTCCAATACTCCCAATAAATGAAGGAAATACGGGCAGCGCCGGGTATTATAGCTAGTATTATGCATGATAAAACTGCAGTGAAATCTCGATATAACGATATTCTGCGGACGAAGAAAAATACCATAATAGAGGTATTATCGTTAATCGAGAGACTGACATTGAACACTAGCCATCAGGGCTGCAACTAAATGCTTCATCAGCTGAAGTAATCACATTTTGACATTTCCCGCCCCCCCCCCCGTAATTTTGAAGAAGAGGCTATAAAAGATGAATTTTGCGCACCTTTCTGGTCCTGGGCAAGATACCTGCTTGTCTTCCCCCCCCCCCCCCAGTTGCGGCCCTGCCGACCATGGATCACGATCACCATTGGCGTATGCAAAGGGGGTTTAGAGTTCTTACTCCCAGAGCCGAGATTATAGGGTTATTTTGCAGGAAAAAAGAACGTAACCCCCCACTCTCGTGAAAATTCTGTGTACGCCTATGGCAATCACAAGTTTCTATGGGAAAACCATATCGCCTAACCAATTTGTTCTCTTAACTGGCCCATAGGGGAGCTCTATTGTATTGCGTGAAATTATATACAAATCACATAATCATAACTCGAAATGTAACAATATTTATTACACACACAATTATATTTTATTATTTAGTTTAAATATACAGTGATACCTCGATATAACAATATTCTACGGAGCAAAATAAAATATTGTGGTAGAGGGATTAAAGAGGTAACATTATCCTCACGTGTGATCAAATTTTTCTAAATCGGCATTGCTACGGAAAATGCGCTATTATGTATTTATTCGTTACAAAAAATTGTAATTGATTAGTTTATTTATAAAATTAACTTAGATGTGTATTGTCCCTGTAAAGAAGCTTACCTCATAGCGCTTTTGTGTGGTACAAAGAGTGCAGCAATACAAATAACTAACTTTCGGTGATCATTTAGTGCAAAATATTGATGTTATCAGACGCCTTCAGAAGAACGAGAACAAGTGGCGAAGTTAAAATTAAATTCGAAACGATTTTGAACAAAATATAAAAAATATTGTTGTAGCGATTTCAAAAATCTAAAAATATCGTGTTATAGAGGAGTTTATCATAGTAGATGATGTCGTTGTACCGAGAGTTTAACATTAAGCCAGGCAATTCCAAACATGATTTGAAAAAAATATCTTTATAGATGTATTGATTATCGTTGTAGCGCGCGATGTTTTGCTGCATATACAAATGCCGTATCGTATGCAGGATTTTCTCATGGGGGGGGGGGGGGGGGGGCATTCAACATTTTTTTTTTCTTCCCGAAAGTAGTTTCTTTTTTTTACTGAAAAAATACACCATAATCTTTTCTCAAGGGAGGTGCACAAAATTTTTCGGGGGGTAGGGGGCCCGGCACTAGCATGTGGGGGCCATGATATATATACACTGAAGAGCCAAAAAAACTGGTAAACCTGCCTAATATCGTGTAGGGCCGCAACACGACGTGGCATGGACTCGACTAATGTCTGAAGTAAGGTAATTGACACCATGAATCCTGCAGGGTTGTCCATAAATCCGTAGAAGTAAGACGGGGTGGAGATCTCTTCTGAACAGCACGTTGCAAGGCATCCCAGATATGTTCAATAATGTTCATGTCTGGGGATTTAGGTGGCCAGCGGAAATGTAGTCAGAAGAGTGTTCCTGGAGCCACTTTGTAGCAATTCTGGACGTGTGGGGTGTCGCATTGTCCTGCTGAAATTGTCCAAGTCCGTCGGAATGCACAATGGACATGAATGGGTGCAGATGATCAGACAGGATGCTTACGTACCTGTCACCTGTCAGAGTCGTATCTAGACGTATCAGGGGTCCCATATCACGCCAACTGCACACGCCCCATACCATCACAGAGTCTCCACCAGCTTGAACAGTCCCCTGTTGACATGTAGGGTCCATTGTTTCATGAGGTTGTCTCCATACCCGTACACGTCCATCAGCTCGAAGCAATTGGAACCGAGACTCGTCAGACCAGGCAACGTGTTTCCAGTCCCCGACAGTCCAATGTCTGTGTTGTCGGGCCCAGGCGAGGCGTAAAGCTTTGTGTCGTGCAGTCATCAGGGGTACACGAGTGGGCCTTCGGCTCCGAAAGCCCATATCGATGATGTTTCGTTGAATGGTTCGCACGCTGACACTTGTTGATGGCCCAGCATTGAAATCTGCAGCAATTTGCGGAAGGGTTGCACGTCTGTCACGTTTAATGATTCTCGTCAGTCGTCGTTGGTCCCGTTCTTGCATGATCTTTTTCCGGCCGTAGCGATGTCGTAGATTTAATTTTTTACCAGATTCCCGATATTCACGGTACACTAATGGTCGTACATGAAAATCCAAATTCCATCGCTACCTCGGGGATGCTATGTCCCATCTCTCATGCGCCGACTATAACCACGACCACCTAGATAAGTTATATAGGAGGTCGTGCTATAACACCACGTTCAAACTCTCTTAAATCTCGATAACCTGCCATTGTAGCAGCAGTAACCGATCTAACAACTGTGCCAGACACTTGTTATATTATATAGGCGTTGCCGACCGCAGCGCCGTACTCTGATTGGTTCCATATCTCTTTATTTGCATACGCATGCCTGTACCAGTTTTTTTGGCTCTTCAGTTTATATATATTCAGTTTTGCTCACGTACTGAATAACTTTTAAATGAAGTGTTTTTCTTTTTTAGAGAATGCTTTTTAAAAATCATCAACTTCGATTATGTTTAAAAAGGATTTTTTATAATGCTTACTTAGAAAAGTCTTTTTGCTCGACCTTTAGGGTCTGTGAGGAACCTCAAGATATTAAAATATTTTCCTAGATTTTGGTATAACTTCTTAAAACCTTGAAAGGCATCTTTTGGATACTAAGGCAACATCAATTTCCAAAAAAAGTGAAAAAAACACCCTTTTTCGTTCCACCCTATTGTGCACCCCCTGATGTTAGGTGACCATAGCTGAAAAGTAGAAAATTCAATCTGAAAAATGCGTAGTCAACTATGTATGTCATCGAAACGGTCAATTTACTATGCAAACTTCAATGGGAATATTGTGATAATTGCTAGAAGAGGGTTTGAGCTTTATCTAAATCTTTGACATGCTTTAAGCCCCCCCCCCCTTCCTTCAGCTGAGATTTTTAGTGCTTTTAACAGTGAAAACGAAATCCCTTTTTTTTCAAAACTAGGAAAAAAAACATTTCTATTCTATATTCAGTATACTTTCAAAAAGTTTTCCAAAAAAATTATTTTTCACAGATCAGACACGTATTATTATTTTCAAAGTTCTCATCTCGCAGAAAAAAAAGCAGCATATAATCTGAACTAAGAAATTCTGATGCTTTTCAATGACAAATCCAAGCATTATACTTCAGAAAACACAATATCACGGAGCTTAAACACACAGTTATGTTAGTGTAAGTGTATTTTATGTGTTCAGATGCAACTGTCTTCCGAATCATTAGATAATTGATTTACGAACATGTAAACAGAAAACTAGACTAATTCCAAAGGACCAATAGAGAAATTTACAAGTTTAAGACCAGAATTACACTAGGAAAGTTTAATAATAGATTGTTTACAAAACAAAAAACAACCAGTTAACCTAGATATGCATATTGATTGCATTTTTCAAGTTTTTATCAAACTTTTATGGTGTAATCTTGGTCAAAGACCATGGGGCAATTTTTTAAGTTCCTTTCTCTAAATAAGACTCCTCTTATGTCGCTCATGGCAGGCCTGTAGCCAGAAATTTCGTTTGGAGGGGACCAAAGTGATATAACCTCATTTTTTTAAGCATTTCTTATACATTTCGGAAGGACCACCAGACCCCCAAGTCACCCCTCTCGCTACTGCCTTGGTTAATCCAAGCGCTGCTGCACCCAAGTGGCGCAGTGATTAGCTGCGGTGAGCATCGTGCTAGACTTTCGTCCTGAGGAACCAGGTTTGCACCCCATTCACAGCACAGTGATGGTCCGCTGAAGTTGGTTTTCTGCGGTTTTCCAGCTTTGAGGCACGAATGCCGGTTAAGTCTCTCCACAGAGAGCACGCAGACCTACAACAGTATACTGATATAACGTGAAAATTCAAGCATTTCCATCTTTACTTCAGAAAATGGAAGGTAGATGGCAGCACAAACACGAAACAAGTGCAACATAAACACGCGCGTTAGGGCCTCACATTCACTCAGAACACACATTCTGGCATGTGCCGATTTGTTAGAAATTCTGTAGAAGAATGTGTACAAGGTGAACGTATGGTTAAGTAGTAGTGGTAAGATGCTTATCTCTTCGACTATGAAGGTTACCATTGAAGTCCACAGGTTTTGATCCGAGCATAGGACATCAGAAACAAGTTCAAGACCGAGCCAGGGGTCACGACCGATAGATGACGCCTTCATTTCCCACCCAATTCCACTGATTGGAAATTGCTGTATGGCGATATGACCCCGAATTGATGAGTGGTAAAATAGTCCATGAGCTTGCATAAGACGTGTGTTATTATTGAGAATTCCACTTTGAGAAGGTTACTTCAGAGGCAGATTTAACGGTGGGCGCTCACCCTAAAACCCCAACTTTACACTTTTTTTTTTATTTAACCGCCCCAATATTTTCTACTGTGCCAGGAGCCTCAATTGACCTTAATCCACTTGTGATCTCAGATTTTTGCAATAATCTCTGACGTAGAATCAACGACATCTGTGGAAACTTCATTTTGATATCCTTCAGTACTCACATCGTGCTTATAAAGCTTGGCAGCAAGTGACTTTCAGAACTTTGAATTCAGTTTGAAAGGCATTGTGTGGGTCAGATTGCTTTGCAAGCAGAAATTCGGAGGGCTTTGGAAGATTAATAAATGAAATTAATGAGACTAGACATTGGGTCCGGCTTGAAGTTGAAAAACTGTTGAAAACCACCTGTAGTATGCCACTGGGAAAATTTACTACTACTACGACCTTTCGTATTCTATCACCATGGGCAATTTAATACCAAATGAGTTGTCTGAAATATGCATTAGTGCCCCTAACAGTCTGAGTGGTGCGAGTGAATTTTTAATGCTGCCATCCATTTTTCCAATTGTGAAGTGTAGTGATTGAATATTTGTACCTTTCTCTCTAGGTCTACTGTAAGATTTTTTTAAACAAAGATGAGATGACTTGCATCTCTCACTAGGGTTACCAACTGTCTTCTTTTAAGATGGCATTTCAAACATCCTACGTTTTGGAAAATTCGCTTTTTTTCCTTTTTTTGTTTCCGGAATTTTTTTTTTCTGTGGAAATTTTTTTTTTCTCCTGTTTGAAACATCGAGAAGAAATATAATTTCTCTATATTTCTCCTCTAAGGTTTAAAACATATTTCTTCATGAGTGCCCCCCCCCCCACACACACACGCATCGACCAATATCCGTCGAAATTTGCAGAATTTTTCTGTTTCTGATTTTCTCTCTCTTGGTGATTTTGTTTTAGTGTTGTGGGAAATATAATTATTGTGGCCAGTTTTATTGGTAAGAATAGTAACGTCATCTACTGGGGGAAATTGGGATACATGACGTCACTAAGGGTGTGTGTGCGCAGCTAGACGCAATGGAGGAAAGAGTACATGGCTAACACGCCTTCAAAAAAGGCCCCCCGTATATAAAGGGGGTTCTAGCCATGGAGGAAAAAATATATACAAAGGTACATACATTATTCTTAGCGCAGGCGTCCATCTTTCCCAGTTTTCGAACCTTGTAACCCTATCTCTCGCTAATGCCTGTTTCCTGTTATACTAGTGCTGCCATTTCCCTTCCATATTTTCGAATCTATTATTTCAAAACAGTGGTGAGTTAAAATTTGCAATATTTCATTGAAAAACAAACTGATTTCCCTCAATTTTAGTAAATAATTAGTTTTTCGACGTATGTGGTTAAAAAAAATCAGAATTCTCGTAACCATATTTTTCAAGGTGCAAACGGGACATTATAGAAGACAAGTTCTGGCCGTCCATATCTGTGACCAAAACAATTAAATCAGTCATTGACTAAGTGATAATAATATTCGTTAATCAATATTATCCAGAAGTAATATATATTAGTGAGTATAAAAATAAAGAAAAAATTTCTACATTTTATGCAAATTACATCGAAAATTCTGTTAAAAAGAAAATAAATCCGGGGTAGTTAAACGAAACTGCCGATGACAACAGCTAGTATCAGAGCAGTTAATTCCGCGTTTTTCAACAGAAATTCCGCGGACTTTGTCTCCAGATAGATATTGATATGGGGTTTCCGCGAGAAATGGTGCTAATCAACACCAGCAAATAGTGCTGGTGATGCTTTAGAGGGGGCTTGAACCTTGAGTATGGGGGGGGGGGAAGAAAGAGGTTTAGAAACAACTATAGTATAATCGCTTTTGGCGATGTGTTACCAATTTTTTTCTTTGGTGCGAAAAACTTTCCACTAATCCAAACAGGTTCTGGTCCGAATTAGTTTAAATTAGGTGGACTCTACTGTACAGTTGGCCCCGTAGTTGCAGTTTCCCCTCCTTTTTATTGGATTTTTTTTTTTTGATAACACACGCTAATCATCATTCATGCGTTTTGTTTACAAAATTCTAGTTGTGCATGTTCTTGATAATTCATTTTTGGATGACTCGCTAATGCCATTACTGTCATCACTAGAGCCGTGGCAGCTCTTACTAGAGAAACAGTCACCTCGGGTTGGATTAACCTTCAGCCACAATGTGCGTTCCTGGGCACAATCAGTTCTACAGAGCCAACTAAAGAAATTATAAAAGACAATGTCACGTTAGCGAAACTGGTGAGTACAGAAGGGTTCAATGATGTGAATGTAGAAGAAGCCAAACAGCTAATTAATAGCAATTCAGAGACATTGACCGAGGAGAAATTAATGCAGCTGATTGCTCATGAAACAAGCAGTACCAGATGAAGATCAAAATAAAGAAGACAAGTTCACCATGAGTAACATAGTGGAAGAGCTTCACAATTTCAAGTCGGCAATGGAATATTTTCATGACATGGATCCCTCCATGTTACATTCTTCCACGTAGAAAAATTGGTAGAAGAAGCCTTGTCAACATATTCCAACATACTTGATATTAAGAAGAGAAGAAACGGCAAACACAGAGATCACAATGTTCTTTCAGGAAACATCGCCAACAATCACTGCACCCTCTTTTACATTCTTTTCTACCCTCTGTGTCACCCTGCTCTTCAATAAACAAGATATATGGGGAAAAACTATAGTTTTTGATATTCGCAGGTTTCTCCTATAGTTTCGGCCACCCCTGCGAATACGGGGGGTGGAGGTGACTACTATGGTTATTACAATGGAAAATGATGATAAAAAATAAGGAATTAAATTAATAACAAAGAAAACAACATTCTTAGACCAGGATATAACATCCTGGACCAGATACGGGATTGTCCCTCCCAATTATTATAAATAGATATTTTCTGGGATATAAATAAAAATCGGGACTCTTGTAAATAATGGTCAGTGCAAAATAGTGATATAAATGGAATATACTGCTTGACAAGGAATATTTCCGAGGAAAGAAAGTCCATGGTAATATGATTTTGGTAACATGCTACCAACAGACAAAAAAATGAGATGAAAGAAAAAAGGCTTTAGCTGATTTAAGCGCTGTGCTATTATTTCTTTTGATGCCTATCAGTGGCGTCACCTGTTGTGACACCTATCAGTGATTTCACCTAAAAAACGGATGATAAAAAATGACCAACAGTTTATTGAAAGGAAATGGCAACCTATAAGCCAGAGGCAACAGTTGAGTGAAAAAAAAGTGAAAACAGAAGAAAGCAGTGAATCAAAAAAAAAAGCACCAACAGACTAGAAAAGAAATTGCCAAAAAGAAAATTTGCTAAAGAAAAAAGGAATTGTACCAGGGCTGGACAAATCACAAAAAAATCTAGGTGCCCGAAAAATTTTTACCCAAAGAAAAAGGTACAAAATAATGTTTCTTTTGACTTTTTCATGTCAGAAATGCAGCTATAAATTACAAACTCATAACATTTTGCGATGTTCTCAGCATGCAATTTAGTAACTACATGAAGGAAATTTTAGGTGCCAATATATACCAATTTTTTTTTAGTCACCATGACGACCTTGCACCAGGGATTTGGCCAGCCCTGGATATAACAATGGTGGTTCCGCCATGGATATGTTGGTAAAAGAAGTTGATCAGATAATCATCTCAAACAGACGACACACCATAAAGGATATCAGCAAGAAGGCAGGAATGGGGTTTTGGTTCCGTTCGCGTTATCGTTACAGAAAAAATTCACTACATGAATGCTTTTGCCAGTCCTACATACATGTCAAAGACACTGCATGTTTATATTCACCTTTATAGATTGTTTTTGCCTACGTTAAAGACTCATAAGCTACAGAATGGGATGCCAATGCTTTTAAAGGGGGAAAAAAAATCATATAGGCTTCTGTGTTTTTTTTGGGTATAGCTATCAATTGGTTATTTGTTATCAGAAACCCAGAGTCCCAATCAGATCGCATCAAGTGGTGTGCACTATATATGTTATTGCCAAAGCCGGCCATTGCGCGAAGTGGCCAGCCCAGTTGACCCGGCCAATGTCTGAAATTCAGGCTTTTGCCAGTTTTTAGCTGGCCCTATATGTTGATCCCTATAGATCCTTACATATCTATCACTAAGATATCAATATTCAGATTCCTTCGATCGTTTGGGTTGCCATAGCTAACTATAACAATTATGGTTAGCAGTGGCTAATTATAAATGGCCATTGTTATCACACAAAAATACGTCAACGTTATGATGACCCTGAATCATAGCGATGGATAGGGATCAATATATAGGAGCAAAAAAGGACCTTCCTAGCCAAGGAAAGCCCAAATTTTAGACATTCGCTGGGTCAACTGGACTGGCCACTTCACGAAGTGCCCAACTTCAGGTTTTGGCACAGTAATATATATAAAAATAGTATTTCTATTATATTTTAAATTTGTGATTTGACACTAAACCATCAAAGGCCTTAAGCTCAGTGCCATCTTAACTCATGGGCCCACCCAGGGACTCGCAGGAGGGGAGGGCCTCACAAAAATGAGAAGCGGTTGAAATTTTCAAAAATTTTTGGGGACCCTTGATGCTTTTAAAACGACCCTGCCTAGGCTCAATCCACATTTGGTACAGTGGTTAGAACATGAGACACACACAAAGCAAAGGCTCCATTGCCAATAGGTAATTTCAGCCATTGCCTTGAAATTCGACACTGTAATGCCCTCTGAAAAAAGTTTTACAAGATGTCCTTGTTCTCTCATCTGAATTTGTCCTTGTTTCTCAGTCGCGTGATTTAGCCACCCTATATGAAATGATGTTTGATCTTCCGATGTGAATTTTGAGGTTGCTCATGTTTTAAAATATCTATTTATTACAGAGCTGAATCATGTCATGCAGTGGATGTGGTAATAATTATGGAATATTTAGAAAAGAGGTAAATATGTGAAGTTTCCTTTTTCCAATGAGTGAAATAATGGTTACTATGTGTGGTTTTGGTATCAAATCCACTTATTATGGTCAATGCACCAGTAGCGGGCCACTTAAGAACATTTAATTCATTGTATTTAAAACTTAAAGTAACATTCATGTGACAATTATTTTTTAATATAATCTTAACTCTTTTTTATTTTTATTTTTTTTTATCCGTCATTGATTGGTAATTTCAGTTCAAAATTTTGTAAAAAAAAATAAAAATGTACACAGTCTGTGCACCAGTAGTGAGCCACTCAAAAATTGAATGATAAAAATTTATACGTTACCTTTATTATTATTTTCAACTTTTAAAAAAGGACAGTATTAAGGGGGAAAAATAATGTAAGTTTAATAGGGATATCGGTAATGACACTTTCTATTAGAAACTCTATTTAGTTCGCACTCTTGTACCAGTACTTTTTTGTAATCGAAAAATAAGCGAGATGGTGAACTTTTTTACTTTAGCTGTGGTTATGATGCATTAATATCTGAAAATGTTTTGTCGAAGACATTTTCTACTCAAACGAAACTTTTATTATTTTTTATTGATCTCAAACTTGAACAGATGTTATTAATTTTTTCCGTTCTATTTCTTGAACCATACATAAATGCAATTTTAAGTGTTTTTTTTAAGGTTAATGACCTAAAAGTGACACAAAATTACTGAAGATTCTTCCATTTTTCTTTTGGCTCTCTATTTTCACTCTTGATTTTGTCTGTTTCAAAAACTTTAGTGTCTTTTTTATTATTTTTCTAAAATACTGAAACATTTGAGAAGTCGCCACTGTAGATATAATGTTTTTTTTCTTCTTTTTTTTGTCCTACAAATGCCTTCATATCTGGCCAGAAAAGAGCACATTTTTTTTACATAGTAATATATGTTACATGCCCAACAACAGAATTTAGATTGCTTACAAAAGACACCATCTCTATCATAATTGATGATTGCTATGAGGCCATGTGGTCCACTATTGAAACAATTCAAAAATTTTTGACCCTAAAATAGGCCACCCCTAAAACTTTATGTACCATCAATTTCATGTCTTTTAATTAACTGCAGTGGATAAAATATTCAGAATGTGTTGGCATGAAATAATGATGCTTTAAAACCAAGCTGAGAAGAGTAGAAGTGGCACATTACCTGGCCACAGTAGAGGGCTCACTAGACCAACCAAGCTGAGAGGGGAGATGTGGCCCAGCACTTGGTATAGCCACTGTGGCAAGAAGGGCTCACCCAAGCCACCAAGAAGAGAAGAGTAGATGTGGTCCAAGTTCTCGCCTGGCCACGGCAAACAACAAAGGTCTCACTAGAGCTACAAAGCCATAGACAGATTTTGAACATTGTGAATTTTTTCTAGTTGTAACATTTGTAACTTTTTAAATTTGTATCTACTTTTTTTAATGATTTTCATTCTTGTGCATCATGTATTTATATATATGTGCAATAAAGCTCAGACACTGCCCAGCTCCTCATCTGGGCAATAGCTAAAATTGGCAATTGTAGATAGAGCCTGGGCAATGCGCAGTATGAAATGATACTTTAAAACAAAATGAAACCGTACTGTAGAGGGGGGAAAATATTTAACACAAACATATATCTTAAGACAAGTGCTAAGAATCAGTTGGAGCAACACTTCTTTTTCAACCCACTTTTCTTAAAATTCATCTAGCTTCGATACAAACTGTAAACTAAAACAATGTGGTTTGCTGTATAGTATAAAAGAGTTAAACTATTCAGATTTTTTTCTTATAATTAATCTTTGATCTTGAAATCTGTTGTTTTTTTTTTCAACTTTTAAAATAAATGGCCTTCTAGTGGTGCACTTACCTTAGTTTTGATACTAATATCATAAATTTACTATTGATATACAGGGTCTTTAAAACTAAAGTTCCACTTTGAAATGGCCATAAAAGGAAAACTACTGGAAAAATGTTATCAAACTTGGTAATAGTTTATAGGTCATGAGATTAAATTTTCAGAAAAAAATAATTCAATTTTTTACTATCAGGTGAGAAAATGGTGCTTTTTAATTGCAGTCATATTTTTCCTATGGTCCAAATAACGTATATGCCAAGTTTCAATAAAATAACTCCACCACAACTGGCGCTACACAGGTCAAAGTAGTGTTAGTATAATTCAACTGGCACTACTCAGCTTAGTTATACTGACACTGCTAGCGCCTGTTGTGGTAGACGTATTTTATTGAAACTTGGCATATACATTATTTGGACCATGGGAAAGATATATCTGTAGTTAAAACGTGCCACTTTCTCACCTGGTAGTCGAAAATTGAACTTTTTTGCGGAAAATTGACTCCTATGACCTATTACCAAGTTTGAAAACATTTTGTCCAGTAGTTTTCCTTTTTTGGCCATTTCAAAGTTTAACTTTAATTATTAAGACCCTGTATGTCAGGACTAGACAAATCACTAAAAAATCTAGGGGCAAAAAAAAAAATTTTACCCGAAGAAAAAGGTCCAAAAGAATGCTTGTTTGACTTTTTCAGTTGACTTTTACCCCCGTTCATGTTGGCAGATATGCTGCTATAAATTCCAATCATTTTTTTGCTACCTCAGCCTGCAATTTAGTAACCACACAAAGAAAATTTTTGTGGTGCCAATTCACCATTAACTGCCAAATTTTTTTTTTTTTTTTTTTAATTTTTGGCCGGATAAATTATACATATGCACAAAAAGTTGTAAATGTAAAGCACGTTGTAACAGGCAAGCTGTTAACAAGGATGTACAGCAATACTTTTATTCACGAGACACGTGAGATTTAAGTTGTATCGAGAGACGAAGACATTCTCGAAGAGTTCGATTTTAACCTTCATCACGAAGGGTTGCGTGTTTCGCATGTTAATGCAAAAATAAAGGAATGCTTCATGTTCGTCACTTCCTATACACCTCACCAATCGTCACATTGGCGCCCAACGTTTAAAATAGACGCGTGAGTGTTTTTAGCTAAGCGGACATCCTAATTAGGTAGCAAGTGAGTGAAAATGTCTTACTTAGCGAAATATCAAAAAGACAAACTCCGTCGCCTTGCCAAAGAGATGGGCGAACCTACCGAACCCGAGATGAAAGTGATAGAGCTGAAGAAGCTGATTACGTCCAGTAAAGAATACGATGAGGTCTTCGCAAAAGGAGTGCTACAGACCCTCGTAGAAGAGAGAATTCGACAAGAAGAAGCAGAAGAAAGAATTCGACGAGAAGAAACAGAGGAGAGGATTCGACGGGAAGATGCCGAAGAGAGGAACCGGCGAGCAGAAATGCAGTTCAAACTCGAGAGACTGAGGATAGAAGCGGAGAAGTGCCAAGCTTCCGTTCGACCGGCTGTGACAAATCTGGACTTTCAAGTGTCGGTTCCGTGTTTTGAATCATCAGATGACATTTCATTGTTCCTGGTCCTGTTCGAACGACACATGGCATTACACCAGATTCCGGAAGAATTGTGGATTACGTATCTCATCAATAGCTTACCGAAGGAGGTGGCTAGGATCTGTGCCAGGGAGCCTGACGAGAAGTTCAAGGACTATCGATATGTCAAGGAACTGCTGTTAAAGCGATTTAAGCTACATGCGGACAGATTTCGACAGCTTTTTGTAGAGCATCGGAAGAACTCGGAGAGTTCATGGCATGATTTTTATTTTGAGTTGAAAACGTATCTTGAAGGGTGGTTAACAGAAGTTAAGGTCACAACATTCGAGGACTTGATTAATCTAGTCATAGCTGATCAGATGAAGAAGAAGTGCCCTCCACAAGTGAAAGAACATTTCATCGATGTGTGGGCCATGTTGATCTCCCCATCGGAACTAGCGGAGAAACTCGACGCGTATGAAGATGCCAGGAGTACTTTCCCAAAGAAATTCAACCAGCAGTACAATGTCGAGGGTCGTCGAAAGCAAACACCGAGGAAATATCCATGGACATCATCAAAACCAGTGATTTGTGCAGATGAACAGACACTTCCCATGATCAGCCTGGATGAACAGCGACCTCTAAGCTGCTATGGATGTGGATATCCGGGGGTAATTAGAGCGCAGTGTCCGACCTGTAATCCCGAAATGACAGCGACAACCGCTCAGTTTGGTCAGTTGGAACTGAATGTATGCTCTTCTGTAACAAAACCCGTAGCATTGTTAAAAATTCATGTAAATGGCAAAGTGGGAACTGCCTGTGCCGACAGCGGTGCTACGCACTGTATCGCAAGTGATACTCTGCATCGTATTTTGAAAGAGCAAAACGCCAAATTCCATCGGGAAACTATCGAGATGCGTCTTGCAAACGGACAGTAATCAACGGTGAATGTGTGGACCACAACGGTATTGGTCAACATCCAATGGAAGCGACTAAGGACGAAATTTATAGTTCTTCCTGGAATCGTCGGTAACAGAACTCTTTTGGGAATCAACTTTCTAGAGAAAGCTGGTATCGTGTTGGATCTCAAGCGAAGGCAATGGTTCTTCGGGGAAAATACTCGGAAGCGATTCCACTTTGTGAACGAGTCTACGATTAAAACTGTTCAACATATAGTAGAGCATGTTAACTTGAATTCTTGCCAACTACGACAAGTTGAAGGACAGCAAAGGAAACAAGTGCTGAACAGGTCGTGGAAAAAGAATGAAATTTTTTTCAGTCCAGGGGGAGGAGACACTCCCGAAGGCGAAGTTCACCATGGTGATATGGCATCGGAACCTCAGCGGTGCGATCGGTCTAGACGTCTCAGGAACCAAACAGGTCGCGTCCGTGACTATCCACGTCATGTTTCTGGCTATCCACGTCATGTTTCTGGCTATCCACGTCCTGCTGTCCATAGCGAAATCCACCGATCCGCAAGAAGCTTTCATCACCAATCGGTGCAAAGGCAACCACTAGTTACTCCGACAGGCAGGCAAGTACTAGACTTACGTTTCCGCAGGAACGAACGAGTCAAACTTTCCGGTGCCAGGCGACGCAGTCCAGGATCACCAGGATATTATCACATACTGCATCGTTGTAAAATGCCAAGCCAAACAATAATGTCTAGCAATAGCTTCCATGAGTCAAGGACCCAAACAAGTATAAGCAGTGCTAGAGAAGGGAACGATAAATGCAGGGGGAGCGGCATTAAATATTCTGATCAAAACCCTAACGCGCGTCGATCAGAAGGTCGCAGCCATGCCCAAAGAAGTCGTGAAAACAGGTTGACTCCCATGCAAAGCCTTACAAGAGTTTCTGTGAAGCAGAAGGTGGAACAAAAACGGGATGAACGCAAAGGTTATGTTGACAACGGTTCCAAACAGAGTTCTCGAAGGAAGAACTGGTCGACAAAGTTCACGCCACAACGAGATGGACCGTACCCTGTGCTAGCCCAGAGATCGCCTACGAGGTACATAGTCGCTGATCCGGCCAAATCGGGTGTCTCTGTCAGCGTATATCGTACTTCTGCTCTCACACTATGTACGAAACCGGATGCTGTATCCGTAGTGCCATCACGAAAGAAGGGACGATCACTCAAAGTTGGAACTAACAAGAACACTGAACAACCTCCCACAACGCCTATTGCTGGTTCCTTGCCGGGACGTCCGCGAAACCAGAGGGGGAGTATGTAACAGGCAAGCTGTTAACAAGGATGTACAGCAATACTTTTATTCACGAGACATGTGAGATTTAAGTTGTATCGAGAGACGAAGACATTCTCGAAGAGTTAGATTTTAACCTTCATCACGAAGGGTTGTGTGTTTCGCATGTTAATGCAAAAATAAAGGAATGCTTCATGTTCGTCGCTTCGTATACACCTCACCAATCGTCACAACGTAAAATTCCAAAATCGCCAAATAGGGATCGGGGCAGCTAATGGGTTAATACCAATTTTTTAGTCGTCATGGTGACCTGGTGCCTAGGATTTGTCCAGCTCTAATACAAACTACTATTTTCTGAAAATACAGTACATACGTTATGATCTTTTCGTCCAGTAATCTTTCGTTTTCAGGCCTTTTCCCTTTGTGTGTGGAAGAGAAAAATGAGTTATTGAGAATGTGGCTGAGTGTTTAAATTTTGGGTCACAGAAATCAGATGGCCTTAGGCAAATGACCCACCTATCCATGTGGAAATTGACCCTTACTGCGTTCATGCACAGAAGTTTAAATTATTTGAATAGGTTTTTTCAACTGCTTTCCAGTAATCTGGTGATTTCAATGATCCGGCATAAGACTGATGCTAATATGTGCCACATTAGTGAAAATATTTAGTTGCTGCCCATGATAACAACCATGCATTACTGCGACTTCAGACCTTTTCGTAATAACAACCTGTGAAGATGGTTCAATCTAATACAATATATCAACTCAGCTCTGCCCCCACCCCCTTTTTTGCAAAAAAATTAACAATGCGTTTGAATTTGATCATTGATATTGGAAAGTTCTCTGTAATCAGTTTGTAATGGCAATAGACATGATGGGACGTTCGTGTAGGACAGGCCCCCTTCATTTCTTGAAGTTGGGGTTCCTTGGAATCTGGATTGAGGAGAACAGGCATGAAAGATTTCGGCCACAACATGTCGTCCAATAGGCATTCACATAATGAATCACTTTTTTTTTCAGATAACGCAGAGGTGCCACTCGAAGAAAACATTGGGGGGAGGCTGAAAGTTTCCTGTCATTCCATATATATATGGGACACAAGCCTGTTCGCAGGAAGGAGAGAGATGTGTTACATTGTATATTCATCAATTATTTGGGGGGTTCAGCCCTCTCAAAATATATTGGAGGAGGGGCTCCAATAGTCTCAGTCCCCAGGTTCCAGTGCCTATGTGATGAGGAAAGAATATACAGACAAGTTCGCTCTCTTGTTAACATTCATTGAGCATGGCTATCTAAAATGAGTGCAATGTCATGCCCTTGGACCTTAAATTGTATATGTGTAATTTTCATGACCATAAAAAACCCCTTTGTTTATTCATAATCATTGGTGTAGGGGTAGAAGTACCAGAAATTTTTTTTTTCTCAGAGTAGGAATATATTTTTGTTTCTAATTATGGCCCTAGTCTCCTAATTATTCTTGCCCCAGGCCTCCCATTTAGTAAAAGATTTATTTTAGTAAGGTAAAGAGATTATGTATTTGAATTGAATCAAGAACTTTTTTCTTTTTAATTTGTTAATTTTTTTAACTCCTAGTTTTATGTCAAACTTTTTTTCCCTTTGTTAAAAATGATTTGGTATTAATATTAGTAATTGTGTTTATGTAGATTGGCTGTGAAATGTGTGGCTTTTCCTTCTGTTCAAAATGTTGCAATAAACGTACGTTCAAGAAAGATGATACAGGTCTAGAGACATCTTTATCAGTTTGCAACAAGTGTTACAATGGATCGGGAAGGTATTTCAATAAAGTTTATAGCCATTTTGATAACTTATTAATTACAATTAATTTTTTAATCTATAGTTGGATACTGTTGTACCTCATCTCAGTAGGATATACAGATTATTATCGAATGCACGTCCCTACAGATATACAGGTTGTCTATAATTAAAATTTCTTTGCTATGAGGCATCTGTAGCCACAACTATTTATCAGAGAGCTCTTATTTCGAAACTTCTTAACCCCTTAACTGCCACAGGCATATTTATGTGTCTTTACAGCCTGTGAGCGAAAAATGGTGACACTAAGGATAGTGTAAGATTTTGTCGACAATTAAGCGGTTAATGAAGGGATTGCCCAAAGAATTTTTGAAGACAGAAAATCTCTGTAAAGTTTTAAGAGTGAAATCATGGTTTTTACTGTGTTTCACCAGAAAAATTATGTTTCTGTAAATTTAACATCATGTTCATTGGTGAAGAATTGAGAATGGATATGGTTCTGGAAAGATATTTAGTTATTCTGTCCAAACTATAGTAGGTTGTGGTTCATGAAAATGAGCATTGTAATTGTCAATTATCATTGGCATAAAGAAATGTCCTCTAGTGGTGAATGGTAGAACCAATCTTTTGTTATTTCAATTTCTTTTTTCATCTCCAAAAGATTGCTACTGGAGGGAGTCCCACACCGAGGAGTTAGCACAGTGAGTATAAAAAAGGCGAAATGTTGAGCACTGCTTTTGGTATTTGCAATGAATTGTAGGTTCTGGTCTAATTTTCCCTCATGACTAAAATGATCAAATGTGATCCCCTTTCCCATCTCCTTCATTATCTAAGTTTCATATTTATCTGATGAATACTCATAACTGTGAACAGTTTGAACGGGGAAGTTCAATTAAAGATACCTTGTACAGGGTGGACATAATTAAACAAACTACTTAAAGCTATTTTTAACTTAATAACTGGAATGGTGTGAAATTTCATATGGGGACTAATAAGAATACAGGGAGGAGGGTTCCTCAAAAAATTTTAGTTTTTAAATTTGCTGAATGGGGGGGGGGGGGGGGCATGTAGCATAAATTACCAACACCCCCCCCCCCCCCACTTAAAATTTAACTTTGGAGGAAGCATAGGTTATAGCAGTGGTAGTCTGTCTCTCTGCTTGAAAGGGCGGAGGGGGAATATCTGCCTGATAAAGTCCCACTTTCCTTTTTTGTGTGAGACATGAAAAAAAAATTATTCCGAATCGGCTATGGTGGGCCTCAGTCCAAGTAGCCCCTCGAGCCATGAATGCGAGCCGATCTACCTTTTAAAAAGTCTCGCCACAGAGAACAACATTGGTACAAATATTCAATCATAAAACATCATATTGCTTACATTTAAAAAAGTAGATGGAAGCACTATAACAAGCTTTACACAAAAACAAACTTCACATTACGTTCACAACACATACATTCTAACATGTACTAGTTTGTTACAAGTTCCACGGAGAAATATGGATGAGATGCATGTGGGGTTTAGTAGTAGTAGTCGTCGTCTAAGTAGCCGGCTGAATTTAATTTTTTTGGAGTTTTCCAACTACAATGCATAAGTTCATGCTGGTTCCTTATTTGGAACGTTCTTTCTTAGAGAGCAATCAGGCTAATGACATTCAAATTCTTGCATTAATACATACAAACAATAACTTCCTGCTCTGCCACCTTCAAGTTTGGAAGATAGATAGTAGCACTATTTGAATAAATAGCTCAGATATAAAACTGTTCATGTATATTTACTTATTTTTGTCTTGCACGAGTGTAAAATCATGCTTCATTTGTTAGTATTCTGTATCAATTGAAGAGTTAATTTTTTTCCCCTCCTAGTGAAAAAAAGCCACATAGCTATAGTCCTCCATTGGCTCATAAAAAGTGAGTATAAAATTATATTTGCATGGAAAGATATGATTAGCATTGCAAAAAACTTATATAGTGTAAAACTTCAATTTACAAGCATAATTTGTACTGTCAACCTGCTTGTAATCTATGTTGTTCTATCAATCCAGTTGTTTGATTAAACTTCCCCATAAGAAATAATGGCAACCGAAATGATTTGTTTTCGCAACTGTCTCTGTCACACCAGCCACAATGCTTTTCAAAGATAAAGTACAGGTTAATTTATTTTACTTTATATTTTGTATTGAAGGTACATGGATTTTTCAGAATGGTATGCAAGCTGGAATTTATAATAATACTAGTTGTCACTTGTTTATCAAAATTTATTGAAAATTTTTGCTTGCCTTGCAAAATACTTGTAAACCAAGAAAGATACTATTAAGTAATATAAAGTAATTATTCATGTTAATCTCCCCTTATTATCCAACAGGAGAATGGCAACATTGGGTAGCCGTTCCCAAAGTTTAGCTGCAGATTCTACATGTTCTCACTGGGATGATGAGAAAGACAAAGAAATCGCAAAACGCTTACAAAAGCTTAAAAGAGAAATCAAAAAAGGTTTGTTTTATAATTAAGATTTCATAGTAGTGTCTAGTGAAATATATGCCAAAAATCAGAACAAATGTAGCCCCCACAGTTGGTTAACATATATTCCATAAATTAAACAGTGAAATGTGTGATAATTTCTTGAATTGGTGTTGATTCATAATTACTTTTTTCCTTGCGGTGCAGTTGGCACTCCTTTTTTACATACTTGAACAATTAGTTCGTAAATGATGTTCAAAGAAATTAAATATTGCTTGAGACCAGAAGACTAGTTTATAAAAAATTTTTGTTCGTAAAAATCGAGCTGCAACTCAGAATCAAGATTCACTTTCCTGAAACACGCTGAACCAAGGACCAATATGATAAGCAATACAACCTTTCAGCATGACATAGATTAATTAAAAAGCTTAATTTCAGGTTTTTAAGCAATCTGTGTCAAGTTGCAGGTTGTATCGCTTATCACATTGATCCAGTGTGCACTCTGCCTTACAGTCATCTCTTCTCCCCCATTCACTAAATATAAATTGAAATTAAATTTTTCATGATGTCCTGCAAGATAAAAGCTGGAATTTATTTCACCATGTATGGCTAAGTAGCTAAGAGATTAAATCTGCTTGCAGTTTTATACATTAAAGGTTTTTGTTAATTTTCTGTTGAGAAAATAGTTGAAATAGTGTGTTACTTTTTTCTAAAGAAATCATAATGTTGTGATCGTATTAATTTTTTTTTTAGATGTTTAACAATTACTTTTTTTTTTCCTTAGGATCAACTCCAAGTCAATGTGAACTTGAAAATAGATTAGCCAAATTAAAAGGAATGGATCCTGCCCGTTATACAGCTCCACCAATAACAGTGAGAAAAATGCATGCTTTAATTAAGATAAGATAAATAGCATTATCACAAAGATCTTAGAACTAGATAAGCTTGTGCTGTCATGTTCATGCAAATTATGTTCAAGTTTGGCTAAAAACATTCCTTTTCCATCTGATATGGATGTAACAAAGCTCATGTATGACAAGTGTTTGTACCACCACTGCAACTTTTTCATAAGTGGGTCAGAATACACATTTTAAGTGATACCTTGGCTAACAAAAATAATTTGTTTCAGAATCACATTCGTTAGCCAAAACTGGGCTCAAAATCTCTCTGAAAAAGAGGTATATTTAGACAATTCCAAGGGGGGGGGAATAAATTATTCTTTTCTTGAGTAACAGTCATTAGATTCATTTTGATTAGCTTGAAAATTTAGCTCACTACACGGCTGTTTTATATTAGCACATACATCCATGTCAACTAAAATGTTTGTTAGCCAAGGAGAAAAACATTAAAAAAAACAAAAATCTTCATTAGCCGAAATATTTGTAAGTGGAGGCATTCGTTAGCTGAGGTATCACTGTATATGAATATGTTATGCATGTAACAATTGTTGGCTGATTTCTAGAGCTGGGCTGCATCCATCCTTTTTCAGGTTTACAGAGCACAGGATAGGCGTTCTTCCACTGAACAAGCTACTGATCTTGTCAAACAGATGGAAGAAGAAATCCAGATTGACATGAGAAGACAAAAAGAATGGAACGATGATGTTGCAGCTAGACTAAGCAGATTAAAAGGATATCCAGGGGCAATGGTAATTTATCCATGAATTAGCCATCATGAAAATAATATTTTTAATATTATATTTAATATAAATATTTTACGTATAATTTTGTGCTTTCATCATTACAAATTGAATGAAATAATGATTCAAGTTTTGTTTTTATCTCGAAAAGTATCAAATAATTAAAAAGAAAAAATAACTTCCAAAATTTACATATTGATGGCACCTAGTTCGAAATGTCCTGTTGTGAACTCCAAATTCCCTGTTTTGAGATGTCTACATTTTAAACACTTAAAGATTCACTTTGTATGGAACTCAATAGCAGTCGGCTCAGAATTAATTGCAATAGGGAGCGTGTAAATAGAATTGGGAGTTCGGTGTCAGAGATATGTAGAAGCACTTTCTGCCATTCTCATGGTATACATTACTCAAAAATTCAACTTTTTGAGTTGACGTTTTGAACTAGGCCATTGATACGATTATACAATTATAAGATAATAAGTGATCACTGTGTAAAAGAGTTCTTCATCCTCAATTACATACTTCTATTTTAGAACAAAGAACCAGTTGCACAGGCTACATTGCATGAGGCGCAAAGTTCAGAGGATCCAATGGATGTAGAAGATGAAAGCAAGATTTTCGAACAACAGTCCGAAGTGTTAATGAGGGAAGCTGCTGAAGATATAAAAAGCTTAAAAAACCATGAGGCATACAGAAAATTATTTCAGAGTACTAAAGCAAAAGATGGTAGTTAACTAACTTCATATTTTGCAACTACAAATAATTTAACTGATTTGCTTAAATAATGAATATACTCACCTGTATATTTCTTTGTATTTCTGTTTCAGTTTATCTAATCAATATTGATTACTTTGTTTCATAATTTCACAAAATGAAATTTTTGTGTATTTTTTAACAACTGTTTACCCATTTCGTATGGTCAATAATTTTTAATATTTTTTGATGTGTAATCTGTGAGAAATATTTCCAGTTGTATGTAAACTTCATTTGAAATTAAAATTTAAAAAAATTTCTTTTCAGCAGTAATCAGGCTGCTAATTTTTTCCAATATCACATTAAATTTCAAACATATTTTATATTTATCTGACATTAACAGAGTGCTGTGATTATTTTTAAAGATTTTTAAGAAATAAGTAGTGAAATATTTTTTATGAATCAATTATTAGTAATACGTAAGTTTTCTACTTCTTTTGGAAATATCATCTCATTGTGAATGATTTTGTACAAAATCTTAAGCATAATATTTGGAGTTGAGACCTAAAACAAAAACCACCATCTTCACTGTACCTAAACTAATTTAAAATTTCTCTTAATTCCAGGTTGTTTTTATTATTATTTGCTTTAGCAAATTAATTTTTAGGTGTATAACAAATATGTATAGGTATCTCTCACTTAACACAATTTTGCTATTATACAATTTTCAAAAGTTGATTTTAGGAATTCCAACTTGTAAAATTCGGATTGGAGTTTAATCCTCTGGAAATGGGCTTGCGAATTGAAGATATAATGTAGTTAAATCATTTGACAAAGAAATACATTGGATTTGATGATGCAGCTAAGACAAATGTGAGAGAAATTTTTAGATTCAACCCACCAGATCTCACTGATAAACAACATTTGGTAACACATTGACAATGCCATGAGAAATTTAATCGAAAAAAAAATGGTTCAGTGAAACTAGAATTTTTATATTTGTAAGAAATATGAAGAATTTTCTGGTTTTGCTACTAAGATTTTTATAAGGAAACAAAAAATGCTGCTTGTCAGCCGAATCTGTATTGCTTCATTAAGAAGAGGTATCAGCTGGACAAATCCCAGTTGCCAGGTCGCCATAGTGACTAAAAAATTGGTATTAGAGCCTGAAATTTTCTCTGTGTAGTTACTAACTTGTAGGCTGAGAGCAGCACAAAATGTATGGAATTTATAGCAGCATATCTGCCAACATGAAGAAGGATCATTATGCTCTGCAAAAGTAAAAAAAACCATTATTTTAGACCTTTTTTTTGAGTAAAAATTTTTTTTGCGATTTGTTCAGTCCTGGCTTATTATCACCCATCTGCACTCACTAGAATCAATCAGAAGTAGTGACGACAGAGAAGTAAAAAGAATCAATTTAATTCATTCATATTGCCTGAATTTATAGGATTTATTCATAAGTTTGAATACCTTAATTCATTAAAAAAAAGTTCCTTTGCTTTTGGGTTCAGTTTTTTTTAATTCCTTCTAAAAAAAACATACCTCCTATCTTTCCAGTGTTAAATTCAACTCGCTTTACACGATTTCATTTTACGCAACTATTTTGCAGAACCAATTAATCGAGTAAATCAAGGGATTCTTGTATCATTATACAACCTTTATTTAAACTTTAGCTTTGAATAGATTTTTTTTTTTACAATCTTGCATAAGGAAATGTTTCTCTAGCAATATGATCTTAACAAATTGTGGACAGAAATTGGGAGATAGGCTTTTTCATTCCTCAAGCACAGAAAACAGATGAAAGCAGTGGGTATAGTTTACCCGTGCCTTATAACCTAACGGCAGTATAACCAGAGATATCATGTTTGGTTTTTGTCCAAAATATATTGGAAGAAAAATTTTTTATGTCTCTCTGAAAATGATGCATATTTTAAGAATTGCACTTACGGTTTATATTTAGAATTTTACATCAAGCATAACATTGCTTTTGAAGTGTAAGAATTCAATTCATTTTCTCTCCCTGAAATTAGTACATTAAGCTTATCTGATCTATTAAAGTATCTTATGGTTTATCTATTAAAGTATCTCAGTATGATTTATATTGTTGTTATTATTCATAGTTAAACAAGCTACTGGAGATGAATCAGATGAGGATGAGGAAGAAGCCAACGATGTGCTAGCAAAGGTGCTATGTTTTATTCATGATGTTTCAACTTCTTTTTTTAATGATTTTTCCATTAGCTAACTATGCAATTCAGATGGCTGGTTAGATTATGAGATGAATATTAAGAGGTGGTATTTTAAAGCCTGAAATATACTGAGAAATTGAATTTTCTGGATGTTATGCTGAAACTAATATTTGGAAAGAAAAGTGATTTGTCTCCTCTGGGAATTGAACCCGGGTCCCCTTGCATACCGGGCACAATTTCTCAGTGTATGAAATGAATAGTTACACTATGAGAAGCTGCACTATGTAATAAAAAAATGTATTCACATGAAAATAAATTATTTTGTTTTGAAAGGCTTGACATCTATTGGATTCGATTTTGGGTTTAATGGCACAAGGACCAATAAAGTCAAAATGCGCTGCTTGACATCTATAAAAATGATTAAATTTTTCATTAATGATAAATTATTTTCATTGCCGTGATTTGTTTTGCTGTATTATTTTTTTAATCGTTATTTATACCACATTAAAAAATTATTGTATATATTGTTAATTTTTTTACTGTCAATTAATATAGTTTAGAAATTTCAAAACCATTTCATGATCATACTATATATTTTTTACATTGTATAAGATCCAGTTAAACTTATAATAGAACTGAGAACACAGATTTAAAAAATGAAGTAAAGAATGTTGTATAAATCTCCCCCCCCCCTTTATTTTCAGTTACTTGATGTGAATTTGGAAGATCCGGATAGCTTGAACGGAGTTCAGATGAAATCTCCAGATAGTGAATGTGACAAAACAGAAACATTTGTAAGTCTTTGAGAATTAGCAACAGATTATTGATTAATTGCGTACAAATTGGAAATACTATGCAACACAAATTTTAATAGCTAAAAACTATGTAATTTCTGCTTAGCATATATCATAATCCAGGGGTGATCAATTTGCTACATGTGTACCACTAAAGAATTGTTTCCCAAAGTGGGCAATATCGCCCCCTGGTGGGCTATGGAGTGGTCTGGGGGCGATAAAAGCTTCTGGTTCAACATAGGAGCCTATGAGTTTGCATGAGTTGGGGAGCGATGACGGGTGCAAGAGCTGCGCCGAAACGGTTCTCTTGCTACACGGTGCACAAGAGTGCTGAATCCCTGCGCATTTGCGCCAATTTCGGTTTGTGGTAAAAGTCCATTTGCAAGTGTAGCCATGTTTTTTTCAATTCCAACAGTAGGCGCGGATCCAGAGGTGTGCGATCGCCCCTCCCAAGAGCCGAATAATATGAGAAAAATTGGCCTGGCCGTAAAATACAGGACAATTGAACTAACCTACACAAAATAGATCGCTCCTCCTGGGCACAGTAGCCCAGGTCGATAAGATACTAGCCTAAATTACCAAAGGATATTTAGAGGTGTCGTGAGTTCGATAACCGGTTTTCGTTCTTGTCAGAAAATTTTCCTGACACGTGACTTGACCGCAGCAAAAAATTGCTACCGCAGGGAGTCCCGCATTGAGGGGTAAGCACGCTAACCTCTCGATGAGTATAAAAAACAAGACTGCCGTTCGGAATCGCCAATACATTGTAGGTCCCGGTCTAATTAGCCCTCGTGCAGAAAATGACCGTGGTGTGACAAAAAGGATCAAATGATGATCGCCCCTCCCGACACATTGCCCTGTGCATCCGCGCTTGTCCGACAGTCGGCGCTGATCAGATTATGAAAATGAGTGCTACCGAAAATCTCCTTGCAGTGTACACATCATCTACTGGGTTCACCTTCCTGCGTGTGTAAAAGGTGCGTTTTTTCACACTATGTTTGTACCTTCACACTATGGTTTCGGCTCTTGTAAGCAACGTTCCCTCTAATCTGTTATTTTATTCTACTGCCTCCGAACTTTTTTGTCCGTTTTCGCGGTATGAAAAAAATAATGCATCGTCATGTGGAAAATCACATTGCTGACTCTCTTCTCTTGGAACTGTTTCTACAGCAGCTTCTGCCAAATCAGGGTTGGCAAGTTTTTGACACATGGCAGTTTTTGACGGTTTAAACTGGCACGTCAAAAACCTCAAATATTGCTTTTCAATATAAAAATTCCCATTGGAAATGCACATTTTAATTGCATGTAATGTTTAAAGTGACTATGTTATACAAAGAATAAATATTTAAAATATGATTCTAAAATAATTTTCTACTCTCTACAGAATTATTTTGGACAAAAATATATATGGTTTTTTTTCTTATAAAATATACAATTTGAATAAAGCATAGCATAAACACTGAAGGAAAAACTATGAAATGATTTGACATTCTCTGATTCAAGAGGATTCTTGTCCTTCCAAAATTTCTTCAACTGCTTATATATGCATGCATTGATATAAACCATCTGCTGTACTCTTTGTACAATAGATAAGTGCTTAAAAAAGTTTATTACATCATATATGTAATGTTGATTTCTGTTATTATTAAATTATCTGGGTAATCACTGAGATACTCTTATTGTGTATAACATTGAAATATATCTAGCGATCAAAATACTAAATTGTAGAACTAAAATATAATTTAATTTGGCAATGAAGCTTAAGAAACTCCTGTAACTTACCTCATTCAAACTTAGTTATTCTTACTTTTTCACTATGATATGGTATATTTACTACTATTTATAATGCAATGGTTTTCCAATTGAAGCTGTATTTAATTTTAAATGTGCAAAACAAATGCTTTGCGTATCAAGTCCCGTCGGCTTTGCTTTGGTTGAAAATACTCTTAAAAACTGTGAATTTATATACTCTCAGCTCTAAGAAATTTTTAGATGAAAAAAAAAAAAAAAAAAAAGAGTTAATTAGTGTATTAACAGATTCTGTGTGAGAATTTTTACATGAAATAAAATTTTGGGCAGATCAAGAAAATTTAAAATATCAAAACAGATTCTCAGTAATTATAATTCCAAATGTAAAACCCTTTAATCTACATAATAGTAAGTGTTTTTTTATTTAGCATATCTATCAGGTTAAAAAACTATTTGACAACATTGACAATAAGTTTTTACTGTTTTAATACTGATTTATAGTTTCTGAAGTCTAAAACCTAACTCTGTGATGCCTACATATTTTGATGTATCATACATATCTCTCTCTCTGTGATGTATCATACATATTTTGAATAAGCAGCTCTATTCTGCTTAGCAAATTGAACACAGGTAATCAGTAGCTTAGATAAAATGAACCACAAAACTATATTTTATATGTTCTAGACTTTTATGTTGAAAAATTCAGAATTGCAAATTATAATTAATATTTTGTTTTAATTATTGTAATAAATTAATGTTTAAAAATAAAACATTGTAATATACAAAAAGTAAGTTTTTCATCATGTTATATACCTATTGCGTTCAAAACATTATCAAAAAGCATTCATTCAGGTTTTTGATGGTTTTTGACAGTTTAAACCTGTTTTTGATGCTTGTCATGTCTCATGTCAAAAACCCAACCCTGTGCCAAATGTTACTTTAATTCTAGTTGCCATACAACCACTCACACCACAGAAAGCAGCTGAAGTCGCGGGTCGCATCCTGGAGTCTACGCCAATCAAAATCAAAGAGGTTACGAAGCCATCGATCCCTCGAGCTAGTGCCATCCTTGAATTCCCAAATGATAGAGGAAATACAACAACTGCAGCAAGAAGTTGCTGTTTTGAGGCGAGCCAGGAGCCGTTCTCATGATCAAAACCAGTCCTTTTTCTGACAGAAAAGTCCCGCAAGTGTTTCTGACATATGTTGGTATCATTGCAAGCTCCGTTCCAACGTGAGGAAGTGTATGAAGCTAGTGCCATCCTTGAATTCCCAAATGATGGAGGAAATGCAACAACTGCAGCAAGAAGTTGCTGTTTTGAGGCGAGCCAGGAGTCATTCTCATGATCAAAACCAGTCCTTTTTCTGACAGAAAAGTCCCGCAAGTATTTCTGACATATGTTGGTATCATTGCAAGCTCCGTTCCAACGTGAGGAAGTGTATGAAGCCATGCTCCTACCAGGGAAACGACATTGGCCAGGGTAGTTCTCTTCGCCTATTCATTTGTGATCTTAAAACAAACATTTGCTTTCTCGTTGATACTAGTAGTGACTGTTCTCTAGTACCGGCAACAAAAAATAATTACAAATTATCAGCGATTCAAAATCTCCAAGCTGTAAACGGCACCAGAATTAAAGTGTAAAGCCGGAAATTACTCACCTCAAATGTAGGCCTTAGGAAACCGTTTTTCATTTGTGATGTGTCATGTGCGATCATTGGAGCTGACTTTCTTCATTATTTCAACTTATTACCCGATCTTAGGAGTAGAAAATTAGTTGATTTAAATGCCAAATTGGACGTTTTGGGACATTTAAATAGCGTGGATCTTCACTCTGTTAAAGTGGTGTCGGAAGATAGCATATATCACAAATTACTACTCAAATTTCCTGATATCACAAAACCACCACGTTCCCGATCAGCCCATTAAGCACAATATCATGCATTAAATAGAAACTTTTGGTGCACTAGTTTCTGCTAAAGCTCGCAGGCTGGATCCATCTAAAATGAAACTAGCCCCAAATCAGCTTTTCAAGAAATGCTAAATCTCTGCCACATTCAACCTTCTAAGAGCAGTTTTTCTTCTACTCTACACATGGTCCTGAAGAAAAAATTTTTGGATTGGCGACCAGTGGGAGATTATAGAGCCCTAAACGCTCCTACCATCAAGGACAAATACAGCATCCCGAACATTTAAGACTTCACTGCGGAACTTTTCAGGAAAAATATTTTTCCAATTTTTCCCGACCACATACACAAAACTGCCATCACAACACCGTTTGGTCTCTTCAAGTATACACGAATGGCTTTTGGTCTGTGCAATGTGGTATCTATTTTCCAAATTTTTATCGATGAAGTGTTGCGAGATCTTCCATTCATGTATGCTTTTGTTGATGATATTCTCGTTGCATTGTCATCACCTGAGGAGCACCATCTTCTGAGAGCACTTTTTCAGAGACTCAATGACTATGGTCTCTCGCTGAAGCCTTCCAAATGTGTTTGAACTTTCCACAGTTGACTTTCTTGGCGTACAGGTTTCGCAGACTGGCATCGAGCCTCTTCCAGATCAGGTCGAAGCCTGATGTTTGAGTACCAGGTTTAAAACAATTGCGCCTGAGTGGCACAGTGGTAAGATGCTCGTGGCATGGCTCGAGGCACATGGGTTCAAATCTGGACAAGAACATCAGAAACACGTTCTTTGCCTACCAAGCCTGGGGCAACCACCAATAGATGGCGCCTTCATTTTCCACCCAACTCCACTGGTTGGAAATTGTCGTATGACGATATATGACCAGGGTTGGTATGCGGTAAAGTAGATCTAAAACAGACATGGATCACATTGAGCACGTATGAGACATGTGAAAAAGGGGCTTTTCACATCATTGTACAACATGACCCTGTTTCGGTTTTTCCACCAAAAAATTTATGAAACTTCAATTTATGATTTTGTAAGATGCAAATACTCAATATTTTAGCAATTAGAATGTTCTTTTAAAAAAACGAATTTTTCATTGAAAAGCTGCATATCCCCCTAATTGTTTTGAAATGTATATTTCTTCTGTTACATATAGTGAGCTAATTTCATTTTGGTTACTATCTGCATTCTTCATTTATAAACATTGTAAATGTCTGATGACATCGATTGACATAATCACACGCAAACAAGATATAATAACAAATTTTGATGATTTTTTGCAGGAAGAAAATGAAGAGTTTCCCTGGTGTGTTATATGCTCAGAAGATGCTAAAATTCGATGCTTTGGCTGTGATTCAGATCTTTACTGCTTGAAGTGCTTCAGGTATTTCTCCCTTAGTAAAAAAACTGTTAATATCAGTTTGGCGTATTTTTTAATTCATTAGACCAATGATTCATATACTTTTGTCACAATGCCATGGGTTGCCATGACTAAATTATAACGTGGTCATTTCCTATATTATGTAGAAATTGTTTATAAAATTTCAATCACAAATGTTCCTCACTTAATGCAATCTCTTCTTATGTGTTTTTTCTATAACACAACTTTGAAAAGTTAACTTTAAAAAATCGCAAACTCTGGAATTCGTACTGGAGTTTGATTTTAATGAATTTAAAATGAAAATCTGTAGGATTTGAGGATGTAGATGAAACGTTCAAATTTTACTCATCAGAGAGCTTACTATCAAATGGAAGTAAAGAGCTTACCTTCTCAAAATGGAAAACAAAATAATTAAATTTTAGAAGCATTGTCGTTAAGCCCATCTGACAGCTTTGAATGGAAATGGGTAGTTTCTTAAAGACATTGACAATGCCATCAGAATTGTAATGGAAGAAAATGATCCTTCTAAAGCCAGAATTGTTAGAATTGTAGAATTGCTACATGACATATATTTGTTAGGGATATTCAGAATTTGTTGTCATTTCAAAAGATTTTATGGACAAAGAATGTTATCCGTCAGCTGTTAGCTCAAATGTTTCTTCAAAAATATCTGTAAAACATAAGAATACCTAGGAATAGGTGGAGAAGAAAACTAATATGAAAATTTTTAGTACCCATTTATGCAATGTTATTGAATCTATATAGAGTGGTTCAGAATTCATGGGAAAAACTTTAAGAAGAGTGATAGCATCTAAACAATAATAACACATTTAAACAAGCAATTTTCGTCACATAACACCAGTTGTGAACCACCAGACAGCATTGTCATTAAATGCATAAGGTGCTGGATTTGATACTTATCGTCATTCATTTCTATCATGGATCACAGAAGGTATAAGTGGTTTCACAAGTAATGAAAAGGTAGACATACATTTCATGTATGGTGCTACACACCAGAATGCTCTTGAAGCCAAAAAAACTGTACCAGGAGTGTCTTCAGACAAGACACACATTTAAAAAATTTTGAACGTTTAACCAGCATCTGTGTATCTGTGCACAAGCGGTTTCCCACTTATACTGTATGACAAAAATTGCTTGTTTAGATGGGTTCTACCCAGAGACCTGGATTAAGGTTGATCGAGGCCTCAGATGCAGAAAAAAATATTGCCCCCCCCCCCCCCTAAGTTGTAAAGTTGGGGTTTGGCTAGGCCCTTCAGAAGTTTGGGCCCAGGGCCAAACTTCTGAATTTTTGAAAACTTTTTTGCTATTAAATCCGCCTTTGCTTCTACCACTCATTGCCGATGAGTGTTGAATCACATTGTATATGGAGTGCATTTGAATCCAGACAGAACTACAAAAAATTGTTTACTTACTATTTTGCTCTCTCATCTGGTACCCACTTAGAGAGATCTGACTGTATGTTATATAATGTAAAGTTAATAGTTTTTGGGGGTTTTTTGGCTGACGTGACAGAAAGTTTTTCTTCCAGCATTTCAATCACTTGGGTGGCGAACATTTTCAAGAAATTTTACGTAACAGCAATTTTGAAAATGTTTGCCACCCATGCGAACAAAACTTGAAAGATAAAACTTTTTGTCACATTGGAAGAAAAAGCCTGAAAACTATGAATTTTCACAAAAGCCTTCTTTGTATGTGTGATTTAATTATGAGTAAGTTTCTGGAATAAGTCAGAAATTATTGCTAATGGCCATGATACTTCAATTAAGATGCAATAATCTTTTTTTTTCCTTTTTTAGTGAATGCCATGATAGCCTAGATATTAAGGACCATAAGACTTGTCCCTATTTGAAGCCGAAGGCCTAAAAATATAGTTTTGAGTTCTTACAAGCATCATTAGAACTTATGAAATATTTTTTTTATTATATACTAGTATTGCTTAGATGCTATAAGCAAGAAAAATGTCTGTTTTTTATGATGATAACAATTGGATAAATATTTCTTCGATGAATGGTCATTTAAATGTTATGAACTTGATGCATTCATATATATGTACCTATAATCAGTGTCTGCATATTCTGTGATCGGTCTGTGTAATCGAGAAAAATAAAAAAGACCAAAAACTGACTTTTGAGTAACTTCAGCTTCTTATAGAAAAGATTGTTTTTTTCATTTTGAAAGGCTTTAACATTATATGCAAATAGATATTTTGCGTGTGTCAATGATTTGTTCATGTTGAAGAATCCATTTCCAAAACGAAACATGTATCATTTTCTCTCTTGCTTTGATGAAGTAATGAATAAAATATGTTACATCAACTGTCATAACATAAAATTTGATGAATTTCAGGCGCTTTGTAATAGACCTTTTTCACCCAAATTAAATATTTAGATTGTACTGTGAAACATTTTTTTCTTATTGTGTCTTTTCTTTTGTACAATGAAGCTGTTTTTTTGTATTTATGTGATTAAATACTAGACATTCTACACTTAACAAAACTCTAAAATAATATTGCTTTGTTGCTGATAAATATATATCTTATAGCAATACTGCATATAAAAAAAATCAACATAGAAATGATTCTGAGTTATATACAAGATTTAAATTGGTACCATTTACTACCGTCTAGAAAAAATAAATGCTAAAAAAGTTCTAGAAACATTATTTTCTGAACTGCTCAGTATTACTGTGAATTACCACAGATTAAAGAAATGGAGTCAAGATCGTTTAATGATAATTCATTATGGAAGTGATGCATTAAAACCTCTTTATCCTCTTATTTAATAGGGACTGAACCCATCAGTGAATCAAAATTCCTGTATGTTTTGTAGGTTACAATTCCGTCATTATCAAAAGAGAAAATTATCACTAAGAAAGCAGGCATTATTTAGTAGAGAATGATTGATAAAGATGGGTTGAATGAGGCTTTGCTCTGTATATCCATTATTTATACCTTTTTAAATTATATAGCACTTCACGATAAGTGAGAACCTCATTTTTTAAGCAAGGCTTGACAACTCCCAGATAAAAAATTGGTGTCGGCACCTAAAATTTTCCATGTTTTTTTCCCGGGGAATTTCCTATTTCTAAATTTCAGTCTAATGACAAAATATTTTCAGAATTTGTCTACTGGAAATTAGTTATCAACTACTAGAAAGGGTCGAGAAAGAAAAATTTTATTTTGGATTGTTTTTCCGAAAGAGAATATGCTTGGCTAAGAAGTTTTGGCTGGTTCCTAAATTTTTTTTTTAATTTGTCAAATCCCGCTTAAAAATGTTGTACATCTGAAATTGTCTGTAGCAAAAATATATATATATATATATACACAGTGATATATAAAAATATCTTTTCAGTTCAGTAAACTTTTCTGTATAATCGATTCCCGTTGATGTAAAGTCTGTATTAAAAAAAACTTTTAGTCAAAATGGATTTTCATTTAAATGAATGATAGAAGCTCAATACACATTGAACTTCAAGCACCTGCATGTAAATATATAGATATGAAATGCATATTAAATAGTTTTGCTTTTGAATAGCTATTTTTATACACCTGAAAATTTGTGATGAATATATTTTTTATTCCAAATACTTATTCTTTTTTTTTCTTTTTTGGTATGTAAAAAAGGCTTAAACCATTATAATTATAGGTACTGTTATATATTTTTTTAAATATGTATAATAGCTTGTTTTTGATGTTAAAAATCATCAAAATAAAATACAACATTCAATTGTTTTTTGAGGTTTTTTTTCGGCATCATTTTGTCACAACACCGTACTTGGCAAAATTTCTTAACATAACATATACCTCTAGATGAACTTTCCCCATTGCTTCAGTATGAAGCTTGAATCTATCGAGACCTTCGTATACATCAGCCAATCTCTGTAGCTGCATTCCGCCACCCAAGAAATATCTGTATATACGATCTTGAAATGACCCCACTGGAGACCAAGTAACACATTCAAGTTTATGGAACCCAGCTGATGTTGGCAAATGAATGAATCCGTAGCTGCAAAACTCATTTCTTCCATAGTCATCTTGATGCCATACTTGGAAATAAAATTTAGGCCATCCTGGTGAGAGAAAAACAAAAATTGATTGATTTGAAACTTTCTTGGTTTAGTGTGAGAGGAGACTTGCAAATACAGTAGAACTTCTCATATCTGGAATAATCAAAATAATTTTTTATCTTGAACACAGAGTTAAGTGAATGCACTTCTACAGTTTTATAAAAATCTCAATTCGGGTGATTCTTGTATTTGGTATCATGTCATGAAATGTTTGTTGAACGGTTCCACCATAAATTTTCCAGCACCCAAAGTGTATTTTAAATTAAAATATTGCCCTAAAAAATCCTTAAAAATTGTGTCGAAACTGAAAAAAAAAGCCCTTAAAATTAGAGGGGGGGGGGGGGAAATGTCATCAAAATAAAGTTCTTGAAAAACCCGATTATGTTCGTAAATCCATCTTCACTTGAAAATATGGAAGCCAGAGGGCAGCTACAATATGAAACAAGCACTATTCTGACAAAATAAGAGCACACATACACAAAACATTTTTTCTAATAAACAAATTATAATTCATGAATCTTGGTTAGGAACACTGGCTCACTGAGGTGGGTAGCATTTTTGCAGTAAAAAACTAACAAATTGAAATGTCTCTCACTAGACATTTATAAGAGTCAGACTGAAGGAGCATTCAGAATTACACAATAGCATAAATACGCTTTATTCCAACATTAGTACAATAGCTACGGAGAAACACAACCTACCGCCATGGTCGCTAGAACTCGAATCCCACAGCAATCGAACGGCGCGCGCTCATTGAAGCTCGCGCTGTGCGCTGTTGCCAAGTCATACATATAAATATAACATATATATAACACCTTCCCTTCTAAAAGAAAGTCTGCACTACAATGCACGAGTTTAGTAACGCAACTCACTACACACCTAGTCTTTCAGGTGGTCGCCTGCGACGTTGCGATCGCCTCAGATGAGGTGATGAATCAACAGCTTGAGGATTCCTTGCCTTCGTTGGTTCATTTATGATGGACTCGGTATTCTCCGTCTGATCGGCCCCTCTGATTTATTGGGCTGCTGGGATACCTCGGAACCAGCTGAACGCGAAGGTGACACCGAACGCCGTTGACGCAATTGGTCCCGATGCCGAACCACGTGACCCGAAGGAGTACTCACTTCCGACATGACCCTACCCCTTGAAGCGGAGACCGTTCCTGGCATCCACCTTGGGCCACTTGCGTAGTTTCTGCACCATACCTTATCCTCAGGTGCAAACTTTGGTTTGAAATCGGGATCCGTCGCCAGATGTTGGTCCGGTTTCAACAGGTCCAACCTGCTTCTCATGACTCTGTTGAACATCGCCGTACCTCTGTATCGTCATCTCTGTTGACTAGTTGAGGAGACAGGTGTCCTTCGATAGTGAAACAGAAATCTGTCAAGCCTTTCTTGGAAGGAGCCGCCCTTAATTTTCCTCAACGCATCCTTCATGGAGCGCACCGCTCTTTCAGCCAACCCATTTGACTGCGGGTGATACTGCGCAGCTCGGACATGGATGACTCCGTTCCTACGAAGGAAATCCGAGAACTCCTGACTAGTGAACGATGTTGCGTTATCACTGACGATTGTCCTGGGCAGTCCGAATCTCGTGAAGAGGGATCGTAATGCAGCGACCGTAGCAGCTGACGATGTCGAAGACACCGGAATTGCTTCCAACCACTTAGTGGCAGCATCCACTACTAACAAAACGATGTGGTTATCAAACGGGCCTGCATGGTCGATATGAATTCTGCTCCAAGGCTCCGTTGTGGAAGGCCATGGTGCCAAGTTTGATGGAGCAACGGAAGCTTCGACTTGACAATCGATGCACGAACGTACCAAGTCCTCAATGTCCTTATCAATATTCGGCCACCACACAGACTGTCTAGCCAAGGCTTTGAGAGCACCCATACCTTGGTGACCCCCATGAAGCTCCGACAGCACGTACTTCCTGTACTTTGGTGGCACATATATTCTATTCGCACGAATAATAATACCGTTTTCCATTGACAAGTCAGTTCGGCAGAGCCAGAAAGGACGAATTTCAGCCGTTACACGCCTGGGCCAGCCTTGTGCTATGTATCTCTTCACTTTCAACAGAACAGGATCAGCATCTAACTCCTTTTGGAAATGAAATCTGGTTACCGCACCATCATCCATAGATTCCAGCAATAATATTACATCAGCAGGCGTTGGAGAATCAGTCACACTTGTCAGCACAGGTAGCCTACTGAAAGCATCAGCATTAGCATGAGAAGATCCTTTCCGATACACAATGTTGTACGAGTACCCTGATAGTACAAGCGCCCATCGCTGAATGCGAGAAGCAGCCATTGGAGCCACTGGTTTAGTCTCAGAAAACAGGCTCACTAGGGGCTGATGATCGGTTACCAAAGTGAATGTTCTTCCAAGAAGATATTTCCGATACCGTGTAACCCCGAAGACCAACGACAAGGCTTCTCTTTCGATTTGGCTGTAGTTCCTTTCCGCTTTCGTCAGGGATCTAGACGCAAAAGCAATAGGACGATCGCCCACATCTGAAGAATGAGACAACACAGCTCCTACTCCGTACGGACTAGCGTCACACTCGAGACGCACTTCCTTACTTCCATCGAAGTGGACCAGCAACGAAGACGTAGACAATCTTCTCTTTGCTTCTTGGAAGGACTTCCTCTCCTGCTCAGTCCATTTCCAACATGAGTTCTTATTCAACAACTTATACAATGGTGCTAGCATAGAGGACATATTTGGAAGGAATTTTGCATAATAAGTCAGCAAACCTATGAAAGACCTCAGTTCATCCGCATTCTTTGGCTCAGGAGCTTTCTCAATGGCTTCCAATTTCGTTTGCACTGGATGTAGTCCTTCTGCATCGATTCTATGCCCCAGATATTCTACTGACGTCTGCATGAACGAGCACTTCGAGGGATGTAGCTTGATACCAGCTTCCTGCAAAGTACACAACACTTTCCTCAGATTCCTTAAATGATCCGAAACAGAGCTGCCTGTTATCAGCAAGTCGTCTAGGTAGCACAACGCATTTTCATGCCCTTGCAAGAGCTTGTCCATTTCTCTCTGAAAAATTGATGGAGCTGACGCTACCCCAAAAGGCAGTCTCGTGTACCTGAACAAACCTTTATGAGTGTTAATTACCAATAAGTCCCTGGAAGCTTCATCCAGTTCCAATTGACAGTACGCATCCGATAAGTCGATCTTTGAAAAAGTCACTCCTCCTGAAAGACTAGCAAACAAATCCTCGACCTTGGGTAACGGATACCTCTCGAGATCTGTAGCAACGTTGACGGTGAGCTTAAAGTCACCACACAGTCGGATCCTACCGTTCGCCTTCAGGACTGGTACTACAGGTGTCGCCCATTCCGATGACGACACTCGTTCCAAAACTCCTAAATCCAAAAGTCTACTTATTTCTTCTTCTACCTTCTTCTTATAAGCGTAAGGCACGGGGCGAGCTTTGAAGAATTTCGGTGAAGCACAGTCTTTTCTTTTCAGACGAACCTTCACTTTTTTCAACTTCCCGAGGCCCCCCGAAAACAGTTCTTGATGTTCATCCAAGACGGCCTGCAAGTACCGTGACGAAGATTTCACGTCAACCTGGATCGCGTTTGTAGAGATAGCCGGATCAATGGTGCACAATACCCCTAGTTCGCGGATCCAGTTTCGTCCCATCAAGATCAAGGAACACTGATCCACCACCAGGATCGGAAGCATTTCACATTTGGATTCGTACTTCACAGAAACATCCATCGCGCCCACTATCTTCAGACTATGCCTTGTAAAAGATCTAAGCTTTATACGAGTGTCTTTCAAAGGTGGAAATCGACATCGGTGCTTCTTGAACATCGAATAAGGCATCACCGAAAAAGGTGCTCCCGTGTCCACCTGCATTACCATAGGTAGCCCTTCAATCACGACTTGCACGGTACAAGGTGGTGGGAAATCAGACATCGAGTTCAACGTCAACACATCGAACGCCGGAGACGAGTTATCCAGCTGGTCGACTTGATTCACTCTGTTCGCACAACGTCCTTGGCCTTTGACTCCAACACTCCATTTGTTCTTCACTGACTTGCATACTCTGGCTAAGTGTTCCGTCTTCCCGCATGAATAGCACGTACTCTTGGCAAACTTGCAAGTTGAGGACTTGTGTCCACTTGCACCACAAGAATAGCAGGAAAATATAACCTTGGCTTGTGACGGGTGATGACCTCTGGAACTTTTCCGTTGCTGCTTCGCTTGCGTCTGCTTTACAAACAGCACTTCCACTGGAGACGTGTTGTCACCACGCAGGTTAGAGGCGTTTTTCGAGGCCGCTTCCATCGACATCGCGATCTCTGACGCCCGATCGAAAGACAGATCTCTTTCCGCCAACAGCCTTCTCTGAATAGCGTCATCATTTATCCCACACACGAGCCGATCTCGTAGCATTTCCGCTAAAGTACGCCCATAACTGCAAAACCTGGCGAGAGTTCGAAGTTCGGCTATGAAGGTTGGCACAGACTCTCCCGGCTTCCTACAGCGACAGTTGAATTTGAACCGCTCTACGATCTCCGACGGAGCCGGTTCAAAATGATTCCTGAGAACGTCTATCAGTTCTGCTAGCGTTCGATCCGTGGGTAAGGCTGGAGACACCAGACTCCTTATCAAGCCATACGTCGGCGCACCCACCAGCGATAGGAATATCGCACGTCTGCGGACATCATCCGTAACTTCATTCGCAACAAAATATTGATACAATCGCTCGGCATACTCCGAAAACGGTTCTTTCGCGCGGTCGAATTCGCCGATTATACCGAAACCTGCCATCCGGAGCGTATGAGGAAATCGCTTGAAGAAACTAAGCCTACCTCGCTAGCGCTTGCTTCTATCTTGTTCCCGTCCTGCCGAGACGATGATTTTCAACTCCTGCAGACTGACGTTAGATCCCGTACTCGTCGCCACTGAAATGTCTCTCACTAGACATTTATAAGAGTCAGACTGAAGGAAGGAGCATTCAGAATTACACAATAGCATAAATACGCTTTATTCCAACATTAGTACAATAGCTACGGAGAAACACAACCGACCGCCATGGTCGCTAGAACTCGAATCCCACAGCAATCGAACGGCGCGCGCTCATTGAAGCTCGCGCTGTGCGCTGTTGCCAAGTCATACATATAAATATAACATATATATAACACAAATGAACCCCCATCACCTGAGAAAATCCTATGTATGCCTATGGTTAAGAAGCCAAAAAACTTTTTTTTTTCATTTATCAAGAAATTCACACACATTTTTTATACCGCAAGAGTGAAAAAACCCCAGAAAAATGCAAAACAAACAAACAAACGTCATCAACATCTGGGCCCTGGTCACAACAAATGTTATCAGTAAGTCCTATTAAGGGCCTCTAGATCCTGAAGGAAATCCCCTAGGCTGGATCCCCTTTTAGTGAATGCATAATTAAAAAAACAAGATTTCTTATGAGTTCCCAGGTTAGAGTCCTGTTAGCTTTTCCCATGAAGATGTGGGGGAAGGGGGCGGAGAGCATGTGCAATCATTTAACCAAATACAAATACACAAGGCCACAACAGGCAAAATGTCCAACGAGATGGCTGAGAAAAAGATGCCCATAACAAGTATGGGTGTCATATATTACTAAAATACAGCGCCCAATTACAAATGCAATCAAAAAAATTATAAACAATATATATATATATATATACACATAAAAATTATAAAGACTACTTATAGTTGTCTTGTTCTAAGTATGGATAGCATCTTGATTTACCCCCGTATTTCTTTTTAAACGTGTCAATTGTGTTAGAATTTACTATTTCCGGGGGTAAGCAATTTCATTTATTAACAACCCTATTAGGGAAAAATTCCCTGCGACACCATAATCTAGAATTGTCCCTTACCAATCGATACTGATGTCATTGTAAATCAGTCGATCAATGGCGAATTAATAAATTATGGTCCATCCTATCCATCAAGTTTAAAATTTTGAACACTTCGATCATATCTCCCCGACACCTGCGTTCATCCAATGTAAGTATTCAAAAAATGAAGTCTTTCTTCATAACTCAAGCCGCATGTGCCAACGAGGACACGTGTAGCTCTTCTCTGCACCCCATCAACCAAGTCTATATCCCTCCGTAGGTATGGTTTCCAAAACCTTACAGCATCCAGGACGAACTAAGCTTCTGAAAAGCGGAGGAGAACGGGCAAAGACACCTTTTTGAAAATAAAATTGAGCATTCTATTCAATTTTTTTACCACGGCTGAACGATGTTCAGAAAACCTAAATCGCAATGAGAATTCCCAAATTGGTGACCCTAGTTGCATCTGGGATAGCGACACCATTCAACTCATAAAAGAACTATGGGTTGTTCGAACCAAAATGAGCGACCATGCACTTGTCAATGCCGAACGTCATGCTCCATTCATTTGCCCATACTGTACAGTCCTGTTTAAGTTGATCTGGAGCAACTCCCTATCGCTTTGATTCCCAACTACCCCTAATAGCTTCATATCATCTGCGAATTCGCTAACAATTTCATCAATACCCTGATCGAGTTTATCAATAAAAAGTGAAAAAAGTATAGAGCTCAGGACACTTCCTTGAGGAACTCCACTAGTGATGCCAGTCCAGAGAATTCCTCGTTCACCATAACCCGTTGTGATGTATCTCTCACCCACAATTCTATCCAATTCAGCAAGTTGCCCCCAACCCCAATTTTGTGTAAACGCTTAAGGTAAACAACATTTACATCATTGCCCTTACTCAAAGCCTTAGTCACATGATCATAGAAGCAAAGGAGGTTAGTTACACATGACTTCCCCTTCCTGAACCCATGCAGATTATCCGACAATACGCTATTCTCGTCTAGCCATTTCACCAATTGCTTTTTGATAATTTTCAACATTTTGGAGAGGGAGCTTGTCAGACTCACTGGACGATAATTGGACACAGCTTCTCTACTAGCCTTTTTAAATATCGGAACAACATTAGCAAACTTCCAGTCCCTTGGGACGGTACCCTCAGCAACACTACTCCTGTAAATCTGTGCGACTGTGGCCCCAACAATTCATTAGCACATTCCCTGAGGATCCTGAGATAGATATCTGGTCCTGGTGCTTTGCTCGTACATACATTTTTTAGAAGATTTAGGACCTCCACATCTTCCACTTGAATATCGTTGAAGATTTTATTTCTCTATGCAACATCCATACATTGAATATCATATTCTCTATTAAAAACCAACGCGAAACGTTATTGAAAGCACTATACTACCTACATTGCTCCTACCCTACACTGTCCTATCGAGAGGGAGGTCCGTCCCTACATTAACGTCGTGCAACTGTCCTCTTACATCCATTATTGCCGTACCTAAAAATGATTTTGGGTCGGAGCCAATGTTATCTGCCAACCTAGATTCAACTTCCTTTTTACTTTCTTATCGCTTTCTACAATGCCCTTCTTTTATCAGTAAACAATGACAGGTCACCTCATCCACTTTTATACTCTCTAAATGCTCTTTTTTCTTTTAAGGATAAAGGTTACACATGCTATCCGTGACCCATACGGGGCACGATGTACAAACACGCTTTTTTTCAATTAAAAGGAATAACGTCATGCAAAACAGAAGATAGCTTTGCTAACCAAAGTATAAATCAGCTTTGAATAATCTTCAGCTTAATATTCTAGCTTCAATTTAAACAGCTTTATTTTATTCATGTCTGAAATGGGTTAAGCCTCCTTTGTTTCAAATATAGGAGGTTTTCTGTGTACATACATATATAAAAAAGACGTTATATTAACACAGAACAAGAGGATGTGAGACAATCTTGATGAACTTGTGCTATGAATACCACTCTCACAGTCAGTGACATATTAATCCTCTCAGCAACAATGATGAGATAAATTATTATCTAGTATTTGGCAATTATGAGATATCTCGACTTCTTAAAATCCTCTTATTTCAACAATGCTGAGCCCAGAGAACTCCATAAAATCTTTTTTCATAAACATGTTTCCCTTGTTAACAGAAGGAGAGAAACAGTGTTTTACCCTTCCCTTCATCACAGTATAGGAATATGCATACAGTATATATAGCAGGGAAGAGGCCAGAGTATTTTTCTTCCTCTGTTTATTGTTCTCAGAGGAGAAGGTACTATATACTATCTACTGCTATCACCTGCAAAAGGTACTACCTGTATCACATGTGCAAAATTATAAAAAAATATTCTTGAAAAGGTGTGACATTTTACAGAGGGTTTAGTGATTCCATTGTGTCAATTATAATGTGAATCAGTAAAATTTAAAAAAAATGCTTAAAGGGTTAACAAATGGGCTTACTAAATCTGGGAAAGGACTCAAGCCAAAGAGTCCGCGAAACATTTCAAGGTTTCCATAAACATCCATACAACACATATATATATATTTTAAAATTTGGTCTTTCACGAAAATAAAAAATGCTTGGATTTGTCCCCCGAACTTGTTAAGATGACCTTGCCCATGGTAAGCGAACTGTTGGCTTACTTGTGATCATGTGAAACTCAAGAGACAATGTGAATGGTACAGACCTTTTTAGACCAAGCCTCATATAGGAGGTTTTAGTATACATACTACTATTAATATCAAGATACATGATTTGTTTATCAAGTCACAATTAGATTCAAATTTTTGCTTGTCGTGCGAAACACTTGTATAACAAGTTAATGGTAATTTGAATATATACTGTATGGGGGATCAACAGTAGATCTTCTACTCTGAAGTAGTATAATAAAGAATCATTTTAATGTCATTCACTACCTTGTATTCCTTTTGTCGCATAATGTATATCGATAGGATGATACCAGTATGCTTTATCATCATCCAAAGGATTGTCCATTTGTGTTTGTCCTTCTTTCAACCCTTCTAGGAGTTTCCATCCATTTCCTGCACAAATCGTTATGTTGAAATTAGAAATATTTTAAAATAAAACTGAAATGATGAATATTGCTATGCACATAATTAGTAAATAATTTATATCTGCTTAGGAAATCATTATATAATACAAATGGACCTATTTATAATTTATATAAAAAGTTTCGCACGTGCACTACTATATCCTTAATTTCTCATTCTCTTGAATTTATTATACAGGGCTCCCACTCAAAAAATTAGAAAAGGTAGGACTAAAAAGTAGGATGGGGGAGGTTATCCTTCTTAGACAACATAATCATAGCATAATAAAAAAATCTCTAAAAATTTTTCTTTAAATTTTTTAAAAAATTAATTTTTTTTCATAGAATTATTTCAGTATCTTGTAAGATTAGCTCACGCCAAAGCAAAATGACTGCATCAAAAGCAATTTTTGTCCAAACTGGGGTACTAGCAACCACAGATAGTTCTTTTCTGTCTCTCCTCACAATGTAAATTACATTCTTTCTTCCACAGATCAGTCTTCTAACTCTCTTCGACAATGCACAGCAAATTAAGTTTGTGTAAATGTAAGTTTTTTAAGAATGAGGCTCTTTTGGAGACCACTTTAACACAGCATAAATTTCCCAATCTGATGTAAATAAGTCAAGGTGAGCTGGATGGTTTTACTGCGTTTTCCATCCTTTTTTAAAGGGACTTGTTTATGTTTTACTGTTCAATGCCAGTGTAATCGTTTTTGACAAATGAAGCATTTTCATTTCTAGCTGTATTTTGAACATTGTACATACTGTTTATGCCTCTGCATGCCCTAAAAATACAGAAGACAATTGAATGCTACAAACCTAGAGTAGGCCTATGTATCCAACTGCTTTGTAATGAAAACTGTTGTTTCACCTATACACAAAATGTGGACCTTAATTTTGAATGATGAATGTTACAAGATAGTTATTGTCCAAGACCATGAAGTAGTAAATACAAAATTATTTTTTCCATCAAGACAGAAGTTTTTAATGACTACTCTATTTGTTGAACTCTCAAACTAAGCACATGAAAAATTAATAAACCAAATGGCCAACATATCCCCCCCCCCCCACCAAATAACCTTAAAAATGATACAATTTCTGCTTTGGCAAAGTCCTTAATTGCAATCTAAAACATTTGTAATGTTTGGCAATATAAGCTATCTGTGATTCCCTCCTCAATTAAAATCAATTACATGCACTTTGCTGATAGGATTTGGTAAAAAAGTAGGACAAAAACTAGATAGTAGGACATTTTACAAAAGTAGGACAAGTGGGAGCCCTGATTATAGCTTGCCTAGATATATTTTCGTTTCAATACTTGATAACTCAACATACTTGATACCACAATTTGATAACTCAAAAATTTATTATTCTTTTGTAAATACAAAAAAAATGACACATGCACTTTAATATGCTACAAATAGGAAATCTGTAACACAAGTCTAAGTGAAGTCATTATTGTTCGTTTCTATGTGATATATATATATATAATGTTAACTATACACTTCATTCAGTGTTTAAACATGTTTTTCTCAAACATCTAAAATAAAGTTATAGGCCTATAGTTGTAGTATTGATACAACGATGTGAAGATACCTAAAAACAATGCCATCCTAGTCGAAAAGACTTTTTCAGATATTCAGGGGTGGGAAGTGACTAAGTCCATTTCGGAACAGCAAAATTCAGGATTCTGAGCAGTTTTGGAGCAGAAAATTCAGGATTCTGAGCAGTTTTGGAGCAGCAAAATATAGGATTTGGAGCAGATATTTATAAATTGGAGTAGCAAAATTTTAGCAAGAATATTTTCGTTAACCCTCACCCCTTTTCGAAATAAAACAACTGCTGTCTTTTGTTATCAAACATCTTTTCATCAGCTTGTTTTTTGTTTTTGGTGTTGCAGGCTTTTGACGCCTTGTTTTGTTAGATTGGAATAATTATATATTCATGTATTTTTTCTCAAATGAAGTATATATTATATTTATGTTTATAATTTGTGTAATTACCAAGTTATAATATTTGTTTAATTTGAGTTTGTTTGAAGAGATAATTGGTACATATACATTTTTAGAAAGTGCCATCAGTATATGTAAATTAGCAATTATGTGACCACTCATTATCCTCCAATCAGAGTAAGCCCAGGGGAGTCTGGGAAAATTTCTCTTTTATGTAGTAGATCTATAGATCAGTAATTGTGTATTGGAGAGGTAGGAGGTTCAGTAGAATATAGTCTGGCTATTTTTTATTAGCATTTATTATCTTAATCTATAATCTGGTTATCTTGTGCATAAAATTTTTCACACCAGTCTATTTAAGATGATTTTTGCTTACTGAGAGCACTATTTGCTGTCTGGAACAGCAGCACTTCAAATGGGCTAAAAATTTTCTAGAAGTTTTTAATTTTTCTATACTCAGAAAGAAATTGTTGCAAAATGGGAGAGAATTTTGGAAGAATCAACACGATGTTTGGTGATTCAACACTCATTATTTGGTGTGATCGGTGATCTGACACATTATTTGGCAATCCGACACTCGTTATTTGGCAATATTGGCGATTTAACGCTCGTTATTCGGCAAAGTTTCTGAATTATTAGCATTCGTAAAAGTGCGGACATGCGCTTTTTACTCCCGGGATGAAATTTTTTTTCACAAAACATTGGGATTTGACGCAATGATGGTCGACTATAGTAATTTCTGCTGCTTCCAGTGGCAACTTTTTTTTTTTTTTTTTGAAAGTGGAAACTGACTCGCATTTGCACTTTAAAGCTGAAAGACCATTGCAAGCCATCTTCAGTTGCTTGATCACAGATATTATCGGGGGGGGGGGGGGGGGGGGGGGTTTAGCTTTCCATCGCGAAACCCCGATATATTAAATGAGGCGATAGTTTAAGTACAGTGGAATAAAACGCTCTTCTCGGAAAGAATCGTTTTGCGGCAAGCAGGAACAAAAATTTTTTGCCGTCCTTTCTGATATTCCGGGCATAATGAAGGAAAATTCGCTATTTGGTGCAGAAAAATATGAAAATACACTATTGGAGCAGCATGGCACAAGATGTTAATTTTGGCGCAGTGCGGCGCAATTGGCGCAGAGTTCCCACCCCTGGATATTGTAATTTTCATGTTGGTGAAATAAATTAAACAAGTGTGAAAAAAAAGTACCTGAGTGAACACCCCATTTGCAGAAGAGGTTCCTGAATGGAAATTCTGAGGCGCCAATGACTTGCCCAATAATGTGGACTTCACACATTCTGTGAATATAAAAAAAAATAAAAGCTGTGATTATGGAAACCATACAATGTTTCTTTCGGGATGGGAAAATTCTGTGGTGTTTAGTCAGAACACGATACCTCCAAAATATGGCTTTTTGATCTAAAAGTAAGTCTTGCTAATTATAACTAATTAGAAGTGAGATAAATGCACGAATACATGCGTACGGCTAAACAACATGCTGATGTATGATATTTTCATTTGTATTTGAGTGTATGCCTTATTTTTGATTTTTAAATGACAATGAAAATGCTTATAGCTCAAAAATGTGACTTTGGAGTCATCATGTTCTGACCAAACACCACAGAATTATGGTAAACAAATTGAGAACTTTTATCAAAACTTTGAAAGAGCAAAATCAATTTGATTAATCATTCATTATACGGGCAAGAGTTTACAATTTTTTTAGCCTGCAAGCTAGCTATGGGATATGCATACCACTTGTGGGTCTAAAACTAAAGCACAAACTGTCTTTCATTACTCTTTTGGTTGCTCACCAACATGGTCCTTCGCGCTCTCTGGATTACTTTTTTTGTTGCTCTCTACAAACTTTTTCCTTTAGTTGCTCACTGACCTGGTGCTCTGTAGGTCACTTTTTTGGTTGCTATCTAGGTCACTTTTTTCATAGCTCACTGACCTGGTGCTTCACTCTCTAGGTCACTCTTATTGATCATTCACATGCTTGCACGTAATTCTAAATCCCAAAAGATTTATAAATCCAAATAGCATCATTAAAAAACGGAACAGATGTATAAAACAATTTGGAACTACAAGTACAATGAATGTCCCGTAATATGGGTAATATGGGACACAAGTGGTCCATCAAATTGCTTCAGATGTTTTACTTCCTTCGGTTCAGAAAGGTTATCAATTATTCTCATTTTTACTATTTATAAGATGGCAACAGACAATTATTCTCATTATTACTGTTATGGCAACAGGTGCATATTGTGAAGCGCTAACCACTCAAATTATCAGCATATCCGAACTTCCCACAATGCTCCCCCGTAAATACCTTTCTGAGTGAATACGAAAATAAATAACAGTGCAACTTGTGTATAACAATATTTGTGGAACCAAAGAAACTTATCGTTATAAAGGATTTACCATTACTGATAGAATATACAGTGTAACTCCTCTTAATAGACATCCCTCTGATGCAATCACCCCTCTTTTATGGCGAAATAAAAATTTCCCCATATATAATAAAACTATGCTTTTTCAAGCACTTGATTTACGGTCACCTCTCTTTAACGGATGAATTTTTTGTCCCACCGAAGTCCACAAAAGAGAGGTTTTACTGTAACCAAATGAAAAATGTATTGGGACTTGAGATTAATATCGTTATATTGGTGATTATTGTTATAGAAAGTATCGTTATATTGAATTTTCACTATATTACGTACTTTTAACCCGACCCGCATAATTTCTATCCTTTGCGAAATGAAAAAAGTTAATAACGACTATTTCACAAGATTTAAAAGAAACCTTCAGCAAATACTTACTGTAAAGATCAAACAATCATTTGTGTGATTTGAAAATTTGTTTACCGTAATAAGAGGCGTTTTTTTTATTCACTTTCAAATGAAAAAATGCAAACAAAACAGCTTCAACTTCAGTATTTCACATGACTGTAGCTGCCGAGGACATCCATAAACAAAACAAGATATCTATATCACTATAGTAACATAGTTATGATGGTGATGATAGTGAAAATGATGTATTTATTAATATTCACAAAAGGCTGGTTGCACTTACATCGCGGAGAGTTAATTATCAATTATTGTGCTTTTTCTTCTAGTTTAACGGTCAAATAAATTAAAAATATATTCCATAAAATAATTATTCAGAGGTACGGGAAACTGGGATTCCAAATACGGGACATCGCCAAAAATGACGTCGAAAGTAAACAAAAATGCCAAATATTGGTGAAATTAGGGTAAAGTTACAATGTGGCGGGTAATAAATCATTACTGTAAATTACTGTAGATTAAAATGAATTCCACGAAAAAAAACGTTCATCAAGACAAATGTGAGAAATTAACATTCTTATTTACAGTTGTAATTATCACAATATAATTTATGAGTTGAAAAAAATAATTTTAATCTTTGACTTCAATAAAGAATAAAAATTTAAGTAGGCTTCGTATAATAAACGGGAAAAACTGGGACACTTTTCCAAAAAAGTCGAGACGACCAGAAAAACAAAAAATACTGGGACTGTCCCGGGAAATACAGGACGTGTGGTCATTTAACAAATCTCCAATTAAAAAAAAAGTTAATATGGTCATCAAAATTAAAGGTGAAAAGTTCAAAAACTACTGTTGGGACTCGTCTGGCTTACAGCGCCAATGAACATTATCATCCATGGAGGAAAGAAGAAAGTTATTCTTTCCTCCATGATTATCGCCAGTGATGGTAACTCGTGGGAAAAATTTAGTCAAAAGTAGGCTGACCATATTTCTTCGAGAGAAATACGGGACATTGAGATTCCAAATACGGGACATCGCCAATTATCGCCAAAACCGAGTAAAGTTGCCAAATATTGTTAAAATTACGGTAAAATCACAATGGCGGGAAATGAAACGTTACTGCAAATTGCAGTGGATTAAAATGAATTTCACGAAAAAAACGTTCACCGAGACAAATGTGGGAGATAAATATTCTCATTTATAGTTGTAATTATCATAATATAGTTTATTAGTTGAAAAATAATTTCAATCTTTGACTTCAATAAAGAATAAAAATTCAAGTAAGCGTCGTGTAAAATACGGGAAAAACCGGGACACTTTTGCGAAAAAGTCGGGACGACCAAAAATACAGAAAATACCGGGACTGTCCCGGGAAATACGGGACGTATGGTCACCCTAGTCAAAAGGGAAATTTTGCTGGAAGAGGTTACCATCACTGATTATCGCCAAACTTTGGCTTAGTAAGTCGAATGATTATATCATTTCTTGTCGGGAACGCGTGGTTTGGTGTTACGCCCTTCTCGTTCTGCTTTTGTGCCTTACCATTTACTTATTTTTTTTTTATTATTAGCTTTTACCCCTTTAAGTACAGTTTTCTCTATTTGGTGAATTTTCAGTAGTATATTTAATTTCCTGAAGTGAAGTTCACTAGGCCATGGCTCTTGGTTAGGGCCTTGCCCGTTCCCGGAGTCTAGCTTGTCTCCTTCAAAAGTGCAGTTATGGCAGTTCTAATGGATACACAGCCAGCGGGCAGTGCAGACAAAGTCTCGTCAACTATTCATAATTGGAATGAGCCGTTAACTGATGAAAACATCATGGACGATTTTAGTGAGTCCCCTCCAATTTTGCTAACTTTCAAGTTTTCGGGAACAGAAATTATTCCCAGATCCAGGCCGTTAAGCCTGAAAAAGGATATTTGCACAAAGATCTCAGATCCTGAACACATCTCGGAGATTCGATTCATGCGCACGGGGGAATTGTTAATTTCTACGGAAAATATTCACACTGCGAAAGAGATTGTAAAAATAGAAAATATTTTGAATATTCCAGTTAAATCGGTCCTTCTGAAGGATTCGATTACCGCCAAATTTCTACTAAATATTCCGTGTGATATTGCAGTAGCGGAAATTGCGGAAGAGCTGCAATCTGAGGGGTTGCAGGTCATCGGTATTCGAAGATTTATAAAAGAAAGAATTCCCTTACAAACTGTTCTGGTTACGATTCTTGGTAGGAACATTCCGCCGGAAATAAAATTATGGCTCTTGATATTTCGGCCGCGTAAATTTATTGAGCGTCCTAATCAATGCCACCGGTGCTGGAGTTTCCACCTCTCAAAGTTTTGTAGAGTGACAAGTCAAGTCTGCAAATGATTTGGCCAAAATTATAACCACGAAACCTGCCAAAACCCTATCTCCTGCATTAATGGTAAGGCTTCCACACATCTTGCCTCTGATCGTCAGTGCCTTGCATATGTCTTGGAATCAAAAGCATATTAATATAAAGCCGAGCATCATGTTTCAATAAACGTTGCTCGCGCAAGATGTAAAATGAATTCCTCTTCATGTGCTGCTCGGACCAGCATTTCCATGTCATCAGATTTTAGTGCTCTCAAGGCTGAGATCAGTTCCCTGGCCCAAGCGGAAGTGACTGCTATTAAAGAGATTGTGCTTAAAGATCTGAAAATAAGTCTTCAAGAATCGCTGAATGACTTTATTAGAGCTTTGATTCCCGAAATAGTCAGTTCGGTCAACTTAGCTGTACATAAGGTGAATACAATACCGTCACTTAATTCGAATGTGAATATGGACTCTTCTGGTTCTTCGACTGCTATCTTCAATCAACCTTTGCCCCCTGAGCACAATGATGATAGTGATTTTTCTCAAGATCCTGAGTCGAATATTTTCTATATTTCTCCAGCGGAAAGGGTTGCGCAAAGACGCTTAGCTATAAGAGGCTGAAAAATGAGTGCCTCAAATGTTGGAACCTAGTTTTTACGTCATTTCGTTTTTGTTCCCCCCCCCCCCTCGCTTTAATTTGTTTTTTGCTTTGATCTTTTCTTCCTTTCTCACTGTTATCGAGTTCGATAATGGTTTTTTTTTCCTTCTCGTTATAATATGTTTTTTCTTATTTTCCTTTACCTCATTAAGAGCTGACAAGAGTTCAGTATTCTTATTTTTGTGATCAAATCGAGTTTGGTTGGATTTTTTCCCCCTCCCTTTCCTATTGCGGTGTTTTTCTCGCTCTCTCTTGATATTTCCTTTTTTCCTTCTCAAAAAATAGGTGATTTATTTAATTTTTTTTTCTTTGTGAATTTGATGCTTTTTCCCTCTCTTCAGTTAAATATATACTTTTCTAGTTAATCCTCGTCAAAAAAAAAAACTATGAATAATATAAATTTTATAATTCTTCAATGGAATGTCCGAGACATCAAGTCCAAATCAACCTTTATCAGAAATTTTTGCTTAAACTATGATATGTTATGTTTACAGGAGACTTTTCTGGAACCGGAGGACCTTTTTTTTCTTGCTGGTTTTCAGATTTTTAGAAATGATCGACCTCTCCCAGGTGGTGGTTTAGTGATAGTGATAGTATCATCTATCTTCATCTTTGATATGGAAAATTTCTGAGCCTTTTTTTTTGAAATTATGATTGTTCAAGTTTTTCTAAATAATTTTTCTATGTATGTTGTTAATTTTTATCGTCCTCCAAGTGTCTTCAATATCGTTACTGTCGACAATATTTTCTCATATATCTCTGAGAATTTTATCATAATCGGACATTCCAACAGTCATCATCCAAATTGGGGAGGACATTTTGTATCTCTTGCAGGTACTATGTTATTTAATTGGTATCTTAATCATAACCTTTGTCTAGTTCCTCCTTTTTGCCCCACCTTTTATAGCAGGGACTCACAATCTTATATTGACTTATGTTTCTGTAGCCCAGGTCTATATAGATATATTATTTGGTCTCCCTGTGACTCCTTATTCAATAGTGATCATTTGCCAATTAAGATTTTTTTTTCTGGCTCTCTGAATAGACAGTTGATATCTCAGGAATTCCGTTATATTAAATGGTCAGCGGTAATGGCAGGTTTCTCTGTCATCCCCGCTACTAACGATTTCGGCAATATCTACAATCATGTTGTTTCCATTGTCAACTCAGCTAGGTACTCTGTGTACCGGAAGAAACAACCTTGGCTTAAGTTGGATAAAAAAGGGCGTATTGCTCTTATCGAAAAAAACGGGCTTTCCGTTTATTTCGCCGTGTGCCCTCTCAGCACAACTGGATTAAATATAAAAGATTAGCTTCTAATTTCGTCGCCACCTTCGCATTCTACGATTGAAGACTCTGGCTCAAGAACTTCATCCTTTTACTCAGCCGTCAGTTATTTTTTCTGTCTTGCGTAGACACCGTTATATCGTGGCGAAAACTTGGGATGATTCACGGCACATTTTCATGATTGTTAATAATAGCTACGTTGATCCTCTCGTACAGATCCAATTTTTAAAATCTAACCACGTTTCTTCATCTGGCCGGTCTCACACCGTAACTTTTTCTGGTCCTCCTTGTGAGTTCCAGGTTTACATGGATGCATCGTTCACTTCCACGGAAATTCGTAGAGCCACTTGCTCTGGTCGTTCAACAAACCCTGGTCCAGATGGTGTTCCATTAAAGGTGTATAAACTCCTTCCAAATAAGGGGATGGAATTTCTGGATGCTTTCAATACTCTTTGGTCTTCATCGCTGGTGCCGCCGTCTTTTAAAGAAGGACGTATTATTTTTATTCCCAAGTCAGGAAAGCCAACAACTGATCCGAAGAACTTTCGTCCTCTGATTCTTATAAACACTATTAGTAAAATCTTTGAGAGAATCATTCTTTTTAGAATCACTTGGATTGCATTACGCTTTGAGCTCTTTCCAAAAAACTTTTATGGTTTTCGACCGAAAACTGGTGCCGAAGTTTGCATTAAAGATATGGTGTTCTCCATTTCATATGCTCTCCAAAGCATAGCTACATTATTGCTCTGGATTTAAAAGCTGCTTATGATTCCGTGAAGCATGATTTGCTCATTTCCAAATTAGCCCGCTTGGGCTTCCATGGAAAATTTTTAACTTGGTTCTTTAATTATCTCTCGAACCGTAAACATGTTATTCATTGGAGGGGTTCCAGATCTGATGTTTTTGCTCCCAACCAAGGGCGGTCTTAGGGCAGTGCGACCAGTGCAGTTGCACGGGGCGCGAAATGAGAAGGGGCGCCGAAACGCGTTAAATATACACTACTAGAAAAATATGTTTAAGATGCTTATTTAAAAAAATAACTATAAATACATATGAAAAATGACCGAGACGTGAAAAAAATTGGAGGTTTGTGTGTATATAATATTACGGTTATTTTTCGAAAAGAAATGTGTGTAGAGCCTCAATATATATTCTTATATGTATTATTATTATTACTTTACTTTGTACATTGGCTCTCTCTTAACAAGCACGCTCTGGTAACGTGAAAGAATCTCAGTACATTCTGTACTGAAACACGAGATGATCACGTGACCGGATGCCCCTTCGGAGGGTCCGAAGGGCCATGTGTGTGCTGAGTCTAGGTTGATGAATACTTTGCCTAACATTCTCAGATGGGCTGAAGATAGTGGCTTGTGCATTTCTCTATCTAAATCTCGATTTTCTATTTTCTCACGGAAACGTCCTCCATACTTTCCTTCTTTCAACATTAATGGTGAATCCATTCTGTTCGATCCGTTCTTGAAAGTTCTAGGTGTTTATCTGGATTGCACCCTCACCTGGAAAAAACAATTATCATCTCTGCGTTCTAAGGGCACTCTATCTTTAAACATTTGTCGCTTCCATCTCTCACTCCTCAAGATATATTCTTTGCAAGTTCCTCAAACCTGTGCTAATAAGCACTATTGGAGGTACCATTGGTTACGGAGCGGTGGCTTGGTTTAATGCAGCCAAATCTTCTCTCGCCAAGATCAACACCATCTATAACTCCTCGATGTGGTCTATCTTAGGCCTTCCTACTTCAACTTGCATAGATAAACTCAGAACCATTCTCGCCCTACCCTCCTTTCAGGATTCTATTCTCTTCAGAATTGGGTTATCTTGCATTTCTGCCACAGTCACTCCCAGGCAGGGTCACTCCAACCTTATGGATTCGGGCTTTCATCGCCTCTCTCCATCTTTGGCAAGGAAAATATCACTGTTCAATAATATAATTGGTTTTTCGCATAGGTCCATGTTGCGTCAAATTTATTGATTCTGGCCGTGGATACCCTCGAATGTCTATTTCATTTCGGAGGGTCTTAATTTTCAAAAAACTAATTCTACTATCCCTTATCAAACAATATTTCAAGAGTATATTGATTCTCTGCCGCTCAATGCTCATGTAATTGCTACAGATGCAATTTTTTTACAGATTTTTTTTTTCAAACCAAGCACAACTCAGGTCTATCGCCATAGGCAATTTACTACCTAGTGAGTTGTGCTGGAATTGTAAGTGTGTGTACATAACAGTCTGAGTGCGTATCTAGTGTTGTGTATGATTTTTCAGTGCTGCCATCTATATCTCAGAAGTGAAGGGAGTGATGTGTAGTGACTGAATATTTCTACTGTTTGTAGGCCTGTTGCTCTCTGTGGCGAGACTTTTTAACAGGGAGATCGGCTCGCATTCACGCCTCGAAGTTGGGAACCACAGAAAACCAACTTCAGCCGACCACCACTGTGGCGACGGTGGGGGCTCGAACCCGGGTCAAGTCCGTCACTATGACCACTCGACCACCACAGCGGCTGAGAGTCCCTTGCTATTGCTTCAGGTCTCAGATCCTTCTTTCAATCTTCTAATGCTCCAATATTCATATTCACGGATTCCAAATCAGTCATCGTGGCTCTTGACAATTTTTCTATTCATTCGTCTACGGTGACTCATCTCTCGTATGCTCAATTTGTTCATACTAGTTCATTGGTAAACAGCATATTACTAATTTGGGTTCCAAGTCATTTGGGCCATTAATGAGACAATTGACAATCATGTGCGAACTGTAGCTTCTACAGTTGATCTACATCCTTCTAGCCTGTATGTGGAGGACATTCGTTCTCTTTACTCTCACTATTTCAAGGAAAATATCCGTAATGCTCTTTTCTTATGTATTCTTGAGTTTAGGTCCTTCTATAACTGCTGCCAGAACTTCTCCCCCTTTTTATCGAATAGAAGGTTGGAATCCTTGTTTTACAAACTCATTTGCAATAGAGCTCCCTTGAATGATTACCTCCATCGTATTAGGAAAATGGCTAACCCTCTTTGTCTACAATGCAATGTACCTGAAACTTCCTCTAACTTTTTGTTTTTATGTATTAGGTTCTCCCAGGTTCGTTTCTCAACTTTTAGTTCTCTTTCCCCACCAGTTAGTTGTTGGTCCGAATTCTGTTCAGGCAAGCCTGAGAGTATTATGAGTTGTTTTTTTTCTCCTCCTTTTTCTTACTCTCGTTTGGTTTTTGTGTCTTTTTCTGCCTTCGGTTGTTTGGTTCAGTTTTGTTACCACACACTCATCCAGGGACTCCATGTCATATCATTTTAAAGCGGCTTAGCATCGTCCCCTAAGCCTGAAGACTTTTCCATCTCATATAACATCTCCATCTGCGTTTGTTCGTCTGGTTTGTGGTTTTTTTTTTCTCCATATCCTTCTGAAGAAGAGAAAAGAATGGAAAATGTTGAAATTCCTGTGTGTTCTATGTTTATGGTCTTGTGGAATATTTTTCTCTAATAGGGGATGGCCCGAAGGCATAAAGCCCTGTATAATTGAAGAAGAAGTAAGTCGAACGCACGTGATCAGCACTGTTGTTAACCATGGAAGGTTTGTTTGCTTGCTTTTAATCACGTAATTATTAATCATATTTGCATTTATTTTGATTATATTAATTGCTCTTAATAATAACAATTTATTTGAATAGTCGAAGATTCCCCCTGGCCAGTTTATTATTGTGACTACTGTGAGAGCGATACGAGTGCGTTGAGGTTCGCATGTGCTGAATGCCCGGATTTCGATTTATGTGTGGAGGTGCGTAGTATTGAAAATTTGTGTATCATAATGACCTCATTTTTATGTATTAGCTAACAATACATTCACCCGATTTTTAAAAAAGTTGACTATTTGATATTTAAAAAGGGGTTAGGATTTCGTAACCGAAGTTGCCGCCAACAGTGGTTAAAATTCCATAAGTGGGGTTGCGCCAAATTTGGCGATTATTTTCTGTCGCCAACCTTTGCACTTGGTCTCTTTCCAAATTTTTGAATTGGCAACAATTATGTTTTTCAAGCCAATGTGATGTCTATTTCAAGCGCTGTTTTCATTTCAGCGTCATTTACATTTATCACCAACGTCCTGGGTCTCATTATCATGTTTGTCATTGAAATTTATTGTGCGAAGGTTGTATTGCATCATGCTTGTGTATTTTTAAATTTTTTTTTATGGATTAGCAGTTTTCAGTTGGACGAAAAAACACTTTAGTTTTTGTCAGAATTGGGAACTGTTATCAGGGTTTTGAGGTGAAGTTGGAAAATGCCAAATTTGGCACAACCCTGCTTGTAGAATTTTATATCGGAAGTTTTTTTCTTTGGCAAGAAAAATGTTAAAAATCTAACAGGAAGTCGCTGAGAGTGAAATTTTGGATGCCTTTCTCGCCAAAGAAAAAAAATTTCCAATGCATCAAAGAATGGAAGGCTGTCTGTGGCTGAACAAAAGGGGGGGGGGGTCTAGGTTAGTACCTCCTATAGTCTGCCTGACCAGAGCTGAATGACAAAGAAAAACGTGTTGCTGTTTTAGAAGGATTATTCAAACTTGTGCTGCTTTTACATCACTGATGGTACTGCAAAAAAAATGAAACTTTATCCCAGCAACAACAGAAAACTCGAGAAAAAATGCCAGCTTTCCAATAAGGGACTCATCAAGGAAAAGGATTTTTCTGTCAAAAAATCACCAAGAGTGAAACAGTCATGCTTTTGGCGGTTTTTCTTGCCAAAAAAAAAAATCACCAATGCATCGCCAAAAAAGGGATAATACTGCGGCTGTTAAAATTGGAAGAAAAAAAATTATTATATAAACAAACAACAAATACAAAACATCATTCTTTGATTAAATAAAGAGATCAAGATTTAAAATAGACCAGATACGGGATTGAAAATAATAATAAACCACTACTCTTTCCTTTTGAGTACTATAGCGGTCCCTTGTGATATATAAATATTCTTTAGAATAGAAATGAAAAACTTGGATTCTCTTTTAAATAATACCATGGCCAGGGCATATGGAAAAAAAAGCTCCCTGGGTTCGTCAAAAACATGAGGGCTAGTATGCAAAAAAATAATAGAATTATGAAATGCAAGACCTGAGAAAATCAGATATTCCAACAAGAAAAACAATGTAGCATGCTGGGAAAATTGTATATACAGTCAGTCCTCGTATTTGTGGGGGTTGCTTTCCTGGGGTGATCGTGAATAACCGAAATCATAGGGTTTTTTTTTCTCATTTATTCAACATCATGAGAAGAGTAGGGTGGGTGACACAGAGGCAGAAGAGAATGTAAAAGAGTGTGCAGCAGTTGTTGGCGATGTTTTCTGAAAGAACATTGTGATTTCTGTTCGCTGTTTTTTCTTCATATCATCAAGTATGTTGAAATATGTGGACAGGGCTTCCTTTACTAATTTTCCTACATGTGAAGAACGTATGTATGTCATGAAAATAATCTATTGCTGATTTCAACTTGCGAAACCCTTTCGCTATGTTACTCATGTTCAACTTGTCTTCTACTTAAGAGCTGCAATGGCTCTAGTTATGACAGTAATGTCATTAGTGATAGTGTAATTCTTCCATACCTTCAAGACATTTTATGCATTGGCATCTTCTATTGCATGCCAATCATCTCCATTGAGTGGCGTGTATAGTGAGCCTTGAATGTTCGCTTTACCCCCTGATCAAGGGGCTGAATGATAGATGTTGATTAGGAGGCATATAAAGGACTTTGACACCATCAGCTTTGAACACATTGACATCTTGTTGTCCAGGAGCATTATCCAGTATCAAAAGAACTTTGAATGACATGTCTTCACTGTAAAGGTACCTCCTGACTTCCGGAACGAAACACCTTTAAACCTATCCAGGAAAAATGTTTTCATAGTCCAAGCCCTTTTATTGTTCATCCAAAATAATGGAAGCTTTGACATCCTTTTTTTGAAAATTACGGTGGGCTTTATCATGTACCCATACACATTTGCACAAAACAGCGTAGTAAGTCTATCTTAAAACCAGGCTCTCGCTTTTCTTCTTGATTTATAAATGTTCTTTGCGACATTTCCTTCCGAAATGGTGCAGTTTCGTCAGCGTTAAACACCTGCTGAGATGCATAACCCATTACTTCAGTAATTTTCTGCAAATTCTTTGGAAATTTCCTAGCTTCCTCCTGTCGGCAGAGGCTTGTTCGCCAGCGATTTTTACATTGCGTAATCTGAATTGTTTCTTAAACCTATGAAACTAACCTTTACTTGCATAAAATTCTGGACCTGAAAAACGAACCCTTCAGAAAATTAATGAAACCATAAATTTGGAATTTCATTTCTTTTGTGATAAATTAACTCAACAAAAAAAACGGCGGCAAGACCGCAGGAAAAAAGTACCTACAAGTAGTACGCAAGGAGCCTCCCCATCGAGGGGTTAGCGCACCAACCCTTCGACGAGTATAAAAAACAAGCCTGGTGTTCAGAATTGGCAATAAATTGTATATCCCAGTCTAATTAGCCCTCGTGTGCAGAAAATGACCGTGGTGCGACAAAAATGATCAAATGATAAATTAACTAGATTACTTTTCTTCCTATAAAATTAATGATCTTTTTCACAAAACTAAGGAAAATTTTCACAAAATCAGGACCCTACAGTATAGGTGTAGACAGGTACCTGATTACATGAGTCAATTCAATATACTGTTCTGGACAATTTCCGCAAGACTTCAAGATTGCAAAACAAGAAGCAGTTGGATGGACAAACACAGATTTATTTACAGAACAGCAATTTACACGTATTTTACAAGCTAATCAGAGAGCGAACAACTTTCTCGCAAAGTTCAATCACAACTGACTTTTCATAGAGTCTCTCTCTAATTCTCCTGCTGTCGTCCTAGTATCGCTTTTTATAGGCTCAGAGAAATTTCTCGAAAGTTCTCATAGTTCCTTGAAAGTGGCAGCACTATACAAAGAGGAGGAAATCCTCCAATCGCGTCGGGCCAGTTTCCTTTCTTTTAGCGCAAGTCCAAATCAAAACTAGTAACAACTGTTGCCATCTATCGTTTATATGTCATAACAATACATTAATCAATAGAAATATGGCAGGAAATGCAAAAAAAATTACAAAAAATCATGCACAAAAATTTGAATTAGCAATATGTGTTTGATTGATGCGGTCCTTGTGTCAGATTACCTGTCAAAAAAAATCACATTCTGACACTTCTATCTACAACCAGCTTATTCTCTGATCTCTCCCCGTGTGACTGTTTCCTCGGATAAAGAATTTACTTAAGGGGGCAATGATTCTTAGATTTCGAAGAAGTGCAGTGATGAAGGCAGTGGAGGGTTTGGCAAGAAAAGGCTTGTAATCTGCATTTGCATCTTCATGTGAACAATGATGAAAATGCATAATTGCACTGGGTAATTACTTAGAATGAAACATCAAATAAACAGGTTCTAATAAGTACCAGAATGTTTAGCCCTGTTCTGTGATGAGTCCTCGGCTGAGTGGAAATGTTGTGCAGTAAAAATCCCCATACATGTAATAGTGTTTTTTTGCACTTTTTCTTGAAATTCTTCCAAATTGTTCTGCAGTAGCACTAATTGTTTTGCGACGTAGTAGCAGATTTTGGCACATTCTGCTTTGGGGATGGAGCTTTGTTTATATGATGTTTAAGAAGCCAAGTCAAAACTTTGTATAAATGTATAAGTCGACAAGTGAGACTTTTTAGAAAAATTACTCCCCCCCCCCCACAGACATGCAAAATATTTCAAAATTCAATGTGTTAGTTTGCATCTCCAATTCTGTTATATAAAATATCATTTGAATCATTCTTGAGGGGGAGATATTAAATCACATTTCAAATCACTTAATAAAATAAATAAAGTTTTGCAGAACATAACCTTTGGGACATGACATTTGGTGAAAAATTGCAATTAAATCTTCTCAACTTCTTTGGAAAATTTCCCATCTTGGACTCTCATTTTTTGTCAGTAGATAATCTGCAACCAGCAGCTTTGTCTTTGATTTGGTTTCTCTGCTTTATAATTGTTTTCAAAGTTGACAAAGTGATGTTTAACTGTTCGTCGTTTATTTAAAATTCTTGTCGAATTATTCTAAAATTTACAGGGTTTTTTTAGACAAAACACTTTTCGTTTGCTTGGCATTACAAATGGCAGATTTAACAAAGAAAGCAAGCAAAACACCACAATGAAAGGGAATTCCACTTGAAATGATTGAAAGAACTGATACTATGTGCACCATATATGTCTCTTATCTGCAGACCTGTACTCTCCCAATGCTTGCAGTGGACTTTCCTACCCTCTTGGGGATAATGCTGAAAACATTGGGAGAAAAAAAATTCTGAAAGGACGATTGCTGTCAAAACAATTGAAATTGGTTTCTTTGGGACTCGCTGTGTCTGCATATTTTCAGAAACAAGCAAACAAATCAATTGAGTGTCCACTCTAAATGGCCATCAGCCAGTGAGCTGGCTGATTTTCATATATGTCGGCAATCGCCCTAAAATTTATAGCTTTTGTGGTGACAAGATACAAGTAGATGGTTATAATGGACTCATTTGATGGTTATAAGTGGCTTTTTTTTCAAAAGATTCAGGGTTCGAGTTCAAGTGAAAATCTCAAATAATTGAGATTTTGTATCGAATAAATAAATAATTTGAACATTGAAATGTATAGGAACTAATTGTGACTGAATGCAAACATCGTGTAAATGTGAAAGTCTTATAACTGAGTGATGTATAAAGGAGGTTCCACTGTACTAGTAAACCATTGTTGCTTGATAGTTTTTAGCCCATTTTGGGTATTTGCCCTGCTCTGACAAACTTTTAAAGTAGCCTATTGTTCAAGTCGGGTCCCGTTTAGTATATATATGCAAAACTTTATAGATATCGGTCTAAAATTGTAGATTTGTATATAGAGCATTCGCACACACAGATAGAAAATCAGTTTGATAGATGTATGGATTTCTTGTCTACAATTAATGATGGATTGGTCTACAGTCTTAAAACATTCTGAATATCTCTAAAACAATAGGATTTTTTTTATCGAAATTTTTATATTTATGTTACATGGCTCTGATTCTGTTATTATTAATCTGTCCCGTGGCCCATTTAAGTCATTTTCCCCCCTTAAAAGTGTTACGAAATTTTATGACTCCAAGTTTATTTGTTATAACTTTTTTCATTTCTTATATCATGAAGGTGCTTAAAATAATGTTTTTTACCCCTTTTTTCAAACTAGTGTTTTTCAAGTGGTGCAGAAATAGGCCAACACAAAAGGACTCATGCTTTTAACTTAGCAGTAAGTGTTATTTATTTATTTCTAAATTACTAATTTTGTCTTTTTTATTTTCTCAGAAAAACTAGAAAAATTTTCTGTTGATAAATTTTGGATATTTCTAATGTTCATTTCAAATACATTAATAAATTTAGTTAGCTACTCGTGAAATATCAGTTCGTGTAACATGAGTGTAATGAATACTTGAGAAATTTCCTTGTTTCTAAAAATAAATTGGAAAGAATGAACCTCCTTTATTTTTTTCTAAAAGAATTAGGATGTGAGTAGTTATTTTTTGCATGAATGTAGAATGTATGTACCTGTTTTGGAAGAGAAACAGCTTCTTTTATGCCTTCATATGTATTTACTGGCATTTTTAAATGGTGGGCCAGTTAACTTAGTTTCATGTTATGTTAATTTTATATGTGATGTTGATGTCACACATAATGCTTTATTTCTTATAGTATTATGCTCCATTGATTCCATCTCAGCCCCACTGGAGCGCATTAGAAGAATTGAAACTAGTTTGTCAAGTGACAGACGATGGTTATGAAAATTGGTAAATATTTTTCATATTATTCTCAGAGCTGTCAATTTTCCCGATTCAGCCCATCAGTGTTGGATTTCATAATGTTTACAGGGCATCTGGATTATGAATTTTTACTGCGATTTTCAAATATTGCTGCCCCCAAAGCAGAATATTTTGTATTATTCTGCAACGAGCACTCAGCAGACTGGAAATGTTCTGCAGTAAAAATTCCCATAATTGTGTTTTCTACCCCTTTGTTAAAATTCTTCTAGATTGTTCTGCAGTAGAACTGATTGTTCTGCAATGCATATCACAGATTTCAGCATGTTCTGCTTTGGGATTGCTGTCGTCATGATAATGATAAAAACTTAAAAAAAATGAAGAAAATTAACATTGAGTGTGTGTTGTTTTCCGCTGCCACTGTTTCTGTTCTTTAAGAAAGCAACCCTCCCCTTATACGAAAAAGATTTTTGTGACATCACACTATTTAGACCCTGTCTGACTCAATGTGGTACCATGCATGAACAGAAGTCAAAACCATCCAAATCGATGAACATATGCAAACCTGACTGCCCATTCACATTGAAAGATTTTTTTTATACATGTTAAATCATAAGACAGCTGGTATATAACTCAGTCACCCATATTTCACAGTGAAAAGTAAGGAAAATCGTAATCTGCACAGACCAGAAAATGTGGGATACAAGAAAGCAAAAAACCCCAGTTTACTATTAAAAATTGCCAATGGGCAGGAAATTGAGGGCTTCTGCAAATCTCAGACAATCTACTCTATAATATAAAATCACAAACTCGAAAAGGGCCTGTTTCTAAGCAACCGAAATTAGTGTGACGATTTTATGTTACGGAAGTGGGTGACGTTTTTGAGTGATGGAAATCTGTTACGTTTTTGTGTTACAGAAGTCTGTTACGATTTTGGGTCAAGTATTCATTTAACTCTAGCACATATCGGGACCCATTTGACCCATCGGGACCATGTTATCTGCATGTACCGAGAGGCTCCCACATCCTACAGCATTGCCCTTAGGCTGGAATTTAGATGACGAGCCCCCAAACCGGCTTTTCAGGGGGCCCCTCTGTAGTTAATTTATAGTGTGAAAAATCAAAAAGTGATAAGAATCATTGTGGCCCCTGTCAACCCTGCCCTTGTGGGGGGGGGGGGGGTCATGCCGAGAGGTATGTATATGTATAATATACATACAACAGCAGTGCTCCCAACACACAGGGTCGGGGTACCCGGGGGAGATTGCACATATACCTTCATGGGAAAGTTAAAAGTTTTCATTTTCAGGGACCCTTGATGGATCTCATTGTTTTCTTGCTGCTTTAACTTTAAAAATTTGCGATAGCGTAAGCACAAGATATATCCAGTCTGGGGCCCCCATAAAATTTGTGAATTCTGTCACGGGTAGTTGCGTGGGTGGGCCTGGATTTTATTCGTTGGTGAAATTAATACAAATGAAAATTTTTCATGGCACTCGCAGCAGGGGATGACTGACAAGCTTCCAAGTCGGGACCCCATGTTTACAGGTTTCATTTTGGGGGCCCTGGATGAATCTCATTCTTTTCTGTTGTAGAATTTGCAACAGCGGAAGGCTGAGATAAAGCCAGTCTGGATTCCCCACTAAAAATCTGCGTATTGTGTCCTCGCTACTGGATGTGGAGCCCTGGATTTTATTCATTGTAAAATTGATAAAAATGAAAAATTTTCATGGCCCCTCACAGGGGGGTGTCCGACAAGCTTCCAAGTCAGGGCTCCATGGAAATATTGACAGGTTCTAATTCGGGGCCCCTGGATGTCTCACATTGATTTTTGTTGTTTAACATTGTAACATTTGCAACACATCGGTAGCCCGAGATATATCCAGTGTGGGGCCCCTACTAAAATTCAGCAAATTGAATCTGGGGACCCCCATGGGGAAGTTTTCTGGGGGTACTTGATGAATCTCATTTGTTTTTTGTTGCTTTATTATTATTTTTATTAAAATTTGCTACTTCAGTAAGCTGGTGCTTTCACACGTCCTTTTCCATAGCACACTGATGAAGTGGGACGAAATAAACAAGATATGCTGTGAAGAGAAGTGGGGAGGGGGCGGGTTGGCCGTCAAAGGTGGCAGTAAATAAATATGATGAGTCCAGTAAATATGTAAACGTGAATGACAAAGTTGGTCCTTGTGCCAAAAAAACCAAAAATCAAATCGGTAAACATCAGAAATTCAAGAAACCATCGTTGAAAAAGAGAAAAAAAGGTATTTTTCTTCAAAATAGCCAGATAGTAAATGATTACAAAAATGACTGAAATGTACCATAAAATATGGATCATATATGGTCGATATGGGTCACCTTATACTTTGCATATTATGAATGCTATGTTGGTTCTTGTTATTTGACCTTAAAAAAATTTAAATACTTAATGTATGTTTGTCAGATTTTTAAGGAAATGTAGGATTTTTACCTTCTGAAGATTTGCAGGGCTGTATCCTGTATTTTCATTGCACATGGTAATAAATCAGTATAGAGAGATTTCATACCATATTAAATATTATATACTTTGTATTTACAATCTTTTTTTTTTTCAACTCGTAGCTTTGCATACCATCATGTAGCATGTTGCAATGGATAATTTTGATTAGATAGCCAAATCATTTTCTATTTCTTTATACAGATTTCCCTCCATGGGTGTAAATTATTGGTTTTTTTTTTCTTTTCTTTCAGGGAGGAAATTGCAGCTGCATTGAATTGCAAGTCTGCTGAAGGTTTGTTTCTTTTTGTACTTTTTCTGCCAATTTATGTATAGCAAATCATAAATAAATTGAATTTTTTTTTTGCATGTATTTTGTATTTTATAATAGTTTTTATTACTTTTTTGCATAATCTCCAGATTTTAAATTACCTAATGAATTGGGAGTTTTTTAACCCCTTCCTCGAAAAAAAAAAATCCCTTCGATGCACATAAAGCAATTGTGCACATGCTCTCATGCATCAGTGTTCCATTGCTATTTTTCTAATGCCTCTTTAAGTGGTTCAAAGACATGGTAGTCCCAGGGGAATAAACCTAGGATTACCTGAACTGTGGAGAGGCTGTTCCAGAGCTCACCAGACCAATGAACAGCTTTAGCTTTTCAGTTGCTAATGTTACAGTGTGGCCTTTCATTGTCATGGAGAGCAATGACATGGGGAACCTACCTAGCAGACACTTTCCGTACTCCAGGGTCCAGGCTATTCTTCTCTTATAACTTCTCTTATAGCTGATATTATGCGGATTGTTTATAACATTTTTGATAGTTTTGAAAGTCCATCTACTTTTATAATTTTGTGAAGAGCACAAATGCTTTTTACAGTGATGTTTGACTTTTGTGGGACTCGTTTTCTACCGCATTACATTTTGCTGAATTTTTTTATGCCAGTCATACTCTGAGCTTCTTCCCTGAACTGTGCATGGAGTCCCCTCCTAATTTTAGACAATTTTACGCCTTCTTGAGCCAGGAAAGGTATAATAATAAGCTACAAATACATGTACCTCTTGCTTGTTTTCAGTTTATTCCATGTGATAATTGTTTTTAGTGATAATTGAGTACATCTGGTAGTTTTATGAAAGAAGTGATGTTGCATCTCTGAGTGTTTACCTTTTAATGATTTTTCCCCCTTTCAGAAACAGAAAAACACTTCCATCAATTCTATGTGGATGGAAATTTGGGGAAAGGTATTTTTTTGTTTTACCTATTTTTTAATTCCTTTTCTTTAATTCTTCGAAAACTATCAAACATCTGTTAAAACCAAATTCAACATTTTTTATTGATTTGAACATAACTCAGAGCGCCTAAATGTAAGGTGTATTATAAATGTATTATCATTATTGTTATTTATATACATATGATTTATTTAACATAATTGCAAATGAACTCCAGTGATCTTGTCTAGTGCCTTAGTGGTGCAGTGGTAAGATGCTCGTCTTCCGAACTTTCTTAAAGGTTACAGTAAAAAGTCCACGGGTTTAATTCCGGGTGAGAACTTCGAAAACAAGTTCTTTACCTTGAAAATCGATACCATCTATCTCATCCATCTGCATCTGTAGGAAAGTGTCATATAGCAACAGACCTGCCAACTCTCCGGATTTAGGCGGGAGACTCTGGATTTTTCATCATTCCTCCTGCTCTCCAGATTTTGGCAGAAAATTAGATTGTATGTGAGCTTTCACATTGTTGTGAAGTCAATAACTGTCGTCGTCGTTAGGGAAAACACCCATAGAGGACAGCCGTGGTCATTTCCATCAAGCAGCTGTAAAAAAAGTCTTGGTGACCGCATTTAAACAAGGCTTTGTTTACGTAGCGTTTATCAGCAATCATTTATCAGGGGCATGGCCTTGGTTGCCAAAATTCCTGTATAATCGTTATTGTATTCCATTAACAGCCGTGTGGTAAACACAAGTTTTTTCGTTAGCAGCTTTGTATTTTGAAGTTTTTAAATTTTTTCCTCCGATTAAAAATGTCTAGGAAGAAAATGTAAAACTTAAAGCTATATAAAGCTTTTAAGAGCTCATATACCCAAGATAATCACTGATAGCATCCATGGAAGGAAACACTTATGTTTTATTAGCAGTATGTATAGGTGTGATTTCTCTATTCTGCATGGAAAGAATGCTCAGGGACAATGCAGAACCTGCCTTGGGGGATGGGAGAATAGAACTTTTTCTTAATTGATTTTAAAAAAAAATTCAAAAATTTATTTATTTTGATTGAGTCTATGAGTGCCAGAGGGGTATCCCCCTCAGGATAATCTCCGGATTTCTGGATTCCAAAAATTGGCACGTCTGTAGCGATATGACCAGAGTTGTTGTGGGATAAAGTAGTATTAAAGTAAGTGGTCATGTCTTATGCTAATAGCAGGGTTGGTAAAAAAAGTTTTTTTTTGTTTTGGTTTTTTAAAAACACCAAAAAACTGAATTTTTTTTGGTTAAACCAGGTTTTTTGCTTTCAATAGCATTTACATTAGAAACAAGATTTCTAAAAAATCATTCAAACTTCTAGTAATTAATTAAAATAAAATATTTATTAATTTATTTAACACAATTCCCATATTAATTAATTATTTATTAATTTATAAATATTTCTTAAATTTTAATAAAAGCCAGTTTTTGCAATTTAGTTATTTTATAGCTTTACTCAAGGAAATATTTTGTGTTTGAGAATTCTCTTAATGTTATTATTAACCATATATAATAAAGATGTTTACCCTAGTTACTCTTTCAATATGCTTAATTAGGACTGTATTTTGCAAAAACACCATGAAGAAAAACTAGGCAAATATAATGTTTTTAATGAAGCATAATTAATGCAGATTAATTAGCAATGATTTGCAATATGCAGGGTAATTATAACTAAAGTTCTGATTTCAAAACACTTTAAAATTAAAACACTGATGAGAATGACTTGAAAATTTGCACAAATGTTCCTGAGGGAATGGAATTTTGTATGGCGAAGGGGGGGGGGAAATATTTAAAAATGTAAAATAGATGACACTGTACTCATCCAGCACATGGGAAATTCGCTTGCAGAATGGATATGATAGCCAGTCAAGGCAAAATGATAATGCAATTAGCGTGGCATGATTTCATAATTCATGGAAACATCAAAAAAGGGAAGTCACCTGAACAAATAACTACAACTTGCGCAAGAAATGTTAAATATGTTGTCCACCGTGTTCTGACTGTGATATATAAGTGTAAAAATGTTTGTTCAACTATGGATAAGAGTATTATATGGTAATGATGTGTGGATGTGCTTTCAATTCACTAAAGTTTGCAATCTGACCACTACACATGACATTTTGGAATATCCCCAAAGCCAAATTTTCAAGAGTTATAGTAGCGTATTCACATTGTATTCAGATGAACATGGTAGCCAGGTGTCATATCATGTTATTGTCAAAATGGTTTTTCAGCAACTGCTTCACTGGTGCAATGTACATTTTGATAAAAGTTGTGGACAAATCGAAAAAAAATTTAGGCACAAAAACAATTTTCTAGTCACCTTGGCATCTGTCCAGACCTGCTATTCACACACTGATGTGGCTGAAAGGCCAAAATCATATGGTTGCACAAAATAAATTATACTGCTGGCGAAGTACAGCATCATCTACTTGTACATTAAAAAAAAATTTTCTTTCGCCCAAAAGGAAATTCCCTTGCTTCATGCAATGGATCCATGCAAATTTTCAAGCCATTCCGGCCAGCAGTTCTTATTTGTGTTTTGGAATCGGAACTTTAATTATAATCACCCTGTATATAGCTGATTATTTTTCATAAATCACTACTGTACGTCCTAACCAAACAGTGACCCAGTCCATATTCCAAGGAATTTCTAACTGAAATTATTTGGATGGATCACCAGCCACTTCACGAACTGGGCTTTTACTACTGTCCAGTAGAACCTTGATTAACTGGGGGTAATGTTGAAAATATGTGAAACAATAATAATTCAATATTATGCTTGTTGGCAATATACAGTATGAGATGTGCTGCTTTTTATGAAATGAAAATTTGTGTGAGGTAAATGTAACCACTAGTACACTGGTCCTTGTCTTTTAGGAGCAGCTGGTGTTTTCTGGATTATAAGACCACCTCCTGCCCTTAGCATGAGTGAAGTCACTGCTGTTGTTGTTTCTTTGTGAAGGAAAAAAAAAACTAAGATAAATACACCACCACCACATGTGTGATGCAATCCTCATTCATGAATTTGCTCAAGATAGAGCATTAGAATGTAGTGCAAAGTTAGAAAATGCAGTAAGAATGAAAAATTTTGATACTGTATATAATTTTCAGCAACAAAGATACTTAATATGAAAGTAAATTTATCTTCAGGCCACTTTTATGTGATTTTTTGAAAAAAAAACCACTTGGTTAAAACTAATGTGGTTTAAATCAAACCACCCTGGCCAATAGTTTTAAGCATTGATGGTTTGTGTTTGCTGAACGTGTTTTTTAATATCCTTATGCAGCGTTAGTGTTATTGGGTTTTTAGTTACTGAAGTTTCTGTAAGACTAAAAACCTAATTAGCTTCCATTTCCGTTAGAAGGTTGGTTGAAAACCTCAAAAACTCAGCTTCATCACTTATAAGGAAAAATCATTTGTTCGAGATACTAGTAATCCAAATCAGTAATAATTTGAGATGAAGAAAAGTGAAGTGTCTCAGTAAGGTTCAGAATTCTCTGTTACCCTTTAAACTATAATCAGAAACCATTTAAAAGAACTATGAAAAGAACATCGGTAGAATGTTGTTGAAACCTACTTTACCTAATATTGATGGGATAGTTTAATAATAATGTGTTATGGTAATGGTTATATGGTTAATGGTTTTTATAATGCAGAGGGTCCAGTCAGTGGAACCATGATTTCAAAAAAAGGTGAAGATTTCACTAAGGACAATAGTTTTTTTTTAATTTGTGGTTAAAATTTTGCTATTTCGGTTTTATTTTATCTTTCAGAAAAAATTGCTATGGCAAAAATTGTTTGACAGTTTTGAGATAGATAAGCTATACTGTATTTAGAGTGTGTCAAAAATTTTATAAGGTGTTGAAATATTTTGTGTTTACTTTATACATCATTTGCATAATTTTAATTATTTATATGTTTATATAAGTGATTGAAAATTTACTTTTTCTAGTTATTCGGTCATCGATAGAACCATATGAAATTGCTGATCACACTGCAGATTTCACTGGTGAGAGTTTTTACTTTGTATGATTTGCATATAAATATTGTTTAATTTCGTACACAATCGATTTTGAATTGGTAAACTCTTATCATTTGATTTGGAGTTTAAAAATTATTCTGTTTTAGAGTTACTGTACTTTTTGAGCTTCCGGCTATAAATAGCTGTGTTAAATGTTTTCATATATAAATAGACTTTCCTAGTTAATGTTTATGCTAATTTTTTTAATGAATGCAATTTCTCTCCCGTAACTATTAGAGAGTATGGGGTCGGAGGGGGGGGGGGGGTAAAATGGTCATAAAAAGAGGTGTTTTCATCTTTGAAGAGGTATAACAGGGGTGCAAGAGCTGCGCCAAACTGCGCCGAAACGGTTCTCTTGCTACACGGTGCGCCATGGCGCCGAATCCCTGCGCATTTGCGCCAATTCTTGTTTGTGGTCCACTAATGCACTGTTGTACGTCAAATACCCTTAATTTAGGAAAAAGAAACATGAAAATTTTGATCACGGGACGCGTTCTTTCCGAGACACGGAAAAAGATACGGGGGGCGGGAGAAACTTCTTTTTTTTTCACTTCCCACCATCTACCACAATCGCGTTATCTCGTGACCTTGGAAAGTAGTTATACTACCTTGAAGTATTAAGTCCTGTACTGTTATTGGTATAACCGGCGGGCTATCAAAGTCCTTGAATGAATATGCCAAATTCTCCGATTTCGGAGACCGTTTTTTCTCCTGCTGGTTATAGGTTATATACTGAAAATAACAGTAATTTCGCGGCTGCCAACCGGTGTTTAGAGACGGCATACATCGAAAAGGGGATTGGTTTACTCGTTTAAATTACCGAAATTTTTCGGAGATCTTTGGGAAAAAATAGGATCTGTAAAAACTCCAGCTAATATATTCATAGTTTTGTCATCTAGCCACTATGAGGTCGTGTGGTAACGTCGGCGGTTGCCGATCGTAACAATTTCACATCGCGAAAAACCGGATTTGGTGAACAGGGCCGGCTCGAGGGAAAAAATTTTCTACCCATGCAGAACCTTTTTTTGGCGCTACTGACCACGTTTTTTTGGTCGACAAACCTTTTTCCACCCTTTCAACTCCATTGGGCACCCTTCCTTGAGCGGCGCCCAATATGGCCGCACGGTCCGCCACTGCATTGGTGGGGGAGGGGCATGCTCTTAACAATAGTCAGAGGAAGGAGTTTGTATTAGGAGCATGCTCATTTTACATAACTTCTGTGAGATACCTATTATATATTAATGTCCTACCTTTCCAAAACATGTTGTTGGAGAGAATGAAATGTTTGCACCCTTTCTTGTTTTTTGCACTCCCTCTCGTGCATTGCTGGGATGGTACATTACTCCCTCACGTATTGCTGGAATGTTGTTTAACATTGTATCACCAACAGAACTATTGATTATGTGTGATGAATGGGTTGCACTACAATGCAAATAATTACAAGAAGTGAAATCAGTTCAGAGAATAGAGAGATAGATATTGGGTAGACATATTCAAACTTTGTAACTTTGAAAGCAGCCCAAAGTTCAAAATTTTGCCAGTTTTGGTGAAGGCTTTTTTATCTTCAGCATATGGTAACGCAGACAGTGAAAGAGAGTTCATTGTTAACAAATAAAGAAAGTCTGTTTGAACATTGAAAAATCTGTCCATCCAATGCTTTAATGGAATAAGACATACACAATCTTATGTTCAAGGGCATAAAAAATTGGAAAAAAATTGTCATTGAGATACTGTACTTCTGAAAGCGACTCATGATTCGTAATCTATTAACATGCTATTTTAGGTTGAGAAATTGTTTAAGTTTATTATATTCTGCACACACTTTTTTTTGCTATATCAGGATGAATAAGATTTTGGTGTTCAAGCTGCAGAAATTCTTGCTGTCTAGGTTTTCAGTATGCATGTTGCTTAATTTGAGTCTAATAATTTTTATTCATCATTTCACTAATGTATGTTTTATTAGTGACAGATAAGATAATTCAGAAAAAATTTTAATGAATTTTAATTTGTGAATGAAATTTATTTAGAATTATTTGTTCCAACCATTTTTGGCAAAACTATGGGCATTTCACAGAAAAATTACTACTTATATCGCAGATATAGTTTGTGTTTAGTTCTGCTCCATTTTCAAAATTTCTGCTCCAAAAATGAAATTTGCTGCTCCAAAATGGATGAGGGGCACTTGCACCCCTGGTATAACCATATGAATTTTTCAAAACTAAGATATCTTTTGGCTGATATTTTACATTACATTCGTAGAGAGAAGATTAGTACATTTTTCAAAAATATTTTTTGAGTGTAACAGTTTTTTTTTCAGCAACTTTTTAGACCTCACTTTTATGACCACTTTACCCCATGGGGTGGGGTAAAATGAGTAGTGCATGGGGTAAAATGGTCATACCAAATAATAATGAAATTTTAAGAAAACAATCAGTGGGCATTGAAATTTTATTTAACACATTTCTCAAACAATCATTTTCTACTTTTAAATTTATAACTTTTAATGTACTCTATGATTAAAACTTGGCTTCATTAGGATCTTCAAATACAACTGATCCCTTATTTCATTTATGTCCTCATTTTCTGAAAAGGTATAAAAATTCATTATTTATATAGGCTTTTACAAGATATTCAACAGATAATAAATCCTTATTAATCACTTGTCTGATCATTTGCATAATTGATTTTTGTTCTCTTCATAATAAACCAGCACCCCACACACACAGCCTTCTGACATCTTTCATAAAGTTTGAATAGTTATAGATTTGCCTCAGATCTTCAGGAAATTTTTTCTTTGGCTATGGGAGTTTAATGAAATTTTCGCATATTTCTATTTTGTGGCAGTCAAAATTCAACTATTTCCCTTAATTAAGGTTTCTCCTGTGCCATTCTGAACATGTTTTCATTTTGCCTTTGAGTTCTGTATTACCCTTTCGTTTACAGCTGAGATTAACGAGGGCAAGGTAGTCAGTATATAGCTTGTTTCAAGTCTTTCATCAGACACAAAACTGATATTAGCTAATCTTGACACTTCTTCAACTTCTATGTTCAAGTCAGCCATTCATGAAGTTGATTCTGTATCTTTATTTTACTTGGTCGTGAATTGTGAACATCTACAAAAGAGTGAGGGTTGTTCACATTGAGCAAGAGATTTCAAGCCTTCAATACCACTCTCCTTTGCATGTCAACCATGATTTTCTTCTACAATCTTTTTTTCTTGACTTGTTAATGATCCATCTTCTTTAAGAGTGATATGGAATCTTCAACTCGTGTTCTTGCAGCTCACATGATACTCTGATGCTCTTCCCAACAGCTAGCAATACTAATGGAAGGATGTCAGAGTACTGTTGTATATTCTTCTCACATATAGGTTCAAACACCTACTTTCCAAGCACACGTTTGCTCTGGAAAAGAAAAAAAATGAACTGTCAAAGTAAATTAAGTAAAAAAAAACTATCAAGCAAAAAAAATTCTTAAAAGTTCAATTGTATGTTAGGCAAAATAGCTCCTAACAACTAAGTGTTAGCTAAGTCTAATGTTATGACCACTTTACCCCACATTGTTTAATTTACTATAAAATATGAAATATAATGATTATAACTTACCAATGAATAAAATAATGTTCTTGAGACACTACTGGAGTGCCCTGCACAGCCAATCTATAAAAAGTTTGAGAAACTAAAATGGTAGAGAGAAGTTATTCAGGCACTCAGAGAATGGAACCCGAGCTTGAACAATAAGAAAAACTGTTTATTGCCACTAAAATGTTGCTTGGCATAAAATTTTAAGTGAAAAACTTTGCTGCTGGCAAGTGAAAGTTAAAACAGAAATTTGGTAGCAATATCAATTGAAATTCTGAAGTTATGCTATTTTATGTTCAGTGTGACCATTTTACCCCACCTGACCCTAAGCAGATACGTGCTCCTTGAATGGAGGGGGGTTGTCAAAGGATGTGTATAGTGACCTATGGGGGGGGGGGATACCTGCCTCCTACCTATGTGAATAATACAATCTTTCCACTTCCATTGCCACCCCTTCCCCCATATTTCATGATTTTCATTGAATTTCAAATGAGTTGGTATTCTCTGACAACAAATTTCCCTTGTAGGGAAATGACCATTACAAATCTCTGCTGGGTGCAATGTACAGCTGTGATAGAATCAGAGAAGTTTATTGCGATTTGTAAAGCATTCAAAAATCATTTCTATTTTTCTAATTGTAAATGTTGAAATTATAATGTAATATAGTAAAACCTCCCAACAACGGCCGCTAACGGGACTGTGAAAATATGACCACTATTGGGAATGGGCATTTTATGGGCATTCTGAAGGACCTAGTTGTGGCCAAGTTAATCAATCTACAGCACTATTTTGGCTTGCTGTGCTGAGATAGAACACAACAGAGACGGCTTGCTGAGAAAAACGGATATGCACCAAAACAGTGTACCAGCAACCCCCAAATAGTTCTTTTATTCCCTTCCATTATCAACTGGACTAGGGGTTCTCAAACTGGTCACCATGGTGCCCTGGTGTGCTGCTCACTTTGGCCAGGGGCACCGCTGAGCAGCAGCTCAACAAAGGTTTTCAGAGATTCTTTGTTAAACTTCTCTGGGGAGTCGCATATGGAAAAATGTTTGAGAATCCCAGAAGTAGGCCATACATGCTCAACCCATGACACATTTAAAAATCACTTAAATGACCCGTTTTCCCTCTCCGCTACTTTCAATTTACCCATTTAGCATTTGTATCCAAGAAAAGAAAGCTACATATTTGTCTCCCCGTAGAGTTTGGAGGGAAAAACTCCCTTTTGAAAATCAGCTTGATAATTATTTTTCTCACAGCAATATGCATTTTTTTTTTCCAATTCCATGTTCAGTGGCTGTTGTTTAGAAGTTTTCTGCAATATTTTCTATGAGACCTGTTCGGTTCGAACAAAATTTGGCTGCTGTTTGGAGATTATGGTTGTTCAGAGGTGGCCGTAAGAGGAGGTTTACTGTATACAATTGTTGCATGAAAAATAAAACATAGCAAAAAGTTTTTCTCATATTTTTTATTATATTCATAAAGAAATGACTGGTATTACTATATTGTCACAAAATGTTGAATCCAAGCTGAGAATAACTATTGAAGTTATGTGGAATTTAATAAAGTGTTCTTAACATTTGAAAACCATTGCAATACCATGCTTAGCACTGAAGTCCCTACCTGGATGTTACATCTTACCAATGGGCAGCAAATGATCATAGGGGAAGATGCTCCTATTGTAAAGTCAATTTTTCTAATTGTACTGGCTGATTAGAAATGCACATGGAAGACAATTTGTGGTATTTAATATGTTTAAAATTTGCCATGCGTTAAAGACTGATTTTTCATCAATTCATGATTGTTTTCAGAAATTATTAAAGGATCATTTTTCAAATATTTTAGTTGATAGCGATCCTCCAGAAACTTCATGTGAAAATTTACCAGAATTGGTTTACAAAGAAACTGGATATATGCCTCGCCGAGGAGAATTTATGGAACAAGTGAGTATCAAAATTGTAGTTTCCCCTCTTAAAAACATTCATTTTTGAATCAATTATTGTGTGACCCAGTAATTATATGACTGACTTTTATAAAATTATTTACAATCACTTTTTTTGTTAAATAAAATTACAATAATGAAGCTTCTATGTTATAAAATACAAGTTTTGTCAAAATAATACAGTCAAACCTGCTTATAACGAAGTCAGAAGAAATATTAGTTGTACGTGAAGTTTGTTTTACTATACTGCTTCATAAGCATAGGTAAACAATGTGTGAAATTCATAGGAAGTGGAAAAACATTTATTTGTGAAAATTTGTAATATTCATATTCCTTGCAAGTGAGTGACTGTATATATAAGTTTTGGTCATCTAATGATACATGATCAGTTCAAGATGATATTATTCTTAGCTTTTTCTAAGGCATGGTATTTAGGAATACCACTAATAAGTGGTGTTTCTAAATACTAAGAAGTTGTGAAAAAAATTTAGAAATAACACTTCTTAGTGGTATTTATAAATTTGTTTTCAACTCTAACTTCGTAAATATGTTAGGGATATGCATACACATACACTCGTGTAACACGTTGCGACATGTAAAAATTCGCAGGGCTCTCACTCGTTTTACTTTTCCTACTTTTTGGTAAAATGCCCTACTTTTGTCCTACTTTCTAGTTTTTGTCCTACTTTTTTACCAAATCCTATCGACAACATTTGTGTAATTGATTTTAATTGAGCAGGAAATTATTGATATATTGCCAAATATTACAAATGTTGGAAAATGCAATTAATGATTCTGCCAAAGCAGAAATTGTATAATTTTTAAGGTAATTTAGAGGGGGGGTGTGGTATGTGGACCATTTGATTAATTTTTCATTTGCTTAGTTTGAGGGTTCAACAAGTATAATAGTCATTAAAAACTTCTGTCTGGATGGAAAAATAATTTTGTATTTATTACTTCGTGGTCTTGGACAGTAACTTTCATCATTCAAAATTATGGTGCAAATAGGTGAAACAACAGTTTGCATTTAAAAAGCAGTTGGATAAAATAGGCCTATTCTAGGTTTGGTGATTCTGATGCTACCCAATAGCATTCAATTGCTGTATCTGTATTTTTAAGGCATGAACAGGCATAAACAATATTTACAACGCTCAGCAAAGAGCTAGAAATGGAAGTGCTTCATTTGTCAAAAATTATTACACTAGCATTGAACAGTAAAATGTGAACAAAACAGAAAAATTTAAAAAATGATGAGCAACACAGTAAAACTATCTGGTTCACCTTGCCTTATATACGTCGGATCTTGTAATTTACATATTTTTTGCATTGTGCTTTTGAAACTGGTCTAGAAGGTGCGTCATTCTTAAAAAATGTATGTCTTCTAAATTTGCTGTGCCTTGTCGAAGAGAGTTGACAAGCTCGTCACTTTGGAAGACTCCAAAAAAGAATGTAATATATATGAGGAGAGACAGCAAAGAATTATCTGTGGTTGCTATTGCACTGTTTTGGCCAAAAATTGGTTTTGTAACCAAGTCATTTGTCATTTTGTTTTGGCTTGACTGAAATAGTGCTAGGGGGAAAAAAAAGTTAATTCAAAATTAAAATTTTTTTTTTAAATTATTTAACATTTTTTTTGCAAAAAAAAAAATTTTTTTTAGGGATTTTTTTCCCATTATGCTATGATTATGTTGTCTAAGGGGGTTACCCTCCCCCTATCCTACTTTTTTGTCCTGCGTTTTCCTACTTTTTCTCATTTTTTGAGTGGGAGTCCTGAATTCGTTAGGAATTCCTCTGAGGAATGTGTATGAGATGCATGTCCGGTTAAAGTAGTAGTAGTTGTGGTATTTATAAATACTCTGCTATGTGAAAACTAACAAACTAAGATACTAGTAGAAATATGATAGTTTAACTGACAAAGATATAAACTGTGGAATCATTATTGTGATCACTTCTTATTTTTGACACCAATCATGTTCAGCTAATTAAATAAGGCAATATTTTTTCCCAAAAAATTGAGCTTAAAAATCTTGTACACAGATGAATTATAATATTGTTATTATATTAATAAAGCAATGACTCATATATTACTATATTGTCACAATGTTGAATCCAATCTAAGAAAAACTATGAAGTTATGTGGAATTTACTAAAGTATTCGTAACATTTGAAAAACATTGCAATACCATGCTTTGCACTGAAGCTCCTACCTGGATGTATTATTGTAAAGCAGATTAAATTTATATAGAATACAATGAACTTCTCCTTAACACCATAAAAAAAAAATACAAGAAAAAAAAAGAGTTCTATGTGATAGACATTAAAACATAATCATTTCAGGACCAGCAATATGACTGTGAGGCTGAGGATGAACTACAAGACGTGCTGGCATTTGAAGATGACGATAAGCTTTATTCAGGTATATATTTTTTTCACATTTCTTTTATTTCAAACATTTTTCTGAGGAAAGTCATCTTATTAAAAATTTAGCTCATATATTTTTATGTTTATAGTTTTTTTTTTCATGGTTACTCAACAAATATAAAACTATTAGCTAGAGAAATCAGAAAATTTAGGCAGCAGCTAAATTTTTTAGTAGCCAAGCATATTTTTTTCTAGATAAATTATCTGAAATAATGTCAGGGTACCCAGTGACCTGGAAAGTCAGAGAAAATGTAAAATATTTGGCAAAAGTCAGAAAAATATTTAAGTCAGGGAAAAGTTCCGCGACGTGGAAAAAACTAAAACTTGAAAACCAAAAATTTGAAAGGTTAAGATTTTGAATTATATTTCTTTCTTCAGGAGTTTATTTAGTTAAAAAGTCGAGGAAATGATCATTGAGATTTTGCTGGGAACCCTGGAGATTGTTTTTTCTATTTGTCCAGGAGTAGGCAATTTTTTTTCTATTTGATTTTTTTTCCTCCTTTTCCATGTTGGTTCAGATGGGCATAATTCCCAAAAATTTTGTGGTGTTTTCAGATTCCAAGTGTGTGTGAATACTAAATGTACTAAATATATGGAAGGCAGCAATCACTAACCTCACTGACCCTTATCAAAACGAATGAAATGAGCAGAAATTTTCTATACTCTTGACTTTTGTAATACAACTGTAGAAACTAGTTCTCTTTTCTACATCCCCTATATTAGTCGTTTTTAAAAGGTTTCTCGCTGGATGTGTTTTAGAATAAAGCATAAATTCTGAGATGAAAATATAAGGAGCTACAGCATCCAGTCTGGGTTTTTTGGTTTCCTATGTGTTTGACCAAGGTTGTACTTGAGTAACTGCTAGATAGAAAACACGCCCCCTATATTCATTGCACTCCTGTGTTATCATTCATGTTTTTGGGTTTTATAAAAAAAGATATGTTTTATTAAGAACATTATTATGTTTACAGGCAACCTGCTTGATGACGGAAATGGTTGTTATTCATATTTATTGTTAACCATTTTTTCTAAACGAAAGAAAACTACCTGATTGCAGAGGTTTAAAAACCATCAAATTTTAAATATTTCACCTTTGTGAAGTAAGTTAAGATTCTCTGAACTTGTTTCATAAAAGTAAATTCAAAGTTAAATTTTTTTTTCATTTATCAATTAATGTCACTATCAAAAATATGCCAAAAACTATTTTTGCCTGGGCAGTTTTTTCCATGGTTTGTACCATTATAGCAAAAACTTGCCAGTTTTGTAGGCCTATTCGCGGCTCACTCAACAGAATGGGAAAAAATAAGTTATTTTCTGATACACACACATTATAATGTATTTCATATAGTAAGAAATGTTTCGTGTTTGAATTATAGCTGTTTATACAAGAAAGAAGACAATGTTGTGTTATTATTGTATTGTCACTTTTCATTCCTAGCTCTGAGATTAAGTTTGATAGACATATACAGGGACAGAGTCTTTAAAAGGGACAAAGTTAAGAAGCTTCTCTGGGAATATGATCTAATAAAGAAGTTTGAAGCTTCAACCAGCAAATCTCAGCATGCAAAAGTAGACAAAGATGAAAGGTGATGCACAAATTTTTTGATTCTTTATTGCATGTTATAATGCAGCTTATAGATGAAATGCCTGCTTTTTTCCAACCAAAGTCGTATTTCTTGAATCAGCTATGTTTGATGATATTATTTGAAAATGGTGATTTGTAATTCCCCTCTCCCCTTCTTCAATTAATGGCTGTATGAAAAATTTTAATGTCTTATTATATTCAAAATATAGTATTTTTATTTATTTTTAGTGCTCTGAGAGAAAAATTGAAAATGTTCTGCCGATTTATGCCAGTTGCAGAGCATGAAGATTTCATTAGCAAAATGATTGGTAAATATTTTTTAAAAACGTGTGAAAATTCAAGAAATAATTTTGTTATAGATTATTTTGATTATAAAGTATTTGTTACTACTATATAATTTTCATGTTATTAAGTAAATTATATTTTTATTTTTGTCACAATGAAGTTTAATCAATCTCTTCTATTTATATGTATTCTATATAAAAGAAGCGAAGACTTGTTTCAGTAAATGTGTAAAGTTTATGCCAAATTTATGATTTAAAAAAAAAAATTGATTGATTACCTTAAGATTTACATTCATTTTGTTAATTTGTTATAGTCTATCTGAATATTTCATGAGACTCAAATGAATCTGTATTTATTCTTTTTTTTTGTATGATTCTTTCATCAATATTTAATAAAGAGGAGAAAAGGATTAAAGCCAGAATCAAAGAGCTTCAAGCTGAAATACAGAAACGTTCAAAAGGTAATTATATTATCAATTGTCATGCTATTTTATATTTTTTTAAATACAAATATCCAAATAATTTCGCATTTAAATCTGAAATGTTGGATGTCAATTGAATGTTATTCCTCCAAAAATGGTTTTTATTTTTTTGTGTGTGATTTGCATCTTATAACAATCATTTTGCCTAGTCATAATCTTTTCTCCAGTACTTTTTTAAAACAGTATACACTGGAGTATTCTGAACTATTCGACAAAGCTGGGTTGAAAGTGGCCAAAACTATTGAAATACGTTGAAATGCTTTTAAACTGATGTAGTAATAGTTTAAGCAATTTTCTTTTGTATTAAATTTCAAATTAAGATGGGTTTTTACTTTTAACAAAGCATCAGAAAACCTGTTTCAACTGTCCTGGTTGATATCAGTTTTGACCATTTTGAGTGGTTTAACTACTATAGATGACTTTCAATGGTCAAAAGAAAAAGCAACCAATTTTTCCATTATTAATTCTTAACGAGTAGTTTCTCACAGAATAGTCATAGTACCATGTTATCTTCTCACAGCATGCAAGGAGGATCTAGTGCCCTGAACACTGGATCAGAAAGGATGCAGAATTTACTGTTTCTCCCCTCGAAATTATGGAAGGATAATGCCAAAACAGACTGGCCCGGGTGGCAGAGTGAATTTTTGTTTCTAGTTGCAGCTCTGAAAACAGGTTCTACAACTGCTAGCCTATTTAAATTCAGTTAATTGTGTTAATATTATTTATTGATTATTATAATATAAAAATAATAGGAGCAACATTTAAAATTATTACTAAATCAGTTTCATATGACAAAATATTTAACCACATCTAGATACTAAAACCACTTTTAGCTAGTGTCCTGGTCAAAATGCCAACCCTCCTTCTGTTAGGTACAAATAATAGTATTGAATTTTATTCTGAAAAGGAACAGCTAACTAGGATTTCTTGATTGTCCAAAACCCAAAGTGAAAACCAATTACATTTTTCTCTTTTGATGTTATTAGTAGCATACTATTAGATAACAAGCAGTCAAGTAACTAAATCGAAAATCTGCCTATATAAAAGTACTATATGATTTTTTTGTGCTTAATGTTTTGTTGGCCACTTTGTCAAGCTGGTGGTTAAAGCAGAAAATCTATAATAAATTCATATATCAGTTGTATAACTTTACAATAACTTTTTCTTTTTTGAATTTCAGTGTTTTTAATCTATTTATAAATATTTTAACTTCATGTCATAAATCCATGTATGGCAGTGAGGTGAAGGTTTTGCACAGTTTAGGATATAAGGGTTCGGGCAATATGGTGAAAATATGTGTATATACTGTGATTTTTATGATAATGACCAAAACTTTACCAACTTTGATTTGTGTAGATAATTCTGAGATTTTGGATGTGTTTTTTACATGACTTGAATCCAATTTCATTGAAATGGATAGCAAATCTTTACTGAAAAATTAATTTATATACATTTAAATATTCATTCTTCATTTCTTCAGTCATTAATTTGAGTCATTAAGACAGTATCCATGTAGCTTCCTGGAGTGACCACCGATGGATGGAACCTTCATTTCCCACCCAACTCCTGTGGTTGAAAATTGTCGTACGGTGATATATGACCGGAGTTGGCGTGCGGTAAAGTAGTATCCATGTAGCTATCTTTTAATAATTAATCGAAAAAATTTAAAGTTTGAGTTTTTTTTGACCATTTGAAGTGGTCAAAACTAATATTGACTAGGCCAGTTTAAACTGGACAAAACTGGTACAACCCTGGCTGGAAGAGATCTTGCTCTGGGATAAGTCAAGCGACAGAGTTCTGGTACTTATTTCATTCAGTAATTTTTAAGGGAAAATCTGTTGAGATCACTTTTCCTTTTTGCTTCAGATTCAACGAAATCATTGGAAAAAAATCCAGCCAAAGGAAAACCAAAAGCAACTAAACCTAGGAAAGTGAGTGTGAATTTCTTTCTTCTTTTAAATAAAATAAGTTTTATGAATAAAAATTACATTATAGTAAATTTCTATAAAAATTGAACTATACACAAAAGTATGTATTATGGAAATAAGTATGAATTACTTCTACAGGGTGGGCAAAAAGTTCGTAGAAACTTTAAAAATTCATAAAAACCGGAAAAATAACCAAAATAAAAAACAGTTTGCAGGGTTAGCATCGCTAAGTCACAGGAATTTTTTTAACACAGGAAAAAAACTCATAAAATATCCAATAGGTGGATGTTTGCTGACATACACAAGTCAAAGAAAAGATACGCAAATAACAAACCGACTAATGCCTCCAAATTGTTTATTACAGCAGTATGTGTTCCACATGACCACCACCACAGGAGATAACACATTGCAGGCTAATTACAAATCCAGCAATGGCAGAGTGCAGCAGGTTCGTATGTATACATGACACCTCTTGGCGGATCGCATCTTTCAGTTCCAACATATTGGATGGATCAGATGGATACACAAGGGACCGTACTGCTCATACCAGCACCAACTATTGGCTGTTTTTTTAGTTATATTTTTACCTGTCTTAAAAAAATTCCTGTTACCCTGCGAACTTTTTATTTCAGTTATTTTTCCGGTTTTTGTGCATTTTTAAAGTTTCTATGGACAACCTGTTTTTTGCCCACCCTGTATTTGTATTGTGTGATATTACTTGTCAAAAAATCTATTGTGCTTGACAAAAAAAGAATTCATAATGAATTTAAAAATTGATTAAAAAAATTATCAAAAGTAAAATACAATCGTTTCTCAAAAACTTTTTTTTATAATTTTTTCTGAAACTATTGTGACCACATGCTTAGTTTAATTATCTCTAAATACATCCCACACATTTGAAAATTTATACATATCTGTGAGTTTCATTGGTGAATGTACCATCTTATATATTTATTCTATGAAATATATGTGACAAGCATGAGAATTATTCTCGGCGTGGTTAACATTCTAGTTTCGGTTATACTCTTGCTATGTCCAAGTTATAAAATTAAAACTTTTCTAGATGAGTGAATGTTAGTTTAACCTCTCCCAAACTAACATTCACTCATTTTTCTTCTCAAAGTCATGTAATGTGCAGAATTGGCATCTTTTTATGAAAGTGTTGCTTTGAAACCAGGTTCTAGAAATCCTGTTACTGTATGTAGTTTGTACTAAACAAAGCTTGTGATTGTAAAAAATGAACAAAAGTAACTTGTGAAGGATTTGAACCTTGGCATGTTATTGCCATCCTTCATATCTAAAGATAATTTTCATCAGCTTCTCCATACGACATCCCTTAGAGATTTTTCTTGTGATTGTGGAGTAAAAAATCTGGGAAAATCACCTAAGTATATATCATTTTAAGTTGTCTTGGGCTAAATTTGTTCAATACGAGTTCTGACGATTACAAAAATTTTCTCTGTTCTGTAAAATGTATTATCAGTTTCTTATTTCTTGTTCCTTCAGATTTCTCAGTGCTCATGACTATTTCATAGGCAGATACAAAGAGCAGGGTGGGGGGGGGGGGGAGGGCAATCTCCCTCCCTCTTTTAAAAAGTCTGTATCTGCTTATGAACTATTTGATAGTAAATTGCAAAAAATCATAATCATTGCAAAAAATTATTTAATATTTTTTTAAATAATATTATATTCCTATTCTTTCTTATGTGCCAGGATAAAAGTGAATGCAGAAATTCTTATACTTGTTCTGGTGTTCATGGTTATTATTCATTTATCTTTCCAAATAGGCTGCTTTATCTGCCTCGCCATCGAATTTGAAGTCAGCGCTTGCTACAGGGAGAAAAGAGTACATAATACCATCATTTGTTTATCTCTTCTCAAATTTTATGTCGTTATTATGTATCATATTTTTCAAAAGTTTAATTTTTTCTTGATGTTGAAAAAATGTACTTGTATATTTTTTAAGAGTTCGTTAAAAATTTGCAGTGAAAAAAAACATTTGAAGCAATACTAACAAGCTCATGAAATATTCAAATCTGAATTATAGAGCAATCACAGTGTTAAAAAAATGGCTGAAGAATATCTTTCATAAACACTGTAAATAAATCTGTTTCCCCTCTCCCTAAGCTATCAAGAAAGGCATTTATCCTGTTTGAACGCTCTTGTGTTTATCATTTTTGAAGTAATATTCAAAAAAGTTTGCAAAAGCATCGAAACAATAAACCAAGTTTGATTCACCATTCCTTAGCGGTTCCTCTATTACCAAAATGGTTAATATTAGTTGCATCCTCTGTGAAAATAAGAAATGAAAGTGATAAAATTGTTCTTTGCTTTGAGTAACAGCATCAATAAATGATTAAAATTATTTCTGTTTAAATAATGTTTGTAAATTTCCTCATTGGTGATAGTTGTAGCATTGAAGGGAAATCAATGGGGTATCAATAAAAATCAGGTATCAATTTGTTCAGATAAAATTTGAAGCAATTGAATTAAAAAATTATTAATTCAATTCAAATTAATTTTTTGACTGACAGAATGTTACACTTTATAATAGAACTTCCCATTCAATTATTCCCCTGTTAGCTGACAAAAATTTCAGTTCCATGGATGTTTGTTATCAGTCTGCTTTGGCATTAATTTTATTTGTCTGTCTACATTTGCAACATATATTGACACTTGTTGGCATAAGATTTCATGTTCTGATGTATTTGATAAACAATTGAAACTTTCTGAGGTGTGTAACTACGGTTTTCATGCATTTTCCCTATAATGTTTCCCTGATTGTTCAAAGTTTCATGACAGACATCAGAGTTGATGCCATTTAAGTCAGGACAGAAAATCATAATTCTTTTATTAATATTCATTTGAAGTTCTGCTACACATTACCAAAATCCCTTTCCTATCAGTGAGGGAAACATTAGGAGAAAATACGACTCCAAAACTTATGAAAATATCATGAAAATCTTCAGCTACTCATGTATTGTTATATAACTTGTTCTTATTTTTAAAACAGATGAGTTTCTTAATAAGAAATTTCTATTTCATAGAGTGAAAAGTGATGCAGCAATATCGTCGGATACAAAGTGTAAGTAGTAATTTGCAAAATTTTAGTAATCTAGATCAAGAAACATATATTCACTTCTCAATAATGACTTGAAAAGTTTACTTTGTGGCTAACTTCTTCGGCTAACAAAGAATTTTTCGTGATTTTTCTGACATAAACATAAAATTTTTATGTCAATTTTAATTAGTTGCCCTACCTTTGTTAGTTTTAAAAGATTTTCAACTCTTAAGGATTTTATTTTTCAAAAAAATTCACTCACTATGTCTCTCATTGCAGCTAAAGAATGTGCAGTTTCTGATAGTGCCAAAGAGTCTTCACCCATAAACTATATCAATTTCTTGTCTAAAGCAGAAAAAAGGGTAAATCTATTTGTTATTCAAGTGTTATTTTTTCTATTCTTTCAAACGGAGCACAACTCGGGTCTATCGCCATGGACAATTTACTACCTAGTGAGTTGTGCTGGGAGTGTGTGTGTACCTACCAGTCTGAGTGCTTATCTAGTGTTGTGTCTGATATATATATATATTTCAGTGTTGCTATCTATTTCAGAAGTGAAGTGTAATTATTGAATATTTGTACCGTTTGTAGTCCTATTGCTCTCTGTGATGAGACAATTCAAGTGTTATTGAATTTTTTGTATTTTTCACCATATGATTTTTATAATTTGACAAACGAATTTCCCAAATTACTGAAACCACATAGTTGCTGTAACTGTTGGCATTTATCTTAGTATTCTCTTCACGTTTGGTTAGTAATGAACAATTCAAATAAGTGGTCTGGAGATTTTTTTCCTAAATCTTCAGAGCTTCCATGTCTATACATTGTTCCTTTTTCACAATCCTCGAACCATATGGATAAGGTTGAACTCTACATCTGATTTGTCTTAACCTTCTTACCTGGATTGATAATCTATCTCGCCAAACCTATGGCATTGTATTTCTGCATTGACAAGATAGCTTGCCTTCTTAAAAGCCTCTTATTTTAACAATTATGAGACCAGTTATTTTGTAAAGCTTTTATAATAATTATTATTTTATAATTTTTATTATTTCTCCCACTGCACCTTACACATGCTGGATATTAACAAAAGCCCTTTTATGAAAAGATGTATTTTAAAAAGGGTTTAGTGATTTATAGAATGATATTAATGCAAGCTTATGAAATTAATTATGTTTAGAAAGAATCAAGAACTGAGACTGCAATCTAATTTTTATTCTTACGATTAAATCAGTTTCAATTATATTGGTAAGAAGGTGTCTTTATCACTGAGGCTGTGTTTTATTTGGCTTGTAATTACCAATAGCCTGGCATAAAAAAATGTTTTGATCAAAATTTGTTTCACTCAATTTTATATTCTTGTGAAAATATTGATTTCATGACTTGATTGCAGTATCTAGTAACACAATAACTCAAGGGAATAATGGTATTGCTCAAATAAATTTTAAAAAAAAGGTATTCAGTACATGAAACTACAATTTATATGCATATCGAAAGTGTAGCTATCTCAACTCTTTTATTTGTGAAAATAAACAAGTTCTGTTTCAAATCAAAATAATAAATACAGTGGACTCTCGCTAACCCGGCAAATATCAGACCAGGGTGTGTTGGATTATTGAAATCGCTGGATTACTAGAAGTCGAAACCATTCAAATAATATAAACTTCTGTGCACAGACATACAGTTACATGTTTTTCTCTTTATGCTCAAAACGCTGGATTACTGTATGGGCCAGATTAACGCATGGCTGGATTATTGAGTCTACTGTACAATTCTGCTAATCAGATTTATAAGTTTGCACACAAGGGTAATAATATATTTGTATGAATATGGTCGAACCTCACTGATGTAAAACTGAAGAAACCGGGGAATTATTCTGCTTCAACCAAATTTCTATGTTAATCTGATAAAATTTTGAAATATGTTGCGAACAAATGCATGTTTTTTATTATGTTTGCAGTTTTGTGGTTACTGAGGTTTGACTGCATCTTAATGAACCATGTTTCTTGGCCTGTATGCCACAGCTCTTACATTTTTAAAAACACAATTTTGTGGGCTTGCACACACACACTTAAATTCAAAAGATAACTGTTGAGAAAACATTATTATATAATATTCAAATACAAAAATGATTAAATTCCACTTCAACTATTCAAAAATGGTTCAGAGCATTTAGTATCAGTTTTAATACAAATATCTGTTTACAGAGTAGTCAAAAAATAATTATTATTTGAAGGCTTCATTTTTTTCCTTGAAAATGTGTGATAAACAGATGTGTGTTAGATAAGCCAAGAAATATGGCTATTTGTTACTGGATTTTCCACACATAATTTGAAGCGTGATTTCTGTTTGTTTTTTTCCTTCTGATTTTTATTTCTTTACCTTATTGCAGCTCTGTTCGAATCTCAGTATGGAGCCATCTTGTTACATTGCTTTGAAAACATCTTTTTTAAAAGTAGGTAAGAAATATAGTTAGGCGATTCTATAAGTATATGTTAAATCTTTGCCTTGATTAAGTTAGAATACCATAAAAAATGGTAATGCAAAAAACATTTGATTATATCCATTAACCACTTCACAAACTTTTGGCAACAAATTTAGATTATCTCTATTCGATAGTCATTTGGCAACAAATTTGGATTATCTCTATTCTATAGTCATTTGGCAACAAATTTGGATTATCTCTATTCTATAGTCATTTGGCAACAAATTTGGATTATCTCTATTTGACAATCATTTGGCCCACGGGCAATGGGTTGAGTACATGTATGGTCTTCTGTGAGTACCCTTCCAATTTCAATAATAATGAGAAAAACTGAAAATTAATGCAGGAAAAAAGAATGAAAAATAATCTAGCTTAAGTCTAGGAAGGGAAACTTTATCTGTATATTGGTGCATGTGTAAAATGTGCAACAATATTGTTTATGCTGGGAAAAATTAGTTCTGAGTAAATCAGTCAAACCGTGATTATGAGGATTTTGCTAACGCCATGTAAGTGGTATTAAGTATGAATATACAAGTAATTAGTTTATTTATAAGGGGTGATCAAATGAAAAGGTACGAAACGACACGGTGGGTACAAATGTAGACTTTATTAAAATATACACCATAGGCCTGAGCACAAGGATCCCACTGATGAACAAGCTGCAGGATTCCTTGTTCCCAGAATTCCTGTGGCCGTGACGAGACCCAGTCCTTCACAGCGTCCTTGAGTACGTCGTCCGAGTTGAAGCGCTTCCCTTTCAGGCGTTTCTTCAGTGGACCAAACACATGGAAATCGCAGGGCGACATGTCTCCGGACTGTAGGGCGGATGTTCCAACGGCTCCCACTTGAACTTGGCCAGTTCCATGTGTGTGTGTGTGTGTGTGACTTTGGAGACGTGTGGACGCGCGTTATCATGGAGCAGAACCACACCCTTCGTGAGCAGCCCTGGTCTTTTGTTCTTGATGGACCTGCGTAGGCGTCGGAGTGTCTCACAGTACACATCGGAGTTAATGGTTTTTCTGTGCTTGAGGAATTCCACAAGTAGCGGACGTTGAACGTCGAAAAAGACAATGAGCAACACCTTGCCTGCTGACGGCACGGCTTTGAACTTTTTAGGGGGAGGTGACGACACATGCTTCCACTGCATGCTGTCCCGCTTTGTCTCTGGCTCGTAGTGATGGCACCAGGTCTCATCACCTGTGACGATCCGCTCCATGAAAGCGGGGTCTTCCTGATACCGAAACAGATGTTGCAGTGCTAGCCCCATACGCAGTTCTTTTTGCTGGTCGGTGAGCTGCTTCGGAACCGAAGCGGCACACACCTTCCGATATCGCAACCTGTCGTGAACAATTGTCGACACGGTTCCATAGCTGACATCCACCTTCACTGCCAACATTCGCAATGTGACACGCCGATCACTTCTCACTAGGTCGTCCACCTTGTCGATGAGATCGCTCGTGATGACAGTGTTTGCTTGGCCTGGTCTCGGGTCATCACCCACACTCTCACGGCCTGCACGAAAACTGGCACTCCATTTTCTGACAGACTTGTCAGAGACTCATTCCTCCCCGTAAACTGTCGCCATCCGGCGATGAATAGCTGCCGGTTTCTCACCTTCCGCTGTCAGAAATCGGATAACACCTTGCTGCTCCTCAATTGTCGAATTTTTCAACACGAACGCCATCTTGTCCTCATACTTGTTCCTTATAGTAATTAGTTTTCTCAAATGAATTCCCCCTTTCCCGGCATATTTTTCTTTTTTACTCAAAAAATATATGTATCTCAGATCAGATACTCTGTCTCAAAATCATTTTTTCTCTCTAGTCAGTTTTGAGATAGAGAAGTTTCATTTTAATTGACCATTATCAATCACACTGCTGATTTTATATTGTATTTCGCTGGGCTTTAGTAAATTACAACCAAATCTTGTTACAGCATACCCAGATGCCGTGCAAGCCCCACTTAGCACCAGAAATTTCCAAAAAATTTCCAGAAAAAAACAAATATTTTTTATAAAGAAGGATTACACATTTCAATTGTGATTCGATTTCGCTACAAACTTGTTATACTGCCAGATTTCTGCAAAATAAATGGTGCCATTGAATCAGGATTCAACTGCGTTTCTGAATTAATTTTAAATGTAACATGGTTCGTACATTCCTTGAAAACCTTGAAAAGTCCTTGAAAAAAAAAGTTCATTTTCAAGACCTTGAAAATCCTTGAAAATCCATAAGAGTCCTTGAAAAAGAAATTTTTTTTTAAGAATTCTGTGAGAGTCCTTGAGAAATTTGTGTTTTCCGAAATAGTTTTCGCCACTTTTTTTTTTACTCCGTAAGTGACGTCCTTAAAAAAGTGCAAAGCACAGGGAAAAAGCCTTAGCAGCCAATAACGCTGGATAATTGGATTTAAAGCACGTTTTTCCCCCATTATTCTTAAGCCGGGTTTTCGTAGGAGCAGGTTTTCTGTGCCGCGTGCAAAGTGAATCGCCCAGTATGACACGGCGTCCACTCACCAATAATAAGAAAACAAGTTCAACTGTTTTCCTAGAGACCGCAACAAGCCTCATGGCAGTGGTTTACGTTGGGCGTGATTGGCCGACTGCTTCTGGAGGAGTCAAATGCGGTGTGCGCCACTTGTTTTACCGATCTTCTCTGCATTTTTATTTTCTTTCACTTCCCTTCATCGAGCTCGATGCTTCCCTTCAAACTGGAGCATGCAGATGACAGAGTAGCTGATGCGCCACGGTAGGAATATGCAAACGCGTAGTGTGATTATGTAACACGTTTCTGTCGACGCGAAATGATCCAGTTCGGTTCATGCGGCGCCAAAAACATATGTTGGAATGTTTTTTCCCTTTTTATTCTCTCTGCAAGTGGAACCGCTCGGCCCGACGCAATATGTAAATCGCCGGCGGCATGCTCTCACCCTCACGGGAGCTCGGCTTTATACTGTAGGCTGGGTTTTTTCCCACTTCTATATCTTCCTCTGATTACTGTCAACCATAGGCGGAGATTGACTTGGAAGTCTGGGGGGTGGGGCCACGATGACGATGTCAATTCATATATGCATTAGATCAGTCAACTTCACATTTCACGCTGGGCCCCCCCTCCTCCGCCCATGCTGTCAACAAAATATTTATTTAGGAGTGATGTGAAGCGCTTGTACAAGATTCTTTAAAGGAAGAAAACAAAAAATGAGTAGCAAGTGTGTGTACTTTTAATTACTTGTGGCTGAAAAATCCCTTCTATCAAGATTGGTTGCTGAGTGTGCCAGACAAAAATGCAAGCTGTGCTTCAATGGGTGAATCGGCGCTGAAATCCATTGAGCTTATATTACTGGAGGGAGTATGACGCAGGGCCATAACTAGGATTTTTGTATTGTCTTGCTGTGCCCACCAATTCGGAATTTGATAATTTTATAACGGTGTTCACTTAAAAATTGCCACCTGGGGCAGTTCCCCCCCCCCCACCCCCCGCATTCTAGTACCGGCACTGGTATTGGTATGACGTCAGTGGTCTACATCATTCCGTGGAAGATCACGTGACGCGTTGAATGTCGCGCATCTCCGTTATTTTCTAATGGCATCCATAGTTGTTTAAAGGAGTTTAAAACAATTAATGAAAGAAATAATTTCAGTATCGATGATATGATTCCAAAATTAATGAAAGAGATAGTTCCAGAATTAAAGAATTAATGAAAGAACAAATTTACAGAATTAATGAAAGAACAAATTTACAGAATTAATGAAAGATTATTCCAAAATTAATGAAAGATAATTACAAAATTAATAAAGCAATAATTCCAGAATTAATGAAATAATTTTAGAATCAATAAAAGAATTCAGCATTAATGAAAGAAAGAATTTCAGCATTAGTGAAAGAAAGAATTTCAGCATTAGTGAAAGAAACAAATCCAGAATTGATGAAAGCAATTATTCCAAAAGTAATGAAAGCAATTATTCCAGAATCGATGAAAAAATTCCAGAATTAATGAAAGAAATTATTCCAGCATTAACAAAAGAAATTTTTTCAGCATTAACGAAAGAAATTTTTTCAGCATTAACGAAAGAAATTTTTTCAGCATTAACGAAATAAATTTTTTCAGCATTAATGAAATAAATAAATTCAGAATTAATGAAATAAATAATTTAATCTTTATCTATCTTTAGAAGAGTTCTTTTTTTTAGTCTTTAAAAGAAAATTAATTGCAATATTTAGAGACGTTTCAATGAGGAAATTGACAGGCACGAACTGTGTTATTCAAAGTACCATATGTTTTGTATGATATATATGTGGCCTCCTTTATTCATTACGGATGATGTGAAATAAAGTATGTAGAAATGTAATCTTTGAAAGTGAAAGTTTTAATCAAAATTAAATATGTGCCTATTCATGTGAAAAATATGCGTTTGTAAAAAAAGTCCTTGAATTTTTTTTCGTTGCAAGAGTACGAACCATGTGTAAGATGCTTATGAATAATGTATAGATGTCTAAATTTTTTTTTTTTTCTTCCTTGAGGAAAGAAACGTGTTGAAGGAAAACGGCTCAGTGAGTGTAAGCAGCAAATTTCCCGAAGAAATGAGTGATAGAGTTCAACAAGTAGGCAAGTTCATGGAAAAGAGTGGTTGGATCAACCTTGGTTAATTTTAAAATGATATAATTGTCATATTTTTCTTCTTCTGTGTGTTGTGCATTAACTGTACAAAGTTGCGTGTACCGATTCGTCGTAAGTGTATGGACATAATTATTTCATTTTTGCACATAATATAGTTACTCATTCCTATTATATTTTACTATGTTGTTGATTTATAATTTCTGTAGATGGTTTAGATGAAATGTTGTTCTGAGTTATTATTTGTGCAATTATTTTATTATTATTCTTTTAAAAAGTTTGGTTTTTATTGCGTAAGAAAATTTTTTTTCCACTTCTGTGGTTAAGTTTACTTCCATACCTAGACTTGTATACTCGAATGTATGAATAAACTTCTATATCATATTCAAACATTACGCATGCATCGAGTCATGTTAAGACATTTAGTTTGTGCATTCCAGTGAGCCAGTATCCTGCAGCAGTTATGTGTACTTTATATGATTTATGATTTCTGTTAGGCAAGTGAATTTTCATGTTGATTTATTGCAATGAACTAAATAAATGTGTTAATTCTTTAATGTTATTCAGCATATGTGATTGCTTGCCCCCCCCCCCCACCCCAAAAAAAAGAAACAATTTCCCCTGGTTAATCGTGCCCTTAAAAATAGATATACTGCTTGGCCAAAAAAAGGGTGCAGTATATCGTACTGTAAGTGTTCTTACTATGCAGGCCTTGAAGGGAGTTTTATGATCTAGGGTTATTTCTGTTGGTCTTGTAGATGCTTGACAATACTGAATAGTAACTAAGTCACGTCTGCTCAGTATTTGAGCATATTTAATCATCAACTTTATTCATTGAGGAATGTTTGCTTCTTTGAAGGCGATAGCATGTTTAAATTACTGTGGAACTTCAGTTTGTGAGTGCAGATCTGCCAACTCTCCGGATTTAGGCGGGAGACTCTGGATTTTTCATTTTTCCTCCTGCTCTCCGGATTTGTTAAAATTTCTCTGGATTTTGGCAGAAAATTAGATTTTACACGAGCTTTCACGTTGTTGTGACGTCAATGACTGCCCTCGTCGTTAGGGAAAACACCCATATTTAATTTAAAATTAAACACCATTTAATTTGATCTTTCATTAAAATAATAAGCAGTTCTGAAGAATGTTTGGACCCTTGAAACTTGTTAAGACAGTTGTGATCACGACACTTGACAGACAATGTAAATATGCAAAGCCTCTGATAGTCTAGTCTTCCTTCGTCTATGAGGTTTTGGTATTCCGTTGAATCCTGTTAAATCATTCTCCCCCTCCTGCACCCAATGCTCTGCCAACCTCGCTTAGCAGCAGAAAATTTCATTGAACAAATCTTCCATATACAGTCGAACTTGGTTAATTTGAAGTCCAAAGTCACTGGAGAAAATGTTCGAATTATCCAATTAATCTATCCTGGATCAGTAAAATGACTGCCAATTACAACTTGATCATCAGTATTCACATAGAATAATGATTATCAGTTATTAAAATTTTATCAGTTACGAAACTGTTTCCCAAATTGTAATAATTTGTAATTATAGTAATTAATTTTAGCTGCTACATCATTCCACTGTTCTGGAATCAGCATCACTGCAGAATTTTTTCTCCATGCTCAAAATCTGATTTTTAAGGAACATTTCATGATCATCCATTATGAAAGGGTTTTTCAGATCATTCTTATGCTACCAAGGAAATATACTTTTGAATACTCTTAATGACAATAACGAAAATTCAGGTTTTTGAATGGTACATCTTGATCTATGGGTTGAACAACATAATCGGTATCAAGTAGTACATATTTTTGTTGAACTCCAGCTGAACAATGTTAAAAGGGGCATTAAGTTATCAAAAAGAGAAAAGAGTAGAGAAAACAAATTTTCAAACTTTTATTTGTTTTTGAAAACTTGTTGTTAAACAATTTGATCAAGAAAAGTTAACTTCTTGTAGAAATTTTTCAAACTAAACTTACCCATATAAATGATTCTGATTTAAGGTTTTTCCCCTTCGTATTATCCAAAAAATTTAAAAAACATAAAAAATGGATGAAAAAACTCAAGGGACGTTCATAAAAGTTCAAATTATCCAAAATTTGAATTTGCCAAGATCTACTGTATAGGGATTACACAGCTTCTCAACTGTGATTTGATATAATGCCAAACTCGTTATAGCACCAGAATTCTGTGAAATAAATGGTGGCATTAAATTAGGGTTTCATTGTACTTGCTACTAGTATTGTAAGAAATCTTTTGTGTTTATCGAGTCAAAATCTGTTGAAACTTTTATACATTTTGCGAAACACATCTAAACCAAGCTACTTGTAATCCAAAGTTTTACTATGTAATTATTGTCCTTGAATTTTGAAATATTGATTGAAAGAGCACAAGGCATTTGAGTGCTTGGATTGGCAACCACCAAGTCTAGAGCCTATATTTAATCAAGAACTTATGGGACTTATTTGTCTAAAGTACAATGGACTGGATACTAAGCAGAGATGAAGATGCATTTTGGAAAGAAAATTCACATGCCTCTGCTGGGAATCACACCACCAACCTATCGCAGACAGAGCAAGTGCTGTACTATTGACTTACACAAGATTGGCTTTTCTGTAGTTGTCAGTAGAGCTTAATTGCAGAGCACTCGTCAGTCTACGAAGAGGTTAATGGTTTGATTCCCAGCAGAGACATGTAAATTTTCTTCTCTTTCTTTCTTTCTAACCAAGCACAACTGAGGTCTTGCCATTAGCAATTTACTACCCAATGAGTTGTGCTGGAAATGTGTGTGTGTGTACCTAACAGTCGAAGTGCATATTTAGTGTTGTCTGATTTTTTTTTTAGTGCTGCTATCTATATTTCAGAAGTGAAGTGAGAATTTTCTTTCCAAAATACATCATCCTCTCCGCTTGGTATCCAGTCCACCCTACTTTTATAAACAGCAGAGAGTGACACCGTTGCTCATTTGTGTCAAACAAGTTCATCATCAGCGAAAATATGTTGCAAATCATTAAAAATTAGTGTTGAAGTTACTTCACATGATCTCGTACCCGTATTGTTACAATGAATGTGAGTGTAATTCATTCAAGATGATTCAACAAAATATGGAATATGTGACATTGTTTTGGCCAGGCAGTGTATCAGTGCAATATAATTTAGCATCTGAAAAAAAATTGGTTATGTTAAAATAATTCCTCTTGATAATATTGGAAAATGTCTCACTGGAATTCTTTCAAAGTGTGGTCAGAAAATAAGCTCACAGTGATTCTGATGTATGGCTGCTTGCGCTTTTAAAAAAATATTTCAAATTTCCTTTGGTAGTCATTTATGAATATCATTTTAAGCATTTTCTACCTTCTTTTTTTGGGGGAGGGGGGTTTCTCGAATCATATAGAATTGTGTTTATTGCGGTTATATTTCTTTCACCTTAATTATTGTAATTGCAATTTTTGTTACTATGAGAATTTCTCATGAAAGAAATACATTTAGCTGAAGAAAAAATTGATGTATTCGTGTGACAAAAATAGAGCTCTGGTTGCGGTGACGAGTTCCTTAGAGAAACTATACACGCCTGTATCTATGCATTCACTGGGTCGTGTATGTAACTTTTTAACAGAAAATGCAGTAGACGGCACTTATTGAAATCATTGATAATGCTATCATTCGAGTATTGTTGTCACTTCCGCAAAGTATGCACCATAGATGTCTATCATAAAATAGGAAGAAAACTTAATAGTAACCGAAATCTTGGTAAAATATAATATTTCTTCCCGCATTTCGTCATTTGCAATAGATTGCTACAATGGATGTAATTGAGGCCTTCCAGTACATGAGTAGTTTCTTTTAATTTAACAGATTCACAGCTTCCTGTGAGAAAAACTCTGTATACAGATTATAATAAGCTAATAAATGTTGTGTCAAAGAAATATTGCATTATGGCTGAATGAGAAAAAGATCTTGGCTTAAATGGCGTTTTACAACAGTATTATATATTTTAGAGAAATCAGTGGCATAATTAAACATTTGACCAGTTTTGTGTGAATAAAAAAGTTTGATTTCATGAAACGAGATGTATTTTCATCCTATTCGCATCTAAGGTTGGGGGGGGGGGGTTCCCATATACACTAATACCTTGACTTGCGTCAACTCCCATTTATGTCATCTTGTCCTAAATATGATTTTTTTAAAAAATTATATGCATTTTGAGGAAATCCTTGAAGGCTCTGGACGTTACATTCTCAGAAAAGAAATTCCAGGGCTCCCTGAAATCTCAGATTGACTAATCCGCCATCTTTAAGTACTGTGTGGCATCGGTATTATCACTGTATCCAATCTCTGTTCCTTATCTTTTTTTTAAACGATTAGTGCCACTTCAAATAAAACAGTTTTTGCTGGTCCAAAATAGAGGCGTATGATGAGTCGGCCTGCCTCTCTGGATGCCTCAGAAAAATGCTACCTCAACGTAAGTCGTTAGTCTTGAAACAAATTACTGACAAGTCAGAGTATCACTGTATATATGTTTATCAATCGGTTATCGTTTTCAAAAATCTGAGTCTCCATTGTGATGTGACATATACTGTATTCATTTTTTTTCCCTTTGTTGTGCGTTTCAAACATAAAACTGCAATCCATGAAGCTATATTGTGTATATTTGAAACGAGCTTATTGTACCCCATTAGTTTCAAATTATCATATTCTCATACTCCTAAGCATTTATGAAAAAAGCAAATGAATGTGTATGTAGATGAATAATTTGTGATGAAAAATTTTGATTGAGTCTGGTTCTGCTTATATCCTATTCCTGTGATATTCGTCTGGTGTAGATTGCTATTTCATTTGATTTCTGCTGTGTTGTTTCGCTTGATTTTCATTATTACTTCCACTAATAACCAACAAATAATTGTATTATACTATTGAAGCAGTCCCGCATATTATGGAATTCTATAAATAAAAAATATTTCTTCACCCGATAAAACATGCCTCTTTTGTCTATAGAGTTATGTCATGCTCAAAAACACACTACATTCAAGGCCAGATGTGGAGATTTTTGAAACAATCAAATAACATTAAATAATCGAAATACCAATTTGTGGAAAATCCCTTATCCAAGTACTGTCAGCCAGTCACAAATTAATGCTCTATCACTCACGGCATTCCACTGGACAGTTGCACTATATATCTGGCAACCAAATTATAAAAAAAAAATCTATTTTCCACGCTTTTTTTTTTTTTTTGATTAAAAATCATTTACGTATCTCATTGAAAATTCTCATATCTCATTGAATAATAAATTGTCACATTCCGAATTCCTACACAGAGTGTCTCGTGTGTGTGTGTAGTTCCAATTTTTCTGTAAATTTCTTTAAAATTGGTTGAAAACTCCGCAAGTGAAATGTATAAGTGAAAATGGGAATTTTTATAGAAAACACATCGTGAATATACGTAAATGCTATTCTCACGAAAAAAAAAAAAAATTCACAAAGTTTGTACAATATTTTGTAAAATTTATAAATCCTTTGCAATTTTTTATCTAATAGGATTGATTAAAACCTTTTATTCTCATTTAATTTTTTGTCGGTCCTCCAAATGCACTCGTGACTAAATTTTCCTGGGCGCGGTAGCCCGGTCGATAAGATGCTCGCCTAAAGTACCAAAGGATGTTTAGAGGTGTCGCGAGTTCGATACCCAGTTCGTCCTTGTCAGAAAACTTTCCTGACACAGGGGTACAACAAAAAACGGCGACTTGACCGCAGCAAAAATTGCTACCGCAGGGAGTCCCCCATCGAGGGGTTAGCGCACCAACCTCTCGATGAGTATGAAAAACAAGCCTGCCGTTCGGAATCGGCAATAAATTGTAGGTCCCTGTCTAATTAGCCCTCGTGTGCAGAAAATGACCGTGGTGCGACAAAAATGATCAAAAAAATGAACTAAATTTTCCCTGGAAATTGCCAGTACAAGCATAGGGCTCACATGACCGAAATTTCGGAACGATTTGCCCAATATGTTTCTAGGAAATGTCAATTCAAAGGACACAGACTTTTGGAAACAAAATGTACACAGGTGTAGAGTTTATTATTCATTTTTGTGTTTTATACATCTAGTAAAACAGTTTGTGGGGGGGGGGGGGGACCTCCGGCCATAGGCGGACGTGAATGTTCTGGGGAAGGGGGGCATGTGAGGACAATTTTCTTATAACACGCATATACATCAGATCTGTCGGTTTCAACTTTGACGCTGGGGATACCCACCCCCGCATGCATCCAGCCTGTGAAAGTTGTTCCGGTAGAAAAGTATTGATACACACAAAGTTGGCGGACCATATTTTTTCCATAAAAATAGGATTCGCCAAAATAGTGATCACACATAATATGTGTAATCACTATTTTAACTTTCTAACTATTCTAACTTTACTTACTTTGATATATTATATCAAAGTAAGTAAAGTTGTCAAAGGCATGTTAATTTGTCAGTTACAGCCGAAAAAATTGCCAAAGGCATGTGAAGTTTCTAATTCGAACTAAAAAATTGCCAAATACATACAAGCAAAGTTTCCAACTGTCGCTAAAATTACTGAAAAATCGGTAATCGCGAAAAATATGCCACGGGTCACTGGGTGATCTGGAATGTGCAGCTCGGTTAATTTTTACAAAATTAGGTTTGAGGTTTCGGGCAGCATCAGATGACTCCGAGGGCCATATTTGGGCCGTGGGTTGAGCATGCATTGTCTAGGGCAGTGTTTCTTAACCTTTTTTTGCCCGTGGCCCCCCTTTGAACCATTCTTTTTTTCTCGTGGCCCTCTGTCTTACCCTGAGTCTCATCTAGAAGCAAGATCCTTTATACGTATTGAAATGAATTTTTCATTGAATTTATACTGAACGAAAATTTTGCAAAGAAAATTGGCATCCAGATCACTGGCCTAGAATTTATTGATCTCCCCGCTAGCCCGAGTTCTACCAGAACCGTCTCAACATCACGCCCCCTCCCCCACAGGCAAAGTGATGCTATGTTAGTCCATTACTTAGCTGATAATAAACAGCCTATTTACTTTACTCTACTCCTTACTTTACTTTATTTTACTCCTACTTATTTTCAAAATTTATTGTACTGTACAAATATCATAATGTCCCTACCTTACTTATGGACATGAGGGTCCCGGGCATGACCCCTCACAAGAGTGGGACAGTCAGAGCTGCAGCCCGGAGCCTGATATGGTTTTCAGCATTTTTTGTTTTTCACACTATAAAATTCAATATAGAGAAGGGGGTCTGTGAAAAACTTCATCCTAGAGAAGTTGTTGCAAAATGTAGGCGGTGAGGCCCGGGTAGGTCTATGCCCTAAGACGGCCCTGGTTTTATGGGTGGTTTTGTTGGATTCTGTAAGTGTATAGTCACTAATATAAAAGCTTTATTTCTTCACACCTTAATTTTTCTTCTCAGCTCTCTGAAACCCTCCAAACCACCTGTCGTGGTCCCTTTTTCCATTTTCTTCCGTGGCTCCCTTGAGGTATCCGAGTACCACTAGGGGGCCATATGGCCCCCGGTTGAGTGATCGGAAAACTACGGCCTGTGTGCGGTTCTTCACTCTACTAAGCATAAAAATTCCAATTATGTATCAATATCCGAATATGTCTGGCCAGCCAGAATTTCTTCCTTTTGTTTTTTGGCCCGCTTCTAAAAAAATCCCTGAATCCATAGAGTTTCCAAATAAAACTCTTGTTACTCATACTTGTGTGTGTGTAAAACTGTTCTTTATCTTGCACTTTAACGAGATAGTGTCGTTTTAAAAAAAATTCAAACCACTTGGATGACTAAACCCAAATAAAATAAAGAATAGTAAAACACATTAAATTTTTTTCACATCAGATTTTCGAACCAGACGGTTGTCTTTCCGTTTCATCACGAAATTACGATTTGTAAAAAAAAAATAATAATGATCTAGTTGAAGTAAGGATTCTTGAATTGCATTATTTACGTGTAGTTTACGGGACACCCACGGTCATCTTAACACGAGTCCTACACGGGAACCTCAGTTGCAGGGGAGAGGGCGTCTTCCACGATAATATCTGTCATAATGATTTATGACACTAAATATTGTTCCGGATAATGTCTCTCACAAACACTTGAGATGGCCAAGTACGAATCAATTTCAAGGACAACACAGATTTATTTTACAGAACAGCTATGTACACATACATATTCACAAGCAGTGATTTGACGAAACACGCTAAACAAAGACGAGTGGCTTCTTTCACATACAAGGGATTTGTGCAAAAACTCAACATAACTGTTTACGGTTGTACTCTGGCGGCGCTTTTGTATAAGCGGAGAAAAATCGGGAAGCTTCTGGAAAGATCTTTTGGCGTCATGACATCCCCAAATCATCGGAGCTGTTGCTAAATTCGCCAAGTTCGTCGTTCATTTTTGGCGAGCTTTACATAGAAATAAGTTCATGACTATTTACAGGTGAAAGATGACATAATAAATACAAATACAACGCCACAACAGGCAAATTGCCCAACGAGGTGGCTGACTTAAGAACATCATGGACCCCCGAGCCCCTACCTACTACTGCTACACCACACATGCACCCCCCCTCCCCCGCGGAACCCCCCAACGAATCGGTACATGCGGGAATGTGCGTGTACGTGTAGTGCAACCTGACGTAAAGTTTGTTTCTGTGCAATGCTTGTTATGTGTAGTGCTGTCATCTGCCCCCAGTTTTACTAACTATGAGTGAAGTGTTATGGTTGAATGATTTACCGTTGTAGGACTGTTGCTCTCTGTGGCGAGACTTTTTAACGGGGAGATCGGCTCGCATTTGCGCCTTGAAGTTGGGAACCACAGAAAACCAACTTCAGCCGACCACCACTGTGGGGTTCGTGATAAATAATGACTATTTACATAATTTTCGTAACAATATGAGTGACCGAAAAGAGTGGCTCAGAAACAGAGTTTCAAAATAAGTTATTTACAGGTGCAAGCAACGAAATATGACCACGGTCAAGCACAGATCCAGACGGGGGAGGGGTCGCCTGTCCAAGAATCGAATAATATGAGGGAAAATTTATCTGTCCCGTAAAATACGGGATGATCCTATGCATCTACACAATAAGTCATTTCTCCGACACATCGCCCTCCATTCGTAACTGAAGATGTCTGCCTCGGCTTTATTCGTAACAGAAGCAGAGCCGAATCTTGAATCTTGCGAACTACGCTCCGCAGAAGGAGGCCGATTTTTTAAGGTGCCAACTGAAGGGGAGGAGCGATTTTTTATCACCAAAATATTATTCGCTTACGCTTGAAAGATGTCCAGGACCGTCCCTGAGCAGAAGATATCTGTCTCGGCTTCATTCGCAGCTGAGGCTGTCTATTTTCGCTCCATTGGAATCTAAAGATGTCTGCCTCCACCCCATTCCATTCGCATCTGAAGATATCTGCCTTGGCTTCATTCGCACGCAACTGAAGATGCCTGCTTCCGCTCAAGCGAGAATCCGGGGGGGCGGGGGCGGTACGAATGACAGCCCATCTAAGAGACGAATAATATGGGAAAATTTGTCTGTCTCGTAATATATGGGACGATCAAACTCACAATTCACCCCTCCCGTCACATCGTCCTGGATATGGATCTGCGGTCAGGCCCGCGCCTGCCCGTGGCATGGCCCCCACATCCTGCAGCAGGGCCTCTAGGCTATTTTGTGCGCCCCCCCCCCCCAGAACAGACTTTCACGGGCTTCGTTATGGATTAATAGCGTGAAAAATCAGAAAACGATGGGAGTCGATCCCTGTCAGCCCCACCCTTATGGATTACATGGATCGCGTTGTCAAAGGAAATCACACCCAATCGGTCGGTAAATAACCGAACGGAAAAGACGAATAATTTTACTATTGACAGATGTGTTCGATGATCAAAAATTCCACGAACATGATTTTTTCATGACAAAAAATGGTATAATAAAATTTATGAAATTGTTCTTCAAAGATTAATGGTTTTTCTTCCCCGTTCCCTCTACACCAAACGCGTTCGTACGCATCCTAATACGATGTAGGTATGCGCCTTTTTTTATTATTAGATAAGGTTATGCTCAATCGAGCTCATCGGGATATTTTCATGCATCATCCATATTTGCGTCCGAACTTCTGCACCATATAATAAGTTATTTTAGCTTTGGGTGCTCCTTTAACATACCACACACACATCGGTTTGAATTCCAGAGAGCTTTGTGTAATTTTTGTTCAAATACAGGGTTTCCAAAAGTTCACGGAGAATCCATACGCGGTTTTTTTTGTAAGGATTTTCGCATGGCTAACCACGCAGAATAACTTGATCAATAACCAGTAGATGCATCAAAGACAATCTCTAATACTTACATGTTATCGATGCGGTGGTAATCTGTTATCGATATGGACCGTTGGAAAATTTGTTTAATGATTCGTTTCAGGAACAGAAATCACAAAGAAAAACAACCTAACATCGTGCGGCCCTCAACTTCCTCATAACGTGTGATGATGTGTGTTTCTATAAAGCACGGGTTTCCAACTGGTGTTCCAGGGAACCCTTAAGTTTCGTGATGGGTTTTTTTGGGGTTCCGCATGATCAAACACTGGGACCCTTAAAAATCCCCGATTCCGGAGAGTTTTCAAAAAGAAAACTTTCTTGTTGCTGGTATTCGCAAAGCTGTGTCGCGTTAAAAAAACAAACAATCCAGACCACTTATGATGATGACCATTTTCAGATGACTATCCTAGAGAATGTGAAAGAATGCCAGTGACTAAAAGAAGGACCTGGTGAGTAAGGGACGAAAGCAGTGATCTAGAGGGTGGGAAAGCATGTGAACGACCGGAAGAGTTAATTAGGACGGACACATAGTGAGGCAACGAATAGGTACGGGAGTGCATAATAGAGACTAGCGATGAAAACAATTATATTGTTTTGTTCTACACCGCACATACTCGAGAAGCGATGCAAAATAGAGAAAGAGGCCACTAAAAGAGGTGCGGGAGTTGAACAAACATGTTCAACATAGTGACGGACTCGCGATGCGAGGATCCGGGTTCGAACCCCACAGTGGTGGTCGGCTGAAGTTGGTTTCCTGTGGTTCCCAACTTCGAGGCGCAAATGCGAGCCGATCTCCCCGTTAAAAAGTCTCGCCACAGAGAGCAACAGTCCTACAACGATAAATCATTCAATCATAACACTTCACTCATAGTTAGAAAAACTGGTGGCAGATGGCAGCACTACACATAACAAGCATTACAGAGAAACAAAAAAACTTCACGTCAGGTTTCACTACACGTACATTCCCGCATGAGGTGCATGTAGCCGTATCAAGGGTGCCGCGAAGGGCGAGAAACTCTACGTTGGAAACCCCTGATATAGAGGACGGGTTTCAATAAAGTTGGTCTGCGGAACCCCGGGATCCACGAAGTGAACTTCAGACATGGCCCCACATCCTACACTGTACACGTATCTCATGCACATTCCTCTGTGGAATCTTCAACGAATCGGTATCGTGGGCCGACTGACCAAATGTATAGGAGTATATATGAATTCACATCATCATCCCCCCCACCTTCCAGTCTTTAAAATCTATTCCGCCTATGATCGGTACATGCCGGACCGTAGAGGAATATGAAAGAGGTGCATGTTTGGTTTAGTAGTAGTAGATATTTTCAGCTAGGTGGAGGCCCTCAGAAAAGCCACTTTGTCCGAGGGACTACGGTGCTGTCAAGACGGCCCTGGGATTCCCTGTGATGGTAGAGGGTCCTGTCCTTAGTCATCGCATTGCAATACATGAAAAATGTTCTTCGATATAACGCGATGGATTCTGTTATAATAACGACAAGTGATCTCAAAATAGTGTGAGCGGGGCCTTGGGATATTGCGAGATATTTTGGGTGCAAAATTATGTATGTTAACACAGAAAGTCCTTTAAAATAAACCATATTACCTTCATCAATCTGCTTTAGGCGAGCTCACTTGATAGCATCAGGCGGGGGAGATGACGAAAACGCTATTCTCCCTCAGGTGCCCAAGATGGTCCCCTAGAGCAGTGTTTCTCAACCACCGGGCCGCGAATGATCAGCCGTTTCATTTTTCCTCATTCATTTGCCGTTGGTCTTGTGTTTGACTGGGCCTTCCACTCACAAAAATGAATGAAACTGGGCCGTGGGCTTACCACAGTTGAGAACCACTGCCCTAGAGGAAACTGATAGCTCCATTCAAGGCTGTTACAGAGGAACCCCCACCTCCCATACGTGAACATCACAGAATACTACTTAGGCCAGTGGCCCTTAAACTTTTGTCACACGCGGCTCCTTTGCCTTAGTCAACGTCTTCGAAGCACCGAACCGGCACATATTAGCATCGACAGCTCACCACTTAACGGAGAAATCGGTTTCATTAATAGCAAAAAAAAAACCGCCCGTCCGTCAAGTGCTGCGCGACTTTTGCCGTCTGCGATCATCTGGCACAACTTTGAGAAAGTGGCCTGCATTCTTGAAACGTTGAGCACTCTTGGCTTAGCGCATACATGCTCAAATGTGGCCCCTCGACCTTAAAATTAATTTTGTAAAAATGAACCAAGCGCCCATCCATATAAACAGATCACTTAAGTGACCGCGGCAGATTCTCAGATCACTTGCATGACCCGCGGCAGATTTATATTTCATTTGAGTAACGTGTGGCACAATTCTAGAATGCTTACGTTGTCCATGGCGCATTTTCAGATCACAAGACTTTCAACACTGTTCCAGATCACTGAAGCATCTCAAGGCATTTTATCACTTAAGATGATCCGCGGTGCAGTTCGACATCACTTGAGTGACCCGCGACATGTATACGGATCATTTGAGAGAGTATTGGCACATTTTCAGAGCACTTAAGCGGCCCGAGGTACATTTAGAGATGACTAAAATGACCCACTGCCCATTTACAGATCACTTAGTGACTCACGGCACATTTACAGACCACTCAAGGGGCCCGCGGCACAGTTCCAGATTGCTCAAGCGGATAGCAGCATATTTACAAATCACTTAATTGAGTGGTCCGTACTCTCCTAAAGAGGTTGAGCACCCTCAACTTACAGATTCCAGATGCATAGGGACCTCATGTCAACAAAACTGGATTATCAAAAATATATTCAATACAGTACATCTCACAAGATTCTAAATAGAGGTGACTAGTAGTTCTTGTCTGATAGGGAAGCCCCTACAATGCTGTTAAGACAGTCTTGCACTAAGTACACAAGTATTTAACATTAAAATAGAAACAAATAAGCGATGAACATACCACATTAATTAACATAATAACAAAAAAACTTGAAAGATATAGAAAATTTATTGACACAAAAAGCTTCCGCAGCATCACAATGTTATGATGAAGCACGGGGGGAAGAAAAACAAGATAGATATGCATATAATTTACAATGTAATCATCTCCTATTAAACCTCCGATATTGCATATTATATAAATGATTGTCCTCTTCGTCTTTTTTTCTCTCTTTCTCACCAGATATATATATATATACGTCTTTACATGTACAAATAAAATTAGTACAATGAAATGAGAGAGTGATGAAGTTAATAAAAAGAATTTTCTTCTCTTCGATGGTACTTCAAATAAATTAATAATCGAAACAAGCTAAAATATAAAGAAACAAAAATTCTGGCATTGTTTACATATTTACACACACACAAATTTACCCTCATAATATGCAAAAAATATATACATAAAAACCAAGTTTTCTGGAAATTTTTAGCTGCTTAATAAAGTATCCATACATCACATTTCTTTACATCTCCAGTTTTACTTTGATCTGTGATAACTTCTAGTAATCGGTGTTACACCTTCATTGAAAACTGCATGGTAACGCCAATTACCTGGTTACACTATTCACAGATGTGAAGTGATAATGATGCAAGACTCGAAAGAAAAAAAATCAGCACAAGGGGGAATGAAAATTCTGAAAACATAGAAACCAAATGAATATCTCAGATGATGACCATTTTCACAATTTGTTCGAAATAAAAAAGGTTTAGACATCCATTCCATTTGTTCGGAAAAGGTTATATAATATTGGAATACGATAATTTGTGCACTCAGATATAGACAAACAATAGCAATTATCTGATACAAGTTTTTATGTTTTATTACCTTCCAATATGGGCATGACAAACAACATGAATAAGTATAGGGAAGATGCACGTCACTTGGAACATCAAGACACTCTGCTTGCTTTTATGCAGTGTTTCTCAACCTATTTATTCTTGAAACAACAACCATACTCACTCTAAGCAGGCTTACCTAACGTTTTATTTAACCCAGAACCTTTACTGGGGTTACGAGTCCATTGAATGGAACCCAAACAGATTTCAACATCATTTCCTCAATATAACTAATTCAATACCAATGAAATATTTTACTGAAACCTGGTTTGCTGGTCTTGAGCCCCGTTCACATGTACAATAAAACATCCCTGGAAGTTCCCGGTAACGGGGATTTTTGCTACAAACCGTTCACATGTCATTAAGTTCATGCCGGTAATCCCCCTCTTCTTTCCGGAAGTCGTCACGGGTTACGTAGGTTGAACGGAAGTGATTGATTCAAGATGGTTGACGAAGGAGCTTATAGCAGTTTTCGCGGCGCAAAGGATTATGGGAGAGAAGGTCGGTGTCGACCTCCAATCCCCCCAAAAAAGATGGGCTTTTTTTCATGAGCTTCTCCTTCACCTTTTTCTTCCCTATGAGGGGAAAAAAGTTGTCATACCGGTAATTACCACCAAAGCGACCCCCAATCTTGCACATGTGAATGGGGCTTTGGATGTTGTTGGATTTTTCCACCCTGGCTCACATCTCCTGAGACGGCACAGCTTATATCCCCTAGGGGGGACAGAGCGGGGTCACGGTTGGTATGGAAATGGTATTCTAAAACCCCAGGGTCCCGCGGCCAGTGGTGATTGAGAGGTTACAACGATGAGTTCGAACTTCACCAGTGTCATGGTGGTGGTCGGCTGAAGTTGGTTTTCTTGTGGTTCCCAACTTCGAGGTGTGAATGCGAGCCGATCTCCCTGCTAAAAAGTCTTGCCACAGAGAGCAACAGGCCTACACCAATACAAATATTCAATCATCACACTTCACTCGTAGTTTGAAAAAGAGGTGGCAGATGACCGCACTATAACAAGCATTACATAGAAACAAATTTCACATTGGGTTCACAACAATATGCATGCAAATACATTCCGACAGGCACCAATTCTTCAGAAGTTCCGCAGAGGAATATGGATGAGGTGCATGTGTGGTTGGTTTAGTAGTAGATTCTAGTGGATCAGCCAGAGGTTACTAAGGGGTCTTCAAGGTGAGTTTAAGAACAAAGTTATAGATTGAGTATAACATAAAGGACGATTCAAGGCTAGGCAAAAACCATGTCACCATGGCAGCAAAAAAATATATGTTCTGGCCAATAAAAATTTTCTATGTACTGTTATTAGATTTGAGTCTTAGGATAATACAAAATGTTTGGACTTATATCAGTGTCTGTAGGATGGGTTTAAAATTACAAAAAGCAAAAGATTATACACTGTTTTCCAAGAATAAAATAATTGGCTCTTAAGAAATTCTGTCGGCGCCAAATCCCAGATTTTTCGGTTTGGGTTACAGCATACCTTGGGAAGTGGGTCATTTTGCCCCCATGTTGTGTTTGACCACGGCAGTAGTTTCTTAACCAGATAAACATCCCTAACCAGTTTGCTATTGGAGTTAACTAACAAATTGTTATATAACAATGATTTACACATCAAGGAGAAAGACCCTTTCTGGATATTATGCCAGGTGAATTTAAAAAGAAAAAGTAATCTAGTCAGAGGGTCTAGTCTGTAGGGAATCGAATCCAGGTCAACTTGCAAATTGGGCAAGTGCGCTACCATATACGCTACTTTCAAGCAGCTTTGGGTCATATTGCTATACAACTATTTCCTACCAATGGAGCTGGGTGGGAAATGAGGCGCCATGCATCAGTGGTTGTCCCAGGCTCGGTTGTTAAAGAACTCTTTTCTATGTTCTTTCCATGAATCAAACCCCTGGATCCTGAAAATAACCTTAATTTTTTGGTGGAAGACGAACACCTTACCACTGCACTATTCTGGTGCAATGACAATGACTCTAGACAGAGGCTGCTCAAGAAAAAAACCAGCGTGGCTCCCATTTTTGACACTCCCCCCTGTCCAGAGTGATCGACAAAGCTTTTATTTACCCTTTGTATTTTATTTATCATATTTTATTCCCCCCAAAGTAATCACCCTTTCAATTCAAATTAGAACCTCTCTTAGAGCGGTGGTCCGTGCGGCCGCACGGGTCGCACAACCAAAAGTCAGCCTCTGCTTTTAGAGCAGCAATTTTCATCCAGTCGATGGAATCAATCAAAAAGATTGAAATGACAAAGAACTAAAAAAAAAAAAAAAAATCGAATTCGAGAGGAATTTTAGAAAGTATCCCAGGCTTGCTAAGAGATTAAAAATGTCAAAAACTGGCTACTCTTAGGTTCTGTGAGCCTCGGTTGAGAAACGCTGCTCAAATTCAAATTTACCTAAACATACTTTATTCACATATGAGGAATATGAATATCTACGACCAATAAAAAAATGACTTCAAGGAAAACCCACATCAACACATTTAGAGAATTATTCATGGCATATCACAAAGAGATTCTCCCTTTTCGATGTTTCACATTATTCCCCCCCCCCCCCGCCAATATAATATTATGCTTTTCAAATGTACATGCTTCAAACCACAGAGTATACGCACATATTACACTCAATAAATACATCACATTTTACAAATGGCTGCTATCATCAGTATCTGGAAAAAAATAGCATATACTGTAAGAATAGGCTGCCAGAATATACGAGTATATATATATGCACTAATGGCAAATTTTTTACACACAAAATAATTAAATACGCTAACATCCACACTATTTACACAGCTAATATCAACACACTTTTTTAAGCGAACAGAAAAGGTCTGAAATAAATTCACAGACATAGCAGGTGTAAAACACAGAAATCTGACGAAACTGTAAAAATATAAAATAAATGCATGACTAAAACCTCTAATAAAACTTGTTCATGTATTGAAACAAATAAGTTAATTAAAAAAAAATACTAGAAACAGAAAGCTTCGGCAAAATACTAATCAATACCAAAACTCGCAAAGCACCAAGAAAAAAAAGTTCTGATACTTGACAGTAACTTCAAATGCTTTGACCACATTCGGACTATAGCCTGGCGATCAATTTCATACATATGAATTCATATTAAAGTATATTAATATATATATATTTTTTACATTACATTATAAGAAAATATAAGGGGCTGCTATAGAAGACCTGAGAGTCAGCTAAAAATCACATGCTTTAGGGCTCTCGCTATAGGATGCAGAAGTCCTGACTTACAATTCAAACAAGATATTATCTATATAGGTACACAGGTTTCTTTTCAAAACAAACAATACCCCAATTAGTGTTTTCCCCTAATTTGAACGTCACGTTTTTGAATCAAACAACAGACATCACATGTTAAGTTTGGCTTTTAAGTTATTTAGAAAAGCTGCAGTTTTAGCTGCCTGGACTTCAAAACAACATTCACAATACTGATCCCCATTGTCATGGTAAGTAAATGCTCTAGAATGCAAACTAAACTATTTATGCCTAAAATAAACGAAATGTTTGTACTGGTAGCACACTGACATTTGAAGATTTCACAACGTATTCAACATAACTGAAATCGACTTGACATTATTCACCAAGGCCTGGCAGTGCCAGGTCACCACAGTAGCCAAAAACTTCAACGTATGATAGTCTTTTGAGTAGATTTCAAGTATTTATTTCACTAAAGAGGGGAGGAAAGAGCTTTGTTAATTTTTTCCAAATTGAATCAGCAAATTTGCCTTAAAAGTGCTTTAAATCAGCTATTCTTTTTCCAATGTGGCCCTGAAAACCCAAAAGATTGGAAAACCCTGGGTTAGACCTTTCAATATTCCTGTGAGAATGCTTTGATTATGATTGTTTCATACAAGATTTGTTTTAATAATTACTGAAACACTGTTTTAATGAACTTCAAGTGACCAAAAATCTGGTTTGCTAAACCTGAGCTAATAAGAAATCTTACCATACAGGACCAAAAAATTTTGTTCTTTACAAGTCAGGTATGCTATACCAACATTGGAATATCCAAATTTTTTTTTTTTGTGTCGTTTTCAGACCTCTAATTTACTAATTAATTACACACATAGAACATTTCAAGGGTGCATGAAAATTTTTTTCATTGCTGTGGCGACCTAGCACTAGGGAATTGTTACAACCCCTAACTTTAAAGCAGTGATTTCCAACCTGTGCCGTGCTGAGCCCTTAAGCCTCAATGCCTACTTTCTAGGGAAGCTTCGCAGCTTTTCTAGAAAAATAAATTGGTAAAAAAAAAATTTAAGGGGCTTTAAAATAGAAAGATTCCAAAAAAGGCATAGCTATTCAAAAAGGTTGGAATTCACTGCTTTAAAGTAAAAAAGGATGTAAAAAAAAAATGTACATTTAGATGACTTGAAAACAACGGTACTCAGATTATTTTAAAATAAAATTCAATGTCAGCAAGAGATTTTCATACATAATGGAGAAAATGTCACATAAAAAATGGTTTCAACACTAGACAACTATACTATGGAAATGATATGCATGACAACGATGACAAAAAAAAAACAATAGCCTACCAGAATAAAAAAAACGAAAGCAAAATATATGGCATAAAAATATCACAATAAACAAGATTACACAGTCAAAAACTTTGCCACAATGATATGAAAATGAAGATTATAACAAAGAAAAAAAAGATAGTCATGACCAAATAGGAATAAAGACAAAAAAATTTGGCAAAAAAAAAAAAAAATTATGATTCCCCCCAAAACTTGGCCCTAACAGAAGGCCGGGGGGGGGGGGGAAGAGGGGTTACAGCAGGCCCGTCATTTAGGAGGGAGCGGGGGGACCATTGTCCCCCTGGCTTTTGAAAATACACTAAAAATGGTATATATATTGAGTACATGTGCTTGCCCCCCCCCCCCCCGGAAAAAGTTGAAATGACGGCCCTGGGTTTCAGGGCTCTAGCCTGAGAATGGGAAGTGACTGACCACCTATTAAAAAAATGAAAATATGAACAGCACACCAAAATTCCAGGTTTGAGGCTGGAAAGCCTATGCCTACATACTATCCAGAAAAGAAGAATGAAATAATGAATCAAATATATAATAAATAAATGGTAACAATAATTTTGATAGTAGCTTCTTTTGTACTAAATGTCATTTTAGGCAAAAGGAATAATTAGACTGATCCTGAAGAGCCAGATACAATCAGTTTTCCATAATTTATGCGATTTCAAACCTTAGGCTCCTTTAGCATAGATTCGAATCTATGCTTAATGCTAATTATACTGGGATCTATCTGCATTTTAAAAGCAAATTCGAACGAGTATTTTGATCAACCAGAAAAACTTATATTCCACCGGTTTATATCAGGAAAAAAATCTATATCATTAAACCCAATGTAGAATGTTGCATGTTTTAAGTAAATAAAGTAGATTTTCTTTCGATTTTCAGTAATTGCAACCTGCATGGGAGGGAAAATATATATAAAAAGATTTATTGAGAGAAATAAACTTTATACAAAACACCTCGGCCTGTCATTGCTTAAATAAGGGAAATAAGAGCTTTCAAGAACTCCCTATATCTGTAAATGGGATATTTCTAAACCAAAGGTTTATGCACAGACCCAAGGATTTTTAAACTTTTCCCTTAGTGAATCCCCTGAGAGCCCCAAATCTGAATATGTTATGACTGAGCTTCCTAAGAGCAAACACCCCTACCCCAGACCCAATTTTTTATATCAGGCTAATTTTAAAAAAAAACAACTTAGTGGTTACAAATGCTCTGAAATTCCTCTGCTTTTATGAAACTTTGATGTATCCCAAGGGGAGCATATTTAACAGTTTGAAACCCCTGCACCAACCAATTACCTGCCAGTAGACCGTCAGTGTCTTATATCAACACATTCCACATGCAAATAATTCAATTAAGTTGAGGAAAAAAAATCTGCATCAAAAGACTTCATATACATTACGGAACATTTTCTGAATTTGATTTCTACAGTGTGGCAAGTGTCGAACCGAATCCTTTTTGGATTGTTTACACCAATCTGTTGATTCTTGAAGTCTAGTTTGGACCCTGTAAGGGTAGGTCTATGCATTTCCAGATTTTTGCGAACCTTCCTTGCAATGGGAACTATACCGCTGTTTGTTTTCCTTAGACAGTTTATAGTGAAAGCGATTTTCATGAAAACATAACAAATATGCATATAACTGGTTTTTCTAGGTATGCGTATGCAGCTTTAATGAGATGAAATCTGAAACCATTACTTGTATTTAAATAATACTATAAGCGAACAAAAAGACAAAAACATGTGTAAATCATATAAAAACAACCTCTAATGCTAAAAAAAGCTTTGGAATCCTTTACAAGTAAGAAACGACCACATGGCTCATAACGAGATGCGACTGGAAAAAAAATGAGAAGTTCCATCAACAATATATATACCTACCAATAATAATAATAAAAAAATTATTCACTTCACCGATCAAAGAAAACTTCAGCTTCATCAATTAAGATCACCTTTTACATTCAATTATCATGAATAATCCTGACAAATCTCAAACTAATGGTGCGCATATACTGAAGAGTCTAGCCTCGCAGTAAGGGCATACAGAGAAAAAAATAAAAATCACTGAAATGGCAGAGAAAGGATGTTGACATATAACAATGAAGCACATGGGTGCAATGATTATGATCTTGGAAAAGTGATCCCCCCATAAAAAAGAAGATAAATGAGCAGATAGAAGTTAGAAGTGAAAACAGTCTTGGTCACATCTCTTACGTCCTATGATAGTTCTACACTTCTACATTCCTACAGTAATTGGTATCACATAGATGTCAATTCCCAAACTTGAAAGATCTGTAGTTTGTCACGCTGCTGAAGAAAACATATCATACAAATAAAAGGTAAAAATTGGAACTTTTTTGAAATTGCATAATATGACCATATGATCCGTTTTCCCGGACTTTGTCGTATTTTCCTGTAATTTTGACCACAAACTTTTTTTTATAAAGATCTCCTGTTTTATGACGAAGCCTACTTGAACTTTTGTTTGACACTGAAACCAAAGATTAAAGTTTTTTTGTCAAATTGCAAATTACGTTATGATAATTATGACGATAAATATGAATATTTTTCATCTCACCTATTTGTTGTTGTTAAAAGTTTTTTTTTCGTGGAATTCATTTCAATCTACTGTTTACTGATTCGCAGTACAGCTTTAATTCCTGCCATCAGTGATTTTAGCAGTAATTGGCAAAAGAATTTAGTTTCCGGTCAAAATATTTTAAGGCCACAAAATCGAACAACTTCAGGGTAAATCAGAAGCATTGGCCTAGTATGTTATGAAACTGAAGGACAGCATATATGTTTGATATGGTATTACTATGCGATTCACGTCTCTTTGCTAGACTCTTTAGCACATGCGCATATAAGGCTACTACTTGATTGACAAATCATAGCAATAGGAAAAAAATCAATGAAATTAAGCTCAAGAAATCACGATACTCAACACTTCCAACAATTCTCAAAAGCTAAATTTGAACCACTTTTGTCAGATTCCCAAAAATAAAAATATTCTATTGAGATTTCATTTCATAATCGAAACTGATAACCGTAACTCCAAGATCTTTAAAAAAAACTACAAAAATTTGCATATACACAGATGTGAAATTTACACAGATGTTTCAGAATTGAGACGCAGTACAAACTTATTGCTCTTAGGGTCTATGACCTCCTCTGTGATACTGAAGTGAGGTAGACGATGCACAGACACAAGAAGCGACACGTCATTCTGACGCAATAAAAACATGCACCCAGGTTCCACGGCTCTGGACAGGAGAGTGTCGCAGACCAGCGCCCAGGTTTGGCTGTGCTTATGCTCTTGATCGTTCTGTAAGACGGGACAATGCATAAGGTATTTCTCGAGAAATGCTTTCGGACTAAGGTCGAACCTTAGGCAGAGAGCCAAATGCTCGAGTATGGATTGCATAGTATGGCGAGGCTGCTGTCTGGTTATGCGCAAATACTTTTGTAAAGGCTTGGCCATGGAGGGAAAAATGGCTTGGGCAGCTTCAGATGGATCCATCGGGATAGCGGGTCCTGAAAATAATATCATAAAAGAGCAGCATGACATTTTTATTCTGCAGAACAACACATATAAGTACTTTAAGCACGGAATCATACCGGGTGTCCAATTCAAATGTCCCTAAAGCAGTCTTCTTTGGTAATGTTGTTTTTCTATTTTTCTGCACACAAAAACTAAAGTATACATAATTTATACATAATATATTTAAAATATTAATAATTTTAAATATTTGCTACACTTTGTAATAGTAACACTACTGATTTTAACTCACAAGTTTAAATTAGGGATATATGAACCAGACACCCTTTAAATCTGAAGAAACACATTTGGGTCATTCTCATGAAATTGGCCTAAATTGTGTCCCCAGCAATTTGCATTTAATATATTTGACACAGAACTTTTTTCCATCACTTTTTATTTACATTCCAGTTTCTGAAAAGTTGCCACCCTGTTTTTAACTTTTTTCATCAATAGATTTTTAAAATTTGCTGAAAGAATTTTCATTTGTTAAGGAAATGTTTTTCTCCTGGCTGTGTCAACAGCCCATTTTTTTTTTTTTTAATTTTAAAATATCTTTCCATCTCAAAAGAAAAATATATTATTTTTTTCAATAATAAATATTTTTAGAACCAGAATATGAATATATATATATATATATATATATATATATATATATATATATAAAATCTTCTTTTATAATTTTAAATATTTCTTTTTATCAAAAGTTTATAACCAAATAAAAATCTTCAGTTTTTTTTTTCCCCCATTTGTGACATTTGGACAACATTGGTACAAGTCAGGGTTGGCGGGTTTTTGATGGTTTGAACTGTCACGTCAAAAACCTCAAATATTGCTTTTCAATATAAAAAATTCCCATTGGAAATGCACATGTTAATTGCATGTAATGTTTAAAGTGACTATATTATACAGGAATAAATATTTAATATGATTCTAAAATAATTTTCTACTCTCTACAGAATTATTTTGAAAAAAATATAAATGGTGTTTTTTCCTTATAAAATATACAATTTGAATAAAGCATAGCAGAAACACTGGAAGGAAAACTATGGAATGATTTGACATTCTCTGATTAAGATGATTCTTGACCTTCCAAAATTTCTTCAACTGCTTATGTGTGTGTGTGTGTATGTGCTTTGATATAAACCATCTGGTGTACTCTTTTTACAACAGATAAGTGTTTAAAAAAGTTCATTACATCACATATGTAATGTTGATTTCTGTTCTAGATAAATCACTGCGATACTCTTATTGTGCATAACATTGATATATATCTAGCGATCAAAATACTAAATTGTATATGTAGAACTAAAATATCATTTAATTTGGCAATGCTAGCTTGTACATGACACTTAAGAAACTCCTGTTACTTATCCTTAGTTAAACTTAGTTATTCTTGCTTCTGCATTATGATATGGTATATTTACTAGCATTTATAATGTAATGGTTTTCCAATTGAAGCTGTATTTAATTTTAAATGTGCAAAACAAATGCTTTGGGTATCAAGTCCCATTGGCTTTGCTTTGGTTGAAAATACTCTTTAAAACTCTGTAAATTTATACACCCTGAGCTCCAAAATGTTTTAGATGAAAATAAGAGTTTAATTAGTGTATTAACAGATTCTGTGTGAGAATTTTTACACGAAATAAAATTTTGGGCAGATCCAGAAAATTTAAAATATCAAAATAGATTCTCAGTAATTATAATTCCGAATATAAAACCCTTTAATCTACATTAAAAGGGTTTTTTATTTATACAAATACAAATACAGCGCCACAACAGGCAAAATGCCCAACGAGGTGGCTGATAACCCCAGCTGATTTAGCATATCTATCAGGTTAAAAAACTATTTTACAACATTGACAATAAGTTTTTACTGTTTTAATACTGATTTATAGTTTCTCAAGTCTAAAACCTAACTCTGTGATGCCCCTATCAAACATATTTTAAATAAGCAGCTATATTCACTTAGCAAATTGAACACGGGTAATCGGTAGCTTAGATAAAATGAACAACAAAATTATATTTTATATGTTCAAAATTGCAAATTATAATTAATATCTTGTTTTAATTATTGCAATAAATTAATGTTTAAAAATAACACATACATTTGTATATAGTAAATATACAAAATGAAAGTTTTTCATCATGTTATATACCTATTGTGTTCAAACATTATCAAAAAGCATTCGTTTAGGTTTTTGACGGTTTTCAATAGTTTAAACCTGTTTTTGACACTTGTCATGTCAAAAACCCAACCCTGGTACAAGTCCTACAACACCAGTTGCAGCCTATGAAATTTTGTGTTGAGAAGGTTAAGAATGTAGCCATTACTTGAACCTCCTTTTAAATCAGTTATAATTGTAAATTAATTCACAAATTCGATTTATTCAGAAAAAAGAGGCAAATGTTTTCATAAAATGCCCTTCTCCTGGCTATTTTTTTTGTAAGAAATACAGGGTGATTATAATTACAGTTCCCCTTTTTTTACTCAGAGTAATTTTTCTCAAAACCTGCTTATCAAAGTATAGCCAAATTTTTATATCTTAATGAGGGGAGCGATAGCCCATGTCCATAAAATACTCACCTAAAGTACCAAAGGATGTTTAGAGGTGTCGCGAGTTTGATACCTGGTTCGTCCTTGTCAGAAAACTTTCCTGATACAGGGGTACAACAAAAACGGCAACATGACTACAGAAAAAATTACTAAGGAATCCCCCCATTGAGGGGTTAGTGCACCAACCTCTCGATGAGTATAAAAAACAAGCCTGCTGTTCGGAATCGGCAATAAATTGTTGTAGGTTCCAGTCTAATTCGCCCTCGTGTGCAGAAAATGACCGTGGTGTGACAAAAATGATCAAATGATCTTAATGAGACAATGGAAAGAGAGGCTTATGAAATTTAAAATAAAATGCTAAATTTTCAACCACCAGGTGAAAAAGTGACACTTTTTATGGAATTTTCCTTTTTTCCATGGACTATAGTGTGTGTACCAAGTTTCAACAGAATATGTTCTCCAGAACGAGCACTATACAATTTTGAGTAGTGTCAGTATACTGATACATTGGTCTGAGCAGTGTCAGTATACTGAAACTACTCAGACTTATGTAGAGCCTGTTGTAGTAGACATATTTCATTTAAACTTGGTATACACGCTATATGGACCATGAGGAAAATGTAAAATGCAATAAAAAAGCACCACTTTTTCGCCACATGGTCAAAAATTGAATTTTTCTTATTATTTCATAAATCTGTCTCAAAAGGTCTCCTAAAAATTTGGCTGCATTTGGATAAGCAGTTTCTGAGAATAATTATCCAGAAAAAACGGGAACTTAAATTATAATTACCCTGTATATAATTGATAGTTTTCACTTTATTGCATGTTTCAGTTCAAAGACATCTATTATTTCTGAAAAGCACATGCTTTCAAAGTGTAAAAATGTCCTTCTCGTGGCATTAGGTAACCAGAAGCAAGGTTCGATAGTTAAGGGGGAAAAAACAAACAGATTCCTTTGTTGCAACATCAAGCTGCAGCAATGTTTTTCATCTAGAGAACTTTGCTTGGAGAATGTAACTTGTGCTCCAACAAAACAAAGACAAATTATAAATATGTTGTCTCCCATGAACTTGACAAAAAAGCAGCGAGAAACACAAATAAAAAAAAGAAATAAAAATGTAATTGACAAAAAAAATTATTCAGACTATCAGTACCTGTCCAAGTTGAAAATAAGCTACTGAAATAGACGGAACATGTTGCCACTGTCAAGCATAAATATCTAGTTAAATGTAAACAGGCAAAATGCCTCGTCGGATATGCCTATCTCTTAACATGGTTAAATTCAAATTCATTTTTTTCATTATGAATTTTTAACAAACTTCACTGCCGACTATTTAATTTATTAGCAGGCACAGAAGTGTCCCCAAAAATTTTTTGGTTGATATTTATTCTTTATTTTTTGTCCAGTTTCATGAGAAAGACCCATTTACAACTTCGACTATAAACACTAACTTGATTGCTCCTGCCCAGCAAAATCTGCTTGATTATTTTTCCCTGACCAAAACTCCAAAAAAAGAAAAAAATATAACTCACAATATATTAATCTTCCAAATGCTCGTGACATTTGTTCCCTCCCCACCAACTTTTATCAAATATAGCAGGAACTCTTAAGCCTTTTCCATCTGTGGCACCCCCTTTCCCTAATCGATTATTATCTCCCCAGAGCAGTTTAACAAAGAATCTCCAAGGAAAATCTTTGTCAGTGCCTCCATCTGTGGCATCTCCGACAACCAGGGCGCACAGTTTGAGAACCACTGAAATATAGTGATAACCCGATTAACCAAGTTTTGGGTTATCAAAGTAATTTCCATAAACTGATTCAAAAAATTAGTTGCATTAAATTGCTTTGGTCGTGACACAGAAAATAGGAGATCTTTACTGGTTGTGAAGGTAGACCAGTGTTTCCCAAAATGGGTGATATCACTCATTGTGGGGAGGATAATGGAACTGACTAGGTGGCTTCTCAGCAAGTTATCTCATTTGTTATGGCTTTATTTCATTTTACCTCTAAATTCAGAAAGATCCATATTCTCTGAGGTAGGTCCGGTCTCCATTAGCTTGGATAATCAGGATCCTACTGTATATGCATCCTTAGCTTTTGCAGATTATTTTCCCTGACCAATTTTCATTTCCCTAACTTTTCAGGTCTGTTTCTCACTCTTGCTTTGTCATTCATACTCGTGTGTCACGTTTAGAAAAGACATGAAATGCAAACAGGCAAGTGGTTTGGCAGCGATGCTTTCTATTTAACTACTCAAATAATTTCTTCTGCTTGAAAAACATGATGGCAATTAAAGGAAGAAAGAAATCCAGTTTAAAACATTATGTTCAAGATCAAGATTCAAGATCTGGCCTGGATTGTGAGTTCAAATTTTATATTATAGACATTTTTTGCTACTAGCAGAAATATAACAAAAACTATTTTAACTAGGAAGGGGTTCCCCAATCATAGTAAAAACTTGTCATCCCCGCTCACTGAAAGGAAAAGAAAATTTGTGCCAATCGGGAAAGACAAACAGAATAAAAGCAAATAATATTCACCTTGCTCATCTTGAAGCCTTTTGATGTGCGTAAATGACTCTTCAGCAGCAGAGATAAGCCGAGCCCTCCGTTTTTTCACTCGTCTTTCGTATTCATGCTCTTCATAGAACCGTTCGTTGTGACTGGAATCTCTGCGATGCATCTCGCTGCTCAATGGCGTTCGGGATGGACAATTCAACGAGTTGTTTCCAACACCATCTACTTCGTAGACCTTGAAACCAGAGGAAGGCTTCCGTGATTTTGTTGGTATAGTCTCAAGGTAAGGATTGTAAATCGAGAAGTCCTTGTAGTATTGCTCTAGCACCCAAGCAGCTGCACGCTGGATGCTCAATTGGCCCATGGCATAGCAATGCGACTCACCATCAGGTGACCTCACCACCTTGACAAAGTACTGAGCCTGTAATTGACGGATCTCAACCAGGATGACTGTGACGTAATGGATGAAGAGCAATGTATCCACATGTGAAACGGCAAACTGTACAATGCTATGGTAATCATCGTGTTGTTTTTCGATGATTCTCACAGCATAAAACAGCCAAAACGCAAATGTGAAAACAATAACTAAGGCAAGGACTACTGCCCGAAAAATAAATATTCTCGGAAGAGTTACTGTTGGTCTTCGCAAAAATAAAGCCCAGGCTGCGATGAGCAATATCAGTAATTTGAACGATAGACTTATCAGCAATCCATCACATTCTGGACCACATTCCTTGACTTCCCAGTGCAGTGCCTCGATTTTCGGTAAAGCCACCATTATAACAGGCGAAGCAAAGGCACACAGAGACAGCACAGTTGCGACAACAGTTCCAACCCACATATGACAATAAAATTTGACGCCGCCTTCCTCACTACCAAATTTTGAAACATCTTCGAATGACACAGAGTGATCGCTGGTGTTTCCAGTCACCGCTGTTGTATTGTCACCCCAGTTATCATCCTGGGAAAGAATCTGAACTTCTATCACTTCACCATCTTGGCGTCCATCATTACCATTGCTGTACTTGTTACCGACCGAAGAATGATACACCCTGTCTGACCGCTGCGACCGGTGTGAGTGCCTTGATCGCTGGTTGCGATGACTTTGATGCCCATTTGAACCATGTGTGCTATGAGCTCTACTTCGGCGAGAACGAGATGACTGTTCACTGTTACAGGACTTCACAGACTCTGTTTCCATGTTGGGCTTGCATCTGGGTAGAGTGATGCCTGTTCCCACATGGATATCTCCTGTCCAAAGCGACATGGTCACGATAAGATGAGTTTACAGACTATAATGAAACCTACAATAGACAAAAAGTTTACATTATTCAGATGGCCATGCATTAACATGAGTGTTTGAAAGAAGATATTTTATAGTTTTTGAACAACCGACTGAACATCTGGCTGCTGATCGAGAAAGATATTATTCCAAGGGAACACACAAGCAAGGGTGCACCCGGGCAGCAGCATAGACTTTAGTTAAGACATCAAAATTTAACACAGTAAAAATTCCTATGACATCATGCTTTTGAGTCATACCTTGACAGCGGAAACTTTGAGAAAATAGACAGAGCCTCTGGCCATAATACCAGAAACAAGAATATAAGCTACCGGAGCAGCTTAAAAAAATGTACATACATCTACAACAAGTAGAGGAGAAAATTGAACTTGCCAGTGGACATGTATTTTACTACAGAGGAACAGATAATGGAAGAACCAGTGGAGTATTTCTCATTCATAAAAAGTGGAAAAATCACATCCTTGAGTTAGATAGTACATCTGATAGAGTTGCAAAGCTGGTTATGCAAATATCAAGCAGATACCGGATACAGATTATACAAGTCTATGCACCAACAACAAGCTTCTGAGGAAGAAGTAGAAGACTTTCATGAAGAATTAGATGAGCTGCATAGCAAAGGAAACCATCATATCAAAATAGTAATGGGTGACTTCAATGCCAGATTGGAGAGAGAAGAAATCGTGAAAGCACAGTTGGAAGCAGGGCTGGCAAGGTTTTGTACAGTACGGTAAAACCCACTGTAAATACCGTGGTTTTTATCGTACTGTCCAAAACCTCCTATTTATAACTATAAGTGAAAACTTTGTTATTTGATGAAGAGGTAGCTTCTATAATCAAATATTAAACTTTATATTATATCTATATATATAAAATTGATTTTCTGTGTGTCTGTGTGTATGTTCTCTATACAAATCTACAATTTTAGATCGATCGTCGCCAAATTTTGCATATATACCAAATGGGACCCGACTTGAACGATAGGCTACTTTAAAATTTCGCCAGACCAGGGCAAATGCCCCAAATGGGCAAAAAACTGTCCGGCAACAATGGTTTTTGGGCCTCAACAATCACTTTCCGAACGTTTACTTTGGTTACCGTGGTTCCGTAGCAATTCGTTTCAGACGTGTATATGCCTTTACAACGGTTTGTCACTTCTTTAATCCTGTTAGTATATGTATAATAGTTTATACCTTTATAATGGTTTGCCACATTTTCAATATACTCTCAGTAATGAGGCTTTTTGAATAGACATCATAATCATCACCAGCATCGCTTTGAGAGTCAGGAAAAGGGTGATCCTCATAGAAATCAGTGCTAAAATTGTCGATCTTACTGTAGAAATGCGGAAATTAGTGGGATTTTCCGCCCCATCAATAATTTTAAAAATTGTATTGAATTCTCGATTTTTGAAATATTCAGTTCGCTTAGAGATATACGAAGGCCAGGAGATTAAATATGAAGTAATTAGCCAAACCTATACTTTTGAGTTGGATATTCGAGCAATATCATTGATTTCATTTATATCTTCTCAAGTATGAAAATTAATGTCTCCATATTGTCTCTTTTGGTATTTATTTGCAAAAATTCATGTGGGTTAGGATATTTTAAAATTAGTTATGAGCCCGTGAAAAGTGCATCGAAAAAATTCCACAGCTTTAACTAAGAATTTTCGGAAGCTGGAACAGACAGATGGATAACTTGAAGTTCTGGGGGGGGGGGGGGTCGAAATACCTAGCGCCCCTTAAAAAAAGAAAAATATATATTCATTTCTACGTTTCTGTGTAAATCTATATTTGTTTATTTCATGAATCGCGCAGGTCGCCATATTGGTTAACTTGGACACGGTTTGTATGTCCCTCAAGAAAAAGAGAGGGAGATATCACGTGATCCAAAAAAGCCTCATTGAAGAAAACCCGGGCAGCGCCGGGTATTATAGCTAACTAGCTAATATACTAGTATATTATATTAGGGTTGGGGTTTTGAACAGGACACGTGGGAAAAACTGTCCAAAACCTCCAAGTTTCAAAATGTTATGTGGAAACCTTTGGTTTTTTTTTCCATGATATATATTTTAAAAAAAATACCAGCAGAAAATTAAATTTAAAATATTTCAAAAATGTGTCATTTGGTATTTTTCTATGTTAATTGTTTCACCAAATTTATGGTTTTAAGCTGGAAATCTGATAGTAAATTAATATTACTCTTATAACTGTTTAAATAAACACTTTTTTCAATTTTTTAGTTTGTTGTAAATGTTATTTTTACTTCACATCTTATTTTTCATGTATGATTATGAAGCAGGTACTGTATTTAGGACAGTGATTGCCCAAAACCCTGCCAAATCTCTCTCCAAACACTTTTCTTTAAAAAATACATTATATTGAAGGTACCAAATATGCATAGTCACCGTTATAATCATTGCATTATTGTGAAACTAAACATAAATATTATTTTTATTAGATAGCAATATAGTGATGTGAATATATATCAATGGTGTAGTGTTTATTTGATGCAAATTGTTCTATTTTGACTTTTGAAACTTTTTCTCTTTAAATTTAAAAAAGTGATCTTTCTATTTTACATTCCCCATTTTTAAAAACTAATTATAAATAAAGTAAAATATCTGAAGAAAATGAGGCCAATATGTAGCACCTACTCATGACTAATAAAACAGTTTCACAAACACTGATTATGCTTATATGATGATAAAAGACTTCAAGACCCAAAGTTTTTGTTAAATTTAAATTGCTGCTCTTCTTATGAGGCTAGGAGGTAATATTTCATCGAATAAATTCAAGCTATATTTACAATTCTATCACATGGGGGACAGCAATATGAAAAACACTGACAGAAGGCTTATCAAGAGACTGTCTTTAACACAGTGTTTTTATTTTCATGTCCCTCAAATTATGGATCAATTGAAAGAATATTTTCAAATTTCATCTAGAAATTATCTTAGAAATCATCTTGGCACAGATAGAGCAGCTAAATTAGTTATGTGTTATCGAATGTTAAAAGGCACAGCTGCGCTTGATTATTAGTGCTTGATAATTACCTATTACATACGTTTAATTTCATTCAGTAGCATATCTATTGCTTTTTTCTAATTTTCATGCCACAAATTTTTATCCCATTCTTGTATCTTTCATGTTTTCATAAATCTAATATCTAACCTCAAGACAGTTTTACAACTTAGAGGAGAAATAGAGAAATCTTATATTTCTTCACGATGACTTACACAAGTTTATATGTTGTGTATTCTTTTTTTCCCTCTTGGGTAAGTGAAAGTGAATAAATTTATATTCTTTAAAAAAATATCATATAATGTGGCTCTGATCACAGTACTCCTAAGTTCTACCTGGTCATCTTCATCCATCGTTACGAAAGCTATGAGCTTTAAAAAAACACCCCTCTAAATGCCAGATAAATAAAAAATTATTACTATTATTCTCCCGCGCGTTGTGTATCTCTCTCTCTCTCTCTCCGTGGATTTGAGTAGACTGAAGCGTGCATGGGCTCACCTCCGTAAAAATTATCCAATGAGCGTCTACTTACCACTTATCGTGTGGATACTTTCAAGAAGAATCGGTAAGTTAAAATTAAGTTACCAACTAAAGCACTTGTCTCGTGTAAACAGGCCTTTATTTAAAGTGATATACAGAAACCAGAATGTCTCATTCTCACCACATTTTCTAACCTTTGGCTATATTCTGATGCTCTATCTTAAGCAAATTCATGAATAAGGATTGCATCACACATCTAAATGTAGTGGTGTATTATCTCACAGGGTTTTATTTTCCCTTCACAAAGAAGGGCAACAGTAGTGACACCATCATGCTAGGGGCAGATGGTCCTATAATCCAATAAAGACACCAGCTGTCCTTAAAGGACAAAGACTAGTGTATTAGTAATTACATTACCTCAGACATTTTCATTTTCTCTCCCATAAGACTATATCATCTCATACTATATATCACCCAGTCTTAATATTCAAGTTTTTTTTAATACTTTCACCGTTAAGCCCAGTTAATCAAGGTTCTACTGTATAGTAGTAACAAATTTATGAAAAATAATCAGCTATATGCAAAGTAATTATAATTCAAGTTTTGATTCCAAAACTACAATATATACAACTACTGGTCAGAATGACTTGAAATTTTACATGGATACTCCTGAAGCAATGGAAATTTCTTTGGCAAAAGAAAATAGTGCAAGTAGATGATGCTGTACTCGGCCAGCAGTATAATCTATTTTGTGCAACGACACATCATTTCGGCACTTCCACAGCATCACTGTGTGGATAGAACGACTTCTATCAAGATGCACATTGCAATACCAGCAAAACAGCTGCTGAAGACCGATTTTGACAATAACAGGATGCAACTTAACCCTTGCAACTTCTGGCTGTGAAGGGGGGCAAGTGCTTTAGTTGCCAACTAAAGCACTTGCCTCGTGTAAATGGGCCTTAACTAAGATACTTTATATGAGAAAAATATATATTCTGGCCACTTTTATTAGACTTTTTGAAAAACCACTTATACCATCTTATGCCATTTAAAGATATACCATCAGAATGTACCCCAAGAATATAAAATGTGGTAAAAATGAAAAATTTTGGCTAATAATAAACCAATATGATATTTTCAAGAAAAAAAAAAAGATATTTAGGCCACTTTTATTTGATTTTGGGAAAAAAAATTTTAAAACCAAAGTTAAAAATTTTCAAACCAACCAATGGTTTTTTTAAAACTGTGGTTTAAACCAAACAACCCTGCTTTAAAATACCTTCTTTAGTGAAAAGGGCAAGATTTGAGCTATGGACAGAATCAACGAATGAGTACTGTGGTGGAGTGAGATCAAAACTGAAAAACTGAGCAGAAATTTTTATTTGAGATTTTGAGAGAAGTGGGTCCAACAGATTCAGGTCTGAGGAAGTTCCAAAATTTAATAGGATTTGTTTTTAAGTAATTTGGTAAAGAGTGGGATAGGTACTTGGACTTTTGGGTGGAGATGAGGTTCTCTGGAGACTCCGAGTGGAGGTCGAAATTGAGGATTTTGGGTGCATTAGATTTGTTGGATTAATAATAATAATACAACAATTAATAATCTTATAAAAATGTAATGCAAACATGTAAATATTTTTTGAATGAAAATTCAGTATTACATTTTTGCTCCCAAAAAAATCTTTTATAAAAATACTTTAAAATATACATATTCTAAACACTGCGCTATGCAGCAATTTTTAGAATACGTAAACTAACCTTAAAATAAAATTTTAACTTGAAAGCAACACATTTTCTTCGAAAACAAACTATTTTCCCCAAAATTACCCGGGTTTTTTAATTTAGCTTTAAAATTAAACCCAGCATGGGGGGGGGGGGGGAAATGGTTATCCACCCAAGGAGCAAATTTGACAACCCTGACTGTAAAAAGTGATGGTTCATGGGTTCTTAACCTATAGGTTGCGACCCAAGTGGTGGCAGAGGCTCCCAAGATGGATTGTTTAAATCTCTACTAACAGCTAGGGATTTCTGAGATGGGTTGTATACACAACCAGTAATTTTTTAGGTCTGGGTCACGACCAAAATTTCATTTGCAGGGGCTTCCGAGATAAGTCACACAAATCCACGTAGCCAGGGATTCTTCAGCTACAGGCCACAGTCCTAACTTGATTTGCCAGGGCTTCATAAATGAGTAGTTTTTAATCCACTTACAGTCAGGGTTGTCAAATTTGCTCCTCGGGTGGATAACCATCCCCCACCCCCTGACAAGGAGTGTATGTTGATATCAGGGTCGAAACTAGAGGGAAGGTGCAGGTCTGGTGTTTCGGGTGCTGAATCAGAGGGAGCACAAAGCTCATCTTTCAACCTCTCCTTCAACATTACAAGAAAGGCGCCAAAATGCACTCTTGCTCTGGCTGGCCAAGTACGTAGTTGTGACTCTGGTTGACATACAGTTAAATACATAGAGTCCCGGTTCCATTATAGAGGTTCAACTGTAATATGTTTGATTAAAAAACGAAGGGTTCTTCACATTAAAAAAAAATTCTCTCCCCCCCCCCTAACATGGGTGGAGATGTGGGGGGCATTGCCCCCCCCCCCCTCCCAGCATCAAAGGTGGAGTCAACTGATCTAATGTATATGTATATATGAATTGTTATTATCATCTTGCCCCCCCAGACTTCCAAGTCTATCACCGCCTATGCCCCCTAAAAATTCATAAAGAATATGAAAATATTTGTTTTTATATTTACTACTCACCAAATTGGAATAGTGATGTATAAAATATTCCCTTCTTGCCTCCCTCCACCCACCTCAGGTAGGTTGACAAGGGCTCCAACCGGGTGAGCACCTAATCTAATTTTTCTTGTTTTATACACAAAGAATTTAATATAAAGAAACATGAAAAATGTCGGGCTGTGGCCCCTGGCTTTTAAATGTCCCCCCCCCCTTAGTATTTCGACTTAAAAAACCAAATCGCAAATCGATTAATACACGGAGAATTCTGAATATAATCTCATTCATTAAACAAATCGGAAACAACAGTTTTAATGAATCCCCAACTACACCCTTCACGATGCACGGAGAAGAAAAATTCCAATGAGTCATTGTACTCTCTGAAGTGGTCATTATTTAGTATAAACAAAACATAAAACTAAATAAACAAACAATTGATTACTTTAGCGGAGAAGTTACGAGATCGGATTCATACAATGAATTAATTGTCAACTTAGAGATGTTTATTATCCTGACACTTAAACCGTTTTGTAAACAAACAAACGCATCACAATCAAAATTGTTACTTACAATAGACGCCGATCTGTCGCCGTTGCTACGGAAACTTTGAACGGCGTCATCTTGGCTCGGGAGTGGACACTTCATCAGACAAACTTCAAACGTCGTTCAAAAACCAGACGATAACATTCGAAATTTTATTTTTCACTCGACATCCAATCGTATAAATAAAATGTCGGATACATCACATCACTGATGGACGTCCGCCAAATGCCGACCACGCACCACCTCTGTGGCGAAGAAGAAAAAATCTGTCATGGCGCGCAGCAAGGTTATCCTCAGGGCATGCACCCATATTTCTCTTTCATTAATATACTAATTACCTAATTTAAAAAATAGAGTATCTGTTGCGCTTTTTGAATAAAAACTTGGCTTTATATACAACATAATTTAAATTGCATTGAGCAGTCATTGAAAATGTACAAAGCCCGTGAAAATTTTTAATGACAAATGAAATTGATTATAAGTAATCTGACCATATTTTCCCAAGAAAATAAGGGACATAGAGATTCTGGGAAAATATGGGATCGCCAAAAGCAATGCCAAAAGTGAGTAAAGTTGCCAACTATTACTGAAGTAACTGAAAAATTAAATAAATTGATAGCTTTTAGACATTTGTCAAAGATCGTACATTAATACTTTTATTTATTCTACTACAGTGGTCGCCACCATAGTGTTAGGCGAGTTGGGGCAAAGCCGCTTGAAAGATTGTATCTGTGCAATGGATATGCTTGTTGGTCAGTGCTGCTATCTATATTTGAACCAAAGTTGTGGAAAAAAAAATTTGGCCAGAATTTTTACTCTCCGGAAAAAACTTGAGGTTTGTTTGCCGATGATGATGAACAGGAGACTATCTTAGTGGTCAGTGTCCTGTGTAATTTAGAAGTTCGAAGAGCAAGAAACTGCCTATTTCCAGAAGTACTGTATAATATAATAAAATTCATTCAGAATCCTCCAATTGCGTTCTCCTCCAACTGCTCTTGAACAGAACTGGTTCGCCAATAACATCATGTGTGAATAGTAACTTTGAACTGATCAAAATGTTTTGTAAAAAATACAAAATCAAGACCAGCACCGCTTTAAAAGGATCTGAGAGGTGAGAGTGTTAAATAAAGCTACTGAAATGGTTTTGAAATGTGTACATCAACCTCGCAATAGAAACGATGTCTACATCAATATTGTAAATTTACTATATGGTGGGCTGTACTCATTGGCGGATGCTGAGGGGGGTTTGGGGCAGGGTTGTTTGCTTTAAACCAAGTGGTTTTTTCAAAAAATCAAAAGTTGCCTAAATATCTTTTTTTTCCCTTGAAAAATATCATATTGGTTCATTATTAGCCAAAATGTTTAATTTTTACCCCATTTTATATCCTTGGGGTACATTCTGATGGTATATCTTTAAATGACGTAAGATTTTATGAGTGGTTTTTTTTCAAAAAGTCTCATAAAAGTGGCCAGAATACATATTTATATTTTTCATATGAAGTATCTTAGTCATTTAAAGTTATATATAAAAGCCTAAATTTCTCATTCTTACAACATTTTTTAACCTTTGGCTACATTCTGATGCTCTATCTTTAGCAAATTCATGAATAAGGATTGCATCACACATCTAAATGTAATGGTGTATTATCTCACAGGGTTTTTTTTTCCCCTTCACAAAGAAGCAGCTACAGTAGTGACACCATCATGCTAGGGGCAGGTGGTCCTATAATCCAATAAAGACACCAGCTGTCCTTAAAGAACAAAGACCAGTGTACTAGTAGTTACATTACCTCACATACATTTTCATTTTCTTTCCCATAAGAAGTAGCACATCTCCTACTGTATATCTCCCAGTCTTAATATTCAATAGTTTTTTTTATACTTTCACACACACACACCGTTAAGCCCAGTTAATCAAGGTTCTACTGTATAGTAGTAACAGATTTATGAAAAATAATCAGCTATGTACAGGGTGATTATAATTTAAGTTTTGATTCCAAAACACATACAATAAGTACTGATCAGAATGACTTGAAAATTTGCATGGATACTCCTGAAGCAATGGAAGTTTCTTTCGCAAAAGAAAAAAGTGCAAAATGTGCAAGTAGATGATGCTGTACTTGGTCAGCAGTATAATCTATTTTGTGTAACCACATCATTTCTGCACTTCCACAGCATCAGTGTGTGGATAGAACTTCTATCAAGATGCACATTACAATACCAGCATAGCAGCTGCTGAAGACCCATTTTGATAGGATGCACCTTAACCCTTGCAAGTTCTGGCTGTGGGGGGTACCTCAAAATGTTATAAACAGTGGTCAGTCAGATTTCAAACTTTGGTGAATTGCAATTTCCAGCACATTCCCTATATGTTAGAAGTTCCTCAGGAATATTAACGGGGGGGGGGGGGGGCGTTTGGTTTAATGAAGTTGAATTGCAAGCACATCCACATCATGACCATGGCATACTCCGATTCTGTTGTTGAACAACAATTTTTGTGCTTTCAACCTCAGGTTGGACAACATATTTAACATTTCTTAAGTAAGTTGTAGTTATTTGTTCAATTACTTCATTTTTTGTGATGTTTCCATGAATTATGAAATCATGCAATGCTATAATTAAGATATCATTTTGCCATGACTGGCTATCGTTTCCATTCTGCGAGCAAATTTCCCACATGTTGGATGATGTCATTAATTTTACATTTTTAAGTATTTTTTCCCCTTTATCAAATAAAATTGATTTTTTTCAGGAATATTCATGTCAATTTGCAAGTCATTCTGACAATCGTTCTTTTTTTACAGTGTTTTGAAATCAGAACCTTAGTTATAATCACCCTGTATATCGTAAATCATTGCTAATTAATCTGCATTATTTATGCTTCATTAAATACATTATGTTCACCTAATTTTTATTACTTTTTGCAAAATAGCTTCATAATTAGGCATACTAAAAGTAACTGGAGAAAAACTTTTATATACTATATGATTGATAATAACATTAAAAGAATTTTCAAACGCACAGTAATCCATTGAGTTAAGCAAAAAATAATTAAATTGCAAAAGTTGGTTTTTGTTAAAATGTAAGATATATTTCTAGATTAATTAGTATGGGAATAGTGTTAATTACATTAATAACCACTTTATTTTAGTTAATTATTCGAAGTTTGAATGATTTTTCAGAAATTTCATTGTTTTTAATGTTAATACTATTTAAAACAAAAAAAACGGTTTAAACCAAAAAAACCTGGTTTTTTTTCAAAAAAACCGTTTTTTTACCAACCCTGGTTTTGTGGTTCTAACCCCCCTCAAGCCGATATTATAGTGTTATTTTGCAGGAAAACCCGTAAATCTCCTCGAAAAGAAAAAAATATATATATACACCCCCTCCCCGAGAAAATTCTGTGTACGCCTATGCCTGTAATAATTTACTAATATACTTCTACTATTTAGGTCATTGTTTTGGTCACTCACATGCTGGCAGGGCTGTCTTAAGAGCATCATGAGCCAACTGATTTTTCTGAGGCCCTACATGGCAAATTATCGAAAATTTCAATGAGATCACATTTTTGGGAGGCCCCTCTCTTCTCTTGAGGCCCCCCGGGCTGTGCGTTAAGACGGCATTGCATGCTGTACACTGTCGCTCAGTGACATTCTTGCTCTCCAGATATCTCATTTGGTCTCTCTAATGCTCGCACACTCTATAGGTTATCCTTTTGGCTAATCACATGCTTTCACACATTATTTTAGCCACCCACATGCTTGCATACTATTTTGGTCACTCTTTTTCCGACAAGGATCGTTGTTCCGTAGATATTTCATTTGATCACTCTCATGGTTACACACTCTCTAAGGTCCTTGTTTCCCAAACTTCACTCCATCAACCCCTTCAGGAATGTTTTTCTCATCGCCCCTGGACCATTCCATTGCCCATTTTGAGAAACACTGCTCAAGTTCAATCTCATTGTTGTTCACTGACCTGGACTCTGTCTCTATGTTGTTCTTTTGGTCACTTACATATTTGCGTGCTGTTTTCGTCACTCGCATGTTTGTATATTGTTGGTCTCTTGCATGCTTGCACACAGCCTTGGTCACACACATGCTTGTGCAATTTTTAGTCCAGGGGTTCTCAAACTTTTACCACACACCATGTCCCTTTTCCCTAGTCAATGCTTGTTTGCAGTTCCTCTGAGCAGTTTAACAAAGAATCCTTTTGAAAAACATTTGTCAGGGTGCCGCAAAGTGGAGTCACACAGTTTGAGAACCCCTGCTCTAGTCAATATGGTGATTCATCAATTTGGTCCCTTGCTCTATAGGCAGAGGCTGATTTATGATTCAAAATTTTATCCTTCTCCACCCTATTAATTTTCTTGATCACTCATTCTTCAGATCTGTTACCCCTTTTAAACTGTAATCAAAATTGCCCACAATAAAAATATGCTTTCACAGATAGCTGTTGTTGCGGATAGCCACAGTTGTTTGTGTAAGGTATGGATAATGTGTGTTAAAAAATGGGCAAACAGCCTTAGAATTTTAGAATTATTGATCCATATCATCGAGGCTTATCCCCTTATCCTGTGATACAATTTAATACGACAAGGTCCCATGAGCAGGGATACTGGGGGGGGGGGGGCGGCATGGGACATTGCCCCCCAGCACCAAAGGTGAAGTCGACTGATCTAATGCATAAATGTGTAGATGAATTGACACATTATCATAATCGTGCCCCACCCCCAGACTTCCAAGTCTATCTCCGCCTATGCAAGTCCCCCCCCCCCCCGAAAGAAAAGCATTTTTCTCCAAAAATGGGAGGTATATGGGTACATAGGCATACACAGAATTTTCTGGAGGGAGTTTTAGATTTTTTTTTCCTTGGGGGGGGGGGATTTAGAACCCCCAAACCCCCCCCCCTTTGCGTACACCAAAGTATGGGTACATATCTTATATGGAAGGAAAAAATGTGTCTCCATATTCAGATGAATGTTACCCAAACATAAAGGATCTTGCACAATGTTTAAACTATGTGATTGAACTTACCATAATAGCTAATAGTTGCTGCAATGTACTACTATGTTTAAAACTGCTCTGAAATGCTTCAAGTATTTGCCAAATGAGAGTGAATTATGTCATTCCCCACTGAGCAAAGGAATAGTTATGTAATCAACCTAATTTAGGAAGCGACATGAGATTAACCCTTCAAGTGGCATCGACGAGATATTTTGCCTTTGTAAAAACTGCTTATTTTACTGACTTTATTTTACTTAGTACTGACACACACAGATATTTTGTAAAGTTGATTTCTCGATATGGGAAACTTTTCCCTATACCCCTTAGTTTGCACCTGCTGAAAATCTGAAGAAAATCTACTTCATTAAAAAGATATGGTATTTTGAGGGGGGGGGGGGTGTTAGCATTCCTAATTGCCGTTGAAAAGGTTAAGGAGTTGAATATTTCCAGTGACAAGCTCATCGGGCAAGCTAAATTTACCCTTCGATTTTAGGAGCATTATTGCTACATTTTCAGAAATCATCTTTATTAACCATGGTTCTTTATATCTCGTGATTTTGGACCCACTGAGACGTTCTGGACTCATGAAGCTGCCAATAATCTATGTGCTACTGTATTTGGATTTTTTAAATGTTTATACATATATTAACCTCTTAACTGCCGATGAAATCGTAGGTGCTCCACTCCCCAGTGCCACCCTTTTTCGATCACGAAGAGTAAAGATGTGTATATATAACCTATCTACATGCCCTTGACAATCAGTGCACAGACTCTCTAGGACGTATATATATCCTATATATATGTATGCCTGTGACAGTTAGGGTGTTGAAAAACTCTTTATAGTCCTCCAAGCACCAAATGAGACTTGGCTATGTTACATCAATGCCACGTCAAATGGTTCAATTCTTTTCTAGAAAGTCGCAGAACACCTAATCTTAGTGCTGATGATAGATTCTCAATATGCAATCGCTTCAAAGAAAGGAATAGAATAATCTGACGTGATGTAGCCAAATCTCATCTCGTATTTGGAAGAATGTACTCGTGTGATACTCATGCTGTATATTGTGCAAGTTTGGTTTTTTTACAAAAATTTATACTTTTTTTTGCTTTTCAGGAAGAAATTTAGAAATTCTATTAGATCGAGCTTCTCTTGCTTATCAGATGATGATGTGAATGATTTATTGCCACCAAAGGGCGAGCTGACCCAAGTCAAGGCATTCACTCATTCAGAAGAAACTGTTATGATATTTTGTCGGGACAATAATCCTCTCTTCTTTTCTCTTAGAGATCGCATCTTTCCTACCGTTTACACTCTTTGGAAATTTCCTGATATTGTCCCTACTGTCACCACTCTTCCACTTGTTCTGCAAAAAATGTGCAATGGTGCTGACTTGATGGCTCCTGGTGTGATCTTCGATGAGAAATCTGCCGAAGAATTGAGAGACTTGCATCCGAAGCAGATGTGCTCAGTGAGAATCATCGGTAATAAAATACCTATAGCTATTGGGATTGCAGCGATGTCTGGTTCTGAGTTGACTGTTGATGGTTGCAAAGGCAAAGCCGTTCTGATAAAACATTGTTACAGAGATAATTTGTGGTTAAACGGTGACCAGAGTCACCCACCTTTGGTGCCAGATGATTGTTTTACCCCTTGTCTTCTTGATCCAGATATTGATGAATGTAATGATAACATTGTACAGACTTCTGACAATAATGCGGATGAGGTGATTTGTGAAAACTTTTCTGATCTTCAAATTGATTCGAATGAGAACTCAAATGAGACTGAAATTGATGTGATGGTTTCAAATCCAACACTTTCTGAATGTCCAGGAAATGTCTCTGAAAGAATTCATGATTGCGATGCATGCATTGCACCCAGCGACAAATCCGATTACACCATGGACGACATCTTGAAAGAATGTTTCATGTTGGGTTTGAAAATCCATGGAAAGAAAATTGAATTGCCGGTCTTGACGAGTACTTTTTACAGGACATACGTCTTATCTTGTTGTCCAGAAGATTTGAAACTGGATATAAAAAAGACGTCTTACAAGAAACTGTCAGCGTTTCTCAAAGAAATGAAATTGGGAGGTTTGCTTGATGTTAAAGAACTCACGAAAGGTGTCGAAAGCATCGTTGCCATAAATTTGGAGAGTGAAAAGGTCAAAACTTTTTCGCCCGATCCTAGATTCAAAGAACACGTGAAAAGACAGAAGGAAATCAGTTCATCTGAAGATGCATCTAAAGATGTTATTCAGGATAACTATAAATTTCCTGAAATCATTGAGATGTTTGTCGTCTCGGGTCAAGTTAAAGCGTTATTTGAACATGCTAATAAACGGTAATTTGTATTTCTGAATGATGTTTGTGTTAAGAGTTTTCTATCGTTTATGTAGTATTTTTAGTTAGTTATAGTTTTGTTTTTGTCCAACAGATGGTGCTGCAGCATAAATGGGAACAGATGAGATTAGGATATGTACAAGTTTTTATGTCTGTGCATGTGTATCGTCATGCTTTTTGTCTTTGTTCATGAAATAAATGTTTAGGAAATTGATTTTGTCACTTCTCTGTGGTTTACCCATAGACAACAGACCTAAAGACCCTGCGAGAGGTCCTGGGTTCAAATCCCTCCTGATACCCCATTCTCTCTGTGGGTCTGTTGTCTAGGGATAAACTACAGACAAGCGACACATTAATTTTCCTAAAAATGCATTTTTATGTATGAAGACAAAAAAACATGACAATATACGCGTGGACATAAAAAAAAAGTGCCTTCGTGTCTTTTCCCCCGACACAAACACTGTTGCCACCATTACATATCCAAATCTTATCGGTTTACATTTACACTGCAGCATCATCTGTTGGACAAAAATCGAAACCATAACCAACTAAAAATCCTGATATATTATAAAGAGAAATTTGATAATTTTTTTGTTGATGATTGGAATGCTAGGAAATCTTTCCTTAGCTGAATTTTTTTTTGGATTTGTTGAGCGTTGGCGTAACGAGTAAAAATCCCACACATGAGAATTTCGGTACTGGTCGATTATTGAGATGACCTACGATTGCTGATAAAAAAAACCAGCCAAGCTTTACTTAAAGTTTTGATGGTTGAAAAAAGGCTACTTCATTAAATCACAAATGGAAATACCAGGATACTATCAAAAGTACTCCCAATAACCAACCAATACCAAAATTTTGAACTGGGTTTATTACTGCTGAGTTTGTATTAAATAAATATGTTTTTGTTACTTAATTACAAAACTTCTCATCAGCTAACAAACATTCTGTATTGTTTTTGTAGGAAAGGTGATGCTCTCGTTTCCAGTGAAATCAGAGAAATCGTCAGAGATTATGTTCGGCAAAATAACCTCATTGATGAAAAGAATCCGAGGTACATTTGTTCAAATTTTATTTTGTCTTCATGATTTTTGTTTAAATATATAGACAAAGAAAAATTACCGAATTTGAACACAAAAAATTATCTCAGCAGTTGGCAGGACTGTCTTAATAGATGGAGTGATTTTATTTTTCTGAGTCCCCCACCATCTCTACCTCGCTAGAAATGTCGGTTCACCAATGTACATACTTTGGTCTCAAATTTTAATCAGATCTTATTTTCATGAGGCCACTTTGCACTTGAGGTAACCAGAGCATGCTTAGGGGACCCCATGCATTATGAAAGCACTGGCAGTTGGAAAAAAATGCATATGTACTCAGTGGTATATTTACGGGGTTACTTAGTGGGGGGCTGGTGCCCAGAGTGGAAAAAAGGATTGGTCAATTTATAGGAGGTGGGGGAAACAAATTTTGCCCACAGGCAGTAAACCATAATCCTGCGTCTCGAGAGACTACGTCAGTGAGTGACCTAGAAAGCAAGGGGTCTAGGTCAGTGAATGCCAAAAGAGTAACCTAGAGCATGTGCAAGCATGCGAGTGACCTAAGAGCATGTGTGTGACCAAAAGAGTGATCTAAGAGCATGTGCAAGCATGTAAGTGATAAAAATAGTGTGCAAGCATGTGAGTGATAAAAGTAGTGTGCAAGCATGTGAATGACCAAAAGAATGACCTAGAAGGTAAGAGTCCAGGAGAGTGAGCAACATAAAAAGTGACCTACAGAGTTTGCAAGCATGCGAGTGATCTACAGAGCGAGGGACACTTTTGGTGAATGACCAGAAGAGTTGCTTAACTGTAACATTAGTTCCTACTTAGAAGAAGTAACCTAGAGAATTTTTAAGCATGCGAGTGACCTAGAGAGTAAGGACCAGGTCATTGAATCACCTAAAGAGTAACTTGAAGATGCGAGAGGAGGAGGGGGAGCTAAAGGGGGGTATAGCTCAGGATGGCAGATTTGAGAAATGAGTGGTTCAGAAAATTCGACTAGAATGGGGAACGTAAGCAAAATTTGTGTAGCCCGCAGGTCACAAAACTATAAATCTGCTTCTGCTTTTATTGATTGTTGGTATTCATGTGTGTGCAGGGCTGCTGCAGATCCATATCATGATGGGAACAAGAAATTTCATTTGTTGGTAAATGAAAGACAATATGGTGAATATAAGAAGTGCCTATTTATATTTTTGAGTGGTTTACTCAGCACTTATAGCCTATGATTTTAACGGGATGATAGGTTACAATAATTTATGAGACAAGCAACAAAAAAGTATTCAGGGTGATCTGATTTTAAATGTCCCATTTGTACTTTTTTTTGAAGAATAGTTGTTTAACATTGTTAAGGCAATCATTTTTCATAAATTTGATGCATTATAAATATCTTTATATAAAAGTTTTTTTTTGCAGATTAGTCTTGCTTGATCCAGTCCTTGCTGATGTGGTATTGAAAAGAGGGGAAAACAAAGTCACTATGACGTGGGAAGAATTACACGAAACGTAATGTTTTCATGCCTACGGTTCCAATTGAACATATGATTTTAAATTACCATTACTACCTTATCTCTTTCACAACCAAATATTTATTTTTGGGGATTTTCAAGATGTTTTTGCATTTTTGATACTCAAAAAATATGTTAAAAACATAAATGTCTGCAAATGTTTACTTTTTTAAAATTAAAATTTTTTTTGTTAAAAATAATTCACTTCGTTAAATTTTTTTTATCCAAAATGATGCAGGGTATATTCGTGTTCACATATAATTTTTTTTAGAAAGTTATTGCCAAATTTTATCATGTAATAAATTACATTTTTCCTGCAGGCACTTCGTCCTGGAAACCATCTTAACCCCCTCCCCTTCTCCGGAAAGTTCAATTTTAAGTGCTGCCCTCTGATGAAACTTCCCAAAGTTCGTAATTGCAGGACTGTAACCAGTGGTCCCCGGGCGCAAAAGAAAATATTGGGCCCTTAAATTAGAAAAAAGTGTGGAGTTTTTTCGGGACCTTTTAGAAGTCGAGGCCCCGGGCACGCACCCGGTGCACCCGCCATTAAATCCACCCTTACCTGTAACTAGACTAGGGCAATCGGAGCCCGAGCTGAATGGTGGTCCGTGTACACTTATTTAGCGTAATAATCTTTAACACCCTTTCAAGGAGGGTTCCTGGGTAAAGTCTGCCCAGAGAAGTCATGCTACGGCCCTGTATATTCGTCATATACATTTGTAACACAGGGCTTAACTCTCTGACGTAGAAAAAAATCTACAGTGAGAGAAAGCATGCATCACATTTGTGCATGCAGCGTCTGAAAGAGTTGTATGTATATGATTCACTTTTTAATATTTCAGGAAAAAAATTACCTTTCGCAGCCGTTTCATTTAAGTGACTGAGTGCTTGAAATCTGTATAAGAATAGAGGGCGTGTGTTATATCTAGACAAATGCTGTTCTTAGGAAAAATTTATTGCACCACTTCGAATTGATCGCAGAGTGGCTCTGTGCCTAGTTGATCACATCCCAATTTTTGTCTATTGCAGGATCATTCCTTCCTCATGATATTTATTTGGAAATCTGTACAATAAAAAATTATATGAAAACACAAATTATAAGGTATTGTAGTTACAGTAGGGTCTGGATAATCTGAGGTGGATGTGACAGAGGCCCACCTCGAATTATGGAAAAACTTGATTATCCGAAAAACAATAAAGAATGCTTTAAATGTTGGTTTTACTTTACTTAAAAACAAGACAAAAAAAAAAAAAGCAGTACTGGCACCTTCCTGTATTTTTAATTCTTGAACAAGATATAGACACCATATAATGTGTTCCAAAAAATGAAGAATGTTACAAGGGCGCAAAGATGAAAGAGCGATTGAGAAGAGTTAGGGATTGGACTGATGGTGAACAGCACTGACATACTGATAGCTTTTAACTGCCTTTTCAATAATTTTACATAAGCAATTGGGGGAACAATGACATTATTTACCATTACAAAGAAAATGGTCAAACTTACTTCTCTTTCTAAATGACCCCCCCCCCCTCGATAAAATGATCTATGTCCATTCAAGGGAGTCTGTCATTACACCAATTACTCATTATAAGGCTGGGGGCTGCCAGAGTTAGAGATATGAGGAGAGAATATTCTCCTGGGTATGAAATTTAGAGAAAAATCGAGAATATTTTTTCTTTGAAATAATGAAAAAATACTAATTATGTTTATATTATGAAATATAATTCAGTTTTTTTTAATTGCTTGAAGCATTTAAAAGAAAACAATTTTTTGGCATAAGGGGTCATTCAAGTATTACATCATCGATGGGGGAGGGGGGTTTCCGATTTGCTGACTTTTGATGACAAGGGGGGGTGGGTTTGGATGATGCTTACATCATGAACCACCCTTTATGAAGATATGAAATATTCTTAATGGCATCTTATTTGAGGCGCCAAAAATGGAAAAAAACCTTTCGATAGTTATTGGGCACCTGAACTAACATTCTCCCTATTGATAAGTCCCCTACAGAGCCACTTTAGTGACCTATAAATGTTTCACTGATCCTTCAAGTGCTCTGGAAATTTGTTGGGGCTGCTTAAGTGCTCTGGAGCTGTTCCACGCATTGCTCAAGTGATCCATAATTATGCCACAGATCACTTAAGTAATCTGGGAATGTTCCATGGGTAACTTGAGTGATGTAGAACCGCACTGGGGGGCTGCGTAAGTGCTGCAAAACTGCCACATGTCACTCAAGGAATCTCTAAATGTGCCACGGATTGTTTAAGTGTTTTGGAACTGTGTTCAGGTTACTTAAGTGATCTTTGAATGTGAAAGTGATCTTTGAGGCCTACTTCAGTGATCTGAAAATGTGCTACGGGCCACTTAAATGCTCTGGAATTGTGCCACGGGTCATTTAAGCGATTTGTAAATGCGCTGCTTAGTTCATTTTTACAAAATTAGGTTTGAGGGGGCAGGCCACACATTTGGTCTGCGGGTTAAGGGTTTACCATTAATGGCTTAGAGGGTGCGTCACAATGAATTTCTTAAAGATAAATTTTGAGTTCTTACCTTTCAAATAGCATTCAAATTAACAGAAATTGATAATAACAACATATAAAAGTATTTTCTTTCAAAATTTTAATTTTTTAAAAGTTTTTTTGCATTAATTTTTTTCATTGGTGGGGAGGTGCATGAGCCCCCTATGCCGCCTCCAGCTTATGTTTATGATCCTACTAATATGTGTTAGGGAGCAGTGCTGGCGAAATTTTGCTGAGGGGGAGGGGATCAGAGTTTTGCAGACTTTTGCTGACAAGGGGGTCAAAAATGGCTAAAAAGTTGCTGACATGATACTTGAATGGCCCTAATGACCTAATAATGACGGTATTTAGTTTTAGGATATTTTCAGAGTATCAGTCATGGTGAGAGATTTCAAAAGTTTTTCTTATGAAAGTTTTGGAAACCTTTGATGATTGAAACTATAAAAATTATTACTAATAACTTTAAAAGCTATTAAAATTATTTTAAAATTAGATAAATTTACAGAAATAAGTTCAGAGCAAAAAATAAAATGAAGGATTGACAGAAGAAGGTATTCTTATAATCACCATTCTAAGAAACTTATTTTCATCAATGAACGTAAACTAAACGTCTATATCTTTCATATTTCTTTGAAAGTTGTTAATTGAGCCCCATTAGTTTTGTTTTCTTACACTCTTTTACATACAGCTTCAAGAATAATTTTCTCTCAATTTTTCAGGAGTGAAGTTAATAAAAGCTTTCAAGCTTTTGTTGATTTAAAAAAAAATTTGGCAGATTCTAATACATTTCACAATCAGACAGCAAATCACAACAGTTGCAGACATGCGGCAAAATATATCTTAATCTAGAAAGGAGCAGAATTAATTACTATTGTGAATACAGTAATTAGAGTCAGAGTGTTCGTTAAGAACAATTCTGTTTCTTTTGAATGGCAATATTCAACTTAAATGCTGTGCACGGAAAAATCAAACAAAATGTGGCCTTAGAAATTCACAGTTTTTTTTTCCTCACACCACAGTGTGTGAAATAAGAAAAGCAGGGTCGCATCTCCAGTGGTGTAGATGGTAGCATGCTTGCCCGGTATACAAGAGGGTGTGGGTTCGTGTCCCAGCAGAGACAAGATGACTTTTACTTCTGAGTTCACCTTAGCATAATATCCAGAAAATATGTTTCCTTGAAAATGTAGCCTTTTTTACTAACACAATCAGGTTACTATTCATAGTTTTTTTTCTTAAATTTAGTCCCAAACATATTTTTTAGGTATTAGTTCAAAAGTTAAATTCTTAACATGGAAATATTTATTTGCATAGCTCTTTCAGAGAATATTCTTGAATATTCTTCTATAAATTATTTATCCTCCTATATATTTCCTATTCATATTCTTGAATATTCTATTGAATGAGAATATTTTCCAAAGGATTATTATTGAGAATTTTACATTTCTATTCATATTATTATGAACAGTTCTAATCAGAGTGCCCATTGAGGGCAGTTCTGTGTTGTCTGAAAATTAAAAAAAGTCCCTGTTAAAAAGTCTCGCTACAGAGAGCAACAGGCCTACAAGGTTACAAATATTCAATCATTACACTTCACTCACAATTTGAAGTATAGATGGCAGCACTGAAATATCATACACAACACTAGCTACATACTCAAACTGTTAGGTGTACACACTCACTTTGTTCCAGACTCTACCACAAAGCTGGCGGGCTGGAAGAGATCTCGGCAACGGGATAAGTCCGGTGGCAGAGACCCTGGCGTTCATTGTTGTATGAGAATTGAGGTGATCGACTTAGATTTTTTGTTGTGTAATAAACCTACACTCTAGCTTATAGGAAAATCAAACAAAGCATAGCTTTCCTTTACTAATGTAGTAGCGGGTCTGTTCAGCCAAAATTTGGGTCCGTTTTCCAGATCCTTCACAAAAACCTAGAGCTGAAAAAACAGACCCCTCACAAAAATCTGGATCTGAAAAACAAACTCTTCACAATATACAAATTAATGAAACCATAAATTTGGCATTTCATTTCTTTTGCGATAAATTAACTTGATTATTTTGCTTCCCACAAAATTATTGATTTTTCACAAAAATAAGGAAAATTTTCTTAAAAACAGGACCCTTTAAAAAAACCTGAACAGACCCTTGAATAAATTTACTATTAACTATTTTTGAAAATTTATCCCTAAACAGGTAGCATTTTATTAGCCTTTTTTAGAAATTCATTTGCAAGTTAAATACTTAGATGAAGTTATTTATTATTTTAGCCCCTCTGGCAAACATTCTCCTCAATGAGAATGTTCTTCAAAAGATTATTACAGAGAATTTTACATCTATACATAGAGTAATTTGAAAAATTTCACATTGATCTCTAGCCTCGTACAGAAGATGTCTCCTGCTCATAAAATATCATTTGAAGGCGAAGACGCAAAAGTGACAAAAGGTCATCTGGAGCCCATAGAGGTTGCAGTTGCTACTAGAACGGGAAATAAGAAGGTAAAATTATTATTTTTTCTTTTTATACAGTTGAACCACATGTTTTGAGGGATATGAATAATTTCAGTTTTGAACCTGGTGAGAGGAAGAAGCAGATTCATAAGGGGGAGGGCCCTCACTCCTCCCAAAAGCTGAATAATATGGGCTTGTATAAACAACAGGACAATTCTACCAACCTACACAGTTAATTGCCCATAAGGACACATCTCTGGATCTGCACCTGGGGGGGGGGGGGGAATGTTAAGGGAAGAGAGACCAGTAGCAACTAATAGATTCAGAAAAACTGCCCTAGAATATTTGATTGGAATTTTGCTACGAAGCCTTAATTGATCAGTAGGAATCAACTAATTTTGGGGACTGATACCTCCCTGTCGAAATGCGAGAAATTTTGAAGAGGAAATTACTAATATTGATGGAATTGGGATTAAGCTTACCATCTTAGTCCACTACTAAAAAAATGGCTTTATTTCAGCTTCGATGGTGGCTATGGATATTCATATTTTTTGGGATGATTGTACAACTAAATTTCAGTCAAAGGCATCGGAAGTGCTTCAAATCTGTGGGTGCACGTCTTGACCTTTATGTAAGAAATTTTTATTTCTGAATAAATTCTGGGAGGTAGTTGGACTAGTGCCACAAATTACCATGGATCGTCCAGTACTTACAGCACCCCTGGCTCCGCCGCTACTGTTTTCAGGCATATGAGAAATTATATGTGAAATTTAAACCTCCATCAGGGGTATATAATTTGTAAGATGTAGTGTAAACTACTTTTTCAGAGTTTTTCAATTACAGTTTTTTTTAATTACATGTGATTCACAATAGCTCATTCAGATTTTATTAGTTCAATTGCAAGTAAAGTATCTTAATACAAAATTGTAACAAATTCAATTGAACATTTCAGTTGATTTTTGACACTACTAGGTAGATTTTTGAGAGTTAATTTGAGGAATTTGTAACATCTGATGGAGTTAGCAGTTTATGTTGCACTCAATGGAGGGTTAGGATAAATACTTTTTTTATGTTAGAAAAATTGTTGCATCTGCCATTTATATTCTGCTTAAATTGTATATTATAAAATTATTTTCCAGGTTACTCTTATAAGCAATCTGGAGAGTTTTGGTATAAAACCAGAGAAACTAGCAAATTATGTGCAAGTGGCTGTTGCTGCTAGTACTTCAGTTGGCCAAGCTAGCAGCGGCAAAAAAGGAACACAAGTACTTATCCAAGGGAACCAGCTCCGTTTTCTCCAGAAATTATTTTTTGGTAAGCCAAGGGAAATTTTGATAAAAATACTCTTTTGAACTAGTAATAACTGAACCATATTGACCATTTCATCTAGGAGATTAAAAGAATTATATATTTTTCGGTATATAGTGAATTAGATAAAAACATTATCAAATTTACCCAACCACTCCAAATAGTCGGAGATATATATTCAGCAGCATTAAAGTAAAGTTATTTGAAACATTGGGAGGGCTCAGAATTATGTGGGGGGGGGGGGGGAAACACATACCTATTTTTCCATAGGTTGCTATGAAGATGGTGGTAAATGTTATGGGGGGGGGGGTGTTTCTCAGGCCCATGGGTCGAATAAAAGTTTACATCTATGTTCAGGCAGGCTACTACACTCATCATTTATTTACAATGGTTGCATCTCATGGGTAAAATCTTCAATTAACGGCTCTATGAAAATTTATTACTTTTTATTCATCCTTGATATTAGATTCAATTTTCTCTCTTCATCCATGCATGCGAAATGCCAATTCTCGCTTCCAAACAATTTTCATATGATATTTGCATATTTTTAACAATAGAAGATGTGAATAGACTTTCACTGCACTAATCATGAAATTGCAAAAGTTATTTGGTTGCCATGGTAGACGACTTTTTCATGACATTCCACTCTGATTACTTCAGCAGAGGAAACATGTGACATCATCATTGATCAAGAAAGTTAAACAACCTGAATAACTTTAGCAATTATTTGCCAACATTTAATAGATACAGTCGTTCACGCTTAATCGAGTATAAATGATTTTCCAGCACACAATATCTCATTAAGCAGGGAACAATTCAATTGTCATTTTACTATATTGGTATGGTTTGTGTATTGAGAAAACTGATGAAGGACAAATATTTGCTTCTGGAATTAAACATAAAAAATTATATTTAATTACAATGATCACAATACCTAAGACTTATTTTTATTAAAAAATTTAGTGCCCTCTATTGGCTTAACAGAGAAAAAATAAAATAATTGCCTAAATGGATGTAATGAAGACAAATTGAGTACTTGGAGACTGATACATACTCTCAAATGTATTTATCCTCCCTTAGTAACATATTTTCCACTGATTCCAAATGTTTCACTCAATAAAAACATTATGTGTATAGTGGTTGATGTGTGAAGCGCAATGTTTGATTAAGCAAGGAAAAGTTCAGATTATCACACTAAGCGAGAGGGGAACTTTAACATTGTCTTCCGTGGGAGAAATTTTGATGTTGTAGGATTGTATCCATTTAAGCGGGATAGCCATTTATCTGTTATCCTATTAAGTGGGGTTGACTGTATTTCAGTATGTAGATTGTTTATTCAAATCTTGAGTTTTGTCCATTAAAATTTATCTTTTAATCTGACATTTTTATATTTTATGCTTATTCTTCTTTGGAGTTTTTATGTCTGTCAGCTCTGATGAGTTTGAAACTAAGATTTTTTTTTCATTGATTTTTTTTGCAGAAATCTATAAAGTTCCCAGAAAATATGTCAAGGGACTCGACAGTATACCTCCAAAGAAAAAGAAATGAAATATTTGTGATGCATCATCAATGTCTTTTTTGTCATTGTAATAAATATTTAGTTTCCCGTGTTATACTTATGAGTGTTTATTTGTGGACCCAAGTCTATATTTTAAATTATAGATGCTCTTACTTTAATCAAATGAATGTTATTTATCTCATAAATGATGTTATGATACTCATTTCTTTAATGAAATAAATCTCGAGCATAAGCAAATACAGTATAGAGACATCATTAATCACATAAATAGGGTATCTTAGAAATGGAGCTGACTTGAATTTGTAAACTTTACCAGAATCGTGGATGAGGGTGATTTTCATACGCTCGGATTGGGTTTTTTCAGAACTATGATTTCCAAGATGAGTCTCAAGCATAGTGAAGAACAAGAGAGTTGATTTCTGTGACATACAAATGTTTGTTTCTGAGAGCGTACGCAGTCTACAGATGGCAGCACCATAACGAAATCCACCAAATTGGCTCAGATGTTTAGCAAGAACCTCTTGGAGTAAAATTCAATTCTGGGGCTTCCAATGCACATCATCCAATTGTCCCCAATTACATTTGAAGGGGGAAGAACCCCATTAAATTACAATACAGTAGATCTCACTAATAACTTTTATCAAAAAACAGTAATCGGGGGAAAAAACTCTTTAAACGGGAAATTGAAATGATTAGGTGAAAGTTCAGTATTTAAAATTTAGTAGGTAGAAGTTCGAGAGCACGGTAAATCGTACAAAGCCCTAAGTGCGGCCGATTCGCGAAATGGCCCGCCACCGCCAACGTGTGATACATGGCTATACACGTCCGTTGCCAGAAATTCCGTTCGGAGGGGGGGACCAGTGATAGAGCAATAGATTTGGCCATCTTTTCGCCTTTTTTTAGTCATTTTCTCACATTACGTGGGGGGGGGGATGCGAACTAACCAGACACCCAAGTCCTCCCCCACTCTTCCTACGGCCTTGTGGTTATATATATCTCTTTTTTAGCTGCATTAGATTAGCTCCATGGGACAGACTATTGTACGAAACTATTTGTACACATATATACGGTATATAGTTTTTCTGTCAAATTTAAAGAAAAAGATTACGCATCGTGACTGCGTTTGATGAGTTGCCATAGCTAACGAAGACATAATTATCACCTAAGAATATACCAACCTGACGATGATCCCGAATCATGTCTTTTGTCATCGGACTTTGGCCAGGAATCTCCAGCCATTTCACAAACTGGCTGGCTAAATACGAAAGCGGAAATCGAGATGAGGTTCGCAAAGAATATTCACATTTCTCTGTGGGAAATCGAACCACCAATCTCTCACTGTCCGGGCGAGTGTTCTAACCATTGAACCAGTGGTTCAATTCCCCACAGAGGAATGTGAATTTTCTTTCCGAATTATACATCTCGATCTCCGCTTGGTTATCCAGGCTTTCGTACTTTGTATGAACAGCGGAGAGTGACATCGTTTCTCTCTATATGGCTGGCTAAAGCCTGAAATTCGGACATTGGCCAATTCGCGAACTTGCCGGCCACTTTGCAAATTGACCAATTAAATTGCCACCTTTGGCAGTAACATATATGCCGGGTGATCCATCGAGCTTATATTACTGGAGGGAGTATGACGTCGGAGGTCTTGGCAGTGAGAACGTTGTCTACAACATCATTCATCGGAAGATCACGAGACTCGGTGAAAACACACACAATCCCCGTTATTTTCCTATTGCATAAATAGGAGTAAAACAATAAATAAAAGAAATAATTTCAGAGCACCGATGAGATAATTTCAGCATTAATGAAAGATTATTCCAGAATTACGGAAAGATTATTCCAGAATTACGGAAAGATAGTTCCAAAATTAAAGAAAATGATGATTCCAGAATTAATGAAATAATTCTAGAATTAATGAAGGAAAATTCCAGAATTGATGAAAGAAATTTTTCAACATTAACGAAAGAAGTTATTCCAGTATTAATGAAATAAATAATTTAATATATTTTTTTAATCTTTTTTAGATGAGTTCTCTATCTTTTTTTTAAATCTTTAAAACGCAGTATTTAGAGACCGAACCCCCCCCCCCCTCGTTGTTGGTGAAACCTCATAATTCCATAACAAAGTTTCGTCTTTGGAATGTAAGAACAATTATTTTTGCTTTGCCTACTTGAATTTTAAAACCAGGGGTCACATTGCACACCCCTCCCCCCTCATTTCTGTCTACTTTTACTTAGTCAAAATCAGTGGTTCTTAATTAGGGGTCCTCGGAAAAATTTCGGGGGGGGGGGGCTCCGTGAACTGAGATGAAAAACAATTAACTCATTGTTTTACATTGCTATACACAGAATATTATTTTTAAAGGAGTTCGGGGCTTTCATTCTTCTTCATTTTATTGGTGCTGGGGATCCGTGAACTTTATCTTACTACTTTACCACACACACCAACTCCGGCCATATCGCCATACAGCAATTTCTAACCAGTGGAGATTGGTGGGAAATGAAGATTAAAAATATACACTATATACATATACACAATATGCATCACACAGTCATCTATTTACATGTGACCGATCCGCCCACGCGACAGCTGCCCCTGTAAGGCGCGGAGTCTTTATGTGTTCTGTTCGTTTTCAAAGTCCGAAGACTCCTCCTCTGTGGAAAGTGCCCTGCAGTTTCTTGCTCTTTGCGATCGAGGCGGCTTTCCGTCGGGGATGAATGTTCTCTCGTCTGTTGTTATCCTCTCCATCAATCTTCCAATTTTTTCTTTTCGGTCAGTTCTTTTTAACAACTCGGCTCTCCAAAGGGCCAAGTTTTCTTGTGTAGGCTTCCCGAAGTGAAATTTCTTGGTCAGTGGGCATTCAGTGGCATAGTGCAGTGGTGTTCCCACCATTCCACATCTGCAGGTGTCTGTACCCCGAAGGTGGAATCGCTTGAGGTATGCAGGGAATGGCCCATGTTCTGTGAAGAACAAGATCATTGCTCTTGACCACCCCTGATCCTGGAGCCTCACCCTCGGAAGTACCTGGTGGATCTTTCTCCCTGTTTTATCGTTGCTGTCCCACTGCACCTGCCACTGCCTTAGAAGATGTTGTTTTATCTTTGCCTTCGCCCAAGACCTTGGAAATGGAATATTTCGATTGACTTCTGGTCTTTCTGTTGTTGCTTTCGCAAGAGCATCAGCTTCCTCATTACCCCAGTTCCCCTCGTGGGCTTTAACCCAGGAGAGGGCGATACCGGGGTTATTAATGAGAATCTTCCTGACTGCTCTTGAAGCGTACGTTTTGGACAACGGATTTGTGACTGCATGCAGCGAAGAAAGCGAGTCCGTGTATATTTTGACTGGAGGGTTTAATTCCTCTGCCTTCCTCGTTGCCTCTAGAAGAGCCAGCATCTCTGCCTGGAACACGGAAGCCTCTGCGTTAAGCTTACGTGCCCACTTGCTGATTATTTTGTTGCCTTCCGTAACGACGTAGGCTGCTGCAGTTCCGTCTTTAGTCTTTGAGCCGTCCGTGTAAATTACTGTCGGCGTTAGCTGTTTGTCATGGTGTAAGCTGATCTGTCCGTCTTTTACCTCTACTGCTGGGTGTGAGGACCATCCGATCTCTCTCTGTTCAATTTGCGAATGCTCTATGCGCTCGTTGTTGACTGTGATAGGCCGATTGAGTCTCGTCAGCAGTGCCATTTTTGCTTCAGACTCTATCCAATGCCCGAGGGGGGCCAGTCCTGTTATCACCTGTAGAGCGTTTGTTGGTGCCGTGCAGTATGCCTTGGTGATATAGAGGAGAAAGCTCCTCTGAACCGAGTCTAGTTTTTTCTTTACTGCCTTGGTGAGCTTGGAACCCCAGACTGGGGCACCGTAGGCCAGCATCCTCTGTATCACCGATACATATAAGGTGCGACGCATGGCACTGGTTATGCCCCATCTTGAGCCTGCACAGCTTAACAACTGTGGGAGAACTTTATTAACTTTATCAGCTTGTAGCCTCACGTGTTCCCGGAATTTGAGTTTCGGATCTATGTAAACTCCTAAGTATTTGAGAAGGTCAGTACGTTCGATAGGAGACCCATCAATCTGGAGCCCTGATGAGGTCTTGGACGATATCCACAGATATTTTGACTTTTCTGACGCCACCTCAAGCCCGTGTTCCGTCATCCAGTTGTTGATCTGTTCGAGTACTTCTGACGCGAGCGTCTCCGTTCTGCCTTCCGTGGGGCTGCTGACCAAGATGGCAATATCATCAGCGAACGCCTGGACTTTCACGATTTCATTTCCCCGGCCTGGCCATCTCATCTTCAGAAGGTGGTCAATTACAGCGTTCCAGAGCGTTGGACCAGAGCAAGATCCCTGTGGACATCCTTTAGATAGCCTATGTGTCGCTAGTCCCGCTGTAGTCTGAAGTGCCACTCTTCTTCCCTGAAGAGTGTGGCACATTATTTTGGCAAGCTGTTCTGGTATCGGCATATCTTCGAGTCTTTCTCTGATGATGTTATGTCTCAGTGCATCAAACGCTCCTTTAATATCCAAGGAAATGAGCGCGATATCCTGTTTTTTCGCCCTTTGTTTGACGATCACCTCCTTAATAGCCAGGAGGGCTTGTTCTGCAGAACGTCCCTGTCGAAATCCGAATTGGTTTTCATTCCACCATCGTTTTGCCTCTGTGTGATAAATTATTCTCTGAGTTACAATTTTTTCCAAGACGTTTCCAATGGTAGGCAGAAGATGGATAGCTCTATATGAGGTGATGTCGTCAGGATCCTTGCCCTTTTTGAGTATAAGAAATATTTTCCCCAATTTGAAGTGAGATGGAAATATACCCAGCTCCAGGCATCTGTTGAACAAAGTTCTGAGCAGTTGGGGAAATTCTTTGTTGATGGCTTTCAAGAGCTTATTATTTATGCCATCATGTCCCGGGGCCTTCTTGTCACTTAACCCTTTTATGATTCTTGTTATTTCCGCCTTCGAAATTGTCGGCTCTTTTGTTGTCTCTTCGCCTGATGTTGTGGCACAAACTATCTGACCTGGGTCTTGATGCGGATCTGTATCATCCTCCGGAAATAATTGTTTTAGCTGTTCTTCCGCAGCCTTCAATATCGGAAGGTTTTTTCCCACTGGCATAATCAACTGTGGGTGCCTCATTCTTCTCCTCACCGTTGCCTTATAAGTCGTCCCGAAGGGATCAGTCGCTTCTGTGCAGAATTTCCGCCAGCTGTCCCTCTTGGTCTTTTTTAGAGCTTTGTAGTACACTTTTCGATATTCTCTGTACGCCTGACAAGCTGCTATCTTTGCTTCCCCAAGGGCCTTTTTGTATCTTTTTTTCTTGGCTCTGAACTTTTTTCGCCTAATATCAAGTTCTTGATTCCACCATGGAGTTATTGTTTTATTAGGTTGCCTTATTGTCTTGAGCTTTTTATCAGCTGCCTGTTTGATTTTGGCAAAAGTCTGGTCTACGGCTTGCTCTAACTCATCCTCGTTCCTGACCTGTTGGAGCATTTCAACTAGCCGTGTTATGTCGGGTTTGATGTGTCGAAGAAAGTTGTCAATTCTCCTACGTGAATTAGAGTATTTGGCAGTTGGATCCGATCTGGGTTTGTCGTAGATCTGAATGATCAGGCACTTGTGTACACTGAGTTCCTCCTCATGATCGATTGACCAGTCTATCCGATCCAGTGGAACATATTCGTTGGCTAATGTGACATCTGGACTCCCCTCTTTTCCGTCATGGTGATATGTCGACTCCCCATTGTTTAAGATCGACAGATTCATAGATCTTATGAAATCCAGTAGCTTTACACCTCTGGGTCTTGTCAGTTTGTAGCCAAGCAATGTGTGTGCCCCATTGAGGTCTGCTCCAATGATACTAGGTACTCTTCCCGCACTTTTGATAATCGCCTGTAGTTCGATTGTTGTATGTTTGAGTCTGGCATATGGGGAGGAGTACGCCGAAGTGAAAATGTACTCATTGGAGTAAAGGCTGATTTTGATTGCTACACTGTTCTCAAGGACTGAGAATGTGGTGCCTTGTATTTGTCCATTTGGTATAACAATAGCCGCTTTGCAGTTGCGGGAGCTCCATCTAGCCCATTTGCTCGGTATTCCCTTCAGAATGTCGTTATGCGCCCATGGTTCCTGCAGAAGGGCAATGTCTATCTTATGCTCATCTATGTATTTTATGAGCTGGAATGTCGTTACAATGCATCGATTACAATTGAATTGAAGGATTTTTATACCTCCTTGGTCTCCATCTGATTTAGCCGTTGTTGCAGAGGAATGCCCATGTACTGCTACCGGATTCTGTGGACCCATATGGGTACCGTTGTTATTCATTTTTGTTGTTTTTCTTGTTTAAATCTTCAATAGCGCCTTACTTGTGATCCTTTCTGTTTAACGACTCCTCCTGAATACCACTGTTCTTATCGGCTTTTCATTTTCCGGTCGAGTCCTGCCTGGTATTGTTACCCTTATATTTGTCGCTCCACTCCTTTCGGTGTCGTTGGTTACTATTCGTGAAATTATTTGGTAACCGTCGTCTATGCTACCCTTTTCTTCTTTCCTGATGAAGGGAAGCTGTCTGCATCCTCGTTTATTTAGGTCTTCTCTACCTTTTTCGAAGTCTTTATATCCTGAGGTTGCATGTCCCGCGCTTTTGTTCCAGTTCTTTCCTTGTCGATGTACCTCTCCTCTGCCTTTATCACTGAAAAAAGTTGTTCTCCACCGTCTCTCTCTTCTGACGTCCGTTCTTTGCCATCTGCCAGAGGTTTCTCTTTTGAAAACTGGGCAACTTATCGCTGAAGCACTGTGACCAGTTTCGAACCTGCTACCTTTTTCCTGGTTGCTCAGCAAGCAATTGATGCACCTCTGCTTGTTGCTTTGACATCTTGAGGTCTCATGTCGTTCTGCACATCGTGCACATCTGGGGTCTCGGCTGGTGCAGTCTCTAGCGTGATGCTTCATCGACTGGCATCTAAAGCATCTCGGGGAGGGCACGAACCTCTTGACCCCTACTCTCTTTCTTTTCAGCCACATGATTCCCTCGTCCAACATTTTTGTTAGTCTTTTGTTGACATTCACCTCCAGAATTATGTGACTTTGATTTTTTGCTTGTGCCCGCAACTGGAATTTGTACTCCACCTCCTCTTTACGTTGTTCCAGTTCCCTTGCCGTGTTATCCAACAGCTCTTGGATGTCGTCTTCGCTATTAAAGTTTTTAACCATTAGAAGCTCTCTTCTGGGTCTCGGCGGTCTGATTGTCATCACGTCGTTCAGTTCTTTTATGTTGAGTATTTTGCCTGGTAGTTCCTTGGCATCTTCTTCTTCACTCAAATCCACTGCATACCCTCTCTGTGTCTCTCTGATTCGAAGTATTTTTCCGGTTAACTCTAGTTTGTCTTTATTTACCCTAAGGACCAGAGGAAGATCGTCTTTGTCTTCCAAATTTCTCGGGAATAGCAGTAGTGTGTGAACTTGTGCCCCTTCTCTTGCCACTCTTGCATATGATGCTGTCTCACAGTCTCTCGTATCGAAAGGGTTTGCCATTGCCAGAAGTTTTTTCTGGATGTTCGTTAACGCTGTTTTGGGCTGTTCATTTTCTACTGTTCGAAGTGATCTTCCATTATAGTCAGCCCATTTCACTCTTCTTTTACTTTTAATGGGTGATAACACCTGATTCTCCTCTACTATCTCTCCTTCTTCTATGGGTTCTTGCATCTCTGTCTCTGGAGCTAGCCCCGTTGTCTTTTCTGATTTTTTGTTTGACTCTTCCGTCTCTTTTCCCTCGCCAACTTCCTCCCTTCCTGTTGAATGTTGTTGATTCGTCTGAGTTTTTTCCCCATTTACATTCAATCCATGAGTCTTCTTTTTGTCTTTGTTTGGCAAGAAAATATTATGTCTTACTCCCCATCGTACCCAATCCTCTATTCCGGGGCTTTTAGTTTTCCTTGATATGTTCATTTCCTCGTTGAGTCTCGGGAAATCATTATCAGCTGTTTGGGTGCCTTGGCAAAATTTAACCACCCTTATCTCCACCTGTATTCCTACATGTCTTGCATGTCTTTTCTCTGAATCCGTCCCCCATACCATATCGTAAGTTGTCGCCTCGTCCTCACTCGGCTTGTTCCTATTTGTTTTTATGGCTGGGATCTCCTCGTGCTCTACCTGTTGTTCCATCTTTGTATTGTTATCTGTTCTGTCCTTCGATTCTGTTTCTCCCTTATGAGTCACCTCAACTTGGGCTTGCTTGTTTGGTAAGCACGTTCGCCTTGTTTCCTGTTCCTCAGTTATTGTAGAGATATCAATATCTCTTTCAAGCCTGATGTCTTTGTCGTCTGCTGGGGTGCTAGTCATTCGTTCAGATTCCCCACACGCTTTTGCCATATCTATAATATCACTGATAAGTGATTTAATGTCACTGTGGTACTTTTGCGGTATCGGGAATTTCCCATGGCCCGTTCTTTCTGTTAACAAGTTCCAGAGTTCGTTGGCTGGTGCAACATCAAAGTTATGTGAGCCGCTGTCTTCTTCCTCCGCCAATTCTCTCTTGCCGCTCTCCCCTGATGTCGATGACCAGCTTGCCCTGAGGTTCCAGGAAACTCTAGAACCCTGTGCATCTTGCTCTGTTGTGTTGAGATTATTTTTGTCGTAATCTGATGTTGGAGAGGATGGCTCTGGTTCAGATGATACTGAGATATCCCTACCTCCGTCGTTGCAGTCTCCAGAGCTCCATCTCAGTGCTCTGGGTTTCGCCCCCTTGTTGTATTCCCCGTCATCAGACATGTTGAAATGTTCGCAGAAACTCCGGATCCCCCGAGCTTCCTTGTGGCTGACCCTCTTCTTCTTGATGCCTCTGGCGTTTGTTAGTCGTGGAGTCTCCGTTAAACTCTTGCTTAATCCGGATACTCCTGCTGCCCTGTGTGATGGCACTGGTTTGTGTAACCTGTCCATAGTAGCCTCTGATCTAAGATTACGCTCTGCTCCCAAGATATAGAAATTTGCTGTATAGAAAAGTTTATTGTTCCGACTCAAAGTTTATACCAGCTTTGCTCGTCTGATTCCCACCTGAATATTCCACTGAAAAAGTCTTCTTCGGCACGGATGTTCGCCCCTGGTGGATTTTGCAGATAGTCCCGATTTTAGAAGAGAAATATGAAAATGCACAACAAATACGGGACAGTGAAAGAATTTATGCAAATATATAAGTGTATATATAAAAAGAACCTAGAGAATTGAACACTAAAAAAAAATTTACAGTAGAACACAAAAAGCTGAACATATTTGTCAACCGTTTCAACATATTCAAAGAATTTTTCTCCACGGTAAAAAGTCTCAAAATGCAAAACAATGTTATAGATATTCAGAATATACAAGAGATTCCAATAATATTATATTAGATCCATGAAATCAGCTCTTTTTAAATTCGTCCCGATTTTGAACAGAAAATATGAAAAGGGACAAGAAAACGGAACAAAATCGTGAAATTACTAAAAATGAGAATATAAAAAATTGTCCGATTTAACAAAATCAAATATGGTCTGCAATATTTACGGGATGAGAGTATCATAAACAAGAAACGATTTTTAGGCCAACACACCACTGACCTGTTTAACCAAAATGAACTCTGACCACGTTTCGTCCAAAATGGCGATTTGAAAATCACGATATAAAAGTGACATCTATACAATCATTACACTTTTCTGAACAAGAAATAAAATTTTAGGAGAGCCAGATCTGTTATCAGTATGATTATTAAAAAAAATATATATTGATATAGTTTGTTATAGATATGTTATTAACGATTTAAATTGCCGTAGACACAACGTAGGTTCGCAGAGTCAAAAAAAAAAAAATGGCGATTTTAACACAATTTTCAAAGATTCATATAAAATCATGAAATCATTAGAATTGCCTCGGGTTTGTTCCAAAATATTCACAGGATTCTTGCCGACAATTTTCACACAGGGTGACGAGACGTTGTCACTCAAAATCTACAGGTTTGAGGCGGAAAAAGAAAGGTACTCACAATTCCGCGAAACCCATACGGATCCATGTTATCCAAGCTCTGACGAGCACCGTAGAAAAACACAAAATTAGTTCACTTCCTGATGAGAAGTCACCACGAAAATTCGTCCCCAAGTAGCCACTGTGGTGGTCGAGTGGTTATAGTGCCGGACTCGTGATGCGAGGATCCGGGTTCGAACCCCACAGTGGTGGTCGGCTGAAGTTGGTTTTCTGTGGTTCCCAACTTCAAGGCGCTAATGCGAGCCGATCTCCCCGTTAAAAAGTCTCGCCACAGAGAGCAACAGTCCTACAACGGTAAATCATTCAACCATAACACTTCACTCATAGTTAGTAAAACTGGGGCAGATGACAGCACTACAGATAACAAGCATTACACAGAAACAAATTTACGTCAGGTTGCACTACACGTACACGCACATTCCCGCATGTACCGATTCGTTGGGGGATTCCGCGGGGGGGGGGGGTGCATGTGTGGTGTAGCAGTAGTAGGTAGGGGCTCGGGGATCCATGATGTTCTTAAGTCAGCCACCTTGTTGGGCAATTTGCCTGTTGTGACGTTGTATTTGTATTTGTATAAGTACACGAACGACTGACAGACACGAATCTGAAGTCAAAACCCAGAAAATATTAGAAACACTGGTCGACCAACCATAACAACAAAAAATTTGCCGGAGCTTCGCTGGACACGTCTGCTCGCTACTGTCCACGAGCTGGGACTTTTTAACTTTATCTTACTGGCACCAATTTTCAGTGGAATACAAAATATTAAGGACCCTCAGTCAAAAAGCTTCCACTGAAAGAGAAAAATAAAAGAAATCATCAAGAAATTGTTCAAAATTTGAAATGATACAAAAAAGATGAAGGGAGCTCAAAAGGTTCCAAGCTTACATGAAAAAAACTCGAATTGCCCCTCTTAAAAATCAAATTGCCCTCTTGCGAGGGGTGGGCCCCATGTAGGGAATCACTGTGTAGAGGCATACTTCCTATCAGGGCCTGAACTAGAGGGGACGGGGGGCAACTGCCCCGAGAGGCGAAATTTATGGTGCGGCAGTCTTAGGTAAGAACAAAGAACGCCGTTATAGAATTATCGAATTTTAATTTTGTGATGGTGGCAAAAATCCTAGTTACGGCCAGGCCGTCTTAAGAGCATCATGGGCCATGTGATGTTTCTGAAGCCCTACCTCGTAAATTCTAGAAAATTTTTACCAGATCTCATTTTTGTGAAGCTTCTTTTCTCTTGGGGCCCCCGGGTCGTGCCCGGTGGGCCCATGCGTTAAGACGGTACTGGTTACGGCCCCGATTTCAATTAGAAAAAATATCCAAATAACGTGTAGAACTCATATACGTAATTCATGTTGCAATGGGGTTGTATCGTCGTTAAAATAAAAAATTAACTTTTTATACGATCCTCCCCCCCGTGGAAAGTTGTTGCCCTGTATCTCCTGAGGCCAACAAAAGAAATTCTACGTTTCCGAGTGCAATATTCGCTGAGATATTTGAATTCCAAAAATGGAGTAAAGTTGGGAAAGGACAAAATAAACTAACGAACGATTCTTTCCCTCATTTATGCTGTTCTTTTCCAAATTTTCTCCGAATTATGAGTTCAAATATCTCAGTGAATATTGCACTAAGAAACGTGGAATTATTTTTGTTGGTCTCAGGAGAGACAGGGCAAAAATTTTCCAATTGAAAGTTAGAGCACAGGAGGGGATCGTGTAAAAAGTTAATTTTTTTTTATTTTAATAACTATACATTATTTATGAGGACATTATTTTTTTATTTCATAGCGCACTGTATTGAAAATAATGTGTTGTGAAATAAAAAAATAATATCCTCATAAATAATGTATAGTTATTAAAATAAAAAAAATTAACTTTTTACACGATCCCCTCCTGTGCTCTAATTTTCAATTGGAAAATTGTTGCCCTGTCTCTCCTGAGGCCAACAAAAATAATTCCACGTTTCTTAGTGCAATATTCACTGAGATGTTTGAACTCATAATTCGGAGAAAATTTGGAAAAGAACAGCATAAATGAGGGAGAGAATCGTTCGTTAGTTTATTAATAATGTAAGATATAAAATAACTATCTTGAAACTACTACAGAGTGATTACTGAACACATTTTTGAGCATATTTTAGAATATTTTAATTTCTAAAATTTTAAATTAGTTTAAACATCTATAGCAGTGTTTCTCAACCACCGGGCCGCGGTGCACCCTGACCCCTAAAGATTCCCCCTAGGGCCCCCTGAGATGATCGGCGACAGTTGTTGAGAAAAAAAAATTGATTCTCATAAGCAAAAGAAATCTTATTCTTATAATCGATGATTTTCCTATGTCAAAACAGCGTTTGGTTTTCGTTTTTCCGATTTGATTCTTATAAGTGGTTGGCTCTTATAACCAGTGATTCTTATTAGCAGTGGCTACTGTCATCAGAGGCACCAACATGAAGAAAACATTATGGGGGTGGGGGCTGAAAATTGCTGGTCATCCCGCATATACGGGACTTGAGCACGTACGCAAGAGAGGGAAGGTACATTGCATTTTTTCCAGAAATTATTGGGGGGGGGGGGGCTCAGCCCCGTTACAAAATTTATTGGGTGGCGCCCAAACGGTCTCAGCCCCTAGGTTCTGGTGCCTATGGCTACTGTATATTACATGCAAGAAACGTCATTGAACTGCTGTCACCTATCAGATAAGAAATACAACTGTTATTATTCTTCGATTGAAACTGGTGACCAGTTCTTCATTAATGTGAAAAAGCGAATGTAGTATATTAATAAAAACTTTATGAGAAATAATATTAGTTAAATTGTCAAGTTTGCTTCAAAATTTTAACAGCTGTTGTTGTGTACAGTAAACTGACATTAGTAAAATGTGCAAAATATAGTCCTCTCTAACTTTAGTTATGATCGAAAAAGATATAAGCTAGAATCAGTTCGATTCTGGTCTTCATCCTTTTTCATTGAAAATAACAAAAAGCCACGCGGGCTACTTTCTGCTCATTTTACTAACTTTAGTTTACCGCACTCAAAAAACAACTGTTAAAATTTTGAAGCAAACTTGACAATTTAACTAATATTATTTCTCATAAAATTTTAATTAATATCATACTATATTGGCTTTTTCACATTAATGAAGAACTGGTCAACAATTTCAATCGAAGAATAACAACAGCTGTATTTCTTATCTATAGGCTTGTATCTCCACGAAGAGATACAAGCAGATGGTCAAAGACCTGGGCTATGCTGGAAAAATCATCACAATCATTGGCCGGATCTCAAATAATCATGAGACCGAGGCCCCCCCGGGTTAGGCCCATGCCTTATAAAAAGTACGAAAGTCCTCTCGTTTATCACTGTAGAAAATATTGAAAATTCCCATTTTCAAAGACAAATGAAAAAAAAAATATCTTCATATATAGTTCATATGCATTCTTACAGGCAGAATAATATTATTAAACCTGAAAATTTCCCTCAAACGTCAAAACATTCAATGAAAAAAAACAAAACACTCATTTCTTTATAAAACTCGAATTTTTGTCACCCCCCCCCCCCACTATTATGAATTTATAGTGTGAAAAACAAATAATTATGAGAATCATCTTGGGCTCCCGGCATAGAGCTCTGTCTGCCCCCCCCCCCCTTGTGGGGAGATGCGGAGAACTCAGTTGCGTAGAGGCTTTCATGATAAAGTAAGGCACAAGGATTTATGGTAATGAATATGCATATTAAATGGCGGTATTGCCTCTAAGTCCTCTTTCATTTTGTTTTGGAGCTATGATGCTGCTGAAACAGCAGTAGGGACACTTTTTTTTAAAATAAATATTCAGAAATTTGAGTTCCGCGTAGAACAGTCTCATTATCATCAAGGGTTCCGCGGAACAGTCTGATAACTACCAAAGATACCACGAGGAGATTTACGAAGTCCCACACTAATGGTTTAATAATGCCTTTCATAAATTCTGAATCCTCATCCATTCTGAAAATATTTCTTTCATAAATTCTGAATCCTCATCCATTCTGAAAATATTTCTTTCATAAATTCTGAATCCTCATCCATTCTGGAATTATTTCTTTCACTTATTCTGAATTTTCATGGGTGTTGGAATCATAGGTGTACGCAGAATTTTCTGAAGGGGGGGGGGGGGGGGGGTTTAAATTTTTTTCCTGCAAAATAACAGTATAGTCTCGGCTGGGGGGGGGGGGGTTAGAACCCCAACCCCCTCCCCGTTTGCGTACGTCAATGGTAGGAATTATCTGTCAATTATTTCTCGTATTTTCGATTGATCGATTCTGAATTTTCATCAGTTATCCGACTATTTCGTTGATTAGCTCCTAATTTTACTTTGGGAATTATTTCTTTCATCAACTTAAAATTTTCTTCAACACGAAATTTTCAGCAATTTTTTTCAGTTAATTTATATTTAATTGTCTACATTTTTTTTGTGCCAGGGATATTTTTCAGCATTCCTGTATATTTCATAACGATGCACCAATTTTCGGATGCCGATCCCCCCCCCCCCTCCACAGAATATATAAAATCGGGCTAAGGGAGGGCCCGAAATCATTAGGATGCCTCTGCCTTGCTATTAATTTCGCACCGATCCCGCGTCTGGCAAGTGCGGCCCCTGATTTACCGTTATATCGAGTATCGTAGTAACGAGACTTCACTATATAACCACTTGTGGCCCCCGTGTATGAGTTTCCTTGTTATTTCAACGTTTCCTGATTGTTATCTTCTTCTCTTAAGGATTCTAATGGTTTTTAAAAGAGCTACTATATCCTACTATTGGTACATCTAAATCAGAAGGGTAACAGTAATTGCGCGTAAGGAAAAAAAGAACGCCCCTTTTCATCTATTCATAGACAGGGAGGCGTCCTCTTTTGCCCGTATACAATGAGAAATAACTATAAATTATGAAACTATTCTTTGTGGTGGCCGGAGTCGAGTCTTCTTGCTGAGTAGCTGGCCGAGTTTACTATTATGGGCAGGAAAAAGGTTATTGTGTAATCTAACACCCCATCTTCGTCGTACCCATTGTCTGTTGCGGCTCTGAACACAAATAAATCTAAGCGTGCAGTCAATAAAGAATTTCAGCGAGGAATAATGATAATATACTCTTAAAAAAGGAACAAAAAAAAAAGAATGTTAATATTTCTCCATCATTTCGATTTGGGCGACTGCTAGAACAAAAAAAGAAATATTTGCCTACACCAAACATAGGAAAATGGCTTTTCTGGTTTCACGGCCCGACGAATTACATTGTTATACCTGAGCCATTGTCTCGCTTTTGCGGGGGGGGGGGGGGAGAAGGGTAGAGACGGTGAAGAGAATTGCCATCCTCGGCGAATATTGTTTGTGCGAGAAAGGGGTGGGGGATTGTAAGAGAGAGAGAAAGAGTACAGAACACGCAAACGATGTCACGCGATTGGCCATCTGATCCTCCCGCCCATCCGTCAGCGACCAATAAGTTACGATACGTAACCTGTCTGTTGCCATAGTGATGACGAATAAGCTGGCGTGATCCGCCCACTTATTGTTCTCCTCCAACCCCCCCCCCCATGGTTTTTTTCTCCTTACCCCCGTGGTTGTCAATCAACATCCTTTCGAGTGTGTCAACTACCTCACTCTTCTTCGGGTTTGCTTAACAATGTCTCTGTTGGTGGTGTCCAATTGTTAACGTCTCGAAACAATCGGAAAATTTATTAATTGTTGATTTAGGGGGAAAAAAAAATGGTTGAAAATAGTTCTTTTTCAATTTTTTTTTGTCAATGATGTTTTTTAATTTCATTCTTTTAAAGATTTTAACATTTTGAGAACTTTTTAAAAGAAAAACTTTTCTAATCTTAATTAACGTTTTGAATTTTCTTGGAATAATTTCTTCTCATTTTTTTTATGGCAATTGGGATTGAGTATTTCGATCAAAAGATAAGTGATTCCCGAACGATACGTCACAATACGTTGCCTACTGAAATATTTTGAGAGATTTGTCTCGAAAATTTGGTCTCCCTTATGCCGGCATTACACTATAAAAGTTTGATAAAAGTTCGCTTATAAAACTTGAAAAGTGAAACCAATAGGCGGATTAGTTAAGTTCGCTCGAATGTAACAGATGTGCTTATTGGTTACATGTTTCAAGTTTTATAAAAGAATTTTCATCAAAGTTTTATAGTGTAATCCCGGCCTTACGCTGATATATTCTGAGATAATTTTGTCTCGGAATTTTCGTAGGCCTATTTTGAGATAAATTTGTTCCAAAATTTTTCTCTTTGCTACGCTAAGATATTTTGAGATAAAAATTTATCTCAAAATTTTTGTCTCTCTAATAGCCTACTGAAATATCTTGAGAGATAAATTTGTCATAAAATTTTTCTCTCTCCTACGCTGAGATAGATATTCTGAGATGAATCTGTCTCGAAATTTTTCTCGCTCTTAATACATGGTGAGATAGCCTATATTTTGGTAGGGCGGGCTACTTAACAGGACCGGACTTGAACAGAAGCCTACCTAGTTGGCGTATGCAACGCCAATGGATGGGAAACTGAGCTGGAACTGTGGTGTGTTTTTTCCTTTACACCCGAGTGAAAGAAATTAAATATCCCCTCCCTTCTGAGAAAATCGTGCTTACAAAGTAAAAACCTTGTAAAGGGCTGAAGCGTTGGAAGTGTTTTAAATCTTTGGGTGCTGAGTTTGAGCCTTAAGTGGATGTTGATTTTTGAATCATTTCTGAGAGGAATACTTGTCCTCGTACTACAAAATACCGGGGTTGCCCGAGCACCCATAGCTTCTTCGCTCTGACGCCACTAGTAAAAGTATAAATGTTTTTGGGGAGCCATGCCTGATGGCAGCAAAATTAAGCATCGCTAAATTTATTGTTTGGTACCGAAAAACCATTATATCTGACGATTTGAATCATAATCAAAAAAATCAAAACTTTCAAGTCCGTAGGCCAGTAGCTTAAATGCTTCTTTTGTTGGGCATTTCCACACACTACACAACACACACACACACACTATAGCCACTTACAGCATAAACTTTTTCCAACAGCTTATATTCGTAATGTATACTTCAACACGAGAGATATTGCAAAACATGTGCTGTCTGTTTATATGAACAAAAAATTTTATTTGCTGAGGGAATATTTTCAATTTTTACACATACTATATATATATATATATATTAATCACATATTTTTTGAATAGAAATGGCGAAAGGAAAAAAAAATGCATGTAAGCTACATGTTTTTTAATATTTCTCTCTAGCATTTTTTTGCTGATTGCCGTTGAAAATTTTTGTGGTTTTTGCGGCGTGCAACGTTTATTTTAAATATATTCATTAATGTATGCATCCAAATAACGTATGCTATTTTGTTTTTCCCATGTTTTGTTTTACAACTCGGTCCACTTTCATATCAAAATATCAATATTTAGAGGATCTATAAGGTTCCAAATATGAAAATTCAATATTTTTCAAAAAATCGACCATATAGTTGATTTATTATAAAATACATGTAGTTAGCTGAGCATTGATATGACAGAGGACCAATTTGTTGTAGATATATGAGGGCATTTAGGTTCCAAATGAATTAGGTTCGGTTGAACCAGTTATCTTGCACGTCGCGTTTCATAATTTGTAAAAAAAATCTGTTTCTAGAAAACTGCGTTTAAAGTTCAAAGAGTATTTTTACAACATTAATAAGAGTGAAATAGGCCCACCCTAAATATGCGTATTAATGGTGTCAAATGTATTTGAAGCATTATTCTTAATCAAACACAATAAGCCATATTAATGTTGAAAACGCTCTCCTCACACTCTTATAGTCTATAAATTGCTATTTTATTAAAATCCATAATTTCTAACGATAAAGAAAAAAGCGTCAAAACGTGGAATCTTTGAGAGCCAGAACCTTAATTACTCTCGTAAATTTGATTTATTACCCACGTGTTACCCTCTTTATACGTGAATTTCAATCGAAAATTTTATCATGTGCGTGTAAAAAGATAAAGAAAGAAAAGTAAGAAAATTTTTTTACTCATCGTAACACGAAATGAGCAGAAACCTGTAAATAGATGCTAACCGTTGAACCAGATTAACGATACGATATCGAAATTCATTGGGGTTTTTTTTTCCCAACTTCCAGTTCGTTATCATGTTCTGCTTTGCATGATATTAATATTCATGGATTTTAAATATGGAGTTTATCACGGAAGGTTTATTTGAGTAAGAAGGTAAAAAAAGATTGATTACGATCGGGGACTTAGTATGTACGTACCTACAGAATGGGTGGGAGGGAGATTCGAAACTCATTAAGATATTTTTCCGAACACTAGTGATGATGATTTTGTACTTCATTAACGCAGGTTTAAATTCTTCTTTTTTTTTGTTTTGGAGAAATCAGAGCCAATTTTTATTTATTTATTTTTTTTTGGAACCGATAAATTTGAAGGCAATATGAGGTTTTCTAATGTCGAGAAATGTCTACGACAAATATACTATTTGCATGTTTGTGGCACCATTTGGAAATAAGACTAAGATATCTTGCGGTACTTCTGGCCGACCTCGAGGCATTTTATCAACACCTCCCCCCCCCCCTAATATGTTGCTACGCAACAGTCAGAAATTTTGTTCTGATAACTATTTCCTGTGTGATTTTGCCTCAAAAAAAATGCCAGAGGGCACTTCTGTCCAATCTCAAGTCAATTTATCAGCACTCATTACACTTCTAGAAATCCGCATTTTTTTATCTAGAAAGATATATATATATATATAATTCTAGAATTTTCTGCTTTTTTTTTTATCTAGAGAGGAATAATTCTGGAATTATTTCTTTCATAAATTCTGAATTTTTACCATATACATCTGAGATCGATTTTATAATTCTAGAATTCTGAATTTTCATGAATTCTGAAAAATTATTTTTCATGAATTCTGAAAAATTATTTTTCATTTACTCTGAAAATTTTTATCACAGTTCTGAAATTATTTTTTTCATTTATTTTCTGACTTTTCGATTCCCCTCTCTCACGGAAGAAGGAAATCGAGGCTATCATTTTCTTAACGGGCCTCCGCATCTGGTAATAGCGGCCCTGCTATTTTCAGTGACATTTTGCCCTCAAGATATTTCGCGGCACCCCTGCCGATCTAGTCATTTTATTATGCAGCGATACAGCAGTTTGTGAGGGGGAAATTCTGTTCGATTATGGAATATGTGCGCTTATATTGTTCATTTTGAGATTTTTAATTAACTTTATGCATATAAATTGACATAAATTTCTCAGTAGAATTTGTTATTATCTTGGTGAATATATTCCTTGATTAGACTACTTCACCAAACACCAACTCTGGCCATACCGCTATTTACTGCCATTAATGAGATGGGTTGGAAATGAAGACGCTGTCTATTGGTGGTCGCCTCAAGTTCATTAGGGAAAATATCTTATCTATAGTCTCCCTCGGGTTCGAACCCAGGACCGTGACAGCAACCTTCACTGTGGTAGACGAGTATCTTACCACCGCGCCACTCGGGCGCTCCTTGATTAGACTTGAATTCAATAATTACATTTCATTAAAATTCGAGCATCTATTTTCACTTCAAAATATGAAAAACAGATGGAGTTTAGTAGAACACGCAAGTGTGTGTATAACCTCGAAAACATAGATACGTTAGGACCCCACATATGCTAGAACACACACATTCCAAAATGTACCGTTAGAAATTATCCAGAGGAATGTTTACGAGGTGCATGTGCAGTAGTAGTAGTGGACTTTCATTCATCTTCATTAATGCGAGAATTCCAAGGAATTAAAAAAAAAAGCACACCGGGTCAGGGCTGACAGGACTTTCACCAGGCGCGGATTTGGGACGATTTGTCGGAGGGGGGGTGGGAGGGTGACTAATGTTATTATTGGTTCGAAAGATCCTATAGTATTTTACGGGACAGAACAAATTTTTCCAATGCTATCTGGCTCTTTAGAGAGGCGAGATGAATGTTGTCTTTTCATTCACACTGTAAATTTCCAAGAGCATCAATATAAGAAGTCCACTAAAAAATGCTGGCCTAGAGGGGAGGAAAGAGCTGTTTCATTATTAACGCTTTCAGCGTAATTTTGTCTACACGATCACGATGTCTCACTTCATTCCTGCCCCCACTCAAGTCATTTTAAGGGCACTTCTAAAATCATATTTCACACTGATTTTTTAATACTTTCTGCGGCACAGTAGAAATCACTAAACTTATGTATTCAGGGTGATTCAAAAAAGATAGGAAAAACTTTAAGACATAATACCACACACCAATGCAAACAATTGTCATCAAACAATGCATGGTCTAACATGAAACGCAAACGCGTTTCGAAACGGCCGCTTCGCAAACGTTAAAACGGCGTTCCCGTTGAAATTTATCGGGAGAAAAAGAACAGCACGCATACAAACGTAACTTGGGGAAATAAGGTAAGTATTTTCATACTGAAATGCATGTCTGCTTTTTCAGCATCACTAAAGTGCGCCATTATCCCGTACGTCACAACTGTTAGAATGGTTGCACGCTGAAATAACTTCACAGGGTTGGCATCCGTGCCTCGCCTTTTATTCACTATGACGCAGATTTGCATACGATTTCTTCTTCTTCTTCTTCCCCAGATTACAATTGCATGCTTGGTGCTCTTTTTCTCCCGATAAATTTCAACAGGAATGCCATTTTAACGTTTGTGGAACGGCCGATTCGAAACGCGCTAGCGCGTTTGCGTTTCATGTTAGACCATGCCATTCTTTGATGACAATTGTTTGTATTGGTGTGTGCTATTATGTCTTAAAGTTTTTCCCATCTTTTCTGAATCACCCTGTATACTACTGTATATATAAAATTTTCCTTGTGTGTGTGTTTTCTATCCAAATCCATAACTTATGACCGATCACCGCAAAATTGTGCACGTATACGAAACAGGACCTGACTTGAACGATAGGCTACTTTGGAAGTTCATCAGAGCTGGGCAAATGCCCTAAAAGGGGGGGAAAAAAACACCTGTCGGACAACAATTGTTTGAGGGCCACAACAATCACTTTTGGGATGTTTATATTGGTATAACCGTGGTCTCTCTCTTTCTCTATCTATCCAAACAATAAATTCCAGACATCGACTCCTTTACGATGGCTTGTAACTTCTTCAATTCTCCCAGTACGTTGAGAAAGCGTCGGGTATTTTTGCCAGTGAACTATGAAATGTCATATCTATGTTTTTAATGAAGTAGGCTTTCTTCCGATTTCCAGCATGTGTGAAGTAAGGGGGTATAGGGAGGAGTTTTTCTTTTGAGAAATCAACTTAACAAAATATCTCTGGGTTTGTCAACGTTAAAACAAATGGCTTCAAAGGAGGCGAGATATCTCGTCAACGCCGCTTAGAGCAGTAAAATGCTAATGTCAGAAACATAAATTATGTCGTTTAAAACATTCATGAATGAGTTCAAATTCTATTTGATTTTCCGTTATGACATTTTTATACGGAAGAGAAATGTGCACAAATACAGTCGATTCCCGTTTTAACGAATACCGTTATAGAGAAAAATCTCGTTTTAACGAAAAATTTTCTAATCCCCCAGATTAGACCGGTATTATATGGAGCATAAAATTTACACCAATGTATAGCAAGAGAAAATAAATCGTGTACTATTTATTTTCATGCTGCACACCAGTTTAAAACCAACAATAAATTTTACTTAAAAGAACTATGACAAATAGTTTCCTTTGTCGGATAGGTGGCAGCAGGGGTCCTAGGTTGGGAAATTTTTTCCTTAATCTCGACGGTCCGGAAATGGGGAAAAAGTCGAAGAACACTGGCTTAAAGGGCTAAAAAGGAAAGGAAATTTAAGTTTAACGCGTTCAGGCAAGACCTGAACTCGTGTTCAGTCTCAGATTCGCACCTACCGCCTCCATCTTAGATGTTAGTAACATAAAAGAGAAGTGATTGGAGTAGCGAACTAACACGCGATAACGAAAGCTTAGCTGACCATGAGAATTGGCGCATGACAACGACGACCACGAATATATTGTTCCTAATCAAGGAGACAGGAATTTCTCGTGTCTAGTTAGCTTACAGCTACACTCACAAAACGAACGACAATAACGAACTAATTCTCCTCCTTTTTCTTATTATATACTCAATACATCTTTTTTATTCAGTAAGCGTCACAATCCAGGGGAAGAGACCGTGATTGGACAGCTTTCAATGGCGTCCGACATAATTATGTGTCGCGCTCGCATCCAAGCGTCCACCAAAAAAAAAAAACAAGAACTGGAAATGGTATAACGAATTTCACGTGACTCTGAAAAAGCATGGACGGGGCTATATGTATGTAATAAAATAAAAAGAGAGAGGGTTGAGCACCGAAGCAAACAAAAGGTGCTCTCGCGATTGTCTGAAAAAATACGCCTGAACGCGCTATTCATGAAGCTTTTTTACTATGAAGGAAAGACGCTCCGATAGTCACCACCTGTGTGTGAACGATTTCCTCAAAGAACGCTCATTACAGATGTAGGAATAATAATGGTCGATAAAAAAAAGAACAATACAAGTAATAATGGAAAGTGGCTTCGGATAGGACACAGTAGGATTCGCCACGAAACGCCTGCGTTATTCCTAACGATCGGAACGCGTCTAGAAGTCACTCGTTATTACACGCGTTTCGGTTCTGTGACGGGAGCCACCGAGCCGTAATCTCCTAATTACGGCCTTTTCGACTAATAATGTTTGTTTATTGGTTCGTATTTGCGCCCCCTTCCCCCAACCCTAAATAAAAGCCTCATACATTTTGACGTGGTTTTCTTTGTTGGAATAAAAGAGGTACAGTCAAACTCTGTTATTACGATATCCTACTTCCAAATCATGTTATAACAGAGGTTCGTATTTTTATGATAATGATGTGAAATTACGTGTATACATAATAAGTAGATTACGGATTGTATGCGCTAAAAAGTGGCGAAATATACTTTTAAAAATATTCACATATGCAGTTTAAATGCCAAAATATGTACTTTAAGTGCCGAAATATGCACTTAAAAATGCCAAAATGCACACTTAAAAATGTTAAAATATGCATTGAAAATCCCAAAATATGCACTAAAAATCCTGAAAAGGTTATGGTCAATATTTATTTTAAAAATTACAAAAAAAATGTGATTGAGCTTAAATAAACCTTCAAAAATATGCACTTATTCTGAAAATTCTTTGATTTTATTCATTTATTTTCATTAATGCTGAAAAAGCCAAAATATGCAAATGCATATGCGCACATGCATTTAATCCGGGCTCTATTTATAAGACACTATTATGAGTTGGTTATGCCACCCTAATATAAATTTTACGCATAAATAAACTACGCTTAAACTATCCCGAGGTTACTATTATCACATTCAGCGGAAGCATGGATGTAAACTTGCATTGGATCCATGGGCCCGAGCACTCTGACTGTCCCGGGTGTAAAAATTTAGGCGGGGGGAAAAAAATCATAAACGTCATCATAAATGATCGAATTTTAAAGTGGTGTAGCTGGCAAAATAACACAAAAAGGTACGGTCCCCTGCGTTAACCCATAGGTTAAGAACCTTTACTATACCGAGATTCATAACGCCAAGAACGATCTGAGATCGATTCTTTGTAATCTGAATCGATGGCAAAAATATAAACGTGTTTTAAAATTGACGATGGTAACTGAATAATGAGATCACCAATCAATGTACGCTTCTTATTTGCATAATCATCGAATAAAAAAAAGGGAAAGAAGTTCTTCAGTTCTTGGTTCGGGGCGGCCTCCACACGGGTTGCCATAAACGTCGTTCGGACTACCTAGCAAGTTTGCCACATTTTGAAACACAGCAAGCTATTTCATTTCTTCTTATTTTTGAGTAGAATCTTCCTGATTGACTAACAAATATCACATAGTGATTGCATGTGGAGCATAAAAATCGCCAATTCTGAGCCCGATCATTTCTATTCCACACAACGATGATACTGGCACGAGCAGGGAATTTTTTTTCCTGAATATGCTGAAGGAAAATGGACTACTTACTGACGTCTCAAGGAGGCCTTTTATCTGTATGGCTCGCTCGATTGCCTTCAAAATGGAAGGGTTTGAATTTTCAACGTGTTCCGGCAATAGGTCGATTGCCTGACTTTAGATTGCCTTAGTCTGATTTTCGAAATTTTAGGTAGGGGCGGAGGGGGGGGGGGATTTTGGAACTTTTCAAACACTTTATTTTAGTAACTGGTAATCATTTGTAAAATTTACACGTAATTTGGTTGAGAAATTGGAAAAGTGAACAAAATGCATTGACGCACGTGAAAAAAAAAATATTAGCGCCCTCTGTTGTTACCGTGAATTAGTCTTTCGTAATTAATCAATTAGTTCAATGACGGGAATTAGTTAGTTTCTGAATTGATGCATATCATAGGAATATGTTTATCTCTTTTTTTTTGTGGGAAATTTTTTGTTGTAAATTACTATTTTACTACAGTTTATTAAAATTGAGCTCAATTATAGAGAAATTTGATGCAGTGAAATATCGGTTAATAACTTTTATTATTTTGTTGTGTGGTGTTTGAATTTTTTTCCGTTTCACGTCAGTTTCGGTTTCAGTTGTTTTGCGTACCAAAATAAATTAGTATCGGTTTTTAGCGTCATCTATCTTTGACTTTGAATATTTGCTCCATAATTTTACGCGTATAAATTTCGGTCATATGTTTTCACTTTCTACCGTTTTTTTTTCATCGAAGAAATTAATTTTTCAATAACTTACAAAGTAATTGATTATTTTGATAAGTTAAAAACGATGCAAACGACCTGTCTTTCTAAATTTGGTTCCAGGGCAATAGACTAATTCTTTTCTGAAGAACGATTCAGCGTAAGGGCAATCGACCTGCACCCTTCGGTTTAGCTTTAAATTCATAATTTTTTTTTCGAGCTGATAATTTTTTTCACAGTTACTGATACGTATAGAAATCCTGAAACACCATTTTTAAAAACCTATCTCACATTGTATTGCTTATACTGAAAAGGCCGTATGGAGCCTTAAAAATTACCACAAAATAAATGTATTGAACATCACATCCACATATATTACTACCTTCTTTGTACGATTCAAATACTACTAGTAAGAAGAAAATTCGGATTGCAAACTTCAAGGGGAAAGAAAGAAAAGAAATGAAAACAAAACATTTCAACAAATTAGAAAATCACAGCCACACATGATCTGCATCAAACAAATAGTTGTTGTCGTTAATTGGGACATGTACCAGCAAATTCAAAATATAAAATGGAAAGAAAATAACCTCAGCTGATGTGCAAAGGTTATTCTGAATTGCCATCTTCAAACTGGCTGCAGTAAGAACGTTTTAAAGGACGCTTTGCACAAACGCAAAGCAGTGAGCATTAAGGGTTTACACCACGAAGCAAAATATATATAAAAAAAACCTTAAAATATGTAGTTATCTGAGTCATTGCAATTCGTTGACACAAGGGTCATTCACATTATTCAATATGGAAATCAACTGCTTATTAACGTTACATATGTAACTAAGTTTGACTGCAATACCAAAGTATAAATGATTATTTATTTAAGAAATGGCACACAAAGAGGACGCCATGCTAGTCATTCGAAACGACGTGTTTTTGACGTATCTTTGAAATGATCTTGATTTTATCACGATCGTATATACACGTCACAATTTATTCTTCATTACATTTGCAATGCAATTGTTATGAAATAAGCCTCATTCAATATTCATTACTCTTATTGGTTTTTTTTTGTTAATCTCACTAGGGAGGAAGGAATAAACTGGATAATAGGAGTCATTATTTTGTGTCATGACTGCAATGACGTGTCGGTTGAACTCGGCCTCGAGAGTGTTCTAGTCATATCTTTATAGCAGTGGTTCTCAAAGTGGGGTATCGGCACCTAGATGTACCGCAAACATTTGTCAGAGGCATCGCGTTGAGTTGGCGATATTTATGTGTGTATGTCTGCTTGGTACTTTGAAGCGGTTATTTGTTATACTGTTATACTACTTTGTCAGACTACTGTAATCTAATGTTTGTTGGGAAGCATTGTTGAAAACTGCTGAGATCTAGTGTCTGCTGGGAATCATTGTTGAATACTACAGCGATCTAATGTTTGTTGGGAAGTACTGTTGAAAACTACACGATTTATAGCGCATGTTGGAAAACACTGTAATCTGATGTCTCTTTTTGGAAGCACAGTTTGAAACAATTATAATCTAGTGTCTATTGGAAAGCATTTTTGAAAAGTATTGTAATATAGTACCTGTTGGGAAGCATGGTGGGAATAAAATCTAGGGTCTGTTGGGAAACATTGTTAAAACCTATCATAATCTATATATATATAGAGTGCAATATTTCCCCACCATTTTCATGTCACGGAACTCCTGTAGAGAAGGTCAATGCACTGCAGGTCGAGTTCGACGCTGCCTCTCCATAAAATCTAAAATGCATTGTTTTTCTAAAATTTGCATATCATAAAAAATTGAAGTAATAAATTACAATTTTAAAGCACTAAATGTAGCATTCATATGCAATGGTATTAAATGAAAATGATCCCGCGTGCCCCTCACTAAGTAAGCTTACTCCTGGAACCCCCCTTCCCAGGGTTCCGTGGGGATCACAGGTTGAAAAACACTGATCTAGTGTTTGTCTGTTCGGAAGCAATGTTGAAAACTACTGTAATATGGTGAATGTACGGAAGCATTTTCGGAAACTATTGTTATGAAGTGGCTCTTGTGAGATATTGTTCAAACTATTGTTATTCGAAGTATTTCTTGAGACGCAGTAATTAGTGAAAAATATTGTTATCCGAATCCGAAGTGTTTCTTGGAAAGCATTGTTTGAAAAAAAAATCGTTGAGCCAAATTAATATGGGAAAAATATTTTGTACCTACCTTTTGTAATAATAAATAATCTTTAGTAATTTTTCTCTCCCCCCCCCCTCCTTCCTGTTAGACTCTGGGCCCCATTGGTCCATTCATTGAAACACCAATCAGGTATCATTAATAGATATATCATCGATAGATATATTTGGATAGATATATAGATATATTTGGTGCTATCACATTACTCGGTTACGAAACTGGTGATAATCTGAGGATAAACATGGGCACGCGTGCCAAGGGGGTAATGAAAAGTCTCCTGCTAGGATAAACGAGCTTATCTTTAGCACATCTTATTGATAAGACGTGATGCAAAGGAATCGCACGTGCATAACGGATTCATTTCGCCGAAGCATTGAATTAACACGCGCGGACCCTTCTTTCTCTACACATTTTTGCTATTATTATTATTATTATTACATGATGGTGGTAATAATCGTTTTGTAGATACAATCGAAGATACTAAAAAGAGAGCTTTTTCGTTCGCACAAATTGTAATGTTTAGTTTAGGGCACGAGGACCTTCGGGGCGAGTACGTGACTCGAATTCCCGAATCGGTTGTCGCGTTTCAAGGGGAAGAAAGCAAGCTTCGTAATAAATAACGATATATCGTAAAGAAAAACTCCGAGAGCTTTCAAATGAAGTTATCGAACGTGTTTTTAGGTGTAATTATCATCAGATAGGCTCATCTGATGAATGAGTCGTTTTTGCTTATAAAATGATCATCTGAATGAGAATTTGTCAAATATATTTGTTTTATACTAAACCAGAGGTATTTAGAATTTCAGACACGGTGGGCCAAATTGAAACTTCCCACGAAACCCGCGGGCCACCAACTCATGTAATTTAGTGGCACAATGGAAGGGGCCCCGAGTTAAACAGGGACAAAAATAATTGGAGACTTCTATTCATTCTGAAATTATTTCTTTTGCTAATTATCAATTTTGATTAGTTCTGTTTCTCTCATTGATTAATGAGTTATTTTTCCCACTAATTCTTTGTTTCAGTAATTCTGAAAATTTTCATCAATTCTAAAATTATTCTTTCATTTAATCCCGAATTATTTCTTTCATAATGTTTTTCATGAATTTCAAAATTATGTCTTTCATGAATTTCAAAATTATGTCTTTCATGAATTTCAAAATTATGTCTTTCATGAATTTCAAAATTATGTCTTTCATTAGTTCTAGAATTAATTGTTTATCAATGTTTTAACCATTTTCTGAAAATCATCGGTGGGCACTGCAAAAAAGTTCCGAGTGCCAAATGTGATCCGCGGACATAACGTTGAAGACCCCTGTCCTAAACACCCCCCCCCCCACCGTCACACTCGTTTATAACAACCTCGGCTATAACGTCAAGAATTGGTGGTTCGTACTGATTTTTGTATAAAATAACGTTAATGGACCTCTCTGCCGTGTCCGAGGACTCTGCGCTGTGCCGAAATCGCTGCTCCAGAAAGAGATTAACGAGAGAACGCTTCTTTTCATAATTTTCTTTTATATAATTTCTGCTATATTCATCCCCAAGGACACCATACAAGCTGTCCTAAATTGTTTGTACAGCGGATGCCTCGACAGCCGTAGACTTTAGAAACACACCTAAAGGTTTCAAACGACGTGAGGTTAAATGCATATTTTTAAATGCACTATAGATTACTTGAGTGATCTGTAAATTTGCCGCGTGCTTGAGCGGCAGCTTGAGTGATCTAGAACGGTGTCGCGGGTTACTCAAGTGATCTTACATACGGCGTAGAGATTACTTTACTTGAGTGATCTTTAAATGAGCCACGGATATTTGAGTGTTTTTAACTGTGCCATAGGTTACTTAAGTGATCTGTAACTACGCTGCCAGCCACTTAAATACTTTGGAACTTGCCACAGGTCACTCAAGTCATATGTAAATATGCCGCGTCACTTAATCGTCGTGATCTGGAACTGCCCCACGAGTCACTTAAGTGATCTGTAAATGTACCTCTTAGTTAATTTCTACAAAATTAGGTTTGAGGTCGCGGGCATGGCCCCCACAAGGGGTAGGCTGACAAGGCTCCAGCCCTGGGGCCCGGGACGATTTTCACCACTTTTTGTTTTTTTACGCTATAAATTCATCATAAAGGGGGCCCGTGGAAATCTCGTCGGGGCCCCCGCAAAAGATCCCAACCTGGGGGCCCTGTTTCAGGACGTGGGGGCCATGGTCGCGGGCCGTTGGTTGAGCGTGTATGTCACAAATTTACATGTTAATTCGAAGAACACAAAGATTTGTCCAGTCTCAAGTTAAAAACCAAGGACGAGGGAGAGACATTCCCAAGGATCCTAGGGGGAAAGTTTCCCACACTTTTTTGTACCCGAAGAGACTTGATATTAAATGTAAATCCTTTTCAGGTTATTATGGCCATAATTACGGATGGAAACGGAAGAAGAAGCGGCAGATGTGAGTTTGTGTGTGTGTGTCTGGTAATTAGTCTTTTTCGTAAATAGCTTTACACCTCCCTATAGGAAAAGAAGAAGAAAAAAGGCAAGATAAGAAGAACTTGCTCAACCTGAATTGGGACAAACGTTATGTTCCACGACAGGAAACGAACTCCCCTCGTCAGACAAAATCTCTCTCTCTCTGTGGCACCTCTTTTTATATACAATAATTCTGTTTTCATTTGAGTATTTAATTATACGGTTTTTAGGGAAGGTTAAAAAAGAAGAAAAGAAAATTGCCCGCTCAATGATCATCTCGTGATAATTTTTTTTGTTTGGTCGGGGGAGAGGAGATAATAACCACAGTAGAGGTCTTAAATCGTGTTCTCGCTATGGTCCGTTTCCACGGGGAAGAATACTATATTCGGTGAATGGATATAGGAATCAATGCATGTATGTATATAAAGAGGAAATAGGCAATGACATTTAAATTTAAAATAAAAAGCATAATTTCCCGATTTGTTGTCGTCGGTGCCAATGTCATCTTCGGGTTCCCTCCCGATAGTATGTAGTTATATTTAGTGGTCTGTTTAATTCTTTGTAGGAAAGATTTTTCTACGAGATGTCCGTCTTCTGTGTGTGTGTCAGTGAAAATACAGAATTTATGCGCGTATCGTATCAATAATCCTACTGCAGTCGAACCGCATTTATACGACGGTCTAGATGCCGGATCAAAACGTCGTATAAATGGATAAGTCGTGCAAACGGAGACTTCTTTATAAAAATAACCCTCTCCCCCCAACAGATAATATAAAATTCAATGTGTGTGTGTCATTGCATCTCGATTCTGTTAAATTAAAATAAAAAATTATTTCACTCGTACTTGAGGGGAAAGAAAATGAATTTTAAAATTGCATTTTTTTCAAATCGCTTAAAGAAATAAAATTAGTGCAACATCGACTTTTCTTAGGAAAATTTCCCATCTTGCGCTTTTATTTTTTATCAGCAGATGATCTGCAACCAGCAGCTTTGTCTGAATTCCCCGCGGCACATTTCCAGATAACTTAAATGTCCCGTGACACGTTTCAAAACCGAAGTGGCCCGCACTCTCCAAAAGGTTGAGCATCCTTATCATAGGCAAATGACATCAGAGATACGTGGCTTTTATTTTTCTCAGCCCAAGTTATCAAGGAAACAGATATTTCCTAGATATTATACTCGAACGCAGGCCCTCTTGCAAATCGGGAAAGCATGCTATCATCACCAAGGGTTTCCAACGAAAAGTTTCGCGTCGAACCCTTGATAGTTATAAGGCTTTTCCGCGGAACCCTTGATCACATAAGGCTGTTCTACGTAACCCAAATTAATATTTGAATATTTATCCAAAAAAAATATATCTACTACCGTCTCGAAAGGGCAAAATGAAAGAGGGCTTAATCACCACACCTTCAATAAAACGTATTTATTGGCATAAATCATTGTGCCATACAATGAGGTCCCCGCGTGGTTCTCACAAGGAAGTGTGGGGGGGGGGGCGTCTGACAGGGTGGAGACCAGATGACTTTTCTTTCCAATTTCACCTCGGCATAATATTCTGAAAATATGTTTCCTTGGCTTATCAGAATGACTTATAGGATGCTGATCGAGTATTGGAATGCTAATAATCTATCAAGAAATGAGACAGGAATCATCTTAGCACGAGAAAGAGATATTTGAAGATTTGGTGTCGACCCCTCCAAAAAGCAACAATCGAAATGTCTCTGTAATTGAGGCAGTTGTTCTTCCATTTTTATTTTACCTTTGCTGGGTCGAGTCCTTGTTTGGGTTATCGGGGCTTCCATCTTTATATCGTCATTGTGGGTCCATCTATCAGAGAAGCAGGATTGGCGTGTAGCCAAGTAATTTTCTGTACCATTATTAGGAAAAGACAGTCGGAAAATAATCTCCCTCCCTTTCTGAGATCTTTTCTTTTACATACATAATAGGAAGAAAAAGATTGATTTCTTTTGATGACGCCACACACTGCCGTGCCTCTTTCTTATTATCTATCGGTGCGTTTTCCATGTTTGTTTAATTGTGTCAATATTTCATTTCCCGCCGACTGGAATCATCTTGCCTCTATTTATATACACATAAATAGGTCAAAGGTTTTTCTTTTCTCATTCATATCATGGACAGGAAATTATAAGAATTTTCGGATGATTCTTTTCGACGCGAAAAATTATTTTGGATGAATTTCGACGTGTCTTTTGACGCGGAATCAGAGCTGCTCTTAGGAGTGTGCGAGGCCCCGCACTCACGATAAATTATTGGAGGATTTCACCAATTCTTATCTTATTTTTTTGTATTAGTTCTGAATTTTCATCAATTCCGGCATTTTCTCTTCCGTTAGTTCTGAATTTTCATCCATTGTAGAGTTATCACTTGCACTGATTCTGAAAAAAATTTCATCAATTCTAGAATTGCTTCTTCCGTTAATTTTGAATTTTCACACGTTTCGGAATTATCACTTGCATTTATTTTGAACTTTCACTCGTTCTAAAGTTATTTCTTTGATTAATTCTAAATTCCCACGAATTCTGAAATTTTTCTACCGTTAATTCTGATTTTTCATCAAGAATTTGAAAATGCTGAAATCAATGCTGAAATTATTTTTTTCGTCAATTCATAATTTTCATAATTTTTTAGAATTGTTTCTTCTCATTCGTTCAAACTTATCTTCAGTGATGAATTTTCATCGATTTTTGACTTCTTGTGTTAATTTACATTCAATTATGTGTTTAAATTTTTTTGTGTAAACATTTCTCGGCATACCTATATGCTATTTTGAAATAATGGATGCCGATTCCCCATACTCACTAAATATATAAGATCGGGGCAAAGAGGGGGTACTAAATATTTTTGTTGCCCCAGAATTGTTGACACACCTGGGCCCACTATTATTTTTGCAACGGGCCCCGCGTTTGATAAGGGTGGCTCGACGTGAAATCAATCGAAGTATTATGTGAGGGCACCGCTATTTAGTTAAAACGCGTTATTCGTAATAAATTGCATAACCTTTGACATTATCACTTTTTCATTTTGATTTTTATTGCTTTAAATAGGACGTTTTCAACCGTTGATACAGCTTGGGCCATATTTAATATCTTATTGCAGCCCATGTGGTCATTAAGTTGTACTACACATACGTTACTAAAGAGCTCGACGGATCACGCGTTGAAGATACCTGCTTCAGATGAATAATACTCAGATGGCGCAATGCTGCGGCAGTTTAGAAACGTTACTCCTTCATAACAGACAATACGAGTACGCTGAACGTTCAGGCACCATCATCAAAGTCTGTAATTCATGAATGTTGAATGTTGCGGGTATGTCTGACAACGTGTGTCACGGGAAAAATTACCAATCTTCTTCCCAGATTTTGGTGAGTCGTACTGAAACACTCACCTTACAGTCCAAAATCATCATCCTATAGTTTTCACTTGTTTGAAGACCATCCTCTCCCAATTCTTAAAAAGTATTCGAAAAAAAAACCACGATACCTCGGGCAAGGCCGTAGCTGGAGGAAGAATCTAAAAAAAACCAGTCCTCTGTCATCAAAATATGAGAGAGGAAACAAACGATTACTAATCTTTTAGTGAGGCTTAGGCAGGGCCGTATGAAAGCATGGGCCCTCCATGAAACGGTTCGGGGCCACAAGTGTATAGATTGCCTGGTGATAATGACATGCCAGACTATGATTTTCGAGAGTGAGTATGTAAACCGGCAAGCAGGTATTTCTAGCTAGGTAGGGATCCCCCCCCCCCCCAAGAATATAATTTTGCCCGGGACCCATGGTGCTGTTAAGACAGCCTTGTAGGTGCTATTCCGCGCTACAGCTCACTTTTTTTCTACCAGTTTAGTTCCTCTCCCACCATAAAAATTCTTGATCCTGATCTAATCGAACCTCGTCTTCGTGCGCATTATATGAGAAAAATGACGGACATAATGAAAAAGTTGCCATTTCGACCTGTAAGCACCATTTTCATGTGTACATGTTCCCTTCATATCTCACGACTACTACACACATACAACAACTAATTTACTTGATATTTCTTCTTTCTCGAGTACGTACATGAATCTGATATCAGGTTTCGTTATGGTATTGGGTATAGCGCAAACTCATTATAACTTAATGAGGCTATTCAATGCGTCGAGATGAATGAAGGTTCACTTTAAGGTAAACGCACTCGATTGTAACAGAGCTTTTCTTATTTTATTCTCGTGCTCGCATGAATGGTACGAATCGGTCTAATGAAATAGCGAAAGAAAGCATCGCGGAGTTTATAAGTACCAAATTTTACTGCCACTTATCCTTTCCGGTTGACTTCCCTTTGTTCTGGAGCCACAATCACATTGGCTCCGAGTTAAAAAACCCCTTTCGATGTATCTAAATAAATCCGTCTAGGACGAGCTTTTGTTTCTATATTAGTCTCTTTCCTTTGGACTAGCCAATAAGAGAAGCTGCTCTAAGAGGGACATATAGGCCCACTGCATTACCGTAACTATTATTCCGTTGACCAGTGTTTCTCAACCGTAGGGCCCTGACATCAGTCAAACTAGGACGTGAATGGTTAACCGTTTCATTTTCACCCATTTATTTCCCATTAGTTGTGTGTATGACTGAGCCTCCATTCACAAAAAAGAAATTAGCAGGGCCGCAGGCTTCAGAACGTTGAGAGCCATGACTGCACATCATACATGATCAACTCGTGTCCCTCGGAGTCATCTTATGTGGCCCGCAACCTCAAACATAATTTTGTAAAAATGAACTAAGCGGCACATTTACAGACCACTTGAGCAACCCGCGACATATTTACTGAACATTTGAGTGACCCGCGACATATTTACAAAACATTTGAGTGACCCGCGGGCCGGGGATGTTGGTAATTGCTTCTAGAAACTGAAACTGTGCTGCGGGCCGCGGCGCAGTTCAGTTCCAGAGCTTTTAAATAGCCCGTGGTCAAGATCTACATCACTCAAGTTACCCGTTCCAGGTCACTCAAATGGCCCAAGGCACATTTACAAATCACTCAAGAAACCCGCGGCACATTTCCCAGATAACTTAAGTTACCCCGGTGCATTCACAGATCGTTTGAGTGACCCACGATACAGTTCCAGAACACTTAAGAAAACACTTTGGCCCGTGGTGAAGTTATACATCACTCAGGTTACTCGCGACACAGTTCCAGAATAGCGTACTTAATTTACATCACTCCAATTACCTGCAGTACAGTTCCAGATCACCAAGTGACCCGCGCCATATTTGCAGATCGCTGGAGTTACCCGCGGCACAATTCCAGATTATTTGAGTGGCCCGCCGTACATTTCGAGATCATTTAAATATCCTGCGACACATTATCAAACAAAGGAGTGGACCACACTCTCCTAAAGGTTGAGCACCCTTGCTGTAGATCCTGCTCATAAACACCACGGAATGTAGCACTCAGAGTGCTCGATGTGTGTTCAGTTTCATTCTCGCAGGTTATTGATGGGCATTCCGATTAACACTCTATATGACCTACAGAGCGAGGGACTAGGTGACCCAAAGCGCGTGCGAGCATGAAAAAATACAGATCCATCTCACACGGAAAAAAAGAAGAAAAAAAAAACCCCAGAAAACAACGAGTTACGAGCACTGTCCATGTCTAGTATCAGAACAACAGCACCTATATAGCCACTGTGAATAGCAATTCTTAAATGCAACTGGCATACGTAGTCACTTATGGATAAATTAATTGGAATGTCGATCCAGACCTCGGTAGAGAACTTTTAGGTGTCGAAGAACGGCGTTCGGGGGGCGGTTGCTAAAAAGGAACAACAGAGACACTCACATATAAGCAATTATCGGATTCATACACGATTATTTTCTGCTTTGATTAGAGTTTTGTTGATATACGTGACGCTCCGAGCGTGCACGTACAAAATGTTTTCAAAGGCAAGAAGTGATAGTTGGCTCGATCTTGCGCATCCCGATCTTGCGTGAGTTATGTACGTCAGTAAAAAACACACCATCCACGAGAAAAAGTTAAGGATCACGCAAATGTGAATCTGTTTCATTTCACGTCGTAAACTTTCTTCTCTTCCCCAGTTCTTTTACCAGATTAGAATAAAAACTGATCAATCTTGTCGAAAGTATCAACTCTATATTGCATGCATGTAGTATGTAAGGGAATCTGTACGCGGCGTATAACCCGACATTGAGCAGTTGAAAAAAAAAAAGGATAAAGACAGATCCATCTCTCACACGATAAAAAACATTGGCACGATAGACTTCGTGACATTATGCATTGTGTCGTGCTTTGTTGTATGTATATACGAGATGCATATAGCGAGAGAGAGGGCATATTCTTAAAAGTCGTGTTGAAACTAACTGTGGGTTTTTATGATGTTGGCGTGTGAGAAAAGTGCACGTGGTTTTTTTTTACTTGCTCATTTTTATATTTTATTATTATTCTGTTCGTTTTATACAACAAATTCGTGAAGCACGCGTTACATGGAATCGGGGCCACCAAGAAAATATTCCTTAAATGTCGGGGGCGTCGGCTCGTTTTTAGTCGTCGTCGCGTTGTTTCGTCCCATCGGCGGCGTCGTGGTCTTCTCTCACGTGAACACGCGAAACCATGTGCTGGGACCCTGGTGGCACGCATATTATCATCATCCTCACAAAAATATCATGTAATAATTCGTGTGTGTGTGCTTTTTTTTTTGATGCTCTCTCTGTCTCACTTAGCTATATATATAAAAAAAAGAAAAGAGAGCTCGACACTTACTTATAAGCTCCTTTTTCGTGTGGCCATTACTCTGCGGCTGGAATTTCTCGAGATCGGAAGTAGAATGTTTCCATTCCTCTGCTGCAGCAGCAAAAATATATTCCGGTAAGTACTTCGTTTCCGTTTTATTACGAATTCCGATTCGTTTCTGATCGTTTCCCTCCCTGTTATATTGAATATTAGGATGCTTTCCCACCCCCTTCGAGTCGAGAGATTATCGTAATTATTGGGTTGTAAGAAAGTCATGTGTGTGTGTGTGTTTTTTTTTTCTGAAAGGCATGAACTAGTCAGCCACTTCGTTGGGCAATTTGCCTGTTGGGGCGTTGTATTTGTATTTGTATTTGTATTAAGCTGCTACAGTGTCTTTTTAGCATGTTAAAATAAACATTTTATGGCAAAACTGGGAGCTTGGGAGTCTTCTGAGATGGTTGATTTGGCTTTTATCGTAATCTCGGTGTATTTTGAATAATTCAACAGAGAAATATAAACAATAATCTGATTATATGAAGTTGATTTTCTGTGTGTTTCTCTATGCAAATCTACAATTTTTGACGATCGTACTAAAATTTTGCATATGTATCAAACAGGACCCGACTTGAACGATAGGCTACGTTAATAATTAGCCAGAGTCATGTTTTGCAGCACGTCAACAATATTGACCAGCCACCGTACCATCCATTTATTTGTTTTGCACCTTTCAAAGTTCGATGCATGGAAAATCATTCGCTGTGATAAATTGGAAAAAAAAAACCAGATTTAGTTCAGGGCTGGAAAAATCCCAGTCACCAGATCACCATCGCGGCTAAAAAATTGGTATTGGACCTTAAAATTTTCTTTGTGTAGTTACTAAGTTGCAGGCTGAGAGCATGCAAAAGGTTTGGAATTTATAGCAGCACATCTGCCAACATGAAAAAAGGGCTCACTATGCTCTGAAAAAGTCAAAAAAGCATTATTTTGGACCTTTTTCCCCGGGTAAAAATTTTTTGTCAGCTAAAAACTTTTTTATCTCCTAGAATTTTTTGCGATTTGTTCAGCCTTGCTTTAGTGTTAACATGAACGGTATTGTAGTCGGTGTCGAGATTTTATTACACCTTGCACCTATTACACCTAAAAGAAAAACGAGTCGATTGAAAATGTTGTTGAGGTCATAACTTTATATTTTAACTGTATTATTATTGGGGTTTGAAACTTGGGTTTGAAACGTTGTATTATTATTGAGGTTTGAAAGCAGACTGGCTACTTGACAAAAATGAAAAAAATCTCAAATATAATTATATGGTATGAAAAAATATTAGCCGGCACATAGATAGCGATTTCTTCAATATTGATTTCGTATTAAACTCGGGCTCTCTCTCTCTCTTCCCACATGTCTTTTATGTCTTTTTAATGTGTGAAAATAGACATTTTATGGCAAACTTAGAAACTTGTGTCTTCTGAGATGATTGGTTTTACTTTTATCGTAATCGGTGTAATTTGACTTCTTTTAAAGTGCAGTGTAAATAATAATATAGGTCTACTTATGCGTTCTTCATAAGGCCGTGGTCGATAAAATACTCGCCTAATAGTATCAAAAGATGTTTAGAGGTGTCGCGAGTTCGATACCCGGCTCATCCTTGTCAGAAACTTTCCTGACACTGGGGTACAACAGAAACGGCGATACGACCATATAAAAAGATTGCTACCGCAGTGAGTCAGTCCCACATCGCGGGGTTAGCGTACCAACCTCTCGATGAGTATAAAAAAGGCTGAAGTTCGGAATCGGTAATAAATTGTAGGTCACGGTCTAATTAACCCTCGTGTGCAGAAAATGACCGTGGTGCGACAAGAAAATATCAAAATACTCACATGTTGTACTTATATGTAGTCTTCCTTGAGGTAGAGGCGATCTCAGGAGAAGGGGCTTGTGGAATGTGCCTAAAATACAAAAAGCAGATTTCGGTGCTCTGAAAATTTGTGGGACCTGGGCAAGTGCCACATTTGCCAGTGCAGGAATCGCCTTGCTTTAAATCGATAGTCGAAAGTCGTATTTTACACACTAATGCTTTTGTTTTCGTTTTGCTCCATTGATTGAATAATTTCTTTTTGCAAACATGCATATGTAAAATGCATGCGTGTGTATTCTCTGATGTCACCCAGTCAAAAGCCCATAGATGACTTTCTTGCTTTCAAACCTACTGAATTCTAAAAGAATGGAATTTTGAAAATAATCTAAACATAGGATTGAATTGTGAGGGTTACATTTCAAAGATAAAGGTGAAGTCCCCAACAATGCGTTCAAAACTTTTGGGACAAACCCCCCTATAGTAATTCCGTCGCAGTAGCTATGTATTGTCTCGCTTAAAGAATCCCCTCCCTTCCCCCCCCCCCCAAAAGAGACCAAGTTGGACAGCTGGAAAAAAAAGCCTTTAGTTTTAACATTTAACTTACTGTAGGTTACTCGGTGCCAGGATTTTTGTACACCTTGTACATTTACTTGAAAGAGCAAACCAGTCGATGGACAATTTGGTGAGGTCTTGACTTAGAGTATTTGCATTAATTTCGTGGTCTGAAACTTGACTGGCAACGTGGCAATCCTAAAATGACTGGCAACGTGGCAATCCTAAAAATGGAAAAAAGTCATAAATATGCGTGGTATGAAAAATATTAGCCGCATATTTGTAGATTGTGATTCCTTTAACATTGGTTTTGTGCTAAACTTGGGTTTCCCCACCCCACATCACGGAGCCTCTATGCTGGAACATTGGCAGGCAGGCCACCCAGGTCAGGATATTTAACGAGTCTTCATCTATTAAATTTATAGCGTAAAGAAACTGTAGTTCCACCAAGGCTGATCTCAGGACTTACGGATCAGAGTTTTGTTAGCTGCATGAAAAACAATGCTCCAACGCAAATTTACCAATTCATCTCCGATAACAATGAACATAAGTCCTTTCCACTTTTATCTTTCGTAAGGATCGAAGAATTCAATAGAAATTTCATACAATGCTCATGAGTATTACCCGAGATATATTATGAATTTTAATCATAAGTTGAATGTCATTGTCGTGATACGTTTTATCGTAAATGGATGATTTTCAATAGGAAAAGATGGCGTTTCGTTGTATTTTCAACGTGCCAATCGTTCAAAAAATTTTATTCTTATTTAAAGAATCACTTACAACTATTGTTGTTATTTAGAGCAATTACTCAATATTATTCCGAGCATTATTGCTACATTGAGCATTATTTACAAACTAGTGTTACTTGGAGAAATATGTACAAGCTATTTTACTTGGTACAAGCTATTTTACTTGGTACAAGCTATTTTACTACAAGCTATTGTTACTTGGAGCATTATTATTACGTTGAGCAAATCATTGCTACGTTGAGATAACCATTGTTGCGTTGAGCAAATAATTGTTACGTTGAGAAAACCATTGCTGCGTTGAGCAAATAATTGTTACGTTGAGAAAACTATTGTTGCGTTGAGCAAATAATTGTTACGTTGAGAAAACTATTGTTGCGTTGAGCAAATAATTGTTACGTCGAGAAAACTATTGTTGCGTTGAGCAAATAATTGTTACGTCGAGAAAACTATTGTTGCGTTGAGCAAATAATTGTTACGTCGAGAAAACTATTGTTGCGTTGAGCAAATAATTGTTACGTTGAGAAAACTATTGTTGCGTTGAGCAAATAATTGTTACGTTGAGAAAACCATTGTTGCGTTGAGATAACGATTGTTGCGTTGAGCAAATAATTGTTACGTTGAGCAAATTATATTGTCATTTGGAGCATTATTGTTACGTTGAGCAAATTATATTGTCATTTGGAGCATTATTGTTACGTTGAGCAAATTATATTGTCATTTGGAGCATTATTGTTACGTTGAGCAAATTATATTGTCATTTGGAGCATTATTGTTACGTTGAGCAAATTATATTGTCATTTGGAGCATTATTGTTACGTTGAATAAACTAGTGCTACTTGCAGCATTATTTACAAACTGATGTTACTTGTAGCATTATTTACAAACTTGTGTTACTTGGAGCATTATTTACAACTGGTGTTACGTGGAGCATTATTTACAAACTAGTGTTACATGGAACATTGTTGTTACGTTGGACAAACTGGTGTTAATTGGAGCATTATTGTTACGATGGACAAATTGGTGTTAATTGGATCATTACTGTTACGTTGGACAAACTATTGTTACTTGAACCATTATTTTCAAACTATTGTTACTTGAACCATTATTTTCAAACTATTGTTACTTGAACCATTATTTTCAAACTATTGTTACTTGAACCATTATTTTCAAACTATTGTTACTTGAACCATTATTTTCAAACTATTGTTACTTGAACCATTATTTTCAAACTATTGTTACTTAATGCATGGAGAACTAGCTCTAAGCTATTGCCATTTGCAGCACTGTACAATGCTATATCGTTGCTTACAGAGTTGTCTAAAAACCATTATTAATTAGGAAATTTTACAATGAATGCATTGCTTCAAAAATCCATGTTAGATTTAGCGTTATTCGAAAACCATTTTCATATGGAGCATTTCTGGGGAAAAGGTGGATAAATTTGTTGAAAGAAATTTCAAGCATTTAAATTGGGAGTCTTCCACAAATTTTGTGTTTGGTGACTTCATCATTCATAGAATTATCGAAAATACAGTATTAAGAGAGATCCAGTTGTGACTATGTCTTCCTATAAACTCAGCTATTTGAAGATGTAATATGTATTTATTAAGCTGCGACATATATTTCTCATGGATGGAATCATTATTCATTACATGACATCCCATGAATACCAAATTGCAGATCCCTCTTAATTCTACATGGTCGGATGCTCTGGCACCCCATATGTTATGATACTCTTATAATACCTGGTTACACTATCAAGAGGAAACTCCCGAGTAATTTACGAAAATCGGCTCTCGCACCTATGAGAGCATTTTATGAAAACCTCCTTTACCCTCCCCGATCCCAACCTTCGGTATGTTTTTAAGAAATCTCGTCACGTCTTTACCATCTGTTATTTTATTATCGTGTAGTATATTCTATAGTTGTCCATTTTTTTACGGGAAAAAAAAAAAAAAAAGGTCAAAATGATTAGCTACCATTTACCACGGATACCCGCCCTTGGTAGGATAAAAAAAAGTGAAGGAGCTCTCTTGTCTAATAAAAGGGTCCCAAAAGAGAAGAGGCTAATTCGAGAGCTCCCGAGAAGAGATTTCTTGGTGTTAACTTTACCGAGTGAGTGTGTCTTTGACTGTTCACCGACGTGGACTTGGTCGGTTTTCGCGTGAGATCGGGCCATCTCGGAAGTTTGCACGGAATGCGTTGGACAAGACTCTGGATTAGTCCCGGGCCGACAATATCATATCCTCGCTGGAACGTGAGTATATACGTTGCATAATCGTAACCTTTTCTCATATGTACGCACGATTCCGAACGCGATCGCAATGTCGAAGACTGCCTTAATCCTTTATTATCACGCTAAAACCGAATTCCATGTCACGGTGAACTCCATCATGGCGTAGAGCTTCTTGTCGCGACACATCGCAACGGTGTATATAAGTATATATACATATATATATATATATAAGGATACCTTTTAAATGGATAAATGAAGCTACGGGATCCAGTGTGCACCAATAGATTAGTTTAATTAGAGGAACGTGAGATCAAGGGGACTCCCCGAGACATTGTGTGGATAAATTTACATATAAAAAAAATGTAGTGATTCTCGACCAAAGATTTATAAAATGAAATTTCAACTACAATATTAACTACAAAATTTTGCCACCTGTACAAAAAATGAACTACTTTTTCTAGGGTTAAATGTGAATGAAAAACAGGTCTTTTGTATATTTTATATAATTTGCATATGTGTTACTGCCAAAGTTCGAAGTTGGCTACTTCGCGAACTGGCCGGACCAGTTGATCCAGCCAGTGTCCGAAATTCGGGCTTTGGCCGGCCCCTATATGTCGATAACTTCAATGGTGCATTGTTTGAGCATCTACACGAGAAAGAGAGAAAAAAAATAACAGCTAAAAAAACTGAATTTTCAAAAATTATCGCTGACCTTAGCGTGACCTCCTCCCTCAGCTTCATCGTTGCCACCCTCCAGTGTGACCACTCCTCTGTAATCTTTACTTGAAATGGCGAATGAAGATAACTTTTACATCATATAAATTATACTGAAATAATTATGACCAAAAATATAAATACTCATCTTTTCGATCTTACATATTTTGTCACCCAACACATGTTCAGCGTTTTTTCCGTGAACTACATTTCAACTCACTGCGAGTCCCAGTCAGTACTATATAGGCCTACTAAGGGCTGTTTCATGACGTGCCGGAGTCGGTACCAGCTGACGTCATGCGTAACGTCATTGCTCAAACACAATAGAGTGCGCCTGCTTTGCTGCCCTGTCAATTACCATAGTTTGCAATCGTTGTACAATCCATTCCACTGAATTATTTCCAAAATTATCTTTTCGATTACTGCCATTAGTATGTGCCTATTTGTCTGTTTGCTTTTTTCAACTGCTTCAAAATTTTAATTAAGAAATTTTGCATTTGCTCGTCGCGCGGTAACGTCCACTCAGAATATTTTTCTCGGATCCATTTCACTAGTTAGTTAATTTTTTTTTTTGGAGGGGGGGGGGTGATTGAAAGCCAACTCGAGATATATAATTTCAATTATCTTTTGAACTTTCCAATAATTTTTGATTATATTTTTGTTTTTATTTGAATTTTCGAGTTAGGTGTAGCTTTTAGAAGACTTGGAGACTTCGTTATTACCAATACAACTGTAACATAAAAACGTGGGTATAAATCTGTACCTCAGAACCATACTATGGTATGTCCATTACTATCGCATGAACTACAGGACAGTATGGTTCGGAGGTACAGGAATATTCAAAATAAATCCTAAAGTACTTGAAGTTTTTAATGGATTAATCGATGATTGATTAAGTTTTTTTCATTACCATATTTTGCGTGGGGAAATTTTTTTCAAGATACGAGGTTTTAAGATTTAAGTATGTTCAAGAAATAAATTACTCTGGTAAGTTGAGGTTTTCCCATACTTGAGTCAGGACATGAGACTAAAGGATTCAAAAAATTTTAATGTTCTCATGGCACCCTTTGGAGTCTTATACACGTATCTCGTGGCCGTGGACGTACGCAGAATTTTCTCGCGGGGGAGAGAGTTAAGTTTTTTCCTGCAGAATAAAAATACTATCTCTCGGCCTTTGCGTACGGCAGTGCTCGCGGCACCCCTGCTAGATCTCGTAGCATTTCAACGTGATTCTAAGTTTCCTGGATGGCAATTGATTACGGTGAATTTTTTTCTCAATATCACGTGATATCTTTCACCAATTTCACAGCATCTCGGAGTGCCGTAGCACACCGTTTTGGAATCACTACCTTAGTAGTTCTCAAGAAAAAATGTTCAAATCGGCAGCTACTGTACTCAACGGAATACTGCATTAATTCGGTGCAGGCCACCGAGCGTCACTTGACACTCGAGTGGTTAGCGAACACCTACGTTCTTGGTTTCGAACCTTAGGGGTGATATAAGGGAGTTTAATTATATATCTCCATGAGAGGTATGTAATTATATCTCCCTTATATAAGTTTCAAACCTGAACTAAAGAAAGAAATTTTGGTATGGAAATGAATAAAAAATCTTGGTCTAATTGGTTCTCGCGTGCTTAAAATGGTCGTAATATGACAAAATAGTACAGTATTCCCCCGCATTAGCCGCATGCCGGGAAATTCGAGTCACCGATTCCGGATAATTCTCAAATATCTGGACTCTAAAAATCGATTGAACTGGCTGATTTGTATCTTGTCTACTCTCTCTGAATTTCAGTACAATTTCTGTTCAACTAATTAGTACTTTCAGGGGAACGTAGTTCTAGCTTTGTTTTTGTTTTTGCTACCATAAATCTTGATTTATTCAAAAAGTCGGATACTGAGCATACATATTTTTCTCGTGTAGATTGGTTGAGCTGAATTGAGACAGAAGATAAATTGCTTAGCATGCATTCTTTGATTTGTAAAACTTGGATAAGCAAAGCGAAAAAATCAAAACAAAGCAGAATTGCACTGCACTGAACGTGATGTTAGAGACAACATGTTTCTTCAATCTCTAAACAATCAGAAAAACGTGCGGAAAGCAGTATCTGTACTTCGTATTAGGTTGACAATAATTAAATGAGAGAAATTAGTAAATGCTCAGTTTTCGTTATCAAATTCCTGAGCAAAACGCTTGCTGCAGTGAAAATTCGACATTTTATTATGATTCGCTTATTAATTCAGTATTTAGTGCTAATTGACATGGGTTTTTGAATGTATATATTCAGAGATCCTTTCTTCTTTCTTTCTTTCAAACCGAGCACACGCAACTCCGGTTTATCGCCATGGGCGTTTTTACTACCGACTGAGTGTGTGTGCGCTCAACAGACAGAGTGCTTATATTGTGTTGAGTGTGAATTTTAGTTCTGCCATCTATATTTCAAATTATGAGTGAAGTGTAGTGATCGATTATTTGTACCGTCGTAGTCCTGTTGCTCTTTGAGTCGAGACTTTTCAACGGGGGAATCGGATCGCATTCGCGCCTCGAATTTGGGAACCACAGAAAACCAACTGCAGCCGATCACTACTGTGGTACCGGTGGGGTTGTGATCCTTATCGGACCTTGCTTTTCCCGGCATGTCGGGAATGGACCACATTCCAACATTCAAAAAGATGGTGCCCCCAATTTTTTCGGCGTGCAGCTAATGAGAGGGGGAAACAGGTTAAATTAAATTCTTATCTGTTCACAGCAACATGGAAAAATATCGAGAAAAATTACATTTTATTACATTGGTAGAGACGCGAAGGGAACGCTTGTTTTGGGATTTCGCATGCACATGTGCGGTATTTATGAATACCGAAAGGTCTCTCGTAGCAACGTGAGGAGGGAGCAAAATTCTATTTTCCGAGCTTGGGGTGTTTGGTTTATCATAATATATATAGATTTTTTTTCATACGTGTCCACATAAAATCTGCTCCGTTAGTATCGATCGAATAAGAGAGGGAGAATAACGTCCATAAAGCACCACCTCATTTGCACAGGTTTGGATGTGGTACCCTCCTACCCCACACTTTTTTTTTTCCAACCTTCCCATCTGTTTGGTTTGTCTCCGCCTTGGAGGGTTATTCGGAACATTGTGGAGTAGTTGAGTTGCGTGCCTAAAATGATGATATATACATATACTCATTTTTTAATATATCTCGTTGTAGAGAGAGAGGCCCTCTCTCTCTCTCTCTCTCTCGCACAATATTCCAGAAACGTGTGTGTGTTTTATACCATATGTCAAAGGAGGAAAAAAAAAAAGAGTTTCATAATTCATGACGTGGTCGATGAATTTTTGCGCTTTGAATCGAATCGGGGAACTCAAAATGGTGGATAAATTGATAAAAAAATATAAGGGGGAAATTTTATATATAGTGGATGGGTTCGAAATATATAAAAACAACAGAAAGAGCGTTTTTCACTCCCGGTTTCGTGTTTAGGGAGAATTTGATTTTATTGCTTTAACCTCGCTACATTTTTTTAATATCACTCCCACGGCTTTTGTGTTACTCTGTTTACTTTCATTTTTTTCCCCCTCATATTTGAATTTCCCCTGCAAAAAAAATTATTATGGGTTTAATCTGTTGGTACTCTCGTAGAACTGGCCTCTTAACTAGATCATAGCCCGAGGCTCTGTCTTAATGAAGAGATTTTAGCAGGTTGTCGAAGCAGACCTGGGCCATGCTGGAAAATGTGCTTGTATGTGTCGTGAACCTAAGGTAGGGTTTGTTTCTGTGAAATGCTTGTTATAGTGCTGCCATCTGACTTCAATTTTTCTAACTTTGAGTGAAGTGTGATGATTAAATAATTGCGCCATTGTAGGTGAGACTTGCGTAGAAATGACCGAAATCCCTTCAGCCTGTGTCGGAAGATAACTCTTGACATGATTATAGCAACATTTGGAACTTCGATGCGAAACACAGTCCACGCAGCTTAATGTGATCACATCGGGACTCGGGGTTTCTGATAATAGTAACGGAATGATAACTATTCCGAAAAAATCCCGTTTGGTCAAACGGGACTCAGGCTAATCGATAAAACTGGTTTTTCTTTCCCATATAATTAGTTGCAGAATGTTCAAAAGTTTCCATTTTGTTTTATTCTATTCCTTAAAATGGGGCCTGGCAATCGAGTGGTTAGGGAGCTGTTTTGGGATCGAACCCCGCTTCGGGCATGGCTGTTTTCTAATACTAACGAATTCCGTGGACAGTTCTCTTGTGAAATCACGTTATTATTATAGGTCCCTTGAGAAAGTCTCTCGGGAAAAGAAATTTGAATCTGTTCAACTGAAAGAAACTGATTAAGAGTTGAAGAAAAGCGCGTATTTTTCGTCATACATTTGTCTTCACTATAGAAAGGCCATTGCAAAAGCAGCTCTACGCGTATCTGGATCACCGCGAATACCATGGACTGATTACGACATTAAGTACGGAAATGTTTGACAACGAGTGGGGGGGGGGAGCAAGAGAACACCTTCTAGCCTCCCACATAGTCTTGCAGCCTAATAACGATAATTTACAGCAAAAAAAAAAAAAATTAAGTCTGGTTAAACCTAAGCTTTAGAATGAAAAAAAAAGCCTTCGATGAAAAAAAAATATTGACAACATTATCCGAAGTCCCGGTAACTATAAACGAATGTTTTCCTATGTTATGATATTGGGGTCCGTCTCATTCCTTGCAAAAGTGATAACAAACCCGAATGATAATATCATCCGTGATTTTAATGAGAGGCGTCGACTACATATGAAAGAAAGCAAATGGACTAAGCTAAGACCACAATTCTGAGCACAACAAGAGCACAACCATCGATCCCTCTCGAGTGATTTAGCAAAGCACCCTTGTGTTTTTGAGCGAAAGGCTTGAGATGTCTGATGTGTGATGAAATGGACCAGAGATTTTTTCAAATTTTTCATCTTACGATGCGCCTGAAGTACAGGGTGTCCCATAAATCCGTAAATACAATAGAAGCGCATTATAACGACAGCTCACTATCACGGGAAAAATCGTTTTTATAACGGATTTCTCGTAATAAGCTGATGTTTTATGTAACATTAGCTCTTTGACAACCACCTCCAATTCAGATCGTAATATCGAAATTCTCGTCATAAGCCGTACTCATTACAAAGCCTTTATATATAATTGCAGTTTGAAACTTCATAACAATCGAAGAAATTGGCATGTTTGAATGCTGTTTGCAAAAAAAGTTATTCTCACTAAGGGGATTTTTTTTTTTTGGTAAAGAAAACCATTTTAATTAATATTTGCTCATAAACCATATTTTGATATTTGCTCATAGAGGGTGCTACACAGGGTGTCCAGCAGGAGTAATTGACCTTTCTTCAATCTCTTTTGTGTCCGAAACGTTCGTAAAGTTTCAGCCGGCAATTTGTGGCTGAGGTAAAACACGTTCACCAATAGTTCACCAGCAGTAAACATCACAATGGAAACCTTACGTAAGTGCCAGTAACAGAAAAAAATCATAAATAAGCTGTTAATTGTACATCCCGTATTTTAGAGAACTCTTATTTAGCATATTTCCAGTGATTTGCTTTCGTGCAGCGTCTCTATCAAGAAAGAAATTAACTAATTTTTCGCAAAACGCATTCAAAAATATATCCATTCCTCCGATTTTTATGAATTTTTAAACAACTTACGAACTTATGAGGCACCCTGTACGCAGGGAACATCATCATAAAAGTAATAAAATACCTACGGTTGATTTTAAAGTTCAATTAAAATTTGAAAAACCTTTACCGAAAAGAGAATCTGTGATGGTTGAACTTTGCAAAAAATGATTTTCAAGAGAAATATTAAAATGTTCACATAACGTCCAACAAACAAATGCCAATTAGAAAGAAACCCGCGCGCGCGCGTCGACTCGATGTCACTCTCCGCTGTTCATACGATAATCAAGCAGAGATGAAATTCCGAAAGAAAATTCACCTCTGTAGCTGATCGGTAGAGCATTCGCCGGAGTATGAGAAGTTGGTGGTTCGATTCCCCACAGAAAAATGTGAATTTTCTTCCTGAACTTCATCTTTGTCTCTGCTTGGTTATCCGGGCTTTCCTACTTCAAACGCCAACATCAGTAAAATTTGATCTTGCTCTCTTTATATCGAATGCAGCTTTTCTCATCATAATTGAATGAAAATTCTATGAGATATAAGTGATTGAAATTCTCAATCTTTACAACTTTTTGAAGTCTCGACTTCATTGATAACACGTAAAATAACACGGTTAATCGAATCCCCTGTGGCCAGGTTTTAATTTAAAAAAAATAAAACCCCTTTCCTTATGAGTGGTGGGTGAGAATGGTGCACATCACCTGTATACCAAGAAGTAAATACAGTAATAATAATATTGAAAAATAATAACAAAAATTGGCAGCGTAGATTAGAAATAATATAGTAAATTAGTAACTTGACACATCAGCAACGTAGACTAGTTCAGTCACCCAACACACAACATAGATGGCATTAGCACGGCACGATGACCGTAGAAATCACCCGCAAATGACTCAAAATGAGGTTCATGATCTAGTTACATACAGAGAAAACAACACCTGCCTTTTTTTTTTTTACTTCCAGCATTATTATTATTTTTCTGGTCGATTACAAGATTCGGGCGCTATAACCACTAACATCTGCCTTCCACTTCGGCAACAGAGACACGCTTCAGACAGACATACAAGAACGAATTCGATATCCATTGATGATGATTTTTCTACCTCCCTGTGTACGTTTCACACGTTCACAGAAGTACAGACACAGAAAAAGAGAGACAACACCCTTTGATTCGTCAGGGGTATGCGAACCTACCTACTCGAACGCCCTGGTTTCCACGAAGAGTGGACATGAATTAGCAATGGCAGGTGGAAAAAGCGATTCCTTCTCCTCTCATGAAATATTCCAGACACTCCAACTTACCTACATAGAGCGTGGTGTCCCCACCTCCTTCTAATAATCCATATCGGTACTGGGCAATGGTTTCGGGCTAGAACGAATCGATATTTTCACAGTGGAATGGTCAAGAATGGTAAAAGGAAGTTTCTTACGATTTAATATTGAGATCGTGACGCGTGGCATCGTAGTTTCATGCACACGCGAAGGATAGTTAGTTAAACCGGCTTCTAATAAATCAAAACTGAATCCAAATGATTTGCTTCCATAATTATTTACCGTTATTCTAACCGACATTATTAGAACCAAAGGTTGGTATGCTTTGATGAGGAATGATGCAAGAGGTTCCGGCGCATCAGTAGCTAGGAAACCCTAAAAACAGGGATTCCTTAACCTTTTGTGTTCTACAAACCCTTTATGCCAATAAGAAAAAGGCCACGGATCCCTTTCCCCGGTAAAATGTACGGTTACATGCTTTGAGCGACCGAATTCTTTTCCATTCTTCACTTCGGACTAATAGTGGACCAGCTCTTATGGTATGGCGATGGCCCGCGATTCATTCTTTCCCGGTTCATCCTGTTGCTGAGATAGTTCCGTTTCATACTCAAGTAATAAATACCAGTATCCATCCAATACCATCCCTCCCTCCAGTTCATATGTTGACATCTTAAAAATGTGGTACGGAGTGGACTTCAATATTTTTTGGGTCAAGAGCCCCGCCGGTGCATACCCATCATTGGAAGAGTACCGATGTCAAGGGTGCTTAACCTTTAGGAGTGTGTGGATAACTTCATTGGTTTGAAAAGGTGTCGCGGGTCACTTAAGTGCTCCGAAACTGTGCTGCGGGTCACTCAAGTGAACCTGGAAATCTGTCGCGGGTCACCTGAGTCGTGGAAATACCAGGAGGGCAGCTTGAGTAATGTGGAACTGTGCCATTGGCAGCTCAAGTATTCTGGAATTCTGGAACTGGGCCGAAGGTCACTTAATGTACCTCGGGTCACTTGAGTCACTTGAAAATGTGGCGTGGGCCGCTTAAGTGCCCTGGAACTGTACCGCAGGTAATTTAAATTATTTGTAGAGCTTAGATAAGTCATCATATTTCAAAGGGTTGTATAGTTATTAAAAAAAAATTAACTTTTTATATGGACACCCTGTGCTCAGAAACCCAGTAAGAAAGTTGTTGTCCTGTCTCTCCTGAGGCCAAGAAAAGAAATCCCACGTTTTCAATTGCAATATTCGCTGAGATATTTAAATTGAAAAAATTGAGAAAAATTGGGGGGAAAAAAAACATCATAAAAAAGCCAATTCTTTTGATTGACTACCTTCTAATCTATGCTGTTTTTTCCCAACTTAATTTTTCGAATTCGAATATCTCAGTGAATGTTGCACTTGGAAACGTGAAATTTTCTTTGTTGGTCTCAGGAGAGACAGGGCAGTAAATTTTTAATTCTTCTGAACACAGGGTGTTCATATAAAAGCTAAATTTTTATTTTAATAACTATACAACCCATTGCAGCATGAATAACGTATCCGAGTTCTTCGCATTATTTGCATGCTTTTTCTAATTAGAAGTATGGCTCTAGAATAAACCAGTAAATTTCGGTACCAGCTGTTAGCGATTCACCCTGTATTAATTTGAAGTTATGAAGTCTTCTATTTTTTAGCTCTTGCAGGGCATGAGGCTAAGGAAAGGGGTTGAGGGAAAGAGACACAAACTGAGGATGAAATGCCACGATTTTGACTTGAGGATATATTGGTACCTAGCCTTATGTTACACATGCACTATTACAGATCTCGATGTGATTCTATTTCTACAGTTTATTTAATATAGGAATTACATTGATTATTATTCCATTTTGTTTGTATTGATGGAAACAAAAAAAACTCACTTTCTTTAGTTAATTTTTACAACATTCAGTTCGTTTATTAAAATGAACACTTTTGCAGCTCAAAATGTTTCCGTTTTTAAATTTTTCGTTATATGTATATATAAAGACATTGACCGACGCATGTTCCATTAGGCCAGCGTTATGCTATAAAAGTTTTGTAAAAGCTCTTTGATAAAACTTGAATAATGCAACCAATAAGCTTATCGGTTACATTCGAGCACACAAATATAACCGATATGTTATTGGTTGCATTTGTCAAGTTTTATAAAAATAATTTGTATAAATCTTTTATAGTGCTATCCCGGCCTTAGTTGAATTGTTTATAAAGCCGGATTACATTATAAAAGTTTCGTAAAAGTTATTTTACAAAATTTTAAAAATTTGGTTACATTAGAACGAATGTAACCGAACTAATAGGCTTATTGGTTGTTCTCGCAATTTTTGCAAAAGATCTTTTATCAATCTTTTATAGAGTAACCCGACTTTAGAGCATGGTCGACTTCTTATAAGGCCGTGATTACACTATAAAAGTATGATAAAATATATTTTACCAAACTTGAAAAGAACAACCAACAAGCCCATTGGTTACATTCGCTCGAATGTAACACCGCTGTAATGTGTTGAACACCCTTTAGTAGAGTGATGCATGGGAAAAAGGACCAGTTACCACTAGCGGATCGAACCGCCACCCGGAGATAAATGTATGTCTTCGAATAAGATATAAGGACTTGATTTTGATCAAAAAACCCAAGTTCGAAGATGCAAATACGTGTTGATATCAATACACTATAAAAGTTTGATAAAAGTTCGTTCATAAAACTTGAAAAATGCAACCAATAGGCGGATTAGTTAAGTTCGCTCGAATGTAACAGATGTGTTTATTGGTTACATTTTTCAAGTTTTATAAAAGAATTTTTATCAAAGTTTTATAGTGTAATACCAGCTTTACTGTGCGTCGCAATAGAGATGGACGGCTTTTCCTCAGCCCAATATATCAAGGAAATGAATATTTTCTGGATTTTACGTCGAGGTGAACTCAGAAAGAAAAGTCATCTTGTCTCCGCCGGGGCACGAACCCCTGTCCCCCTTTTGCATTCCGGGCAAACATCATCTCTTCCCGAGTTCACCTCGGTATAAAATCCAGAAAATAGCTGTTCCCTTGATATACGTCGTAATGTTTATTAAATAAATTAAAAGCTGCATGGAAAAATCACGGTGGGTTTAAAAGCTGAATCTGATAATACTCATCAAAATTGTAAAGCGTTTTCCGACTTTTTGAAAAGTCATTTCAAGCGGGATCCACTGTAATTGCATTGAAAGTTCAAAATACGGGCAGCGATTTCGGGCATTGAAAAAAAAACAGAGGCGTGTGAAAACTGAGTGGGAAACGTGCTTTCATCACAGGTTATTTTCAGAAACAGTAGAGCATGCAGTTCACATCACAAGAGCATGGAAAACACTTATACAAGTCGAAATACGTAACGTAGAAAAACAAAAATTGTTGTTTTTCCACGTTTTACTGCTTTTCATTCTGGAAAAATTGAGAATTTATTATTTATTTATCATCCGCGGCACATGAATTTTTCTATAGTAAGACCAAAAAGAGCAAAATTTATGGATAATAAAAAAGAAGTTATGAAACTCTTTGTGTGGGGGGGGGGGGAGGACCAGGAACGAACTAGAAAACTCACTCTACTCTGGAGGACAAAATGGCCCTGGTACTTATGTACATAATAGAGAGAGGACCATGTACGAAAGTGCATGGGTTAGGCAAATAGTGTCTACCCTCAGCAACCACCCTCTTCAACCGCGTGGGAGAAAATTTAACGGCGAACGATTCAAAGAACGGATGAGTTCGGAAATGATATGCAAATATCCCTCCAGAAATCACATGTAAATGAAGACGAGAGTTGGAGGAGATGGAGGGGGTAGGCCGGTCTTGTGGGAGGCTTCCATAAAGATGGTGGATGAAAAGATGAGGGTGGGTTCTGTTCGAAAATCGGAAAATTCCTGTTCGTCACGGGAAATGGGATTCAGTCACGTGATCGTGTCTAGGCTTCTCTGGTGGGTTGGAGAACTTGCACTCAGAGAGAGAGAGGGAGAGGATACAAGAATGTCATTATTATGGATGCGTTTTCGCCTTTGCCACAAGAACCACTTGCTTCGATTCCTCCGCCTTTTCCATTGCCTCCGTGGGAATCGGAACACTTAAGCCTTGGGTACTCCTCCGCCTTCGAGTCTTGAAAAGTTGCTGTTTTTCCCTATAGACCAAATGGCTTTTCAAGTCTCGTAAGCACCTCGTATGCCGCTTCCCTACACCTGTACAAAAATGTAATGAATGATTATAACTGTATTATGATTCCCGATGCTTTGGAATAGAATAGAAGAACGTGGTAAATTAAATTACAGTCCACGCCACTTGATATGGTCATATAGGGACTCTGGGTTTCTGATAACAATAACCGAATGATAACTACATCCGAAAAGCCCCGTTTGCAAGTCCATACATCTCGTTTGGTCACATGGGACGTAGTATGACAAACGGTTGTTGGTGAAACGTGACAACTCTGTTTTTCTTTCCTACATAATTGGTTGCAAAATGTTTAATTGATCTGTGTTTCTATTTATTTTATTATTATTATTTTTTTATATTCTGAAACAGGACTTTTTTTTAGCCTTTAAGCTGAAATCCTGCTTTTTTTTATTCGGCCATTGTAAGGTGTTAGAATGAAACTCAATCTAATGTGTACATCATGAATTACATCTTTCTAATGTACAATACGCTTCATAGATTCCTTGAAAAAAGCCTCTTTGGAAAAAAAAAGAGATTTAAATCTGGTAAACTGAAGGAAAGGAAATTTTTTTGTCGTGCATTTTGCCTTCACTATAGGAAGGTCATTGCAATAGCAGCTCCACACGTATGGATCACAGCGAATACTACGGACCGATTACCGAAATGTTTGTCAACAAGGGAGGGAGAAGAGAACACCTTCTAGAGTCCCCTACAGTCTAGCAATCTGATAACGGTTCCATGCAAGGAAAGAAATTTGTTCGGACAAACTTTAGCTTCAGAATGTGCAAAAAACATTTCTACGGAAAAGAAAAACGATAATATTATCCCAAGTTCCGACAACTGTAAACGAATTTTTCCCATGTTATAATAATGGTCCGTTCCATTATTAGGAAAAGTGATAAAACTACCCCAATGACGAAACTATCCGTGATTTTAATAAGCGGCATGGACCGTATTAGGTTTGATCAAACGGAAAAGATTACGATGAAAGTTGATGATGATAAAATGCACACGTACCAGTTAGATATGAATATCTTCGGTCTGGAGACAGGGATTCAACTGTTTCGCAATCCGAGGTAGTGCCTTTTCAAAGAATAGCTCGGGCTGTGAGAGCACCTAAAATCTCTTCATTTTTTTTATTTTTTTTTCAAATCGGCGTCCAGATTCCAACTTCCATTCTTCCAATGCTTCGAGTATGGGAAAGTTAAACCAGTTAAATTAACAGGATGGATAGGCCCGGACTGTAGTGCGGCTGGTCCAATAACTTTCAGCAAAATTTAAGGTTAGGTTGCCTGTTACCAAACCGCACAAGAATCTCGTAATTAACTACTAACGAATTGATTTCATATCGGAATACGTCGTGCATGTGGTGTTTATCTGACGTGAAGCTTGTATCTGAGAAATGTCTGTCGTGTGTCTAATAAGGGCTGCCATCTATTTCTCGAATGCGGAAACATCAACTCGGCCGGTAAGTTTGCCTGCGACACTATGTTAATTTCAAATGAGATTGGTTTATTTCAAATGTCCCGATTGCTCTCTGTGAAGAGAAATTTCTTTTAAAAAAGGGGGATCGGCTCGCATCCGCTCCTTGAAGTAAGGTTGTTTGCTGGAGCACACACATACGATGGAATTTCGATGTTTCCATCACGTCAGATCGTTGAAGTAGCTCAATTTAAAGCAACTCCATAAGCTATTTCAAGTGGCTATAGCTCAATCAGCAGCGGTCTTGTGTGATCAGTGTTATCCGAAAAAATAATGTTGTGAATATAAATTTCAATTCTCTCCAAAATTTTAAAGGGTAATTTTTCAAAGAGGTGAAAGTTTTTTTTATATGAAAAAAGAAATAACACCATTAAAAAACCCCTAAACTTTGAAGGACTACTTTCACTTTTCAATGAAATTTGGAGGAGTGAAGTTTAAAATTACGCATCTAGATGCGTGTTGGCGAACACTGGTCCTGACCAATCTGAAATTTTGGGAGTGGAATTCGTATGTATCCCATTTAGGAGAATTTTTAACGAATTGGTGCATAGGGAAACATAGAGTGCGCGTGCGCGTGGCCCTAACTTATGATGTCAGAGATATGTGTATTTCTCGTGTGTGAGAGCGAACTGGACGGCCAACCTACTCGTTAGCTACTACTGTAGTCTACTGCTTCTTATTAGAGCGAGGGAACACATAATGCCATGGTTGATTGTAATGCACACTTTACGCGTCACCCACAATGCATGACGCTAAACATCTCATTCGAGTTTTGCAAGATGTGCTGTGCATTTTTTCCCTGCGGTCCTCGTTCCTCTTTGATTTGATCACACCTGATATTAAAAATACGACACTCGGATAAAATGTTTTTTAACCCATTTGCATCATTCGAAAAAAGTGGAAAATTGGCCCACATATCACCAAAATTTTTTTATTGTATAAAGTTAGAAACATTTCAAAAAGAAAAAAGGTGAAAAACCAAATTGGCGTACACACAAAGGATTTATAATGTTACTTAGTTCAATGAAGATAAACATTGAAAATAATTTGAAAAATTGAATTTAATAGTTTTATACAGTATGATAGTACTCTAGTGTTTTGTTCTTATGCATAAAAAACTAACGCGCATGTATGCGCTTCGGTGATTAATGGCCAAGAAAATTCCACGCATAAATGCGCTTACGATGCAAATGGGTTAAAAGATGTTCTCCATTCAAAATTTGACTCCCCACATCCTTGAGCGGGAGCTTCGATACCAGAGTATTTTGACGAGCCCCTAGCCGAAGATTTTAGAACCTTGAATTGATTTTTATACTAATTTTAATTGTAAGAAAAAGTTTATTCCGGATTTTCAGATTGAGCAATGACAGTGTTCACATAATATTCAAGCATTTACTTCACCACTTCAAAATATCGAAGCCAGACGGCGGTATCAGCAAAGACAAGGAACACAGGCACGGCACGCGCGCGCGCACGCACTCACACACACCAGAGGAATGTGTATAGTCTTCACATTATGGCGACCATGTTTCTAATACACAGTATTATAAATGTCTGTTATCATCATTTGATGTATGTCCCTCGGATCAGGGCCGGAACTGGGGGGGGGGGGCAACTTCCCCGGGTGGCAAAATTTAGGGTTGGCTGTTTTAGGTGTGAATAAAGAACACCGCGTAATAAAATTATCGAATTTTTAAGTTGTGGGCCTAGTTACGGCCTTGCCTTGGGTCATTCCAGATTAACAGTAATTTCTGAAGCATTTTGAATTCTCAAATGTTTTCTGCCGCTATTCACATTATACGACGGAGTTTTGTCAAGGAACTACTAAATTTTGACATCCTGATTGATAAGGGTCAAGAGCATGACCTCGAGAAAAAAGAAACTGCGAGCGTGCGCACACATGTGCACGCAGAGTCCATTATTATTTCTACAATTTATTTACCACCAACAACGAAACGGTAGGTTGTTAATGTGAAAAAAAAAACAACGTGCGAGTCATTAATCTTTCGTGTTCAAGTATCAGTAAATTTGTACTTTAAAAACGGCAACACATGTATTAACACACAGAAAGACAGTAACAATGTCGTACATTATTATACGCTCAACCATATAATACACGTACGGAGTATAATGGCCGTACTTTCCGGTTCCGTGTAAGTGTCCGAAGGTGCACATGAGCTTTCTGAGACCTTGGAGCTAAGGCTAGCTGCCTCTCATCCGGATATCCTCGGCAAGTTTTTAACATAGACACCTACTCCTTTGCGTGCTTTTTAACGTGTCTGGACCTTTAAAAAAACGCAAAAAAAAAAAAAAACAACCGCAATCACGAAAATTCGTTTAAGTCCCTCTTTTGCCAGGTGTAAAACGTCACGTTATGGTTAGAGGTGAGGTTGAAAAGTTGTCTTTGAGTTCGGAACCCAATGACAAACGGTTCTATAGATTGATACTGAGGGGAATCAGGATCTGATCGAGTGAGAGGTTGGGGCAAGAGACCCCTATTTTCGGGGGGGGGGGGCTATTAAGAATAACAAAGAAAAAAAATCTAGCGGTACTTATATGTCATTTGGAAAAGGGAGTTGTAAAGCTTCTTCCCCTGAATTTTCCAAGAGAGAGAGAGAGAGAAAGAGAGAAATTATGTACAGTTATACTGTATACATATTGCAGATGCATTTGTGGGTTTCCTGGGTGGTATCTTTGGAAAATGATCAATGGTTTATTTCTCTCGGGAAATCGGATGTGCGTGAGTATCTCTCTCTTGTTGTAGAACCTCCCTCCCACCTTTAGAAAATTGGAAGAAATGTTTGAGTAAATATTGAGGTTTATATATATATCTGACATATTTGAGGATAAATACAATTTGTCAAGTTTTCTTTTTCAAGTGAGAAATGAAATATGTATATACAGGTTGCATTTCTTTTTGAAATCCTGTGTTTGCAAACAGGTGTCCTCACTGGCTTTCAAGTAGTTTAATTACAGCAATTCGGCGAAAGTTATAACGAAATGGAAGACTAGGCAAATTTATGAAAAACACATTTCATTGGCTAAAATAAATTTTTGGGTTATAGCGCATGTGTGGGATGATCATGGGAGGATAGTGAACAATAACAGTCATTGCTAATTATTTACCACCCAACAGCAGGTTCAGTTATCTGCCATTACAACAATGGCAGATCGAGCCAATATTAAGCGAAAGAAAAATCACCATCATGAGGACCAAATCGACCCATGGTTTTAGTAATAACCTATGGCGACCCTACATATGCGCCAGCAGGGACATCGAAGTTTTGGTGAATTCAATCTTTTGTGTGTGCAATTTGAAATCAAAACTTCATTGATCCTAATCCTGATACATTTAAATTGTGGATAATTTTGAAGACACAAAAGCTTGTTTTGCCTTATCCATCCCCCTATATCCATGTTTCCCATATTTTTTACATTGAAGAAACCTTCAAAAATTTCATTCATCTAAGGATGTCCCTGCCCGATTCCGAAGAAAATTCGGCATTACAGCAAAAGTTATTGTGACATACTGCTTAGAAGTCCTATTACAGAGTACTTCAACGTGTGTGTGACTTTATCTCCCAAATATTTCTCGGCACTCCTGAATGATCTCATGACACTTTGGGTGACGTGGCACACAGTTTAGAAAACATTGTGAGAATAATGGTCAATGCTTATGGTAAAAGTAAATTGTAATCATTATCTTTTGCCATTAGCAATTAACTGTGGCATAACTATGTCAGAAAAAGGAGTCGAAAATGAAAGTATTTTTAATTTTGCGCATTGTATCAATGAAAAACTATAAAAGAACTCAATTCGGCCTTCATGAAAAATATTTTTTTTTAAATTCAATTTGTTAGCCATGATTTTTTGATGAAATATTTGAAAAAAAAATGCAAATAAAAATGCAAGTAAGAGAGTTAATGAATGATGATAGACATCTATATGCTTTCTAGAATGATTTGAATAGCTTTTTCGAACACATCACTTTCAACTATGTTCAGGATAGTTTTTTTTTTGTCATACTTGCTGCTTATAATGGTAACAGTAATCGCATTTTTTAGTATATTAAACCACCGGTTCTCAAACTTTTTTTTTTATTTCGTCGCATGGGAATGATTTCTGAAATCTTGCTGTACACCAAAAAATGGTATTCTCATTGGATTGCTGCAGTTGGCTGCTTTCATTTTTCTTTTTCGGTATTGTTAGTAAATTATTAGACTATTCATTTTTTACCACTTGAATTATGCTATTAATACAGCATTATTATGTTATCTGTCTTTAAAAGAAAAGAAACACTTCATTCCATTGAAGGAGCGAAACTAGATCCTAAAGGAAATTGTGATTTTGTAGTAAAATCTAGAACCTTTGAAGCGCCCTCGATAACGCGAACAACATTTTAAATATTTCATGGCGTCTCTTCTCCTCGGAGGTATCTTTAAGGCACTCTCCAGTGCCTCGATATTAGTTGGGAGATCACAGTTGTTCCAGTCACTAGATAGGACCGTTCACAACCCCATACTAATGCAAATCAACTTACTACCGTTGTTGCATACGATGGCGTATTTATAGGAGGGGCTTAGCGGGGCAACAAGTTAAGAAGGGCGGTAGATTTGTGGAACGAGTGACCAAGAAAATTAGTGGAATGGCAAAAGAGCGGTAAAATTTGTATGACCCTAAATAAATCTGCCTCTGCCGAGACCGTAAGGGACTACATCAGTGTCTGACCTAGAGAGTTTGCAAGCACGCGAGTAAGCAAAAGAATAACTTAGAGTACGTGCAAGCATGTGAATGACCAAAAGAATGTCAACAACCAGTAGAGTATGTGTAGCCGTGTAAATAATCAAAAGAGTGACCTAGATAGTAAGGAACTATGTCAGTGAGCAACCGAAAGAGTAAACTAGAGCGTGTGGAAGTATGTGAGGAACCAAAGCATGTGGAAGTATGTGAGCAACCAAAGCATGCAAATATGTGAGTGACCAAAGCAATGTGCAAGCATATGAGTGACCAAAACAGTGTGCAAGCATGTGAGTGACCAAAACAGTGTGCAAGCATGTGAGTGACCAAAGCAATGTGCAAGCATATGAGTGACCAAAACAGTGTGCAAGCATGTGAGTGACCAAAACAGTGTGCAAGCATGTGAGTGACCAAAACAGTGTACCAGCATGTGAATGACAGTGATTTAGAAAGTGTGTGTGCATGGAAGTGACCAAAACAGTGTACCAGCATGTGAATGATTGAGTGATTTATAAAGTGTGTGAGCATGGAAGTGACAAAAAGAGTGACTTAGAGACATAGTTATACTTACAGGAGTGGGGGGGGGGAAAGGGGGCAAGCGGGTTATAGCAGGGAGGCGAATTCGAGGAAAGAGCAGCCAAGAAAATTACACTATAATGGCGGCAAAATTTGTGTATCCCACAGGCGGCAAAACCCTAAATGCTCTCCTGGTTGCATAGTAAGTTTAGTGATTGGAGAAATCACTACATCGATGAAAGTCTTTCAATCCGAATATGTCTAGATTCCAGAGCAGTGTTTCTCAACCACCATGCAGTGATATCCATTAATCACATCGTCAGTAAGATGATAAATTTCCTGAAAAAGGTGTCTGTAATAGTCATTTGCCGTTTATTATTAGTTTATCAATGTGAAGTTAGCTTAAATCACAAAAATAATGTATAATTAAAATTATAGTTAACTGTTTAATGGTTATTTATTGTCTTGTGAACGAATAAACTTTCAAGACTCGACTGATAAAAATTTAATTTACCGGGTTGTGATTTCAAATAAATGCCCTTAACCAGGTGTTGACGAACCCGTTGGGGAGTTGCTGGAGAATTTTCAGAGGTCCATAGCTTGGAGGAAAAAACAATTAACTTATTGTTTTTACATTATCGTGTGGTAAATATTATTCTGAAAAATAAAGCACCCGTGACCATCATATTACTGGCAAAAAAAAAGTCTACGGCCTCTGCCTCATTGGCACAAAGGGTCCGTGGAACACAAAAGGTCAAGAACCCCCGGTGTAGAAAAACCCATGGCTGATCTCATGAATTTCCGCTCACTGTTGTGAAGCACAAGATAATCCCAAAATGAAGATATTTCTATCGAGAAATTAAGGACAACTATCGCCGTTCAAATATAATTGAAAAAGTGCAAAATAATTGCTAATTAGCAACACTAAAGCTCTAATCAAGGACCATATAGTGCCAATGTTGCTTGTAATTTTGAGAGCATTCGATTCCGTCGTCCATTTGAGATAATTATCATCTAATAAAGAGTGGATTGATTCTATTCAGTTAATATTCTTTTTTTCTTTTTTAATGTTATTTACTTTTAGTTGCTTAGTGTATAATCGGCTCGACAAGAAGGATGGAAGCCAACAAACACCTTTGGTATAAAAAAAACGGAATCTGGAGGTCCCCAGTCATTATCAGCGGTGGAAAAAATACAGAGAAGGCTCAAAAGAGGGCGGATATATGAACTTCACCTTTTCAGATTACGGGGTTAATTGGCACTCGACTACCGTTTTCCCAAGAAGAAATACCCCCGGGCCACCACCACCAACAACAACAAGAAAAATTATGCGTTATATCGAGGTTAAGGTTGTAATAAAAATAAAGTAGTCTCTCTCCCTTCTATAGCACACACTTTCTGACTAGAAATCATGCTTTATTTTGTGGTTTTTTCCCTAGGTCCTTCCTTTATTTTCTCTCTGAGTGGGGTCTTGAAACAGTGCTATTGTATGAATTTATATAAAAAAATTTATGCAATTATTGTTGATGAGGAAACTAAATAATTCAAACCATTTGCAGGGCACGTCTGCTGTTTCCCGGGGATACCTCAAGGTATTTTGAGGAAGTAGCCTTCTAATTGGAATATGATACCTAGTTAGTGCAGTGCCCTCTCCTCGGAAGGGCGAACAGGGTACGTACTAAATTTTTAGGGCCTAAAAATTATTTACTTTCTCCTCTTGTTGAATTCGTGAATAGTTTTTGTGAAATTTCACACTCTGATGAATTATTGCAAAATGAGCAAATGCCATAACATGTTTCAGGATCTGTTTTTGAAATTATTTATATGTAATCAGGACCGAACGAGATACTTTGCTATCCAAAGAAATCACGCATTTTAGCGCCCTCTTTATGTTGAACGGTGAAAAGTATTTAAATATAAGCACCCCTAGAGATTTTGCGCCTCTTTACGGAATCGTTTTTTACGGGTCCACAAATTATTTCACCTATTTATTTACTTTTTTTTGCCGGTCCACAAAATTATCTCCCATATTTATATGGTATTTGTCGGTCCGCCAATTAGTTCTCCTCTTTTTTATTTATTCATTATTTTTCATTTTTATTTATTTATTTTTTGTGGTTCCGCCAATTATTTCTCATATTTATTCAGTGGCGTTGGAGCTGTGGATGTTCGAGCACCCACGGTAATTTTTGGCGTGGGTCTGAGCCAGGGGACGTAAATATGATTTTGCCGCCCTCACAACTTTAAAATTGGATAATTTTATAACGGTGTTCTTTGTTCCCACATAAAACTGCCACTCCTAAATTTTCCGCCCGGGCAGTTACTCCCCCTTCCGGCTTTGGTCCGAGCACCCATAGAATTGATTTAGAAATTAACATTTTCCATATAAAACTACAGAAGAGCACCCACAGGTTCAAAACCTGGTATGGAAAACATATTATTTCGTATGTTGCGCCCATGTAGGCTATTTATTTATTTTTTGCCGGTTTGAAAATTATTTGTACTACGCATTTATTTTGCCGTTCCGTAATCTTTTTATTATATTAATTCACTATTTTTCTCCTATTTATTCATTATAGGCTTTGCGCCTATTTGCGGTACAGTATTTGCATTTTGCCGGTTCACATATTACTTCTCCTGTTTATTTATTTTTTGCCGGTCCGGAAATTATTTCTCCCACTTACAGTATTGGTCGCGGTTCACAAATTATTTCTACTAGTTTATTCATTATTTCTTCTATTTGCCCTATTTATTCATTATGTATCCCATCCATTTATTTCTTCTTTATCCCATCATATTATTTTTCCCATTCCCACAAGTCCGCGAAATTGTACAACCGATTTCTTTCACCGGTCTGCATCTGTAAAAAGATAGAATAACAGTGCTGCTCAATGGGAATTACGTTTGAAGGAGCTAGTCAACGTTACAGTGAGTTCGACTAAAATAATTCTATCTTATGTGTAACATTTTCTTTCATTTTACCCGGAATTAAACGTCACTGTCGACACCAACACAAGTTATTATGTCATTGTTTCTTTTTTCACTTCAACATGAGAAACAAACGTCTTTAGATCATAAAACACAATCTTAAATTTTTCATCTTCTTTTAAAAATACACGATCAACTGTAGACTTTGGTTTGAAGTACCTACTTCACGAGAGTTGATCATTTGTTACAGAATTCGTTGCAACAACAACGTTGCCATGTGACTCTCAAGACTCTCGAGCACATTGGTACACATCGTACATTGAAAAAAAAAAAGGAAACAAGAAAAGAACCCATATATGAGTAAAACGAATAAAGGTCGGAACAAGACATGAAACCATAACAGAGAGGAATAGGAGGAGCTTTTGGAAACACACACACACAACACACGAGGATAAATTCAACCACGAAAATATGAAAGGAAAAAAACGAAAAATAAGCGGAAACTTTGGAGCATCATCACGCTACGGGGTCATCTTATTGAAGAGCTTCGAAAACTTGGGACAAAAGATGAATTTTTTCTGTTTTTTTAACTTTCCATTCTAGAGAGAGAGCCATTCTTTTTAAGTAGAAGAGCGTGCGATTTTGACCAGGTGTTTCCCTCAAAACTCGCTCTTTTAAGAAACAAAAAAGAGAGACCGTTTTATATGAAACGAGAAAACAACAACAGCGACTAGAACAATAATAAAAAAAAACAAAGTCGATGTTTATAAAGTTTAAAGAGTAATTTTCTTTTTGGGTGATGTAAAAGCCGACTTTGAGGCCTTTCACTTTTGTGAAAAAGCGGGGAAACATTCGGGTCTATCTTATGAACTCTATCCCATTAGCTGGCATCCTTAGTATTACGTATATAGGTTTTTTTTTATTTTGCTTTTCGGTTTATGAGGTCATGGCCTCTGTTTACCGAAACGATTCATATTAACAATTATTGTCCCCTAATTAGGTTTTCAGTTTTCCATCTTGGAGTGTTTTCCATGGTTTTTCCTGCGAAATTTTTCACGCTCTTTTTCCAATGTGACATGATTTATGATCGACTATTACGTGCATCAATCGTTTTGGAGAAGTGGGAATGAAATGTTCTGAATTATAAATGTGTCTCTTTACGGATTTTTAAATCCGTTTCAAAAACTTCGTATAACTAAAACACGGAGTTATATTATAAAAGTTCTTTTTATAAAACTTGAAAAATGCAACCAATAAGCTTATTGGTTACATTCGAGCAAATGAAACCGGAAAGGTTGGATTATTGGTTGCTTATGTCAAGTTTCATAAAATAAGTTTTGTAAAACCCTTTATAGTGGAATACCGCTTTACAGACGAATTTGGCTATCACAATACTCCGAATTTAACGTCGAAAAACGGCTCTAACGGCTTATAGCGATGTAGAATAATCTTGACGAACTTTGCTTTCGACGTCAGTAAAATACAATTATAAGATTATTTAGGACAAATATAACCATTATACAATCAATATAATATGATATATATATATATATATAAAATAAAATATAATTTATATAATCAAGATTATTTAGGTCACAATGACAGACCAGTGATTTCGCTAGCGATTTTGAAGTGTTTTTTAAGGCGGGTATGTACACTATAAAAGTTTTATACGTTCTTTTATAGAACTTGAAAATGGAACCAATAATCGTACCGATTACATTCGCGCAAATGCAACCGATAGAGTCTTATTGGCTGCATTTTTTAAGTTTTACAAAAGAATGTTCACCAAACTTTTATAGTGTAATCCCAACTTTTATAGCGTAGTCAGAATTGGAGCTTAGCTCATTAAAGTTTTGCCTGTTTTTTGTATTGATAACTGCCAATAAAAAACAAGATTCGTTGCATTTGATAATCATTCAGTTTCCATCCATTGTACATTCACAGAATTGCCAAGAAAAGCCCATTAACATTGATACAATTGCCAAAAAACCAGTGAATCCCTATTCATAAGTATTTCTTCCTCCCCCCCCCCTCGCCAAGTATTCTTAGTAATTCTAACTTAATCTTTATAAGTAGGCCTATTCTATCTTATGAATTACGTCCCATTAGTTGGCATCCTCTATACCATTGGTTCTGAACCTTTTTTTGCCAGTGGCCCCCTTTCAACTATTTCTCATTCCTGTGGCCCCCTTTGCGACCATGATCATTTCCTACCCCCTTACGCCCCGTTTTCTCGTTAGAAGAAAATTATTCAAACATTGTTTGAAGTATAAATATGTCTGAATTTAAGTAATTTTTGATTTTGAAAATAATGAAAAATAAAAATAAACATAATACAATACAGTAAAAAAATACAATAAGTCATTGAATCATGTTCAATCAGTGTAAACTTTGCACTTGAAGACGGCACAACTTCATCAAGTTGTTACTATTTAAAATTTTTTTTTCTTCTGAAGGTGTGGGGGGTTTACGTTCTTTCCAGAAAAATAACACTATAATCTTGGCTCAGGGAGGGTTATAACAACAACCCTCTGTTTTGCGTAAGCCAATGATTATACATATATCAAAGATAGATTCATAGGACATATATCAAGGATAGGATATAGATTCATATTGTAGCCATACTCCGAATTAAAAAAAAAGAAGAAGAGGGAAAGTGTAAAATATATATATTTTTTGAAGCATCCATTCCATAGAAATCATGTACGCAGTGACAAAACTGTTCATTTGGAAAAAATGAGTTCAAATAATTTGTGAACATATAATGATTCATTACCAGAATTTCAAACCATAAGAAATTATAAATAATCAGTTTTCAAATAATAATATTGGTTTGTTCACTTTAATTTTGACACGGTGAGATTTGTATTCATCGTGAAAATCTGATGTTTCATTGGATGACAAGCTACGTCCAAGTGACAAATGTGTGAGTTGGCTTAAACACTACACAATATTTCAGATAGCACATAACAGTCCGTACTACAATTATATACAGGGTGCATAGGTAACAGGGCGTATGATATTTTACTAGTGAACCGTTGATCTTATAGGCATACTTCCAATTAGGAAAAATATCCAAATAACGTTTAGTACTCAGATATGTCATTCATGTTGCAAGGGGTTGTATAGTTATTCAAATAAAAATGTTAACTTCTTATACGGACACCTTGTGCCCAAGAATAGAATCGAATGATTAATTACTGATTAAATTAATTAATTCAGGGATTAATTTTAATCTGGAATCACTTTAGATGATTATGTAATTATTTATTTCGGTAGTTTTTAAATTATTTTCCTCGACTCGAAATCATCTCTTTCAATAATTATACAACGATTCTTTCATTTTGATTGTAATTTTATCTGAAATTACGAAATAATTTCTCCAGGGCCGTAACTAGTATTTTTGTCGCCCCAGAACTTTAAAATTCCATAATTTTGTGACGGACATCGTTGTTCCCACTTAAAGCTGCCGCCCTCTAAATTTTGCTGCCCGGGGCAGTTGCCTCCCCTGCCCCTCTCTAGTTCCAGCCCTGATTTCTTTCATCGATTAAAAGTTTTTTTTCACTTATTCTGAAATTATTTGTTTCAAAAATTCGAAAATTATTTTTTTCAATAATTCTTAATTTCCATCAATTCTAGAATTATTTCTTTCATTTATTCTTTAACTTTTTCTTTCATTTATTCTTTAACTTTTTCTTTCATTTATTCTTTAACTTTTTCTTTCATTTTTTCTTTCATTTATTCTAAAATTTTTTCTTTCATTTTTTCTTTCATTTATTCTAAAATTTTTTCTTTCATTTTTTCTTTCATTTATTCTAAAATTTTTTCTTTCATTTGTTCAAGATTTACTCATTAATACCGAAATTACTTCTTCACTCATTAATTCTAAAATTAATCGCTTTTCAATGTTTCCAACCATTTTCTAAAAACGATCCGCGGGCCACGACAAAAGTTCCGAGGGCCAAATGTGGCCCACGAGCAATGAGTTGAAGACCCCTTCCTTAAGATGATCCACTATTGATGAATGAAATTTTCACACCGAAAGCTAAACATTTTGTTGGTTAATATTTAATGAAAATAGTTAAACTAAAAAAATAGACTGATGGGTAACGACGCTGATGGTGCTTATGATTTTGGGTTGCGGCTGAAAATAGGTGAGAACCCCTGCTATAAACCATAGAGAATATGTTGATAAATTTTGTTGTCAACGTCAAAAACGGTTTGCAACGATCGCTGATGTAATGTCATATTTTAAACACTTTTACTTCAGCTTTTATACATGGTGACTTTCGAAGAAATTTATCAAGGATCTCTTGAAGGCACGCATTCAAATTGATGTGCTTTATTTGTTGTTTTTGGTATTAATCGTCGTTTTCATCATCCTATTTCAGATTTCAAAGATGTCTGTAGAGGAAATCCATCTTCTGGGGCTTTTAAAAACTTTGCTGAGTTCTGTATTGATTTTATTGGGGTGAAATATCCACTTGATGAAAATATCTGATGTGGTACACCGGTGTTTTAAAAACCTTATGCTTGGTTTCATCGTCGACATAATTTCGCAAACCATTGAATGTCGATTAAACCAATTCGTATGTTTTCGAGTTATTCTTCGGAATTTTATGACACGTGAAAACTTTAAGCCGGAAATGATAGTCAAAAATTTTTTGTGCAAAAAATAAATTGATGAAAACGCTGCAAGTGTAAATGACACAAATGTGTCACGAAAATTCACATAAATGGTGGAATCTCTTCATTTGGAGATTTTCATTGACAAGATTCTCGAGAATCAACGGTTAAGGACAAGTAGAAAAAGGAAATTCTACATGAGACCTGGCTGATGACTATCTCTTTTTATATCTTATACATCCTTTATACATAAAAAAAGAACGGATATCATCATACATGTTGAAGACATGTAATTAAGGCGCACGCAGAGATTATATCGATTACCAACTTCCTGTCGATCGATCGGTTATTAGTGCGTTTTATCGCCATTATTTTTGGTGATACCCCCACCTTTACCCACCTAGAGAGAGAGAGAGAGAGGATTACTTTAGTAATTGCAGCCTTCACCACAGAGACATCGTTTTACTTATTCTACCTTTTTACATTCTTTTCCCACATCGTGTTAATGCGATTGTAACCGCAGATTAAATACTAAAAAAATGGAAGATGGCCACCATCTACTTATTTCTCTTTAAGTGTCACCTGCTCTCTGAAGGAGAAACGAAAAACCTGGGGAATACAAGGTTGGACTCCCCCTCACCGATTAGAGAATGCATCTAAAGAAACTCCACGCGAGAAATCTTTCGTTTCTTTTCTTATTTAACGATCATCGGAGAAGTCCTCTCTCTTCATTATATCACTATATATGTATGTACATATATTACACACAAGACATACAGCATATCAATAAACGATTTAAATTCCTTTAATATGCTAATACTGTAGACATCGCTTATTAGAATCATGGGTAATGTTATCATTCGGGTTTGTTATCAGTTTAAAACTTTCCTAAAGTAGCCTACGGAACGGACCGATATCATAACATGAGAAAAATTCGTTTATAGTTATCCGGACTTCGGTACATGTTATTAATTTTTTTTGTTATTGAAAGATTCTTCTTTTTGCGTTTTTTGAAGCTAAGGTTCAACCAGACTCATATTTCCCTCATAAATTATCATTATCAACCTGCAAGACTATGTACAAGGTCAGAAGGTTCTTTCTACGTGACAAAAATTGCTGCTACAGTCAGTTCACAATGTCATAGCCGGGCCATAATAACAGATATGACCCATGTGCGTGTAACGTTGTTTTTGCAATTTCTTTGTTATAGTGAAGGCATGTGTAAGGTAAGAAAAATACTCTATTTCTTCAGTTCTCAGTCAGTTTTTTTCAACTGATCGCTTTCAAAGTTCCTTGGCCGAAAGGCTTTCATAAGGAATCTATGGAACGTACAGTATACGAGTGCATTGGTATCATAATTCGTAACGCAATTTAGACAGTTCATTCTACCTCCTCACAATTTCTCAATTTAAAAATAAGTATTTTAGCTTAAAAGAAGAAAAAAAATCCCGTTTTAGAACAATATGAAAAGAAAAATGGCACGATTTAACCTTTTTTAAACCTGGGAAAGAAGAACGGAGTGTTTCCTGTTTTTCATACGTCCGAATCCACCAAACGTCACACATGGTCATCTTACTTACAACCATGATTTTTTACGGATATGGTTATCAATCGGTTATTAGAAACCTCCAATCTCGAAATGATCACAATAAGCGGTTTTCACTTGTAAATACAAAAAATTATATATGCATATGATACTTTTGTCTCTGAAGCCCCTTTGAGAATGAGATTAAAATTTCAAATACGCTGGATTTCAAGGTATTTGCCGGCTGAATTACATTGACACATCCGTTGGGAATCTAAATTGCTATCTTCGATTTTTTTTATCCCATGAAATTTCTCGCACTACCTCTGACTGATCTAGAGACGTCCTAAAGCTCCGTGTCCTACTGTTTTAAAATCACAGGTTTAGAACATTCTTGCTTCAATGAACATTCTTTAATAATCCCTTTGAAATCATTGTCAATATTTTCGAAGATCATTGTTAGTCGGAAGCATTTTACGTCAATGTATTTTATATGTAAAATCATCATTTTTAGGTATAAAATTGCTGTTAAAATATACATATTTTTTGAAAACACTAATTCATACAAAAAATTCTTTTCCAAAAAAAATCTTTGTAACAAAAAAATTGTTAAAAATTTCACATAAAAAAAAAGGTTTAAATTTTTTTTACGAATGGTTTTTGATGAGAATAAATCTTTTCTTTTGGTAAAGAATTACAATAGTAAAACATTGTTAGAAAAGCAGTGTTGTTAGAAACGAAGTTTCTTCTTCAATAATTCTTCTCCAAAACAGTTTTTGGAGAAGAATTATTGACAAAACAAGTTTCAGAAAAGCATCATTGACAAAAAAAAAATCTTTAGGAAAGCATTGCTGACAAAATTTTTGGTAAAGCATCGCATTTTTTTTTTAAATCATCGGTGACGAAGTAATTTCTGGAAGAGCATTCTCAGCTCTATCAAATGTACTATTTTATATTTTTAAATACTACATTTTTGGGAAAATAGCGTTGAAAGGGTATAAGGAGACCGTGCCCTCAACCAAAACGATAAAAAAAAAAAATAAAATAGAAATTAAACATAGGAAAAACATTTATATATTTATTACTATTTTAATCAATTTCTTTCAGTTTGAAATGCTACACATTTCAAATATTAGTGACTCAAAATTTCTCAGTAAAAAAGATTACGTGTGCCCACCTTCCCTCAATACACCACTGTGTGCTCCCCCCAAAGGTAGGTTTTGCGTTCACCCCTGGAGGATGCATATGTTCAAAGCGGGAGAGTTTTTTTTTATTTTTTCAAGAGAAATCAGCAAAACTGAAAATTTCATTTGAATATTTATTATTGTTCACACACACACAACAATTTAACGTAGTTTTTTTTTTCAAACAAACATATACTATATATATATATATACACTGTAGTTATTTGTATTTTAGCACACAATTTAGTGGGTGTCTGGAGAAGAAGAGCATATGTTTATATTATGTGCATATGTGCATATATTTTTTTCCGAATTGGTTTTTTTTATGGAAGAAGGTAAAATGGTGACAAACTCTGCTATAATTGCTTTAGTACCTGTAAGCAGAGCCGTAGCTAGGATTTTTGTATCATCTTGCCGCCCAGGGCAAACATGATTTTGCCGCCCCCATCAATCCAAAATTCGATAATTTTATAACGGTGTTCTATGTGTACACCTAAAATTTGCCGTCCCCTAAATTTCGACACCCGGTGCAGGTGGGGCAACTGCCCCCCTCCAGTTCCGGCCCTGCCTGTACGCCTACTTTTTGAAACTTGAAAAGTGGACGTGATTTCCGCAACGATTACGACCTCGAAATTCAATTTGAATGCCTTTAGTGTTTGGCGGTTTTTGTGAAACTTAAAGAAATTTAACACATGCCCTTCTTCCAGACACCCATTCAATTATTGTATCGCATGAATTTCTTAATTCACAATTCATACGTATGTGCGTATACTTGATCATTACATTAAAAAATTATAGAAATTATTGCCCATGCTACTCCATGAAGCCCATTTGAGCTTATTTCTTCAGATATGTGGTAGTATTGTGCATGCTTGCGTGTATATTTTGATTTCGGTCTCTTGTCACTCTTAAAATATGACAACTTTATTCTATTCCATTCAAAGTTGCGGACAGCGTGTGATTTGTTAAGCAAATGTTTTAGGCACGAGACATGGCCAAAAAAGAGAGAGAGAGAGAAAAGAATAAGTAGTTAGAATAAAACAGTAAAAAGAATGAAGATGGAGAAAGAGAGAAACATTTTTATGGTTACAAATCGTGATTTAGAGCATATTCAAGCGAATGTTTTAAGAAGAATCACGAACGGCCATATATACGGCCCGATTCGTATTCCGTGTGAGACATCACGATGATCGTGGAATCTATCTGCCTATATGTTGTGTGTGTGCCTGCCTTTCGTGTGCCTTCGGAAGTACGTGATCATCGAACAAGTACGTGACCCGCGTGTCAATTCTTAGCTGAGGCGGTCGGTGTCCTGGACCAACGCCAGCCGACACTCTTTCGGTTCGTTTCCCGCTGCCTTTTTATTTGCTGTGAGAGAGAGCGGCGCATCGACGGCGACGATGCCCGCCAGCGCGTCCTTTCATCGCCGAACAACGAGTCCGCGTCGCTCGCTGATATTATACGGTATGTATCGAAAACTTTGCATATTCGATGTGTTACGCGGTAAATGTGATAAACCCGTCAATTAAGCATAATTTGGTACGTTTGATAAATTTTGTGAATTCATTACATTTACTGGTGGTTATGTATAATCAACTCGTGTTAGTAAATATGATAAAACGTCAATAAATTTCTTAAATTTACTGGTGATTACGCATAAACTTCGGTATACGATGGTTATGCACTGATAAAAGTGATAGTAAAATAAAATATATGGGCAAATTTATCAAATTTACCGAGGCAATTGATTATTACGTATAATAACCGGTGATTATGGATAATCAATGATTTATCACATTTACCGTATATATATGACAGACATTTCCGATATTTTGAGGTTTTTTTAACGCGTCTATGTTAAGGTGCATGTGATAGATCGGTAATCATGTATCATCACCTGTCTTTATGCTTAAGCACCAATTGTCTCGGTAATTTTAATAAATTTCCCTACATTTATTACTTTTGAAGGCTTCCCAAATGAAATGTGATAAATATGAAAAAGAATATCCCTTCTCTTCTATTCATTTAATCATTTTATTAATTTTGCCCACACGTGATTCGTATATAACCCGTATTTTGTCATATAAATTTACTTAAATGAAAATATGCGTGAAAAGGGATAAACATAAAAGTTATTGTTAGTCGCATAATGTTGGCTTCCTTAAACTTACCAACATGTTGTAAATATAAGTAACATTACCGATCCAATTCCTCGTCTTAGACTGAAGTTTACGCACAATTTGAGTAATTACATTGATGATTTTTCATATCAATATGACCTGGGGATCATGCATAACCACCGGTAAATGTGTTAAATTTTCAAAAATATTTTTCTTTTTTTCCCTTTTTTTTATTTTCTGTAAATTTGATTTTTTTTAAACAACATTTATCGAACTTACCGAAATAATTGAATCGAACTTATTCACTTATTCACCGGATTCATCACATTTACTGTAATATCTTAAATAGGTATTTGAGAAAATTCTTGATACTTCAGTGTATGTATCGAGGGGATAATGCACGCCATCGGTCAATGAGTATTTATGTGTAGTAGATGTGGTAGACAATCGTGAATCATCAATCTAGAAAATTTTCAATTTTTCTTATTTTTGTAAATTTATTTAAAGAATTTAATTTAATTATAACGTTGAAAAAATATTTTTCAAGAACATTGTAGCTTTTGCTGATCGCTGCGTGTGTTGTTACTAACAACAATAGTTATTCAAACAACGATTTAGAGAGCAATGATTTTCTGGCATCGAGACCGTGTTGTTGTTATTAAAATTTCATTTGAATAAAAAAAGAAGATTTATTAAATGTAGACTAAATTTATTAATTAAAATATATATTCAGCAAAAAATTTTGTTTATTTGAAAAAAGAAAATTTGTTTATTTGAAAAAAGAAAATTTGTTTATTTGAAAAAAGAAAATTTGTTTATTTGAAAAAAGAAAATTTGTTTATTTGAAAAAAGAAAATTTGTTTATTTGAAAACTGAAAATTTGTTTATATTTGAAAACTGAAAATGTATTGATTTTTTCAACAAACTTTATTTATAAACGGAAAATGTATTTATCTATAAACAGAAAATATATGGACTTATAAACACAAAATTATGGACATATATATAAAATGCATTGACTTATGAAAAAAAATTCATTGACTTATGAAAAGAAAATTCATTGACTTATAAACAGAAAATTTATCGATACATAAACAAAAAATTTATTGATACATAAACAGGGAATTTATTCATAAAAGAGAACATTTATTCTCTGAAAAAGAGAAAATTTATTAAATTATAAAAAAGATTTATGAAAAAAATCTAATTTATATTAAATATAAAATTATTATTTAATTATTAAAAAATTAAAAAAGGTTTATGAATTATAAAAAAGAAAATTTATTTCCGAAAGAAAACTTTCATTCTCTGGTAGTGTTAATTTCTTAGTAAAAAAATGAACAAAAAAAGGAAAATGTATTAATTAAAAATATTATGAATTATAAAAAGAAACTATTTATTAAGAAATATTTTCAGCAGAAAAACATTTTTTGTTTAAAAAATTTATTATTACAAAAAATTTATTGATTTTAACAAAGAATAAAAATTGAAACAAAGAAGTGTAGGACTGCTACTTACTGTTTCACTTTTACTGTAAATTAAGCAAACCTGGAACTGTTCTCCATTGAAAATGAGCTCCTCAATTAGTCTCGGATTTCAAAATCAACGTGATATTTTCACGGATGTCGACTAGTTGCAATCAAAAATCATTTTGTATGATAATTATTGCTGCCTGCGATATTATATAGTGCTGTGTATCTCGAACGTCGGCATCGTGCCGCCACTCCGGTATCAGTCAGACCGGGCAGGGAGATTGTATCCATGATCTTTTCTTTTCTTAGGCATTTTTCACTGAATAACTAAATGGTTTATTACTATATTATTACTTAATGTACACACAACGTGTTATTCCAATTTTACAATTCTCAAAAATCATTTAAGTGAGTGAACAAAATTCCTACATTTGTAAAACCGAGGATTTTCCTAGCTTAGAATAAACGTTGAATTCAATAGTAAAATTATAAATTTTACATTGAATTATTTTACAATCAATGTAAACGATGTTTGCATTTATCATATTGCTTCGATTTGGGGAAGCACAAATTTACTGATTGTCTTATGAACAAGTACACTTCAACGAAAAACGGGGCGTTCGACTCGAATTTCATCCACCAGAACGCGATCTTAAAAAGTTTGGGAACCACTCTAGGGATCGCTGAGATATTTTGGGTATGAAATTATATAGAGTTTAGGTCTGAAACACTGTGATCTTCAATCAGTATATCATGGTACTTCATGGTGCCGCAGTAGGTCATGGAGATTAAGCAGAAGTGCGCGCAGTTCCAATTTTAAACTAATTCTCAAGACTGCCATAAATGTAAAACATTTGTGAATCTCTGTTCTGCAGTTATATATGTAGTACTGAGGGGGGGGGGGGGAAGGATCTCTCTCTGCCGAGTAGCAAGTCAATCAATCAATAATGATTATTGCAATTATACCTCCTAAATATGAGAGCTAAAAACTCCCATGTATATAATATAGCCTTGTGTTAGTAGGCACACATGCGAGTAATTTCTACGTGAATATGCCTATTTGGTATTCGGAATTGTGTTTAATACGGATTTCTATTGAAGATGTAGAAGACAATTCCGCTATTCAATCGGTTTCGATAAGGTGGTGGAAAAAAAGAAAACCCGTGGATTGATTTGAAACTTTTAGAGTGATAGTTACAAGTGGAGCTAAACATTTTCCAGTGAAAATAATTTTGATGAGTGATGAACTGCTTTAGAAAAAAATTGTTTAAATCATAGTAAAGATCAAAACCTGGAAAAAAGTATCAGGACACGCGTGTTTTCTCACGTCGGGGAAAGAAATTTGCATTTTTCTCACGCTGGCGTAACAGCCGAGACTGTTTTGACCAGTGATGCGTTGTGAATTCGAATTTTTTTTCTGCAATTTTGAAGATTGCCAAAGACAACATATTTATTGAACATTGAAAAGGCAAAATACTTGCTCTCAGAGGAAACTGCGATGCCTAGTCATGAAATTTCGAGAAGGATTGAAGTTTGCTGGTCAAAGTTTCATAAATGGGCCCGGCAATTATGGACCGACAGCGTGCAGAAATATTACTGATCTATGCAATAATACAGCCATAGTTTGGTATAATAGGTATATATCAGACAGTATAGGTACAACAAGACAATTTTTCAGCAGAATTTCTATTCTCTGAGGCACGTCTTATTACTTTTAGATAGTTTTTGTTGAAAAAGTAGAATGCTCCTGCACATTTTTCGAAGTCTAAGATGTGTTGGTTTGAAACCAATTTAGGTGCAATTTTTCGAAAACGTCCTTTTCTTAATCCTGTATAGCACTTGTGTTGAATTTTGACTCACGAAGGTGGTCATTAAATGGTATGCAGTACGAAAACAAGCATGAACCCTTACTGCAGTCATCAAGCTTAGAAGACGGTTACATAATGGCGTACGCCATTGTAAGTAGGGAGTGGGGGGTGAGATTATAGTGTTATTTTGCAGGAAAAAACGTAACTCTCCTTCCCCCCCTTGAGAAAATTCTGCATCCGCTTATGCGGTGACACAACTAGTTATTTATGGCCCATCTCTTTTCAATGACATCCCGAATGATAAAAGATTATAAAGAAAACAGTATCTTTTTTTTTTCTCGATTAAAACAAAATTTTCCCGCATAATTCTCAATTGTTTGTCTATAATTTTTTCCAGTTTTTGACATTTACTATAATTTTAGCAATTTTTTTTCTGGAGCAGTGCTGCACTCATCAAAACTATTTTCACTGGACTTTTATTTTGTTTAATTCTACTTGTATTTACTAAAAATTTCATATAGGATATTTACATTCACAAATTTTCGAGAAATGGTGATTTTTTCGGTTATCCTTAAACTTTTTTCGACCACCTTAGACATTATGCGTTAATAACATGACCAAGAATGCGTCGACATTACATGTGTCGTCTTATGGTTCCCAACCGGGTGCTCTTAAATCTTTCTATATAATAATAATATAGATAATAATAATATAGATAATAATAATAATAATTATATTATAGATTCTGACCCTTGCATTATAACGAATGAAGTGCATCTATTTTGCACCAAGAGCTATATCTATAATCCATCGATTACAACATCGAAATTTCTTAGAAAGGGTTATATACTGCCGCATATTATATCTCCCGATTTCTTCTCTAAGAAGTTGGAATAAAAATAATTAAAAAAAAATTAATTTGTAAAAAATATATTTGTTTTAAATGATTCATAGATGTTTGTAAAAAAATAGATACCTGTTTTAGGGGGAAAAAACGTGTCACACAACCCCATTCATTTCTTGGAATTTCATTTATTTGATGAATAAAATTTTCAAGCTCGGATTACACGTCACTACTGATTTTTCGCAGGAAAATACGGTATTTTGTATATTTTTGTTTGAGCATTCCAGATTCTGCCACGAAGTCGGAATGGAAGAGATCTCGGGAAAGGGATAAGTTCAGATTAACGGGATAAGGACAGAGTTTTCCTGGTGTTCATTCCTTCATGCATATTTTAGCTTGCGATTACGGCGAAACACTTAAACATTGTGAATATATTCTTGTAAAATGTAACTGATTGAATTGTTTAGAATTGTTTATTGTTCTGCCTACGGATTTTAGTTTTTGAAACCGAAGACTCTATAAGATCCATTAAGTGATCATTCACAAGTGGCTTTCTCTTAAGATGGCGAGGATTTAACCAGGGCTTTTTCTTAAGTGCATTATGGACCACCGGGTAAAGGGATTTTTCCGAGGCCTCCTACCTATCCAGAAATTCCTACTTACGAATTTCCATGCGAAATCTCGAAAATCTTGGAACAGATTTCAGGGCCGTCTAAAGAGCATCATGGGACCCCCGAGAAAAGGGATTTTTTCGAGGCCAACTTACCTGGCAATAAATTTGTGCTTTCCCGAATGCTTTCACACTCCAAAATTTTGCCAAGGTTTTATTCTCGTGAAATCCCTCTGCACTTGAAGTCCCCGGACCGTGCCCGGGTGGGGCCCAATTGAGTTGCCCTTCATTTCCCAGCGGTTTCTTTGTCCTTCTGACGATGACCTTCATGGCGGTAGATGCAGGCTCGTCTTAAGAGCAGTGTGGGTCCCCAGGCAAATAAATTTTTCTAAGGCTCTCCAGCTGACTCGAAATGATTTTGCTTAACAATTTACAGGCTCAATCTGGAAAATCTTTACCAGATTTCATTATCAGCCCCCGAGCCATGCTCTGGTGGGACCATACGTTAAGACGGCACTGGGTAGATGAGCATCCTACCACTGCGTCACTCGAGCTCAAACACGTTGCTCATAACAGAGCCACTAGTCTCGGAGAGATTAGTGTCACAAAACTCGTGATGTTTGTATCGCTTGGATTTTCGATCTGAAGAGAGCTCCCCCCCCCCCAACCCCATTCATAGTTCTTATGTTAAAAACATACTAAATGCACGTCAAAAACACTGAAAATTCCGTAACATTTGTATGAATCGTGTCATTAACAATTCACGGCCCAGTTTAAATTTCCCCAAACTAGATAAGAAAACTCTCTTTTGTAAGGAAATTCCACCTTCTATTAAGCTAATATTCTAATTACAGTTAACTTGGAGTAAATATTTTTTGTGTTTCCGAAACCTCAAAATTCCACCTAAGAATCTGTTCATTCTGTTAATGTGGGAGAATTTAATCCAAAATCCCCGTCGTGTGTTTGTGTATATACTATACGAAGTGCTTGGGTAGAAATGGTAAATCATTATTCGAATAATGCATGAAACGATTTGAAATGCATGAAGTTGTTTCCACAATCGATCATCATGCTGTATGGACGGAATGGAAGCCCCCACGTGAGAGAGAGACTAATCGTAAAATTTACATTATGAGGGGAAAGGCTTAGGGCTAACACGAAGTAGGTACCCTCCGGAAATTCGGCGAACAGAATTTGAACCTGGAAAACAGTTTACGAACACAGTCACGGGATTATAAACAGGTCCCAAAGATACATAGGGTTTTGCCGAGTAACCGTTTCTTTTTATGTTTTTACCTCTCTCTCTCTCTCTCTCGTTAATTCTAGTTTACTCTCCGCAGCAGCTATTGTATAATTTATAAATGCATCCAATTACCAGTACTCGCTCCCGCCTCCTCTTGGAATGGTACATGCATAGTATGCGGCACAACATGCTGTCTCTCTCTCTCTCTCTTTACCCACATTTACAGCCGCCGAATCAGCAGAAATGATAGACAATTATAGCGCTCCGTTTCCGGTCAATACGAATACATTAAGCCGAGAAAACTTCATGCTCCATGGCTGCCAACACAATTAAAATACATAAAAGACCCTCGCACACACGAACAATGCCCGAATGATGTCAGAATTGAATGAATCATATATTCTATGTATTCTCCCCTCTTTTTCCTCAAACATTCCCTCATTCTGATTACGCCGACTTGAAATATACCATTACATATATGTATGTATGTATATATATAAAAAGATCTGCTTATAAAAATAAATGGAACACGAGAGAGAGAGAGAGAGAGAGAGAGAGAGAGAGAGAGAGAGTTTATATAGAGGCATATATAAAATAGAAAAAGGGTTAGGTCCGTGTTTTGAACTGTAACCTCAAGTAGTTTGCTGCTGGTCAGGGTTTTTAACAAGACTAACAGGTGAACGTTTGTTAACTTTCGAGAGACAATTTAGTTGAATTTCTATATATTTTATTGTTCTAAAGAATGGATTATTGTATTTCACAGGCGTTTCTTCCGGGTGTGGTTCAAGTTATGTAATCGTGGGGGATTTAAATCTTTATTATTATTTTTTATTTACCTTCGATATTTATGTGCAGACTTTAAAATGCGTACAGGCTAAAGCAGGAAGTAGGCTACTGTACATAAATTTATGAAGCTAAGAAAACGTGCTTTAAAGGTTTTGTCTAAGCTAGGGCCTGTTCCTCATAAGTTTGGGCTCTGGGCAAACACGACTCTCTCTCTCTTTGGGGTCCTTTATATACAGCATTGTTTGAGACAGAGGCATGAGCGGGGTAAAGGGGGAATGGAGGGCCTATCCCCTTCTCCCAAGGTGATCAAAAGTTCAAAGTATTTGTTATTACTATAGCCCGGAAGTTCAGGAGCTAAAATAGGCAGGCAAAAAAGGCACTAAAAAAGCATTTATAATTTTTAGAAGGAAGAAATAATAACTAAAAACAAAGGTATCAAGGGTGCAAAAAGACTAGCTGAAAAAATTGGTTGCACTTAATCTCCGTCTATTGTTTCAATTATATTTTATAATAACTGCATTATTATTCAAGTAAAATTGATTTACCTAGAGGATTAGGCCAATTCTAGGGGCCGCCATTACCAGACGCGGAGTCAGTAGGGATAATCATCTGTGGGGGAGGGGACTCTCTCGAGTTGCGAATGAGTCTCGTTTATTTGTGGTATTATTTCAAATAATCATTATCATTTCTATAGTTGAAACACACACATACACATGGCTATCTTGTTCTATTTCTGTAAAAAAATTGTTTTTATGTTACCACGTATGAGGTACTGTTTCAAGCGTGGGGCCCCTGTGTGGCCGCATCTGTCACCACACCCCTGAAGGTGACTCAGGCCCGTCATTTAAGGGGGGCTGCCCCCTGGCTTTCGAAAATACACTAAAAATGGTATATATATATATATATATATATACATACATTGAGTACGTGTGCTTTGCCCCCCCCCCGGAAAAAGTTGAAATGACGGCCCTGGGATGACTCTGGTCAATTTAATCGCATACCAAAACATGTATGTTTAATAAATAGCCATGGTTGTTTGCAGTCCATTTATGGTGCAAAAAAAAAAAAAATCAAACCAACATGGGACCCAGAGCACTGCCTACTCCTACTGCCCCGCCTTGTGTGAGCCTTGACGTCAGTTCAAGACCTCTTGGGACAATCATCGGTTTGCTATACACATACAACGCCGTCTAGTGCCTGAGCGAGACATATTATGTGAAGCTTGTGGGGAAATAAATTTCTAACTTTCCTCTGCTTTTCTAACACGGACTGCGTTTACCTGAAACAAAACCATTCACGTCTAACGCCATCCGGTCAAAGCAAAGTTAATGCATGGCAACACCAATATCTTAGATCACTTATTTGCGTCTAAATGGGACTGAAAGGGGGATTTTTCTTTTCAATATGGAGCTGATAATAATTCATACGGAGAATGCGCAAAATATCCTAGTTTTACAGATTATGGCCTCTGGAATTCACTAATAAACTTAAAAGTATTATTTTAAAATGGGCATTTTTACTAAAAAAGTTTAAAAATAGGCTAAAAAAGGCATTTATAGCATTTTGCCTGAACTTGTTGGCCCTAGTTATTACAGTATTTTCGTAAAATATTAAAATATCGGAAGAAGATATCAACTTTGGCATCCGAATGGGCCCCAAAAATTTGTTGGCTCTATATTAAGCCCAAACACGCGAGAAAGAGGCCCTGAAGATCTGAAGTTATAATCAGAGAAAATCTTCAATAAGTGTTTTTCATGAAATAACCTAATCAATTCTAGAAAAGGAAGTACTACAATATATGGACTAGAAAAATAGTGAGACCTTCCAACTGTATAATTGTATTGGGACATTGCAGACTGAAAGCAAGTCATAAAGTTGTCATTACTACAATACATTCACGCTAAAACCACGCTGAGAAAAAATTCGCCATCGCGACCAAAATCAGGAAGATTCCATCAGAGCCATCTTAACAAGTTGATTTTCTGTGGTTCCCAACTTCAAGGCGCGAATGCGAGCAGATATCCCCTTTAAAAAGTCTCGCCACAGAGAGCAACAGAAACAGTGCAAATGTAATTCAATCATAATACAAATACGAATACAAATACGAATACAAATACAACGCCACAACAGGCAAAATGTTCAACGAGGTGGCTGAACATAACACATCACTCGCTTCATTTCTGAAATATAGATGTCAGCACTGAAAAATCAAACACACCACTACATACACACTCAGACTGTTAGGTACGCACACAGTTACACTTCCGGCACAACTCACTAGTTAGTGAATCGCCCATAGATGGTGATAGACATGAGTTGTGCTCGGTTTGAAAGAAAGAAAGGGCCGTCTTAATAGCATCATGCACCCCCCCCCCCCCAGGGCCAAGTGATTTTTCTGAGGCCCTACCAGGCAAATTCTTGAAAACTTCAACCAGATCTCATTTTTGTGAGGTTCCCGAGGCCATGCACGGATGGGCTTATGCCTTAAGACGGCACTGGATCCAATTCAAAACGAGTCGGATAGTCGCTATCTGTTTATTATACTTTCATTTCCTGTCATTTGTCTTATTGAGTGCAGTCTATATGTCAATAGCATCATTGACATTTATACTGAAAATGAATGACAATATAATTAATTTTAATTATTTGTGAATACCCAAGTGGGTGTGCCTTCAGAGTTTAGACGACAGTTAAACGACTGTAGAGTAAGCAGACTGACCACCTATCTCCAGACTCTTGATAGTGTGGGCCTGACGAAAAAACTATTGAAGGCAGGGCCCGCCCAGTCACAGCCCTGGGATCTCAAGTGCATAGGATGTCATGATTATGAGATTATGAGTAAGTATGTGAATTTGCTGGCAGGCAGGAGAAGGACTTCTTGCCAAGTAAAGGGGCTTGAAGATTACTTTGCCCGAGAGTCCACGTTGCTGTTGAGACGACACGATTTTTTTAGACCATTTGAGTATGAAAATCAATGACTGCATTGGAAAATGAATGGAGAGAAATATCAGCGTAGAGAAAGTTCAAGAAGTCGATCCCACAAATGAATGAATCCCTGAACAAATGTAGATATATGTAGATAATGGTTTTTTATTTTTTGTATTTTCTAATGCATCGCTTGAAAAGAAGCCCTAACGCAAAGGTGTTCAACCTTTCGGAGAGTGCCTTCGGACACCTGAATTAAATGATCTGAAACATCACTACAGGTTACTTAAATGACCGGTATATGGGCCGTGGTCATCTTTAGTGATCTGGAACTGTGCTGCAGGTCCCTCACCTCAAGTCACCTGGGAATGTGCCGCGGTATTTTCAAGTGATCCCGCAGTAAGCGCGTCATTAGAACTGTGCGTAATAGGTCTAGAACTGAGCCGTTGGTCCCTTGAGTGATCTGAGAATGTGCCGCGCTGGTCACTTAAGTGCCTTGAAACTGTGCAAAGGTGATCTGTAAATACGCAAGAACCCGGGTTCAAACCCCACCGTCGGTACAGTGGCTGAAGTTGGTTCCCAACTTCAAGGCGCGAATGCGAGCCGATCACCCCATTGAAAAGTCTCCCCACAGAGCAACAGGCCTACAAACGGTACAAATATTCAATCTTTACACTTCACTTCTGAAATGTAGTGAAAAATCACACACAACACTATATACACACTCGTACTGCAGACTGTACACACACACTCACATTTCCGGCCCAACTCACTCGGTAGTAAATTGCCCATGACGATAGACCGGAGTTGCGCTCGATTTGAAAGAAATTTAAAAAAGGCTGACGTAAGTGTTCTGGAACTGTGCCGCTGATCTTTCAAGTGATCTGTAAATATGTCATGGGTCATGCAAATGATCTGAGAATGTGTCGCCGCCCACTTAAATGATGTGGAACTGCATCGTGGGTCATTTAAATGAAATGGAAACGTGCCGTGGGCCACTTGAGTGATCCTAAAACGTGCCGCGGTCACTGAGTGATGTGTAAATATGTCATGGGCCACTCAAGTGATCTGGAAATGTGCCACATAATTCAATTTTGCAACATTAGGTTTGAGGTCACGAACCACATAAATGACATCTAGGGCCATGAATTAAGCATGCATGCCCTAACGCATATATTTTGGAGCAAAAAATTGAGATAAGAGGCCGGGTTCTCTGTTTTCGGTGAAACACGATATTATCTATCTGTTGATTTGATAAAACATTTCGTCGTGATTTGGCGCGAAGGTGATCAGCGCTAACGCTTTACACAGTTCCGCTCGCTGAGGGAAAAACAATAAAAAATGAACCCCGAAACTTACAAAAGCTGAATCATAAAACGTATTTTAAAAATCAGAATTTATACAATCAAAAAATTACCATAAGCCACTGTAATTTCACACGCGATTATATTGCAAAACTGCATACTGTACATCTAAAGTCACCCAGAGTTGAAAACAAATAAATGTATCTAGTCATAGAATCTTCCGACAAATTTCATGTGTCCACTTTCGTCACCAAACGTACAAAACATCCTTGTTCCCAAATGTGAAACACACAACAACAAACAAAATACACAGTAGTAATAATAATAATAATAATGATAATAATATTCGCGAACGCCATGGATACATCTGTCACAACACGTTGTAATTCATAGGGTTTTCTCCGATTCTCTCTCTCAATTTTTTGTTTCGTATCTTTATACGAGGAAAAAAAACGTATAAAACACCGTACGTATCTTTTTTTTTTTTTTTTTTTTTTTGTATATTTTCATCATCATACACGTATATGTATTTCAGAAAAGCGTGATCTACTACTCAGCCGAACACGCTAAATTTCGTGCCACCTTTGACTCTACTCAGAGTAAATAAAACCAGGAAAAAAATACATATAAATATATATGTGTGTATTTCTGTGTGTGATGTGCACGTCATCTGAATTTTTTGTAGTTTTTTTATTTTACACGCGGCAACTGTATTTTTTGCATTTTTTGCTATAGTCACGGCATGGGGACACTTATACGTCTGATATGTTCATATTTGTCGATACATGCATACCGAATTTTCAAAAAAAAAAAAAATTCCCTCATTTCATTCATCTCTCACACTTTATTCCATTTTTCTCATAAAAAAGTATATTTCCGTATTTATATAAGATAAAAGAGAGAGAGAGAGAGGAAAAAATCAAATCCATATTGACGTCATACGTTTCTTTGGAAATTTGTCCCTCTGGAAAAAAAATGGATGGTGATGGATTGAGAGATGGATATATTTCTTTTTACCTCTCCCTGATCAATTACAGTATCTTAATATCGTATATTGAGAGAGAAATGGAGGTTTTTTATTTTCGGTTCTTTTTTATGGATGAAGAAAAGTGGGTGGAGTGTTTCCTGTACTATATCATGAACTGGATAATGGTGTTGGTTCCAATACTTTCGTACAAGACGAAGAACAATGTTCTGGGTATGATAGATGGATATCTGTCGGGAAAGTGGGGCTGACTCCATACTGAAAATGCGAAAATATTCACACTTTCCACACCTGAATTGATAACGATGAACACAACTAAAAATTCAAAATAGAAAAAAAATGTGGTAGATTGTGTGTTGAAACACGGGGGAAGTTTCTAACGTGAATACGTTAATTAGCAAATCATTAGCGACTTTGTGAGTTTTTTGGAATTCGCACAAGTCATTTTATCCTCTCAAATCGTTTTCGATGTTTCAAACACAATATATTAGTCACATCTCACGCTGTTTTGAGAAAAATAAGAAATTTCAAAATTTTCAGACCATAATGTTTTTTTTTGTTTTCAAATGCTCTTCATTGGCTTTTATTTCACTGCATTCATATGGAATTTGCTAAGACGAATCCAACGACATCTCGTTTAAGATTATAGCAGTCCCCGGGGGGTAACAAGCTGTACTAAAGTTTATTAAAGTAATTTTCAATGTGTGTGACGCACAACAGTTTTCGTACTTCATGTTTGCGACATTATTGTGTTATCCAAAATAACGTTGGAAACTCTTTTATCAGTACAAATTTTAATTATCATCTTTCCAACGGGATGTTAAACATTGTCTTAGCAAGCGTTGTATAAATGTTATTTGGATTTAACCTCTGTTCCAGAGGTACAAATATGTGCACCTGACTTGAATGGTCCTAGTAAAGATATCGACCCCACAATAATTAATTAATTTTTTTCCCTTTTAAAGAGGGAAAATCAATTAAATCAAAAATAGTCAGTTTTGGCTCGGGTGTGAAAGGGTTAAATTCTGGCCCATTTTCGTGATGCTCATGCAAATCAAAATCTTGCTGATTTATGAGACACATTCATGTCAAAAAAAATAAATAAATAAAATGTATAAAAAATAAATATCTTATATATAAATGTGAAAGTATGTATGTATGTATGTATGTATGTATGTATGTATGCTCTTTATACAAATCTACAGTTTTAGGCCGATCGTCGCCAGATTTTGCATATATACCAAACAGGTCCGGGATTGAACCGTAGGCTACTTTAAAAGTTCGTCAGAGCTGGGCAAATGCCCGAAATGGGCAAAAAACCGTCGGGCAACAATGGTTTTGGGGCCTCAACAATCACTTTCGGAACGTTTACTTTGGTTACCGTGGTTCCCAACAATGCGTTTCAGACGTGAATATATGCCTTTACAATGGTTTGTCACACCTTTAACGCTGCCATCATTACAGTTTATTCCTTTATAATGGTTTGGCTCTTTTCCAATACTCACAGTAATTGAAGAAAACCCTGGAAGCGCCAGATATTTTTTCTTGCATGTATACAGGGTGTCCTGTAAGTGCTAATGTGGCCTTTATCTCATCAACCACCCATCGTTGAGGTATAGTTTCAATTTAAAAAGTGCTTAAAAGGAGTTTGAATAACATTCGCTGCAGAAGCTCGACATATGGCGTCACTAACAACAGAGAACAACAACTACGGCGATAAAACTGGGAATAAAAATGTTCAACGCCAGCTGATTAACTCAATGCTTGCCTCAAATCATCAGCACTCTACTTCACCAAACACCAACTCTGGCCATATCGCTACATTGCAATTTACTGCCATTAGTGAGATGGGTTGGAAGTGAAGGTGCTGTCTATCGGTGGTCGCCTCGAGTTTGTTAGGACATCAACACTCTGGCACGAAGCTAAAAAATTATCATTATCCACCAACATGCGAGTTCAACTGCAAAATGACTCGGCACTGCTATCATTTTCACATCAGTTGATCAAACTTAGCAATGGAAGAATTCCCGTAGACCCAAGCACTGGACTGATAACGTTCCCTAATGGATTTTGCCAGTTATTATATATATAAGCTCAGTTCAAGAACTTGCAGACAAAGTCTTCCCAAACATTCAACAAAATCACCGAAACCATGAGTGGCTTTGTGAGAGTGCGATTCTGGCACCGAAAAATGACAGTGTGAACAAGATCAACAGAAAAATCCTAAAAATTATTCCGGGAGACTCCACATCTTACAAATCGGTTGACACTGTCACAGACACAGCGCAGACAGTTCTGTATCCTGCAGAATTTCTGAACTCTTTGGATATTCCGGGTGTGCCACCACACAATTTGACCCTCAAAGTCGGAGCACCTGTAATGCTTTTAAGAAATTTGGAGACACCGATACTCTGCTATGGCAACAGACTCTGCGTGAAGAAATTGCACAATTGCATCCTTGAAGCAACGATTCTAACTGGATGTTACAAAGAAAAATAAGTCTTCATTCCACGTATCCCAATCATCACCGAAGAAATGCCATTCACTTTCAAGCGATTACAGTTCCCGATTCGTTTAGCTTTTGCCATGACAATCAACAAAGTGCAAGGCCAGTTGTTAGCAGTGGCAGGTATCAACCTACTTGAGCCCTGTATTTCTCATGGACACCTTTTCGTCACCTGTTCGTGTGTTGGTAATAGCAAAAATTTCTACATCTACACAACAGATGGAAAAAGAAAAAATATTGTGTATCCACAAGCGATTGCCTGAAGATTTAAATATAAAAGTAATTTTCTCTTACTTGATGCAGAAATTTTTTTGATTAAGAAGTAATTAATAAGCTATACATATATAAATTTTTTACGGGGCGGGCAACGTCGCCGGGTATCAGCTAGTAAAAAATAAATATAAAAAATGTATGGTAAAATAAATATAAAAAATGTATGGTAAAATAAAGTAAATAAAATGTATGGTAAAATAAAGTAAATAAAATGTATGGTAAAATAAAGTAAATAAAATCAATGGTACAATCATAGACAGACAGCTACAAGTTTAAACATGAGTGGATATTTTACACCTCATCTCAGTAGCCTACGACTTGTAACCCAAATTGAAGATTTTTCCGCATACTGTAATTGGAGTAATGTCAGATTTGACAAAACGAGATATATCAGCAGACACGCCATTAGTTTGTGTCTCTATCTCGTACTTTCTGAGATATACCGTAAAATGGTTTGGTTATGCTACGGGAGTATCTAAACCTGGAGCTACAATATCCAGAGCTGGATATCACTATGGGCTCGTGGGAAATCATTGGATTCGGTTTGATGAAACCTCTCCGTAAATACTGAGAATTCTTATTTTTCAAAAACTTTTTGAGGTATTGGCTTGAGGTATTTTCATTGCGCCAAATTTTCGGAAAAGTAGTCGGTCATTTACAAGTCGTATTCACGTCAAGTATAAAATACGTACCATAAATACACGCGAATTCTGCTATGAATCTTATAAAATATTTTTGATTTTCTGGGTAAAATGCCTTAACGAATCCAGAAAATGCTTCAAAATTTATTTATGCATGTTTTCAAACAATGGTGGAAAAAATTTCACATTTCAAATCAATGCTGGAAATGGTTTAATTTAACTGAACAGTCACGCCTGAATGAGTTTCCTTAAGTTATGCATTTTATATGAATCTTATTTGCATATTTCCATGTGATTAGCTTTCGAGAAAGTGCCTCCTATCGATAAAAACTTTAACTTAATATTTTTTCGGTCTCAAAAAGAACCCCCCCCCCCCTTCGTGATACGTAATAACTTTTAGCAAACGGCATTCAAATACAGTGAAACACAAATATAACGATACTCTCGGACCAAGAAAAATAGATAGACAGAAAGAGGATAATATAAAAGAAAAATGTAGAGGAATTACATCGAGAGGCAATATATTGTCATCACGTGCTCTCAAATTCATGTCGCCGTTGGCATCTTTTCTGAATCAGCGTTGTTAGCATAACCAAAAAGAGGGGGGGGGGGCTTTTAAGAATTTATTCAAAGAAATTTTTTTAATTGATTAATTGATAAAAAAATTCAGTTAGATGTATTGCCCCTGTAAAGAGGGTATTGTAATACACTTTGGTGTATCACACAAAAAGTAGCAATACCGAAAACTTCATCAACGCAAACGGGGATCAGTGGCAGGGAGGGCCGCAAATAGGATTTTCACCGCCCGGGGCAAACATTATTTTGTCACCCCCATAACCTCAAAATTCGATAATTTAATAACGATGTTCCCACTTGCTGCCCCATAAATTCTGCTTCCCGGGGCAGTTGCCCTTCTCTAGTTCCGGCCCTGATCAGTAGTACAAAATACCCAGAGGTGGATTGGGGTCGGTTGTCGCCTCGGGCAGGGAAGAAAATATTGGGCCCCCCTTAAATTTGGAAAAAGTGTAAAGTTGGGGTTTTGCGAGGCCCTTCAGAAGTTGGGGCCCAGGGAGCGCTCCCATAACATACGTCCCTGCAAATATCGATGCGTGTTAGTCGGAGAGAAGAAGCAAAATATAAAACATTGTAGAGCGGTTTCAAAATTTAATAAAAAAATATCCCTATAGAGAGGTTTATCGTAGTAAATGATATCGTTGTATCGAGAGGAATTTAACATTTATACGATAGACGATTCTAAATAAGATTTTAAAAAAATATCGTTGTAGAGGGATTTATCGTCATATCAAGGTTTCACTGTGTATACCGATTCCCTTAGTTTTATGAATTTTTAAACTATTTACGAATTTATGGGTGGGACCCTGTGTATAAAAGATAAAAATCAGTTCCAAAAATACTCCAGATAACAATCACTTTTAATTAACAATGGTCCATTCCAAAAATAAAATGCCAGCAATGCGTTGTGAACTGAGGGCATTTGCTTTTCGAGTTTGTTCCATCAAAATATTTCGGTTTGGTTTTCGAATGTACAGTATATGGCGGAGGCGGAGAAATATCTTCGAAGCGTTCTCCATCAGTGCTTCTCAAAAAGTTGTCCGTGGACCTTGGTCTGCTCGGTTTGATCAAGGGGGTACTCAGGTAAGTGCTAATTGGAAAACACTATTCAAAGTGGAAATAAAATTATAAATGAAAACCACATCGAATGTGTTACAGTTTGTACGCATTTGCTGCAAACAACTTTGGCTACACAAATTTTAGCCACCCTTTCCCCATTCTAGTCTTATTTTCTTGACCTTTCATTCCTCAAATTTTCCGCCCATCCCACTTAGTCCACCTCCCCCCTTCCCCACATTCTTGCACATTCTTCCGTCACATGTGTGCACACTCTCTGGTCCACTCTTCTGGTCAATCACTGACCATTTCTCTCTAGGTCACTTTTTGATCACTCACTCAATCGTATGCATGTACACAGTTTGGTCACTCACATGCTTGCCCACAGTTTCGGTCACTCAAATGCTTGCAAACTCTCTAGGTCACTCTTGTGATGGCTCACTAACCTGATCCCTTGCTCTATAGGCAGGGGGTGGATTTATGGTTTTACCTCCTGTGGGACAAAAATTTTGTTTCTCTTTTCACATTCTACTAATTTTTTTGGCCATTCATTCCTCTAATCTGCCACCCTGGTCCAAAGCGCCCCATCCCCACTGTCATTACATGTCTATTTGCACGCAGAAGCTTCATAAATAAGGAAAATAACATGGCATCGAATACGTAAACGCCATAAAATTACATAAAAGATAACTTGTTAGCATCCCACCTTCGATTTTGTTTAAAAATTCGTCTCCGAATGCTCGGAATTTCTGTGGTACCCTTCGATTGTGGCGACGTTAATCGATTAGGCACGCCTGGAAGGACATTCGAATCAAGTGGTGCCGCCACCGAGACACTCATAATATTAGAAACTTGGGAACGGGTGCCTGAATGTCGTGCTCTGTTAACTATACCGTTTTATTTTTTTTCGCCTTGCCTTTTTCTGTGGTTGTGTTCTTGTGATCCGGAGCTTGTGGTGGAACGAACCCGATAATATATGCGATTCGCCATGGCCACGACAATATTTTACTTATTCCATCATGCGCGGTGAAATTACAATAAATACGAGTCATTTCGCGAGCAATCTCAGAAATCTTAAAAAAGTTGAGTATGTACTTTTTTCTACTTCAATGTTATTATATCATCTCATTTAGGCTATTTCTCTTGTCAAATTACGAACATAAAGCATTCGGATTATTCTAGTTTAAGTATGTAAATTATGTGCGTAACTAATTCTGTCCAGGACGTAAACTTATAGTTGAAATACGAGTAGCAAAATATTCTATTGGAATTTTCTTTTTTAAAATTTACATCCATTTATTTGTTATTTGAGTCATTTAAGTGTCTCATCATTTTTATTTTATTCTTTAGAGGGGGATCGACGATGCCTGGACACTCCCAGGGTTCACGGCCCAATTGTGGAATTATAGAAGAAATGACGTGAATGTCGCTCTCCACTTGTTAATACAAGATATACGGAAGACTGGATGTTGTGAAGATATTTATTATTTCAGATGTTTATTTTTTAAGGAAGGAAAAAACTCATCTCTGCCTCTACCGGGAGTCGAACCCGGGTCCCTCGATTGCCGGACGAGTGCTCTGGCCACTAAGCTACAGAGGAGATAGAGATTTTCCTTCGCTAGAGCGTATATATGCCGAACGTTTATATGTTTTTTTTTTCCTTCCTTAAAAAATAAACATCTGAAATAATAAATATCTTCACAACATCCAGTCTTCCGTATATCTTGTATTAACAAGTGGAGAGCGACATTCACGTCATATATATAGCCCTCTGGTGGCTCGTCGTCCATGAGCTATTAGCTGATCGGTTTCACCGTCCATTGCACGGTTCCGTTCGGCATATATACGCTCTAGCGAAGGAAAATCTCTATCTCCTCTGTAGCTTAGTGGCCAGAGCACTCGTCCAGCAATCGAGGGACCCGGGTTTGACTCCCGGTAGAGGCAGAGATGAGTTTTTTCCTTCCTTAAAAAATAAACATCTGAAATAATAAATATCTTCACAACATCCAGTCTTCCGTATATCTTGTATAGAAGAAATCAAAGTTAAGTTGGAAAAAAAACCAAAATATTATTACTTAAAAAGAAAATTTCAATTAAATTAACGTGCAAAAGAACCACTTCAACGTTGGTAGACTGCAGTAGTAATATTGTTTGTGATTTGACAAATTTGTAGCCTACTTGGGGTGACATCTTTCGATAGGAGTTTGAAACGCTGTTTTAGTTCTTTTGCAGTCCAATAAATCACATTGCTACAGCATCACATTCACTAGTAGGCCTACTGTAAAGAATGTCGTCCAATGTTCGAGAACATTCTCGCATTCTCGCTGATAGAGGGCTGTAGTTTCTGTTGCTATATAATGGGCTCATGGCAGAGATCAAGATTTCCGGGGGGGGGGGTCCACGACAAAAAGTGGGGGTCCATGGAAGACACCAATATTTCCGGGGGGGGGGGCAGACATCTAGATTTCTAGGGGCTCGCGACTAAAAATATTTGGGAATCGCTGCTTTAGAGAGTTATGTTGAACTGCGATCGAAAAGATTCGGAACTGATTCCGAACTAGTCGTATGCCAGGGATTTTTAATCTATGGGTTGCGACCCAAGTTTGGGCTGCAGGAGCTTCCAAGATAGTTTGTGCAAATCCAGTTACAGCCCGGTAATGTTGAGCGGGTCACGACTAAAACCTGATTCGTAGGGGCTTGGAGATGGGTCGTTCAAATCCACTTACAGTGGAGGTTCATGACGGGTGTATCCTTGAGCTATGGGTTACGACCCAAACTCGATTCTCAGGGGATTCCTCGACGAGTCGTATAAATCCACTTACATTTCTGCTATAAATGCTTTTTTATTGCGTCACCGGTTTTACTAATTTCGACAGACAAGTAGCTCCAAGGGTCACCAAGCTGATCTTGTTAATTTTAGAACGTGGCTGAAAAGGTACAGAACCCCCTTCACGTAACATTACTGTTCGACTTGCCCCCATCCCCGTCAAACATATTCCACAAATCTCCATAATACTTCAAGTATAATAGCTCTCCCCCACCCCGAATATTTCCAATGACTTTACGCTTTTGAGGGAGGATGGATGAAGCATTTATCTTCCAGACAAGAAATCCTCGAACCTTCTTTACGTTCGGAACACTTATACGACTGAGAAATTGGAATATCAAGTATCTCGTGGCACTTCTTTCTTTCCATAGACCCAAAAATACCACGGTACTTTTGGATCTATGGAATAAATAAGACGTATCAGCTGGAAATAAATTACTGGCTTTAATGACCACTTTGAATATAATTTTATTCTCAAAATATTTCGCTGTAACTGTCATTTACAATCGTTTTATAGGACGTTGGACAACAATTTATTTATTGAATATTGTTTGGGGGGGGGGGGGGAGCAGGAATATACAAAAGGATGCGGTGGTTAAGTATGACAAAAATGACGATTGATGTTACGTACAAGTAAATTCGGAAATCGCAGTGCAATCTGCAACATTTGGTAGGAGGTTATTACAATCGGTTACAGTTTTTGAGAAGAAACTAAATTTATGGCAATCCGAAGAAGCAAAGTTGGGTTGCAATTTTTGGGGATGGTTAAGTCTAACGGAAAAATGTGAGGGTTTAGTTTTAAAATGTTAAAAGTGTCGATATTTAAAAGGCCATGGAAGATTTTGAAAAGAAAAATTAATCGAGAGATATAAGTCGAAGAGAGGAAAGCGGTTGGATATTGAGCTCCAAAATGAGAATCTCAGAGGAAGACCAGCAGCCAAAAGTGAAGCGTGGGGATTTATTTTGAATAGATTCTAACTTGTCTATGTTGGTTTGCGCATGGGGATCGCTAGTTTCACAGGCATTCGATAGAACAGGGCATGGGCGGAGATACGGGGGGGGGGGGGGGGCGTGGGGGAGGGAAATGCCCCCCCAGAGTCAAACGTGGAATTGACTGATCTAATTTATATATGTATAGATGAATTATCATCATCATCGTGCCCCCCCCCCCAGCAATAATGACCTTGCCCCCCCAGACTTCCAAGTCAATCTCCGCCTATGGAACAGGGAGTATATTTTAGATCCCTGGATAATCTGGAAGCACAGGTGGCGTGCATGACGAGTGGAGTTTTTCAGGTTACGACGACGAAAAAAAGTTTTTTGAGACATTTGTGGAAAATATAATCAACGTGAAGATTTCAGCAGAGATCGGCAGAGATTATTACGCCCAGGTATTTGTAATGGAAAACCTCAGAGACAAAAGAACTGTTGATTGAGTAAAAGGGAAATCGGGAGGAAATCTTTTACGTGTAACTTTCATAAAAACTGTTGTTGAGGAGCTGAAGGGCGATTCCCAGGATGAACACCATTCGGACATAATATTAAGGTTGTGTTGAAGAGATTATTGGCCGGATGTATATTGGAAACTGGTAAATGACATAATCGTCTGCGAAGAGTCTGATACGGCAGTTAATGAAGTTTGGTAGATCGTTAATATGAACTAAAAAAAATAAATAAAGGTGAGAGGACCAAACCCTGGGGCGTGTCAGACTTGACATGAAGTTAGTTAGTTAGTTGACATAGTTATGGCCCTAGAATGAGACAAACTGGCTGCGGTTAATGAGGAGGCTTCCACCCATTTAAGCAGTTGAACACATAGACCAAGGTTCGAAAGTTTCAGTAGAAGTTTATTATGAGGCATCCTGTCAAATGCTTTAGGAAAATCCAAGGAAATGATATCAGTGAAGGCTTTTGTCAAAGGTGTTTGTTAATTGGGTACATATAGATAATGATGGTCTAAAGCCATGGTGGTTAAGGAAAACAAATTTAATCGAATCAAGGTGGGTGTGGATCCCGGATTTCCTTGGCAACAATGCGTTCAAAAAGCTTGCAGTATGAGGATGTGATTGCGATTGGTCTGAAATTAAGGGGAAGACGAGATGTCAGATTTTCATACCCGTTAACCAGTGATTCCCAAAGTTTGTGTTACGGTTAGCGGAAAATATTGATGAGTGTGCCTATTCGGTGGTTTGAAGTGGATTTTTGTAAAATTATTCGTAAGAACCGCCGATAAACGTTGACCAAGACATAAGAGCCACTGGCGATAGAAGCTTGAGAACTGCTACCGTAAACATTAGGGGGAATCAAATCATCGTAAGGGATGATGAAATACTGTGCATAACGTAAGATTCAAGAATAATTCAAATGTTGAACAATAGGATTCAACAGTTTCAATTTTTTCAGCTTCTGAGGGTACGTGAACCTGTTAAGTTTGCTGAACGTTAAATTTTTCCGACTTACACTTTTATGAACATGGACTTTCATCTTTCCAACGATGTTATTACATTAGCACATTTGCACATTTAGTACTTATGAAACGATGCATGAATTTCCGACACACCGTTTCAAACAAAAATGGGTTAATTTTCACCCTCCCTATTTTTGAATCATTTATGAACCAACAGGAAGATTACAGTACAATTCGGAGGTTCCATTTTTATTCTTTGTATTGACTTCCATTTGATAGTTTTGTTGAAGAGAAAATTCTAAGCGATTCAAATTTGTAAAACTTTGTTACACGTGACTTGGTACGTGTACCCTGGGGGGGGGGGGTGAATTCTTCAGCGAACTGCCGAGTTCATTGCGAATTTTAGCGAGAAACACTTTCACAGCCGTAATTAGAAATTTCATTTACATTTCATTTTTCTTTTGCTATATTCTTATTTTTTTTTCTTCTATTTACAGGGTCCTTTTCACTGAAGGTGTATGCGTTTATGAATCAAGAGCGTCAAGTATCAGATAAATGCTGAATTTTGATACCATACTTGCAAATTCAATCCGTGTTTCGTATCTAGCGAAAGCGTCACCTCAAGAAACTAGAATCCAGATATTATTCTGAAGATGTCAAACTTTCTAACGTTACCAAATTAACGAAAAAAATTTCGAATCTCTTTATTAAGAAATGATTCCTGATTGTAAATTAACTGTATTAATCAAGATATTAAATAACTATTTTACAAAAGAATGTATGTTTTATGACTTATCTGATCAAGATGTAAATAAGGTTTAGTCTCACTTTTTTGTTCCTTTCACCACTGTTCATGACATAGATTCACAAAACATCGTAGCGAACTCAAATATACGAGGTTGATTTCCTCGGGTTGATTGTCAAGAGACTTTATGAGATACACCACTGTATATAATATCACTAAAGCTGCGGATTAATAAACAGAGAGAATAGAATTGCACAACAAAAGCAATAGAAGCAGTCTGGGCTTTATTTCTGCATGAGTAAGTGTGACATTTGCTAAGAGCTTAAAATTTTCGGGACACCAAAATTCAAAAGAAATACTTGCTCACTAATTGAAAATTTTTCTTTGACCCTGGTCGTGAGGACCACCAAACCTGCTTTTCTCAGGGTACCTAAGTTATAGACGAGTAGCCCAGTGCATGATTCCCCCACAGCTTCCGAGCTGGAGCACTGTTATTCCGCCCTTTTTATTGAGTCGTCCATCTTCACAAACTCACCATCTACAACAGAATTAAACCATCTTACTCAAATTGCATTCAAGCATCATGTTAGGCTCAGTGGTTTCCAACTTTTTCCCCGCCATGTCCGACTAAAGCACCTTTGAAATCTTGATGACCTTCCCCGTTAGAGCCGTAACTGGAACTTTTGTCAGGAGGGTATCCCCTCCCTTCCCCCAGTGAAATTTCACAGTTACATCAAAAAATTTTGTTTGTAATTTAAAACAAAAACATTGTTTTTTTGTTTTGCACCCTTAAATTTTTTCCATCCAAGGCTTTGCCCTCATCCTGATTCTGTCCCCTCCCCCCGTTACTTAGGATTTTTGTTATCTTCGATGTCATTCGAAGGAATCCAAAAAGGTCATTTACTTGGTGAAAAAAAAAAAACTTAAGATTCCTGAGGCCTACCTAGTCATATTAATCAGAATTCCCCTACTTGACGAGCCCCTGTCACGAATCCTGAAGTCGATTTTTTCAAAAATGCTTTAAAAAATATTTCACTCAATTGCAAATCACAAATGCAAAAAATTTCGTGTCAATCGGTTAATTTGTTTTTTCATAACAAAAGAAAGAACTGATGAACTATAGTGTGAATGAAACAAGAAAAAATACTTTGAAAGTGATTTTCTCCTATCGAGCAATTTTGGAGCTCATCCATAAAAAAAAAAGAAAAAGAGAAAAAAAAAAAAACAACAACACTAGTGCACCAAAAATTCTGAAATTTAGCCGAAATGTTTATTGACCATATGTCAGTAAAATGAACCTCGAACTGGAATTCGTATTTAACTATTCGTTGGAATTTTATGAATTTTTAAATTTTGAGAAAAATATTAATTTAAAAAAGTCTTGATTCAGCATTTCTTTTAAAAATATTTCTCATAAGTCAATTTGTTAAATCCGATATTCATTTTACTAGCACATTAGAGTAAGTATTTCTGCAAAATTTCAGAAATTTTTTTAATCTTACGGATGAGCTCAAAAACTATAATCTGAGAAAATCGCTTTTTCTTGTTTTCATTCACACTATAATTTGTTACTCCTTTATTTTGTTTAACAAAAAACAAATTCACCGATTGGCACTAAATTTTTTGCAATCGAATGAATTCTTTTTTAAAGTCATTTTTGAAAAATCGACTTTAGAGCCATGACACCCTCTTAGCTTAAGGTAGTGTTTCTCAACCCATGGTCCGCGAGGATGGTGGTCCGCAGGCAGACTTGAACAAAATTATTCACCGTAGTAATTGATACAAGATAAATTTTCATGTGGGTTCAAATAAAATTATACCTTCATTCTGAGGGAGAATGCAGGAAATTGCGACCTCAAATACAGGATATCGCAAAATTTTGCCAAGAAATTGCAAGTTATTGTTTTAAATTAAATTTGCTAATCACCGCTAGTATTGTTGAAAGGTGAGGGAAATAAAGGGCTGCTGCAAATTGCAGTTGACAAAAATGCACAGTATTTCAGGGAAAAAATATTGAAATGATGAGAGAGAGAGAGAGAGACCATATTTCATTGAGAAAAATACGGTAAGCTGGGATATTAAATAATAACCTATAAAATACGGGACATCGCCAGTTGTCATCAAAAAATATTGATAAAAGTAGGCACAATAACCGATCGTAATTAAAATTTCAGAAAAAACGTTAAACCTGAGAAATATGCGAGATGAACATTTATCATATTTTTACCATAATCATCACAAATAATTTTTTATTAAAATCGCTGTATATTATACAACTTTAGTAATTATTACAAATTCAAATAAGTACCGTGGAAAAAGTGGGACAAATGTATAAAAAAAAGTCGGAACAACGAAAATTATAGGTATGTCATGTGATACGGGACACAAGTGGTTCGTTCAATTGTTTCAGACATTTTAGTGATCCTTGTTTCCAGAAACATTGAGAAACACGGGTTTAAGGGGTTTACCATGATCGAAAAATTTCATTTGAGATTTTAATCAATGATTTCAGTAGACGCCGGCGTAATACGTACAAATGTGGATTTTGAAATGGTATTAAATCGTTATAGTCATGGGCATTTACACAAGGCTGTGGCAATGTTTTTTAAAAATATTTTTCAAGTTTATCTGTTGATGAGTGCAAGGGCAAAATACTTGAAAAGAGACCCTGAATATGCTCAATATAGTGGTATTAAACGATGAATCTTGATTCTAGCTATGTGCAATTTGTTGTTGCTTCCCCAAGTCAAGCGATGTGTAGTATGTACTCTTTTACCCCCAAAAAATCTGTATGGTTAATTGCATAAGGCAAAAAGAGGGGAAGTTGCTCAACCAAATGTGATCATACTTTTTAATAGTTGTAATTTACTGAATCACATCACATTAATTATCGGCGATGCTCAAATAAAAACGGTTTATTAGTCGGCCGAGACGCACACGTAAGAGCAGATGTTGCAGGTCCCTGAGCCAGATGTAACGCCGGAAACTGAGATGGAGAAGAGGGTGCAATTCTCTCTCCACATTCCCCGGGTTGTGCCAAAGCTCTCCCCCCCCCCTCCCATTAATACTTTTTAGTGTTGCAGTCACAATTGCTGAATAGAGAGTGATTCAGTAATCGATTGATAATCAAGCTCTTCCTTTGATCTTATGAAACCGATTTTAATCGTAAATTTTTGAAAAACTGCTTTAACACATACATGCTCAACCTATGGCCCATGGGCCAAATGTGGTCCTTGAAGTCATATGATATGGTCTGTGACCCCAAACCTGATTTTATGAAATTGAACTAAGCGGCATATTTATAAATCATTTAAGCGATTGCGACACATTTCCAAATCACTTAAGTGGCTAGCGGTATATTTACAGATCACTTGAGTAACCCGCGGCATATTTACGGATGATTTAAATTACCAGCGGCACAGTTATAGAATACCTAACTAACCTGCGGCACATTACAGATCACTTAAGCGACCCACCGCATATTTACAGATCACTTGAGAGGCTCGCAGCACATCCCCATATCACTTAAGAGACCCCGCGGCATACTTACAGATTACTCAGGTGACCCGTGGAACATTTTCTGATCACTTGAGTGACCCGCAATCTCCTAAAGGTGGAGCTCCGTTTTTTCTAGATAAGCGCCGACATGAAGAAAACATTGAGTGGGCTAAAAATCTCCATTCGTCCCGTAATGGCGATTACGTACGTAGCCCGTACGTAGGATTGCATTGAATGGACATTGTATATGAATTGCATTGTATATTCATAAATTATTGTAAGGCTCAGCACCCCCCCCCCCCCACAAAATTTATTTGAAAGGGGGGGAGGGGCTAAAATAGCCTCAGCCCCCAGGTCCCGACACTTATGACTACGAAGTATTATAAGTTAGGCAGGAGGTCGTGGCTGAGCACGACCTCGTTATTTTCGACGCGAAAATTCCTGTGTAGAAGGAACTGATGGGGAGTTTCTTGGAGCGTCCGCTAGAGGGAGCGCCGAGTCAGCTCTGTTGTGCCATCCCCGCCTACTTTAACCCCTATTAAAATTAAAGAATTGCATCATTTTCATCCTGGTTACAGGGATCAGATCAACAACAATTAATTATGGAAAGTTAATTAATGATGAAAATAATTAATTATGAAATTTCTTCATGTCAGCGCCTACCGGGCCATGAATATGTGGCTTTTCCATTGGGGTTCCGTTAACCACCGCTTAAAACCACTGCTATCCACTCACCGCGGATAGACCATTTCTAGGCCCTCTATACTAATTCCTAGGACATAGAAAATTTCCAGTTGTTTCTAGAATACGTACATAACGTCATATATAACCTAGACCAGTGTTTCTCAACCTTTTTTAGCCATTGGCCCCTTCGGACCAAAATTTTTTCTCGTGGTCCCATCTTATCCAGGGCCCTCTACCCTCATTTAAGAGAATTTTTTGTCACCATGGGCCCATTTGTAGAATTATGGAATCGAATTTAAAATCAAAACTAAATTTAATCAATCTCTGGAACCCTAAGGCAGACACGGATCAAAAGGTGGATGATCATCTCTCCCAAGAGACGAATTCTATTGGAAAATTTAGTCTGTTTAAAACGGGGGACGATTCAACGAACCTACACAACAAATTGAACCTCTGACACATCATTCTAGGCTAGAGAGCTAGGCTAGAACCATCCTAGGCTTCAGTAAGCTCCCCTTCTTATGAGGGTTTCATGTAAGGACTTCTCAAAACCATGGGTTCCCGGGCGAAATGTTGTTCTGGGGACCCATACATACTTTTGAAAATCCTAGAACCTTATCTCATCATGTATCCCTATGGATATGAGGCCCTAGGTCGTAGACAAATGGGTCCATGGTGACAAAAAGATGACCCTGGTTCTGTGGACAGCTTTGCTGGATACTGAAAGTGTTCACATTTCTTCGCACCTTATTTTACTTTATTTCTTCACAGCGCTCTGTGCCCCCCCCCCCCATTATATTTCAGAACGGCAAGAGAACCATATGGCTCCAGGTTGAGAAACACTGACCTAAAAGAGGGGTCTCCAACGTATTACGGGCCAAATTAAAACTTTCAACGAAGAAAAGGTCACCAAGACTTTAGACCATAGTTTCCCAGCCTTTTTTTCCCATCGCTATCTTCTTCAGAAATTTTTTTCTCCCATCGCCCCCCAACGCAATCTAACCCATAGGATCCTATGTTATACCCGTAGCTTCTACCGCCCCCCCCCCGGAACATTCCATAGCCCCCAAGGGGCGTTAACGACCACGTTGGGTATCACTGCTTTAGACTAATTATTTATTGTTTGCTAACTCTGAAATCATTTTAAAATATTTAAAGTTTTTCACTACGGTAAAAGTCCGTTCTAACGAATACGGCTTATAACAGAAATTTCGCTATTACGAGTAATTCGGAAGGGATTGTCAAAGAGCTAATGTTAAACATACAAAGAAAAAATATTATTCCCTTATACCTAGTTATTTATGAATGAAAATCGAAACACATTCGCTATAACAACAACGAAAATTCTCAAAAAGCATGTTTTCCATTCCCCTTTCTTTAAGAATTATACATAAAATTAACCCGAAAGAATGGCGTTTTTTAACATCTTCACGCCTAGTCATTGGTGTTTATAAACGGATCAAGTCAGTACCTCCCAATAGATAAGAGGACCACATGCTGTACCTTATCTTCTTGTTATTCATATAGGAAGTGGGAAAAACATCTAATTTTAACTGTAGGTATGTTGGTTGAGCAGGTGGGGCATGACTTCTTGTTTTGACATCGTTGTTATTTCTAAGGGGAATAATTCTTTCCCCACTCTCCACCTTTCTTGGAATCTTCCAAAACTGGACACGGGCAAACAAGTCTCAATCATTTTCTCTGTCTCAAATGCTATTTTATAGTGCAACGAGAATACTCCAGTTGCAGAAACTGGTGCATTACACAAAGGGAAAAATTCTGTTATGCAATCAACATTATGTATGCATAAGCAGTTAACTCTAGATGCTTATTTCAGCAAAAGTAGTTCAAAATAAAAAGGGGAAGAAAGGTAATTCACCTCGTTTGTTTTCCCCCATTTATACGTTCCTAGTCCAAAAAACGAAAATTCTTTTATATTGAGAACCCCGTTATAACGCCAATCTACCCTCTAATCGTGAACTGTCGTTATAACGGACTTTTACTGTACATCGTGAAATAATTTCTTTCTATATTCCTGGATTTAGTTTTACATTAATTCTGAAGTTACTTCTTTCTGACATAATTTCTTTCAGAAATGCTGAAATTATTTCTTTTATTTAGATGTTTTACGGAATTTCATCGATTTTGTTATAATGAATGATTTTTTTTGGATGCTGACTTCCCACTCCTGAAATATCGGGACTTCCCCCCCCACTCCCAAAAAAAAATGTTTCGGGCTCTTTATCCTCCAACTGGTAGTGTATTAAATGCATAAAACGTTACTGGTGAATCTAAAAAAAACATTCCAAATATCGTTGTTTTTATGTTTCGGTGGCCATCATCGAATTATTATTATTATTTTTATTTATATATAAACGGCTTTCAATATCTTCAGTTGTTTTTCAAAAATGGTTGGCGAGCCACGATGAAAAACTGAAATCACACGCAGCCCGTGAATCATGAGTTGAGGACCCCCTCCTTAGATCAGTGGTTCTCAACCTGGGGCCACATGGTCCGCTTGTGGTCCTGGGATATTCTAAGGGAGATCCATGGGTAAGGTAAAAAAATAAGATGAAAAGAGAACCACGACAAGTGGCAAAGGGGACCATGGAGAGCTGTGAAAAATTAGAGCTTTTTAGTTGAATATGGTGGGAGAAAATGTTACTGGTTTCAGAATCCAGCAGAACTGTGTATAGAACACCTGGGGGGGGGGGGGAGGACCCGCATTGCCACCGTGATTTTGAATGTAAGTAAAAGATGTTTCAACATTCAACATTCATGATTTTGAATGTTGTATGTAAGCTGTTACTTCCAGCTATATATGGGACCCCAGAGCATCACTTTGCCCGAGGACCCATGATGTTGAGACGGCCATATATAAAACCCACTCAAGAAGCAAGCTTTTCGAATTCAAGCGAAGGGTAGGTGCCAAAGGTGGTACCCATGGCGATGCGTGGGGAGGATTGATTGTACAGTTGGTCCGTTGGATCGTCCCATGTATTACAGACCTATTTTTCAAATTTACTTCGGCTTTTGGGAGGGATGATTATCCAATTCTTGGATCCTTGTCTGGCCCAGAGTTCCAGAAATCGATCTTATTTGTAAAATTTACGTCCATCAGAAAAGAAATTTAGTTTTGATCAAATTGGATTCGATAAGTATAAAATATCTCTATCGGGGGAGGCACGAGAAGGGGCCATCCATGTTCTGAAAAAGGTTGAGAAAAACTCTGCCCTAAATTATAGTTTTCCAGACTTTTCGCTTCATCCCTTTCCATTCGCAGAAGAAAAATGTTCCCATCGACCCCACTTTCCCTGACCGATCCCATTAGATCCTAAAACGCATCCGTAGCTATTAGTGTTCATTGTGAGAACACTGCGATAATACGAACACTGCCCTAAAATATGGAAATTATTTCAAAGGTTCTGAAACAGCAAAAGGGTTGAGAAACGCAGTTTCAAAGTCCGCAACAACATATATCAATAATGTATAGTGATGGGAATCGATTAAAATTTTTAACTGGTTAATCAAAAATTTTCAATCAATTTATCGACTGATTAATCGAATATTATAGCAGACGTAATATTGGTAACTGTATAATATTAATTGATTCTATAAAAATATATTCTATTTATTTCATGCATCTATCCACTGAATGGAGATGTAAGCAAATATAGAAATAAATTAAAAAAATAAAGGCCGCTCGCTTAAAACTATTTAATATGATAAAGGTAATCGCACTTTCCTGGGATTTCTAAACTTATATCTTGCCTTTATTTTTAATCGGTTATTTTAGGTTAGTCACTGATTTCGAAACTAATATCGATTTTCATATTATTACATTTGCCCCCTTCAAATTTCTCTCAAATGATACTGGTGGGGAACGCGGGAGCTGATGTTTCCCGAATAAGAAAAGTGCTGTTCACAGACGAGACAGTAAATTTTTTTAATTAACAATAATTAATACTTAATCTCAGCCTTCGTATACTCCCATCAAACTCAATTTGAGAAACTGAAATCACGATATCACCAGTTTTTGTTGAATCGACTTGTATTTGAAAGAGTAGGTCAACTTTGTTCAAGCATATTAAGAAGTCACCAACGAATAAGGCAGATATTTTTCGTATATTTGCCTTATTCGTTGGTGACTTCTTAATATCGACCTATATTGTTCCATGTATAAAAATTTAAAAAAAACATTGATCAAAATATTCTCTGGAATGTTCTACAAAGAAACAGTTCAAGACATCCGATGGGTTTAGTAAAAAAAACTAATAAAAACGTTAATAGAATTTTTAATCAAATTAATCGGGTCAACTAAAATTTTTAACTGTTTCAAAATTAATCGATAAATCGGACCAGCCTTACAAATGTATATTAATTTTTTCAACACAACATGTTCTAAATATTCAGAGCAGTAGAGGTTGAAGAACTCGAGTATCTTTAAACAGCTACAGCTGCGGAAACTTTCTTCTCCTCATTTACGGTCATCTTGAAACGAAAAGCTATCTACATCTGTAGAGAAAGAATTGCAATAATAATAACAATGAAAAAAAGAAACCCCCCCCCTTTGTTCGTTTGTACACGAGGAGAAAATTCGTACATGCATATTGCAAGTGAAAGTTCAGCTGCACAACATGATGAAGAAAAGTCCGGCTTTTCTCTCTTCCCTTGATGACCCGACTCGTCAGGCAATTGCTCACGAGCACCGAGTAGAGGTTCCTGACGCCGTCCTCCACCTCATTTACATATAAATACGAAGTTAACTGTCGTCCGCGGCAGTCTCATTAGAGGTTGGAAGCGCGACGGTTGGAATTTGCATAAAGAGGCCATTTCCGACGTAATTAGTGGCCAGTGTGCAAGGATCCCATGCCCCCCTCCTACTTCTATCTCTCGCCTCCTTTTGCATCATTTGCTTCACCACAACTGGCCATGTTCTCCTATGTATATGTACGGATGTGTGTTTTCCTCCTTCACACCCCTCCCTAACTTTCTAGCATTCAGTGCTTACATACAATAGAGGTGGAATGTACGAATATTTCGAGACAAAAATGGGAAATGTTTCTCCTTAAATTGACAACGTTCATGTTTAACGAAATGCGTGCCGAAACAAAAGAAAAACTATGTTAATTCTTACAAACGCCCTTTCACCGGTTTTGCGCTTTGGTGCTGCAAAAGCGTTTGTTCAAAAAAAAAAATGTAATTTTTTTTTCTCTCGATTCTTTAGACTTCATATACAGTAGAACCTGGTCGTTAATTCGAGTCTCAGGGGGACAGCAAAGAAGCTCGAGTTATCCAAAATCCGAATTATCGAATTCATCAATATTGGATGACTATTTTCTCATTAAAAACAAAAAATTAAAACTACATAATTATGAAAAATGTATTGAATGCTACGCTAATTTCCTCTTCGTTACACCTAGTGTTAGTATAAAATGTAAACGATCACAAAAACTATTCCATTTGCAAATATGTAATTTTTTTTTGGATGCTTTTAAAAATTGCACGAAATTCTCGAGTTGATTTAAAGAATGAAAGACGCGATTTTCGAATTTCAACAACCTTTTTTTCCCTAACATGTCCGTATCTTCTGTAAATGGTTGGAATATAAATTAATTAAACTATTGCTTTCTTAAATAAGTTTTCGTCCTCTTCGTGGAAAGGTTCAACGTGGCTTTATTCTCTACTTTTTCCGTTAGTCAACCAGAATTTTTTTAGAGTTGAAAAAACATATTAACCTCGTTCGGACATGGTGAAAAATATTACATCGATATTCCAAAATAAACGAACAATAATGCTAGAGAGACATGAATCTTCAACAAGTTTTACCAGAAAAGTCAGTAGGATTTCGGCACTTCAGCTTTCAAACATTCTGTCTGTGAAGAAAACCACTACAGACATACACAAACCTACTTCCTGAGTAGTAACATTTGCATCTGCTATCTGCAGGTGCCAATGAAGTCGTCCACGATCCGGTAAAACACCAGATCTCCAACGGAAAGGCAAAAGCCAGTGTGTGAAACTGGTAACAAAATCATTGGTTTTACAGCGGATCGATACTTTGGTTGTCTGTGGTTCCTAATTTCGAGGCGGGAACGCGAGCCGATCTCCCCCATTAAAAAGTCTCGTCACACAGAGCAACAGGCATACAACGGTAAAATAGTCAATTATTACACTTCGCTCATAGTTAGAAAAATTGATGGTAGATGGCAGCACTACCCATAACAAGCATTGCACATAAACACCTTCAACTTTAGGTTCACAAGACGGATCAGCACATTCCAATATGTACCAATTCGTCAGAAGTTCCGCAGAGCATGTGTGGTTTAGTAGTGGCGGATCAATATTGGAAAATACTGTAATAGATTTCGTTTAAGACGAATTGTAGTTGCACGTGATATGAAAGATATTTTTCTTCAGAATCTCTCTTTGAGAAACAAATCCAGGAGGGTAGGAGACTTTTCAATAACTGGTGACGTTGGCCTTTTCCTTCTTGGTAATGGTTCCTAATAATTCGACTAAACTTTGTGATGGAACTCTGTTTTCATACCTAGCTCCCGAGTTAGATTCGTTTCCATTCCTTATTTCACTACAAGGTGTTGCAATTTGTTTTTGATACATCGAAATGATACGGTAGAAAAACATCGGAATTTTTTTAGTGAAGATTACATGTCTCGGCGTCTTATATATATATCTATGTTTTTTTCTCAATATAATAAATATCTTCAGAATTAGTTTTAAAATATGTCTTTTTTTTTTTTTAAAGATTTTACGCGGCGTATAGCTGGGAATAGGAAAGTACATTTCCCTTCTACAAAAACGTGACAAACAACCACATCCATTTCTTATGTTAATATAATTTATGAATAAAATTTTTCCATGCAGATTATACTCCGCCTTTGCGGACTATACGATGATAATTTTTTTCAAAGGAGCGAAATTGGCATCCGTGGACTATGCAGCACCCAGGTAAAAATACGGAGGAAATTACAGTGAGATCATTTTAAAGTACACGAGATCGTTTGCTCCTAAGTTTCACTTTCCCATACCCTAGTGTTAGAATTCATATGGTTGTGTCTAAAACTTGAAAATTTACTTTTTTCACAAAAATAATTTTTTCAGGGAAACATTGAAAAAGAATAATTTCGGAACCAATGAAATAATTCCATAACAAACTGATGAAAATTCATAATTGATGGAAGAAATAATTTTAGAATTGATGGAAGAAATAATTTTAGAATTGATGGAAGAAATAATTTTAGAATTGATGGAAGAAATAATTTTAGAATTGATGGAAGAAATAATTTTAGAATTGATGGAAGAAATAATTTTAGAATTGATGGAAGAAATAATTTTAGAATTGATGGAAGAAATAATTTTAGAATTGATGGAAGAAATAATTTTAGAATTGATGGAAGAAATAATTTTAGAATTGATGGAAGAAATAATTTTAGAATTGATGGAAGAAATAATTTTAGAATTGATGGAAGAAATAATTTTAGAATTGATGGAAGAAATAATTTTAGAATTGATGGAAGAAATAATTTTAGAATTGATGGAAGAAATAATTTTAGAATTGATGGAAGAAATAATTTTAGAATTGATGGAAGAAATAATTTTAGAATTGATAAAAATTTTTTGATAATTACTCAATAAAATAATTTAGAATAAGTGGAAAAAAACTACTTCAAATAAATGAGAGAAATAATTTCGTAATTTCTAATAGAAATTATTTCACAATCAGTAAAAGGGGAATTTCATAATTATTGGAAGAAATGATTTCAAGATATATTAAGAATGAAAATAATTTCAGAGTTGCCGAAATAAATAATTACATAATCATTCAAAATGAATTTAAATTGAAATTAATCTCAGAATTGATTGATTTGATCGGTAATTAATCAAAAACTTCAGAATTAGTGAAAAAAATGCAGAAATAATCAAAATTGATAAAAGAAATAATATAACAATTTTTTTATAATTTTAATGTATAGGAATTTTAATATATACTGCATTTAATTTATATAATATAATGAAACTAGAATATAATTTTTATTTATTGCAATGTAATTTAATTTTAGTTCATGTAATATAATAAAATTTTAGACTATAATCTTAATTTATTAGAATGTAATCGTAATTTATTGGAATATAATTCGATTTTAATACATTTAATTCAATTTGAATTTATATGACATAAAATATAACAATGTAATTTAATTCAGTTTGAATCTATATAATATAAAAAATTAAGAATATAAATTTTATTTCTTGGAATATAACAAAAATTTATTACATATCTTATTTTTATGATATAAAAAATTGGAATATAATTTTAATTTATTTGTTTCTCTGCGCACAGAATTTTGATATCTGTGCCGAATGAAAAAATATCATGCTACCTTTATACAATATCAGGATTTTTTTTCTGATCAGCCAAAACTCTGTATACACGGGAGTATTCTACTTCTTAGTTATTCTTAGACTCTAATTCTCATTCTTAGACTCTAATTCTCATTCTTAGACTCTTAATTCTTAGACGTTCATATTTAGTAAACTTATTCATCATAAAAAAATGGTGCCTTTCTTAGTTACTTTTGTCCATAACCAACAAACGGATAAAAATAAAGTTCTATCAGCCAAAATGTCTTTCAGAAGATAACTATACACAGTGCAGGATGCATTATATTGAGAAACATTAAACTTCTGCCACCTAACAATTAAAAAATCAAGTGTTATGCAGGCCCGTCATTTAGGGGGGGGGGGGGTTCCCCCTGGCTTTTGAAAATACACTATAAATGGTATATATACATACACTGAGTACATGTGTTTTGCCCCCCATGGAAGAAGTTTGCCCCCCCCCCAGAAAAAGTTGAAATGACGGCCCTCCGCTGTTATGATTCTTGGATTGGAATAGGTGTCCGGTTTTTTGATTAATATGCCGCATGAAAAAAAATATATATACTAGTATGAAGTTAATATATATATATTTTTCAGCAATAATATAGATTAAATTATTAAGTTTACAACAAAATTTCAATTGTTGATATTTGAGGGCAGTAAAACAACGTTAGTATCACTCGCAAAGTATAGCCATCAATCAGTCAGCTTTCGAAGTGATTCCAGTTTCGCATGGCATGCCTCTTTTGATTACAATGATAGGAAGTTGTGGACGGTAACACTTTGCAAACATTACTTACAATATTTTCCTACATACAAAAATGAACTGTTAATTTTTCTCAGCAAACTGTATTATTCAATTTGTATTATTGCTTAAAATATTTATTAATATCATACTACATTGTTTTTTTTCCATGCAGCAATAACAGGTCACCAATTATAATCAAAGAATCACAATAGTTGTGTTTTTATCTGATAGGTGGCAGAAGGGGTTCCAGTCTTATGATGTTTCTCATTAAAAGACCCTGTACTATACAGTTATCTTCTGAAAAGCATATTTTGTCCAATAAAATTAAAGCCAACCAAAAATTAAAAATAAGTTCAATATTTCAGTAAAAAAAAATTTTAATGTATCGAAAGAAAATACCTTTTATATGTTATTTTAACCAATTTGTGCTATTTTAATGTTTTTTTGAAGGGTGGTAACTCAAAATTTTTGTACCCCCAAGTCTTTTGAGCATACTCTAAATGCCGATCCTGTGTACGCCCCTGACTAAGAGATGGTGTCGAAGCCTCTTTCATTTTGCCCTGGGACTATAACCCTGTTGAGACGGCAGCAGGGACACACATTTTTTTGATAACTATTCAAAAATTCGTTTTTATGTTTCAGCCTCATTATCAAGGGTTCCGCGAGAAACTCTCCGTTGGAAACCCCTTATCTACATTATCTGTTTATGCATACGCAATGTTGATTGTATAACAAAATTTTTCATTTAGTGGAATGCAGCAGTTTCTGCAACTGGAGTGAGTATTCGTTGCACTGTGGAAATGTCCGATATCACTTAAGGTAGGGAAAATGACCAAGACCCGTTTGCCCTGTGTCTAGTTTAGGAAGATTCTAAGAAAGAGGAGAAGAGGGGAGAGAGAGAGAAGGAAAAGATTTTTCAGGGGGAAATAACAACGATGTCAAAACCAGAAGTCATGTCCCACCTGCCCAACCAACACACCTACAGTTAAAATGAGATGTTTTTCCAACTCCTATATCGATTACAAGAAGATAAAATACAGCATGTGGTCTTCTTACCCGTTGGGATGTGCTTACATGCCTCGTTTGAAAACACCTATGATTAGTGTGAAGAGATTTAAAAAATGCCACTCTTTTTCCAGTGTGCATTTTATGCATAATTCTTAAAGAAAGGGAATTGAAACATGCTTTTCGAGAATCACCGTTGGCGTTATAGCGAATGTGCTCTGATTTCCATTCATAAATGACTCGCTATAAGCAGATATTTTTTTGTATCTTTAACATTGGTTCTTTGACAATCACTTGCGAATTGCTCGTAATAGCGACATTCTCGTTATAAGCCGTACTCGTTATAATGGACTTTTACTGTATTAGAATATAGTTTTAAGAAAAAAAATGCGTTAGAGATCTTTAAGAAATACCGTTGAAAGTACTGATACGTTACAGTTATGCATACAATGACACATTTTCGCATCGAAGTGATAAAAAAAATACCGTATGATTTTCCCTTTTCGATTAATGCTTTGTTTTCATTTCGATATCGTCCATTTAATTAATAGGCAAAAAAAAAAATTCTTCATACTCTCGAGATTTTTTTTCATTAACACGGGCATGCTACACATTACCGAACCATTTCGATAATGGCGCGTAGATAATGACTTTTTAGTTATATTAGTTCACAAAAATGCATCACACATTTTTTTACATACCTTTCCCGCTCCATTTTTTATCTTTCTTTTAATCATTGTCTTGTGACCCCATAATAGCAAATGGAGAAATGAAATTACCAACGGAACATGAATCGCACATTTAAAAAGCGTTTACAGAAAAATATATTATACTTGTGTGTGTGTATTATTTTTTTTTAATGCAGTGTCTCAACAGCACGCGAATGCCTCGTTACAACTCGTAAATAATTTTGCCGCATTAGTAAGGTTCGAGGCACAGAATACTAATGACCATAAGTGTGCCGTATTAGTACGCTGAGTACTTCTCCTATAACTAACCGTAAATCAGATCACGTATTATACTCGTTTCGAGATCTTTTCATGCCCCCCACCCTCTTCTTTGCTCTATATGTGTGTACATACAGTACTCAGCATTCATCTTAGTTCCCAATGTATATCATCTGAAAGACTTTTCTCTCCTTCATTTATCTCATGATAAATCATCTTTCTTCTGAATAAAGGCAAAAAAACGTTTCACGTACAAAATGAAAAGAACGTATGAAAATTCGAATTGCATTACTGAGGCGTCTTAACGGTTGGACCAATGTAATGACGAATCAAATGGGAGCCCTATATTATTTAAATTTTTTATCCACTTAGAATTTTCGTATTTTTCTTTTTATTTTGGGTATTTTTCATTATTATTTTGTACTTCAATCATGCAATCTGACTTTAACAACACAAAAAAATAGTCAAATTCGGTTATAACGACACCTTGGCTAAGCATGATAACCATAAATTTATGAGTCTTGCTTAAAACGTCGATAAAACGCAAAGATCTCAAAGTAGATTCAAAAAATACGCTCTAGTAAAAATGTTATTAAAATTTTTGTCTTTAATTATTGATTTAATTGAAATTTGATATAAATATTTTATAAATACAAATGCAAAAGCCGCAACAGGAAAAATACTCAACGAGGTGACTGAAAAAAGACGCCCATAAAATATATGGATGTTCAAATATATTTAACCTCTATCAAAAATACAGCAACCCAATAAGTCAATAAAGAATCAATAATTATGGTAAAATATAATACACTGCCCCATAAAAATAATTACAATTGCCTTATTTTAAGTATAGATAGCTTCTCGATTTATCCCATGTTTATCGTATTTCTTTTTAAAAGTGTCAGTTGTGTTAGAATTCATGACTCTCGTGGGTAAGGTATTCCATTTATTCACAACCCTGTGAAAGAAAACTTCTCTGCAACCTGTAGTTGTCCCTTAATAATCGGTGTCTCCTTGTCGAAACACTTCATTGATGGTGTATCAACAACTCATGGTCCATTTTATCCAACCCCTTGAAAGTTTTGAACATTTCAATCATATCCCCCGACACCTGCGTTCCTCTAATGTTACATCAGAAAATCAAGTCTCTCTTCATAACTCAAGCTTCGTGTACCATCACTTGTAACCCCGGCATTTAATGCCCCCCCCCCCAACTTTTCTCCGTTTCTCGAATTCGAATATCTCAGTGAATATTGCTCTTAGAAAGGTGGAATTTTTTTTGTTGGAATCAGAAGAGACAGGGCCACAACATTCTCATTGGGTTTTTGAGCACAGTGCTTGTGTAAAAAGTTAATATTTCTATTTTAATAACTATTAAACCCTTGCAACTTGAATCACATATCCGAATACTACACTTTATTCGGATACTTTATCTAATTGGAAGAATGCCTCTAAGATCAACGGTTCGACAGTGAAATACCATACTCCCTGTTACCTATACATCCTATGTACCTTTAATACAACCAACTCCGCTTACTCGGATAAAATCTGCTGGAGACATCATTTCTACCATAGAGACAATGCTTTCTGCTTAATAGAATAATTTCAACTTTTCTCTGTTTAATCGAATATTAGGATTCTCACGACAACTGTTAATGTACACGGTAATTATAATTAAAGTCCCTGTGTACTCTGCGTGGTTTTTCTCGAAAACTGCTTATCTGAATACAGCCAAATTTTTATGTATCTTGATATTAGAAAAAAATTAACTCGAAAAGAAAAGATTTGAGTTTGTGCAACAAATTAAAAGTTTTAGTTACATTAAAAAAAAAACTCAAACTGAAAATGCCAAAGAGTATGGAATTTCTCAAGCTGAGGTGTGAGGCATTAAGAAAAATTCTAATGAAATTGTAGAAGATTGGCGAGAAAACGGGAGCTTAACGCTGGATCAGAAGAGAAAACATAATTTCGACGGTATTGACTAATTTACATTGAAATGGTTTCATGCCGGAAAAGCCAACAATTCATTAGTTCATGACACCGGCGCAATATTGGTCAAAAACACTGAGAAAATCGTAAAAGTTTATGAGAACTATGAAATTTTTCTTCTTCAAAACGACGGTTACACAGATGGCACGAAAAGAACAAATTGACATTTAAAACATTGCAAATTGTATAAGACATTTTAGAAACTAATTGAATTGTCTCTACCTAATCGAATACCCCGTTTGATCGGATATTAGGTGTTGCAACCGTTGATATCCGTTTAAGCTGGGCCGACTGTACTTTTTTTGCAAATTTGCACACATTTAGGGAAAAAAATATTAATAACTTGAACGCATACAAAAATTGATTCAAAATAAAGAAAACTGTTCAGTGTGTTCATCAGATGAAAAGAAAATTGAAATTTCATTGATTCAATATACAGGGTGATTACAAAAAAACTATCCCGACATATGGGCCCCTAACTATCATACCATTCACAGAAACTGAATGAAATTTTGGCATAAGGTATTTTGATGTATGCGCTCAAGAATGATATGGAAAACAACAGTGTCACTCTAACAGTTACGGTTACAGTGAGAAAATATCAAATGGCAACACCAAGCTCTTTGTATTGGAATGTGATCTCCATTGTGAAAAACCCTAAATAGCGTTCGAACGGCAACTGTAGCATGAAAATCACCGGCGGTAGTAATAAGCTAAAAGTGAGGACAACCAATAAGGACAGAGAAGCAGCATAAAATAAAGCATTTTATTGTGTTTCACAAATTTTCCACGTGACCTTGTGGAGGACTAATCAGGCTGGGAAACGGTGTGACGAATGAAACGAACATTAATGCTCTGGTGCACGGCAAAGTCCTTTTTCCTTGCCTAGCTCCGGGGATTTTCGTGCTACAGGTGTCATTCCAACGCTATTTAGTGTTTTTCAGTATGGAGATCGCATTCCAATACAAAAAATTTGGTGTTGCCATTTGATATTTTCGAAATTTTCTCACTGTAACCGTAACTGTTAGAGTGACACTGTTGTTTTTCATGTCATTCTTGAGCGCATACCTCAAAATACCTTATGCCAAAATTTCATTCAGTTTCTGTGAATGGTATGATAGTTAGGGGCCCATATGTCGGGATAGTTTTTTTTATAATCACCCTGTATATATATTTATTTAAAATTGAATTTAAAATTCAAATTAAATAAAATCAATTTTTAAATAAGTTAAGTACAAGTATTTTGAAGGAGCTAAAATATTTTGTCTCATTTTGAAAGCTGTTACTAAACGACTTTCTTTATTTTGAATCAATTATTATTCAATGCCATGCTATTTTGTCATGTGTACAAGTTGTAAACATGACATTTTTCTTAATGCTCGAAAATTTGCAATAAAAAAAAATTGAGTATTAAAGAAATGTAGAACATTTTGTTGTGGCAAAAGCATAGCATATAAAAGCATGGCAGGGGGTGGGGGGAGCACTGCTACGCATCTTTGCTAACTTTTTCCGGCACAACCCTGCCTCTTTTGAGGTAACGAGAATGTTGCTTTGCATCAGTCCAGGGTTTGTGTGAGCGGTTCTATCTGTTATTTACTACCGAAAATGTGCACTAATTGTGTAATAAATCAATGGGTCAAATAATGTAACATGTCTAGTGGAGCTAAGTTTTTGAGGCTCTTTGACCATGTCAAAGGGTAAAAGAAAAAGAAAAATTCAACAATATATACAGAGAGCTATCCCTTATGATTCAATAACTCAAGGGTGCTCAACCTTAAAGAGAGTGCGGGACCACATTATTGGCTTAAAACATGTCGCGAGCCACTTTGGTGATCTATAAATACGTCACGGGTTACTCAAGTGATCAATAAATATGCCGCGGGTTACATTAGTGATGTGGAATTGTACCACGGGCCGCTTAAGTGCTCTGGAACTGTGTCGCGCATCACTCAATGATAGGTAAATCTGACGCTGTTCAATTCAGTGATCTGGAAATGTGCAGCTTAGTTCATTTTCACGCAATTAGATTTGAGATTACGGACCACGTCAGATGACTCCGATGGCAAAATTTGGCCTGCGGGTCATGAGTTGAGCATAAAGGGTGTTCTGTTAATGGATCGACAAACTCAGAGGGTTGTTAGTAGGCATCAAGAGGAACAAAAATTGCAATGGAACATGGTGTCGCAAACCACGTTGAGAGGGTGAAAATCGCGAAAAACGCATGCAGGCTCTGAGTCCAGAGAGAGGTGGACGTCAGTTGATCGCTGAATGCATTTGTGGGTTCACTCACGATATCTGACGTAAGCAGCGTCGCGAAACGCATGCGCTGGGGTAGGATCACGCGCTGCGGACGATGTAAATTAGCGCTATTGCGGTAGTATTGCGAGAATTGCATTGCGTATTTACGTCGTTGTACACTGTGCAATGACGTCAGCGGCAGCCACTTCCAACAGCTCTTGTAATAATTAATCAAATAAATCTTTTTGTAGTTTTATTAAACTTTTTGTCGTTCCAGTGTGACGTCGAAATCTGCATGCGTTTACCGCGATTTTCACCCTCGCAACATAGTTTCGACACCATGTTCCATTACAATTTTTGTTCCTCTTGATTCCTACCAACAACCCTTTGAGTTTGTCGGTACAATAACAGAACACTCTGTATATGCAAAAATGTAATTCCCTTTGAAGGAAAAAAGTATTCACCAATGGCTGTATATATTTTATGATTTGCTACTTGACAATGATTTTTCTTTACAAGGAAACAAAGTTGTCAATGATGGTTATTATTAAGGAATGAGCTAATTCTTGGCAAATACTTTATCTTGAAAAAGATTTCGAAACAAAGTGAAGAAGACTACAGTGATCAGCTTTCACAATAAGTTTATAGAGGATTTTTACTGCCGTTGCTCTCTCTCGCTGATAGAAATAAAGGTTGTGAAAAATGCGTGATTCAAGTTGTTTCGAACAAATCACATAAGTTCTTATTGTGTGGAAAACATGACGGAGAATCACATTTTCAACTGTTAAAAATGTGAAATTTCTGGAATTTTATGTGAAGTATCATTTATACGGGCTTATAACCATCAATTTAAATCCAATTGAAACATCCGTCAATGAAATGGACTAGAATAGTGCAGTTAAATTAATGAGATCCAAATTTTCTAAAATTTTAGGAAACTAGCAGATTTGAGTTAAATCGGGCAATTAATTATTAGTTAATTTACTAATGAGTTAGTTTTTTTCTAGCTTGACGTAACCGATGTGAGAGGGCTGCGTATCGCTTCGCCACCATCAAAACTTTAACTTGAATGCCCGGAAACTTGGGAATCCGGCTCTAAATAGTGTATTTACTTATCAAGTATTTTTTTGTTTCCTCTTTTCTATTTCCTAAATCTTTCTAAGAAAACTTATTTAAAAAATATCCACATAAAATTTGAAAAAATTCTAAAACTTTCTTTTATTTTGAAACTCTTACATCTAGGATTCCAGCACCTTTCTCTTCAACTAAAATATTCTGTTTCCCCACGATGTAAGAAGGCTCAAGCCAACTGCAGTAGAGGGTGTCCCGTAAATTCGTACAGTAATTTAAAAAAATCATAAAAATTGAAGGCATTGGTGTATTTGAATACTGTTTGCGGAAAAGTTATTCTCAAGAAGGGAGATTTTATTTTTTCTTTTGGTACAGAAAAAAAAAGTCTGACATTACACTATAAAAGTTTTAGAAAAGTTCTTTTTTGAAACGCGTGAAAACAACCAATACGCGTAATGGTTACATTTTAATGGTTGCATTTTGCAAGTTTAATAAACGAACTTTAATCAAACTTTTATAGTGTAATGCTGGCCTTAGAGTGCATTGTCTTTTTGTTTTAATCCATACATTATAAGCGACTCCGATTTGTTTATGCGGGTGTTGACACCGATGTGTCTGTTGCCACACGAGGGCCCTCTGGCGGTCAACTTTGCCTGCCATCTGGACACCTGAGCAAACTTTATGCGTAGGTATTTATAAATACAATACACATTCCCCTCCCCCACATACACACACAATGTCTTGTACATGTTATGGGAGTTTCGTGATCTTTCTGTTACTGTAAATTGTGAAAACACAAGATTTTTTTTGCCTTTCATCAATGTCCATGAAAGGCACGATTTCAAAACTCGCTTTGTGTTTGTTTTGAATGAAAAACATTAGTGCTGCCTTCCACACTTGATTCCCAAACAGTGTGCCGCGATGTACTGGGTTTCCAACTTACTCTTTCCGGTTCAGCAGCTTTGTCAGAGTTTAATGTCATCAGAAACTTTTTTTTTCTTTTCATTTGGAGTTGCCAAAAAAATACCTATATTGGAGAAATATTCATGTATTTTTACGTTCCGTGCGACGTTCCCGCAACTATCGAGGGCTCCACGTGAACTTAAACGTAGGAAACGTTTGTTCTAGACCATAGTTTCCGAACCTTTTTCGTCCCATCGCCCCCTTCAGAAATTTTTTCTACCATCGCTCCACGTATATTAGACCCGTAGCTTCTATCGCCCCTCCCTCCCCCCGGAACTTTCCATCATCCCCAAGGGGGCGTTAACGCCGACATATTGGAAATCACTGCTCTAGACAGAGCGGAGGGGGGGGGGGTGTCTGCAATCTTTCAGGCATTACGGGCCAAAAAAAAATTTCGTGACGCTCGAGGGCCAACAAGTCACACTGCGTTATCTAAATTCATACAGTGCCGTCTTTACGGGTGGACCCAACGAGGCTCCATTTGCTTCAGTTAAACAGTGAGCTCTACATTATAGGGGAATTTCATTTAATTTGTTTTTTGTGATTCCATCGTTTCATCTGATTGAGTTAACTAAAATGCACGTACATTATTAATAAGGTTTATTTTAAATATATTTGGAAGAAATCTGGTTTTTTCACTCTTGAATGTTTACTCTGGTACAAACGAAGAAACAGGGTAACTTTTATAATGGGTTTTTTTTTTGGTTCAATTTTGAGTGGCCGTGCTTCGTCGAAAAAAAAACCGGGGCAACATTAACATTATTATATTATGATTCTGTATCGTCCTCGTTCCGAATTCACCATTTTATTTATCCGTTTCTGTCACGAATACAAATATCACAACGCGAATACAATTATTATTACTTTTACTATTTATCTTTTCCCTGAATAAAAACTATACACAGGGTGTCCCGTAAGTTCTAATCCAGCCTTCACCTCATCAACCGTTTATCGTAGAAGTAGGGGTTCCAATTTCAAAATTGCTCAAAATGTGTTCAGAAATTATCCTGTACCAGTTCTGAGAGTGAAAATACAGTGCGTCGAAATAAAAAAATCTAAATTTTTGTACACACGATCCCTTTGTATTCTAACTTCCAATTATAAATTTGTTGTCTGTCTTTTATGAGCCCAACAAAAACATTCCATGTTTTTTACTGCAGTATTCGCTGAGACATTTGAATTTTAAAATGTGGAGAAAAGATGGGAAAGAACAGAATAAACTAACGGACAGACAGGCTGACCACCCAGAAAGACAATCTTGGGATGGTTTGCGCTCTCTCCCAAAGTACTAACGGACAGTGAGTGCTCCTTTCCCTCATTTTCATGCTGTCCCTCACCAAATTTTTTGTCTAACAACGCCGTTCCTGTTGCCACTTATTTTTGTTTTACAACTTCATTCCTGTTTCTTTATATCACATACAGGGTGAAAGTGTGGGTACAGAAACAGGTAAAAAGTACCTGCTCTACCAAACGAAAGGAGGGTGATAGACGAGTCCAACATAAACATCCTACCAACCTTGTCCTACCGCGAACCGTTTCCGAGTTACGGTGGATAATCGATTGGGGAAAAGAAATGCGTCATGCTTAAAAAAAATACCAAAATTTTTGAAGTTTTTAAAAGACATGCAAGCAAAATAAACAAACATTTGAAAAAAGAGCAGAAAAGTCTTATAAGAGATGGTGTTAATTTCATCGAAATATTTGGATTTAATGGCGAGCAATTTAATACAAGTGGTGAAAGGTTAGCAAAGTTCAAAATCGAACTATCGCAAAAATTTTTAATCGATAATTCCCCAAACACTCCTAGTTACAATCGGTTAAAATTTCCAAAAACTTGTCTATACCAATAAATCTTATTGGTGTTCTAGTTCAGGGGGAATTCTGCCTTTTGTTTGCAATACATTACAGATACTTGCATTCGTCGAAGTAATTTTAGTTGGTTTTTTAGCGACAGTTCGATTTTTCACTTCACCAATCTCTTAGCGTTTGTAGCTCACCATTAACCTATTTACTATCACGGGTATGGCCCCCACACGGGTGGGGCTGACAGGGCTCTAGCCCTGGAGACCGGGATGGTTCGCATCATTTTTTGTTTTTCTTGCTATAAATGATTCATAAAGGGGTCCGTGAAAGTCTATTCATTGGCCCAGCAAAAGATTCCAGCCTAGGGGCCCTGCTCCAAGAATGTGGGGGTATGATCACGGGCATAATATTACGTTCGAAGACCAGTGGAATAAATTCAAACAAAAAAGTTCTCTGTATTTTCTTTCCTCTCCCTTCACGATCGCGAAGCTTTATAGTAAACCTATCTCTACGGAAGTTGCTCTTTCTTTCCCTCTTTTGTATCTTTCTACTATACATGTAAGAGTGAAATAAAACACGTAGGGTGAGGGTTCAAAGAGGACTCTCTGAAAAATCAACTCTTATCTCTCCCTTACCTTTTATACTTTTTCCTTATATATATTTTTTCTTTTTCCCTTTCTTATTTTCTAATATGCGGTTAGGTTAGCCCAAGCATAGGCGTACGCAGAATTTTCTCGGGGGGGGGGGGGGTCAGATTTTTTTCTTTTGAGGGGGTTTACTTTTTCTTCCTCCAGAATAACACTATAATCTTGGCTCAAGGGGGGGGGATTAGAACCCCTAATTCCCCCCCCCTTGCGTACGCCAATGAGCCCAAGGATACCATAATTATCGCCGATCTCAAATAGAGATAATCTGAATTTCTTACCAAAACCTTGTATGTGAAGCGGATGAGTACACATATCCCGTACATAAAGGGATGTACAATTGTACATACGATGATAGTATCACCGTATAGGATTTTTTTCTGCAAAATCAAATGGTCGACAAAATCTGTAACCGCCAATTTGGAATTTTCGTCGAATAACTAATTCATGCAACGCTTATTTCGGTGATGTATTGCAAACGAAAGGCTAAATTTCTCCTGAACCGAAACATCGATATGGTAGGGCCGTAACTGGGATTTTTGCCACCCGGAGCAAAAATGATTTTGCCGCCCGCACAACCAGGACCGTAACTAAGGGGGAGTAGGCGGGTCTAGTGTCCCGGGCACTGGACAACAGGGAGCGCAAATTTTACTCTGTAACCTCTTTCAACAAGGGGAAAGAGCCTACTTTTTACAAGGGGGCACCAAAATGCGTGCTTGCCCCGGATGACCAAGCAATCCAGTTTCTTTTTTTTTGAAAGTTCCCCGAGTTCTGATATTATTAAGGGTTCTGTAGCGTTTGATCATGCGGAACCCTAAAAAAAGCTGTCACGGAACCACAGTTGGAAACCCATGTTATATTTAGAGAAGAATATGGAAAATGAGTTTTTGTTGGTTATTCGAGTATTTCTTCTGTCACGGAACCACAGTTGGAAACCCATGTTATATTTAGAGAAGAATATGGAAAATGAGTTTTTGTTGGTTATTCGAGTATTTCTTCTCCGCCTTGCATTATCAAGAGGATTAATTTTCTCTTAGGAAAAAGCTCTTCATCATGTTTTCTGATCCTGATCTTTGTTTGGTATATCGAATTTTCTATCCCCATTGTACATAGATATCGTAAATTGTATAGACATGTTTGCATATAGACAAACGAGGAATATGGCACTGAGATTTCACTGAGACATTTTTGGTTATTCGATTGTTAATATAGGACATTAACTGATAAACTACAGTAACATCCCACTAATTAGAACCCATTGAGGTCAGGGCGTGTTTGATTTACTAAAAAATTCAGTATTCAGATTACGGGGGTTGGGGCGCATCTGTTGTTTTAACAGAAAAGAACATAGAGACAAAACAACAACAAAAAATGTTAGCGGGAATTTTTACATGTTGGACAAGAGTTTCAGACTCAATAACTCAGTTCAATCAAAGCAATCTCAGTAAAGGCCCAGGTTCCAGTACTGTTTGGCATCTTTATTCAACTTATGTAAAAAAGACTTTCGGCGTTTAACAACTGCAACGAATTGTGAATAATAACTAGAAATTCGCAGACATTATCTTCACTCAGCACATACTTTTTTGACATATTTGGTTTAGCTGGAGTTCTAATGTATTCAAAGCTACGAAATGAAATCATGAAAATTTGCTTTATCGAAAATTGATTTGATGACTCGCAAGCACATGAATTCTTTTCCATTTTTGTACATTAAGAATACTGTTCCAAGAACTTAAATTCTTATGGAAATATTCATAAACTTTTTTATAGAAAGTATTTAACCCTCTATGGTCCCATGCATATCAAACATGTTTAAAAAAAATCCATTGTACCAATTTCTCAATTTGGTATTTTAGAAAGTACGTAAATCTTTTAGTGTCATTTCAGTACAAAATACAGCTATATAAGTACAATACTTTCTTTTTATCTAGAAAGAGTTGATTCTTTGTTAGTGTTATTTTATTTTTTGAGAGCTGTTGAAATTTTACGCATTCGGGGATTAATAAAATCACACCAAATTGACGGATTGGAAATAAATTTCAAAGTAAAATCTATTCAAGTTTGCTAAGCGAGGTTTTATCTGTTTATAACAGTAAATTAAGTCAAACTGTATATTTCACTCTCAATTAACCACTTTAGATGATTGAAAAAATTATTCTAAATAATTAAATTACTGTGGCTGTGCGCTGTATTATTTCAATTTGAAAGGAAAAAACAACCAGCACCAATTTACATCCGTTTTTGTAAAAAATCAATACCTTTCTATGTGGATGAATCATAGAGGGTTAATGTGTTTTTCGTAATATTACATCATTCAAAGTTGGTGATCATGAAAAAATCGACAAATTAGACAAAATCAAAAGCCACGATTAAATTATTTCAATGCAAAAAAATATTCATAAAATTCCACAAGGATGGATTAGATACAAAAACCACATCTTATCTAGAAACTTTTCTCACACGGAATTCGTCGGTTGCATCACCGTTTCATATTCATCTCATCCCGTTTCTTGATCATCATCATGTTTTAGTTCACGGTTTGTCCGCTTCACGGCATTGCCTTCGAGTGCTTTCGAGGACCGGCCCGTCACGTCACGAAGGTAAAAAAATCACCAATTGGTTGGTTGTGTTCAGGTGAGAGGCGGGGTTAGTTGAAAGCTGGCCGGCCGCGCACTCCAAGCATCAATCAAACACTAGCAGCTGGTGCTCGCTCTCACTAGAAAGCCTGGATTTCACTCTTGGACTATTTAATATTATCATCATTTTAATTATTTCTCTCGCACGTTTATTTCATTTTTTATATAGAAAATATTGAAACGTAAATTTTTATTTTCTGTTCCTCCTCTCGTCGAATGAATCAGCTCAGTCGGATTTCCTCATCATGAATTCAGCTGCTGAATTTATGACTCGCGATCAGTGACAAGGAAAAAGAACAACAAAGTGCTTTAGAATGTCTACGACACGGCAGTGGTGTAAGTGATTACGTCGGTGGCTGCCTTTCTATGTACTGTGCAATAGGTGTGAAATCATACAACCAGAAGATATGAATCATCTGGGTACTATGTACGCCACTAAAAGGAGGCGTAGGAACAGTAAAAGGTACGTCTTATAATTTATTATCATTTATCATCAATCAAAAATAGCATATTTTTCCTTTTCCAACTCAAATAGGATCACATCCTATAAAAACCATCGAGATTTTGTATTAACACAGTCAATGACAGAAAAATCAAAGAAACTAGATACCATAAACGTGTGCTTTGAAATAAGTGATGGGCAAACAACTGGCTCGCCACCGATTTCAAAATAATAGTATAGAAATTTTAAATTTCAGTGTTCCAAAAAAATTCACTTAAGGGGATGCGTTCTTTTTTTCCCTTTTTTGGATAGTTGTGAGAATATTGAAATATAGATATTGATTTAAAAACTTTTGCATATGCAAAAGAATGGAACACATACGCAATAAATATGCATGAAGTTATTAAAATATACTTATTTACTTTTTCGCAGTTGTGAAGGATAAACTACTGTGACATTTGCAATAAAACCGTGGCAGTCTAAGTAATATGTTGCCAGGCATTCGGCATGCAACTACAGTGAATGAATAATAGATTCAGAATAATGAATAGCCGTAAAAATTACGATTAATTCAATGAGAGATGCCAAACCGTGGAATTCCATGTGTATTCAGTATCACATTCTTCTACCATGATATGACTAAACATGATTTTTCTTTTCTTGGCACAAAAAGAGTTGACAGAAATTATTATACGTAGATATGTGATATTAAAATATAGGCCTATTATAAATCATCTTCTCAAGCAAGAAATTCTTTTTATTCTATTTATCCTACTGCATGTAAAAAACTGGGGTCAATTCAAAATATCGACTGAAGAGAAAAGCATAAAACCTTATTGATTTATGATAAAGAAGAAAAAGCCATATCTTTTAAATATAAACTGAAGTTAACATTGAGGGCAGGGTTGGACTTGGAAACCACTGTCTCATGTGAAAACTATTTTGCTACTCTCTACCATGCCAATAAGGTTGTTCTTATTAAAAAGGTTTGTTATAATGATATGCATATAAATTAATTTTAAAATAATGCTTTGTTCAATAGTTCCAATGAGAGATCAAGTATTAAATATATTTTAAATTTGTTATAGGTTCACTTATATTTTACTGATCGATTCACCTAAGTGGATTTTGTATTGTGAACTTTATGCTTCTTCAATAATCTTTTTAATTATGATTCGAATTTTACCCATTGATGTAAAGTGTAGAGGAATGAATTTTCAGGGTAGAAGTAGTTTCTGCTCATTTTTCATCACAATAATTAAGATTTTAATCACCAATCTTTTATTAGATGTGGCATCGTTAAATCATACTTAATTCAAAAAAATATTTCCAAAGCGTAATATAATTCCCACCTCGATCGAGATTGTTTCCAGTTCGATTGTTCGATTCAGTTTGAAAAAACCCCATCCTCTTGATAATTATAGATTACAATTATTGCATGAAAAAATATTTAAAAAAAAAGTAAAATAAATAAATGAACCATGTTTGTGTGCTGTCACACCTTTAGGATGTCGCAAGATCAGTCAGAAGGCCACGAAATTTTTTTAACACGACTAAATTACTGTATTTGGAAATCGTGGTTCAAACAGTGATTCCCAACTGGTGTGTTAAGGCATCTTAGGGTGCCAGGCTTTAGATCTTTCCAATGGAATCATTTGAAAATCTAATTTTGCACACAAAGGTATCATGAACGTGAAAAAATTAAGATGTCTCTGAATAGTTATTAACTGTAACATAATATCAATTTATTTAACACACACACATATCAATTTATTATACAATAATTCCGAGATGATTTTTTCCACTGAAGCGTTTTCTCAGTATTTCTTTAAATTATGTAGTTTTGTGTGCCTTTCTGGATGCCAAGTATTCCCTCTTAAAATACAGTGTATGAAATCAAAAAGCTCCATAAAGAGTTATGACCTTTAGCCCCCGATCTCGTTGAGCCTAGTAAAGTAGAGGTCGGCTGGCCATGAAAATAGTTTCGAGGGCTACATGTTTCACACGGATGATGCGTTGAAGCAGGGCCGTCTTAAAAACGTCACGGGCCTTCGAGCAATCTTATTTTTCTGAGGCCCCCTCCATCTGACGAGAAATTCCTCTGCCTACCAATTCACATGCTCAGTCTCGAAATTCTTAACCAGATCTCATTATCACGAGCTCCCTTTGCACTTGAGTTCCCTGGGTCCATGCGTTAAGACGGAACTGCTTTGAAGACCCCCGGATTAGACCATAAGTTTCCAACTCTTGCTTCATGTAACACTGGGGTACCGCGGAAGCTTATCACGAGTTAAGCAGCATCGCAAGTTGTAAACATTTTCATTGGTGGTGCAATAAGCATATCTATGTTGGAGAAATGTTATGTTTGGGTTCTGTGAAACAGTCTTGTAACAATCTAGACTTCCCCGCGAATTATAAACTTTGGAACCTCTAGATCAAACTAGTCATATTCTTGGGAAGAAAAATCGGATTTGGAAGCATTCAAACACAGCTGTAAATGCGTTTGGTCTCGTAGTATTTAAAAAAGAAAGCATACTGAATAACGCAGGGGTTAATGTGTGCCCATTCAGTTCTCTGAAGTGATTATTTTCTAGACTATTCTGGAGTGCTGCGGATAAAAGAGCCAAGGAAACCGTAGATAGGAAAATTTTGAGAACCACTGCTACAATAACTTATTCCCCTTTTAGACCCTGTACGCACAACCGTAGGGTTTGTTTTTTCTAGCTGTAGATATTCTTTTTTTTTAACCTTAGGGAGTTCAGCCGTGATTCCAAAGATTACGGGTGTTGAATCGTTGCAGCTAGGACTGAACTCCCTTATATTTAAGTGAGAAAAAAAAAATCCCCACGTTTGTTAGTACCAGGTCTGAAAGGGTTATATCATAAAACCTCGATGGGTAATAAAATATAGTACGTTCGGAACAAAACCGATATAACTTAACGAAGAAGGTTTTTACCCCCGTTGATATCATTACCGTATCTCTCAGCTTGTAATATTAAAGGAAAACCCATGGGTTAGTTTCATGAGCAACAATTAATTTCAAACAATTTAACTTTGAGACTTACTTAGAAGAGAGAGAGAGAGAGAGAGTTGGAAGACAACGCCATGATGAGCTAAAAGAGAGGAGGAAAGTAACCTCTTGGATCATTTTGAATAAAATACACTCCGGCTTCAAAACGAGGTTCTTAAAAGCTCTCGAATCAGATGGAAATGAGGTAAAAAAGAAAAAAATATATAAGAACGTTATATTCATAACAAGAACGGAAAAGTAAGTGTACGTTAAGTTGCTTTTCATCCGAATACTGTGTATGTGTTGAGCAGATTCCGCTTCCGTTTAGACGTCAAGTGTAGTGTTTTCTCTCCTCCTTCTCTTGTTTTAACCAAAAAGGAGTTTTCTCATCCCTATATAACGTGAGGTCTTGAAAACCTGAACCCCAATTAACAGGTTCCGCAAAAGTCTAGGAGAAAACGGTAACATGCGAAAGCTCGTGCAGCACGCCACTAAAATATCACGTAAACTATCTCGAAAAGGAGAAGAGCAATGAAGGCTCTCTCTCTCTCTCTCTCTCTCTCGCCATTCTCTCTCTATATACACAGAAAAGAGAGGATTCAGTCTCGACGACAGTGACTGACTACAACAAGCGACTCAATGGCTCGAAGGAATAAGCTAACGACTTTGCTTGAACATGAAAATCTTTTTTCTATGATATCACAATTTCATGCACTTTTGGTTTTTTTTTTATGCTATACAATAGGATAAAGAAACAACGAACTGTGATTTGATACTTTTTTTTATACGTGTATAAATTGTAGTTCAAAATATTTTTCGGTCGAAGTGAAGAATTCGTAACGCGGTACTTTATTACTATTCAGTGACAACAATTGTTCTTTGAGATAACATAATATTATCCTCCGTGGCCTCAAAATAAGAAGGGCTGGCTGGGCTTTAGAGATGAATCTATTTATATAAAATTGGTTTTCTGTCTGCCTGTGTGTGTGTGTGTATGTTCTCTATACAAATCTACAATTTTAGATCGATCATCGCTAAATTTTGCATATATACAGGGCCGGATTGAACGATAGGCTACTTTAAAAGTTTCTCCGAGCAGGGAATTGCCCGAAATGGGTGAAAACCATCGGGTAACAATGCTTCCTGGGCCTTAACAATTACTTTCGGAATGTTTACTTTAGTTACCGTGGTTCCCTAGCAATGCACTACATGACAATACATGCATATGAGAATGGTTTTTCACTTTTTTTAATGCTGTCAGTATTATGTACAATGCTTTATCCTTTATAATGGTTGTCACTTTTTCAATCCTCCCAGAAACTGAAGAAAACCCGGGGACTATAGCTAGTATTTAAATAAATATGAAAGCAGGGCCGTAGTTAGAATATTTTTCGGCGGGGACAAATGGTATTTGGGGAGGACCAAAGTGGTAAAGAAATGGACTCAAACGTGTTATCTCATGCATGTAATATCAATAATAGTTTCTCATATTTCGGCCAGAAAGTGGGGAGCAGACCTCCCCCCCCCCCCCCCCCACGGTCCACCTTCTTGCTATGGTCTTTAGGTCTTTATGGTCTTTACCCCGACTTTAGAATTTGTTAGGCCCTTTGTTGTCAATAAATGCAGAAAAATTTTCAATTATTGAAAATTTTAAATTTTCTTGTCACGCAAAAATATTTTTTTCACTATAAAAATTCACAATATCGATATTTTTTGATTTGAATAAATTTATTTCGCATACATGATGCGTTGAATGAGAATATAATGTCAGTTAGCGGTGATGTGCAGTGTTGTGTTCGGTTGAGGACTTTGTGACCGTTTAATTTTCAGAATTAAAAACAAGTCGAAATATTTAATTTGGGATTAGAGTAGGCATGTTGTTAAGTATTTTTCTCGCGAGAACACTACGTCGAGAGTACTCTGTTTCTGCGCCTCCTTGATAAGATAAAATTCAACTCTAAATCCCGAAACTGCTAAAGTGTGGACAGTTAAAAATCTATTTCGAACTTGAATTTAAAGCCATTAAAATTTTAATTAACTTAATTCAATTCCATTAACTTCTTTAGGACGTGGCACGGTGCCAAATACAACAACAATTTTTGATCAGAGAAACAATAAATTGCGCTAATTTCTCAAGTTTTTTTTCCAAGAGTTAATTTCCTTTTGTGTTCAAATTAGTTTTTTAATTGATTTTGAGTAGTCGGGATTCTGACTCAGACCCAGAGTGATTGACACCTGTGTTCTACTTCATAATCGCGAGTAAGTGAGTTGAATGCCGATTAAATAAACTATTTAAAACGCATTTTTTATTTTTTAAATTCACGGATTACGCTTTAGCGTAATGTAATCATTAGATTACATACGCTTAATGATTATCAGATTAATCATTGGACTACATACGCTTATTACTCACATAATTAGATGTATTAAGAATAGGCGAAATATGCTCTTAAAATATGCACTTGAAAATACCAAAATATGTACCAAAAATGGGAAATATGCGTTAAAAATCACCGAGCAAAAAAAAGCAGATATGCTTTTAAAATGCGCATTTTCTATTTCTTAGTGCATATTCATTTACAAAAAAGTGTTTCCAAATATGCATATAACTTCTAATTATTTTTTATTTAGGATTTTTCTTCATTTTCAGTTAATTGTGGCTGCTCAATAACGAAGTACCAGTAACAAAAGTGTTTTGACGCTATTTCTAAAAAGAATTGAACACTTTTCGCGCTATCACGAGAGGAAAAATATCTCTATAAATTCACTAAATCTCACCTGCGGGAAAAAAAACCGATATCATGAGCAATATTCATTTGAGAAAATTATATACAAGAAAAAATCTTTAACAAACCTTCAAAAATATGCCCTTATTCTGAAAATTCTTTGATCTTATGAACTTATATGCATTTATTGCTAAAAAAGGTCAAATACGTAAATGCATATAATCCGGGCTGTAGTAATCATATGCGTATCATATGTATAAGCGCTCTTCTTCTGATGATGATGGGCATAGATGGTGCTCAATGGGCCTACTGTGAGTACAATTTGTAGACACTTGATATAGAGCACGTTTCCAAAATGGCGTGACACGATATATTTCAGGAATGAATTTATGCCAATAGATTTCAATCGGTATGGTGTGAACTTTGACATTGTTTCGTGACAGGACAGTAGGTTCTACGAAATACCTTAAACATGTCATTTTTCATGAATTTCGTGAGCACGAAATGAGAACCCCTCCCCCTTCCCCCCAAAACTTATAGTGGGAGAACACTATCCGTATCTTCAAACATAAAAACATTTCTAGACCTACGGTAGCAGATTGGGCTAATTGATCAAATATGATTTTTTTTCCTTTAAATCATGAGATAATACCAAAGTTAATTAATTCAAAATTTATAGAAAACTAGATGCTATGTAGATATTATGATTTTTTGGGAAGAAAAATTCACTTGCCTCCATGAACTGAACATGCCAACGAACTGAAAATATTCATCTGTATGCCTATTTATGCTTTGAAATGAGTATTTTTTGAATGAATAACATCTGCTAAACCAGTCTGGGGAGCCGCAGGTGAACCATGAACAAGTAAAGGAGTCACGAGTGACAAAAGCTTGAGAACCACTGCTCTACGGGAATCGAACCTATGTCCACTCGCATTCCCCCACAAAGTTCATGCTTTGCATCTTAAAGTTTATGCTTTCTATTTATCTATATAATTCTAGTAAGTATAAATAAAATGACTTTTAAAACATGCTCAGACGTATATTTCATGAGTATTCAGATCGCAACGAAAGCGATTTTTTGATAATCACTTAAATAATATTAATATTATTCGGACACTTTTAAGGCCCTGGGCAAAGCAAACACTAGACTTTTCTGAAAAAGGATGAAGACGTTTGGTTAGTCAGCTTCCAAGTTACGAAGGCCCCATTTGCCTCTGTAATGAACGTCATAAGCAATACACAGAAACAAACGTCACGGTAGGTTCATAACACGTACACGCACATTTCGGCATGTACCAATTCATTAGAAATTCCGTAGAAAAATTCGTATGAGGTGCATGTATGGTTGAGTAGCAATAGTAATGAACGACATAGAATCCGTCTCATTTCCACAATAAAATCTGCATTTTTCTCCAGGCAGTTAGTGTTTAGATATTTGTTTTTTATCTCTAATAAAACAATGGGGCAAGTTTTTGCCCACAAAGAATAAGCCTAACCTTTTAAACATGACAGCTAAAATAAAAACCATCTTGAGACAAGATCAACAAAAAAGGTCATGGAAAGTATGAATTTATTTAGGACGATTAATATGAAAAAGTAACAACAAAAAAATTAAATGAAATTTAATCAGGCGCCAGCTAGGCTTAGGTTTTATGCTTTAAAAAAAATAAGAAAAGCGTCATCTTGTCCATCCAAGAAGAAGCTGAAAAGAGTCTAATGTGAAGCATATAAATGGCCCCGAAAAGGATCACTTTTATCCACGTCGCGACTCTAAAATATACCCGAGGGGAGAAAACTCGTGACCACGAGATTATGGTTCGCCTGAGAAAACGTTTTGGAAAAAATGAAAAAGACTTCTCTCTATTATTACTATTTTTTCTTATCAAGGGAAAATAATCAGTTGATGCGATCGCTCACACATAAAATGGCCGAATATCGCCTTTGAAGAGGCCTTGGAAGGGCAAAACGTGTAATTAGAACTTAATAAATAGACTCGAAGCAACGAACGCAGTTTTATTTGAACAAATGTGTGCCTTTTTTGTTGTTGATAGTTTCATAAGATTTTAGTCTATATATTTCCAAGAAGGACTGGATCAAGTCCCTGATTCAATTTCGAAACCGTACCTTAGGATTGGACTGGATTTTCATTTTTCTGGCCCAATCTGGCCATGCTGCGCCAAACCAATGACCTTTATTAAACACAAAATGCGTCCCACGTTAATATTCCTGAGGAGCTTCTAACGTATAGGGGAAGCGCTGGACAGGAAGGAAAAAAAAATTACACATGGTCAATATCCGTGATAGACCACGTGGTAACATCACGGGTCCTCAAAATCAGACAAAAATTGTATTAATTTAAACAAGCAACATGGTTCATTTGCAAACATGGTTCGGAACGTTGCATACAGGATAAGACGATCAATAAACAAATATATATAAAACAAAATGGTGCAAAAACACTGTACGAACAATTAAATTTGCGAATTGTACATAAAATATACTCTAGAGGAATTATTTGTGCATACCTAGTGCAAAACAACATGTACAGAACAGGAATGAAAGAACATACATCATTAAAATGACTTAAGGCATATTGGTAGGGAAAGTAATACAAGGCTAGGGGAAGTTGCACATAGGGAACAACACATCCTGGTCCATGTAACTCAATGATGACAAGGGAAAGTAGTACACGGGGGAAGAACATCACCTTCCAGTGCCTAACCAATGACCAGCTTATTATAAAATGATTTGAACAGGGTGTAGGTCGATTGCCCTCCTGCCGAATCGTTCTTCAGAAAAAAAAAGGAGTCGATTGCCCCCACCCCAATTTTAGAAAGTCGTTTGCACAACTTATCAAAATAATCAATTATTTTGTAAATTATTGAGAAATTTATTTCTCTGATGAAAAATGAAAAACAGTGGAAAGTGAAAAAATATGACCGAAATTGATACATGTGTAAAATTACAAAGTAATATTCAAAGTAAAACGAAATGAAATTCGCTCATCACGACAAATAAAAAAAAGTTATTAACCGTTATTTCACTTCCTTAAATTTCTCTAAAACTGAGCTCCATTTCAACAAACTTTATTTAAAAAAATAGTAATTATTTACAGTATAAAATTTTCCACAAAAAAAAAGCTAAACACACAGGTTCCTACAATTTGCATCAATTCAGAAATGTTTCAAATCAACAAAAGAGGACGCTAATGAAAACGGTTTTTTGTTTTTGTACACGCGTCAATATATACGTTTTGTTTGTTTTTCCAATTTTTCAACCAAATTGCGTACAAATTTTACTAGTTACTTGAATAAAATGTTTAAAAATTCCAAAATTCTCCGTCACTTACAATGACGAAAATCAGACTATGAAGGCATACTGCGGGAACACGTTGAAAATTCGAGCCCTTCCAATTTGAAGGCAAACGATCGAGCCCCCTAGAATACAAATGCGTACTATAAAATAAAAATGAAATGGGTGTTTAACATGAAATCAATGGTGTGTGTGTATGATGTATGAAAATTATAATTTGTGATTTATACCAATGGCTAAACCGTACCTTAACATAGTTTGGATATACTGTAGTTGATAATTATGATATGGAAGTACATTAACATTTTTCATTAAGTCATTAGAGCTTGATGCACCTGAATCTCTGAATATTATCATTTTTTAAATTGTTTTATCATGAGTATTCAAGCTCGGAAATGATTCCAAATGTTCAAAGACATCTGCGTTCCAGCAGGTATTTCGACCCAGAGAAATGTTGATGAGTGTCTGAGCGCAGGGTGGATTTCTAGCTTCACCGCGTGCGGGCTATTTCCATTCTAATTTACTGTACTTCACTATCATTTACTAAAATTTACTGTCCTGGGCTATGTTCCACTTAGCCTCCCCTGTAAATACGCCGCTGTTTGTGGACCTAAAGCAGGGGTCTTCAACATTTCGGACATTGCTGACCGAATTGAAACACGGGCCGAGAAGTCATATTCAGGTATTTAGAACTGCAAGATCAGCATCCAGACTCGCAAGGACTTGTTGCAATGTACAATAGTGTCTAAACGTATCGGCCAATGAGTTCCGGTTTAAACAGACAATCCCCTAAATTAATGTAAAATAAATGTAATGCGAAGGTAATGTAAATTAATACTTGGACGTTTATTTATTCTGAAATTATTACTTTTTCATTAGTTTTGTTTAATTTTGAAATAATTTTTTTATCAAGGACATCAAATAGATACACTAACATTCTAAATATTCCCTTAATACATGAAGCAGTGAAGAAAAACCATTTTACATACCTTATTTCGAAATTTTATAACAACTACAGCATGATATTATTTTTTCGCATTCCATACCATTGCTGAAAAAGCGTTTAAAAAATTATATCTGTTATCAATAGCTAACATCAACGATCATTTTTTGAAAAGAAACAAAAAAACCGAGCTCTAATCGGTTAGTGCTAAATCCAATTTTATCAATGTCTAAAAATTTATATCAACTATAAATATTAAACTGGTTGTGAATAAAATCTTTTTAACTATAAACCGTCCATGAAGGCATCGCAAGATTTGTTAGGAATAAAATTGTTTATAAACCGCCCACACTCACACGCGCCGGGAGATATTTTTGGAATAAAATTGTTTATATAAATCTCCCAATAATATGGATCGTGAGATCTTTTAGGGATAAAGTTATGTTTATAAACTGGAAAATTGGAATATTGCAGCGATTCCCACCGGTGTCTGCGGCGCATATCCAAAGGAAGGTCGGGATTCTTCTGTTCCTTGTTATAGTTTTGCTACTCGGTGGGAAAAGTAGGATTGTCATAAAGCGTTTAAAATTCTAATCCCGACCTCCAAGGGTGTCGTGAACATGACGACTTTAGGAATCTCCGGGTGAGACAAAAATGTTTGAAAGAGAAATAAATTAAGCTCTCTCGTATACAGTATTATAAGCATGTTATAACAGGGAAAAGTGTCGAGGTTACGAACGAAAACCGAGACGTGCTGCCGGGAGCTTCACGTGAATTCCGTGTGCTCTGGCGGTTGCTCGCACGACATTTCACGTGCTTGTATCGGTTCTTTCTTGGACTCGAAACTTATGTATACATATGTATACATACTTTGCGAGCTCTGTACGCTGTCCTCTCTGTCTCTTTTTGCGATTCGCGAGAATTTTTACAGCCTGAAGGCTGTGATGAATGGTTCGTTGAGAGAAAACAAAGTTGCCGCACTTCACACGATAAGTGTCCGCATCATCAATCACGGACTCTAATTAAAACTAAAAACAAATTGCTTTTAAATGAAATATTATTATTCACACCCATTTAGAGCTCACGTGAAAAATTTCTCAACAAAACCCGTTAAAAAACTTCAAATGTCATTGGTGAGTTATTCATATGTAAACACAATAATTGCTAAGAACAATTAGTTTTGATCAGATAATGCTAATACTTTGTCCTTTTACCCTTTATCTACAACGTAATGAAATAATTATCATATAGATTTTTTGGTAGGTAATTTTAGTTTTAAAGCCTAAAAATAAAAATATTTTTTTTTTCGAATAATTATTTGGCACCCAACGAATTAATTAACCTAGTACTTTAAAGTGCCGTCAGTGCCATTCGCTTACAGTGAAAATTACCAATTTAAATATGTTGAATAATACATAATAATGAGTATTTATTTATTTTACCGCAAAGAAAGCCATAATTTGCTGTATACATTCGTTAGGAAACATTTTGTAAAAGCAGTGTTTTACTGCATCACAATTTTATGTAATGCAGTAAACACTTTTACAGAGACGAAACATCTAACTGAATTCTATTAGTTAACATTAAAAAACGTATAGTCCACAACTTGTGCTCTCATCAATGGTAAAATAGTTATACAGCTTTTATACTTGTAAATACCAGCACCCAGAATTTGCAAGGGGGTGTTACGGGGGTAAAACAGAAAGTGGTACAGTCGAATCCCGTTTAAACGAATACAGTTATAGCGAAAATCTTGTTTTAACGGATATTTTTATAATCCCCCAGATAAGTTTGTGAGCCGGTCTCCCATTTGAAAAAGTCCCTCCGCAGAGAGCAGGCAGACCTACAACACGATACTGACATAACATGAAAATTCAAGCATTTCCGCCTTTACTTCAGAAAATGGAAGCCATATGGCAGCATGAACACGAAACAAGCGCAACTCGACAACATAAATACATTAGGTCCCTTTCACACGGAGTGGAAGCGGATGCGGTCCGCATGCCCTTTCACACGAGCACTAAAGATGCGGGCGTACTTTGAAATTCGTGCATAAAAACTATTTTTTCGCAATATTTTTGTAATTATTTTTCTCCTTCAACCATGATTCAGAGAGAGAGAGAGAGAGAGAGAGATAGAGAGTGCCCGTAGGCAGCCTAGAGGCATTCGTCGGGGGGTTTAATTTACAGCCCCATAGAATATGGGTATAAAGATGCCTTCATTCCGATCTTCACAAGTAGTCGATGGGAGAAAATATCTTAAAATATTTTCAAAAGATTTTGAAAAAAAAATCTGTCTTTTCGGAAAAATATGAAAGAAAAATTCCAAAAACATCCAATGTTCGGAAAATCCAATACAAAAATGTCCAAAACATTCGATGTTCCAAAAAAAAAAAAAAAAATCAGGAGATATCAAAGACTTTGCAAGTAGAAAAAAAAGGGAAGAATGGAGACTTTTGAAATGTCTGTGCTTAGAAATATTCACATCACAATTCTGTCATAGGCCAGGATTACACTATAAAAGTTTCGTAAAAGCTCTTTGATAAAACGTGAAAAATTCAACCAATAAGATCACCGCATATTGGTCATCTTGAATGCATTATAACATTATATTAATGAACAGGGACCTTCATATGGTGTTTTTAAGGGTATTTATGTCAAATAATTAGAAAAAACTCCGTGGAAAATCATCTTTAAAAAGTAGGCAAAGATGCGGACGAATTCGCTCCGCATCCGCATCGTGTGAATAGCCCCGAATAACCCAATTGTCAAAACTTCTATGTGCGGATGCGGAGCCCGCACTTAGGTTTTGACACATGCGGACGACGACGACGTCCGGACGCGCATGAACATTTCCTAGGTGCGGGGAAATTTCGGCTGGTCTAAAAGGCTCAGTATATTCCAATTGTTAAAACTTCTGCCGGACCCGCATCCGCTCCGTGTGAAAGTGGCCTTAGGGCCAAGCATACACTCAGAACACACATTCCGGCATGTGCCGATTCGTTAGAAATTCCGCAAAGGAATGTGTACGAGGTGCATGTTCGGTTAAGTAGTAGTAGTAGTCATTAAAAGCATTTTTATCGTTTTGCCATTTAATTAATCATTTTTAAAATGAGATTCAAATGGGGTTAAAAACATTAGTTTGAAATGAGTCTAATTCTTATTTTCTTTCACGTAGAATTTCTTCAATTGAGTTTCTTGATTCGGATGACAATATCCGTGTTTTGAGGATGCCCTTGTGATAATATTGCCTTTTTATTTATGCAATCATTCGGTTAATTATTCAGCACTTGCTCGAATCAACCTACAGTTCTTACATCCGTGAAAGAATAAAAATGCAAAAATTGATGAGCCATATCGCGCAAATCAGATGCACATCACATCATACATGAGAAAGATGCGGTAAGAGTACGCATGCGATTGTTCTGTTGTTAAAAACAAGGTAAGGAGAAGAGACTATATGACATTAGTTAACATGTGTGTTTTGAACTTTGTCAAGGAACTGCCATTACTCATAATAACCTTGATGTCTTCAATTTATTAGGTAAAATGTGATTTTGTCGTGCTAGCTGTGCAGTTTTTCCGTAAAAGAAATCTTAATTTTTTTGTGTATAGAACGTTGATGAAAACTTTAAAGGTTAGGCATTTAGAACATTCTCTGCCGAAAAGATCATGGGGATCTCTTGGAAATACGTAATGCGTAATATATGAAAAAGAAAAGAAAAATACGCTATGGTATAACTTTAGAATTTAACTGTATCGTAGGAAGTTATCTATAAGCAATTTAGAGAAGCGATACACGGGCGACTAAGAGTGTACACGCAACTGTGATGTAAGTTCTCTCTTTTAAAATTAAGTGAAATCTGGAATGAAGAAAGCAAAAGCCGATCGGACGTATGAAAAAAAATCTATATCGCCCTGGGAGGGGGGGGGGGTATAGATGTCATTAAAAAAAAGGAAAATCGAAAGTTACTCGTGGGTCTCTCGCCCTAATGGTCGCATAGGCAGGACAGTATATAGTCTAATCGCTATAAATCATTATCACTTATTAGCGTACGCAAGCTTTTCTGAAGAGTGGGGAGGTGGGAGAAGTTCGGTTTTTTTCTATCTTCTGGGGGTGCGGGGGGGTGGAGAAGGGTTCATTGTTTACTGCAAAGATGCACTATAATCTCGGCTAAAGGCCTACTCCTATGCAGGTACATATAAGACCTTGGCTCAGCTTGGTGCTGACTGTGTCCCTGGGAGCCGTGATGCATGTTTACAGAACCATTTTTTTAAACCAGCATTGTGGTTGGCCCAGAGAAATAAGTGACGATCTATTCGATATCGAAAGAATCCAACATCCTTTTACCTTCCTTCAAGATCCCTCCCCCTTAAATATTGAATTTTTTTACAAACAGAACTTCTATCACCAATAGAAAAGATAAAGACACACTCTTTTATAAATTGTTCGGGGTGATCTTCGAATTCATAAAAGTCCATTTACGGAACCCTTAGTATTGATTTTTTTCTCTTAGAAAAATACTTTGAGTCTGTATATAACGTCATTGGGAAACACTAACCTCCGATCATCGGATACCACTTTGAACTCATCCCCACAGATATTTCCGATACATCTCAGGCAGTAAATAACATCATTCAAAATATTCACAAAAGTGTCCATTCATCATCAACAGATACTCACAAAGGCCATAATACGAGTCAGATCAACACATTTTTTTTTAGAATTGAGGAAAAATTCTTGTGTTGTAAGTATAGGCCATATCTTTTTCTCTTTCAAAGATTTTTTTTTTTTTTTCGATTCCGATACCAGTATATATACTGGAATTCTCAACAAAGCCAATAAAAGCTCAACCATCACCATCAGACGTGAGAAAGCCCGATGAGGCTCAGCAGCTGCGAAACTATGTAGTTTCGAAAAAGCTTTTCTACACTACAAAGTGATTGATATCGAAGAAAAGAGCTTTCATAGTTCTTGAAGCAACTTGAGAAGAAATCCGTAATTTTTGACGACTTGGCCATCATTACTTACCGTCTTTTGGATGAACATTGAGCGTATTGTAAAATAAGAAAAAGATCGAGAGCGCATTTTTTCATTATACGTATCTTAGAAGAGTGTTAGGTAATAAATACAATAGACGTCGCTTACTAGAATAATGTTACCATTCCGGTATTGTTATCACTTTTGCAAAGTACGGAACGGACCAATACGATAACATAAGAAATTCGTTTATAGTAATCAGGACTTTGGTTGATGTTATAAATTGTGTTTTCATCGAAAGTTTTTTTTATTTTATTTTGAAGCTAAGGTTGAACCAGACTCATTCCCCCCCCCCTTGGCCCCCACATCCTGAAGCAGGGCCCCTAGGCTGGGATCTTTTACGGGGCCCCTTTATGATGAATGTATAACGTAAAAAAACAAAAATAAAATGATTAAAATCACACCGGGCCCCAGGGCTGGAGCCTTGTCAGCCCACCCCTTGTGGGGGCCATGCCCCCCCCCCAATAAGTTATCGTTATTGATCCACCTGCAAGACTATATAGGAAATCCGAAGGCTCTCTTATTGTAAAGTATTTTCGTACACAGTTCACAATTTTGTAATCGTGACGTAATAGCCGTTATGATCCATGTACTTGTAGCGCTTCCTTTCTAACGGCTTTTCCATAGGGAAGACACGCGTAAGGTGAAAAAAAAAAGTACCTTTCTTGAGTTCACGGTCACACAGACCACATCTTACCACATTCACAGTTCCTCCACCGAAAGGCTTTCACAAGGGAATCACTGGAACATACCGTACATTATGAAAAGTATCGTAATTTCGTATTGCACTTACACATTAGATAGCTCCATTCCAACTTCTCCAATTTATGAATAAAAAAAAGGATTTTAGCTTAAGGGGGGAAAAATCCTATTTTGTAGAACAATTGAGAAAAAAGGGAGTAAGATTAACATTTCGAAACCGGTTATGTGAGAAGGAAAAACAGATTTGTCCCGTTTCCATACGTCTCCACCATTTAATTCATCACAATCAGCTTCATCAACTAGTTTATTATCATCAGAGTCACTTTCATCGTAAATTGCAAGGAACTGTGAGTAATTTCTTAATATATATATATATCTGCAGGCTTACGGAAATTTTTGATCCAACGTTTCGTCCTCGACAAGTCACCCCCAGAAATTTCGCATTGGACATTTCGCTTGTTCTGACCGTATAAGTGACCGAGTGAGTGACCAAGTGATTGGGTGAGTGAGTGACATTAAGGATGACCAAATAGGTGGGTGAGTGACTGTATGAGTGAGTGACAGTATGTGATCGTATGAGAGATCAAGTGAGTGTGGTCACTCGTAAGATCTCTAACTTGATCACTCATACGGCTAGGTACTTGGTTACTCATACAGTCACTTATACGGTCACACTTACAGACTTGGCTACTCATCCGATCACTCAACCACTCACTTGGTCACTCACTTGATCACTCATGGCTATTACTAACCCATAGAGTTACTCACATTCACTCATACGGTCAGGCCAGGTGAAATGTCAGAGGCGAAATTTTCTGTTCGAAATGTTACCGGGGACGAAACGTACCGGGGCGAAATGTCGGAGGCGAAATTTCCGGATCCCATATTTACAATATTATCCATGTGTGGGAAAACCCCATATTTTTGGGACCCATGGCTAAAAGGGGTTCCTTATATACGTTAAGATACTGGTTATCTATCTGTTGCTGTTATCAGAAACCCTGGGTTCTGATGTGATCGCATTAAGCAGTGTTCATTGCACTATATCTCTGCCATTTTATTCCACCTTTTCTGTATGTTTGATAACGTTCGTGCTCGCGGGTTACGATTAAGATTGTTACGTTTTATTCATGTCACGCTCCTTGTGACAAAGAAAGAAGGTGCTGGTCATCAACCATACATGTATAAGAACATAATTCTAAGCATTATGTAGCGCTAATAAACTGTCCAAATTGACAGATAACCTTGTTTTGTTTTTTTTCATTCCACCATTTCAGGAAATGGTCGGTATACGACTGCATTCATTTCTCCTATTCGCATTTAAAGTATTGCCGTTATATATATATGTAATACCAGAATTATTTTTTTTTATCTCCTCATTTCCCGTTTCGTTTTGAACGGAAATAGCCGATTGAGGAGTTTGCGCAGTCAGAATTGCAGATTTGCGTCTTCCATCAACGGATTGCTTGCGTAAAGTAAAGAAAAAATGATTTCCTACTTGGGTATTGTACCATTTAAGGATCATTAACGAACCTCTTTTTCTAGGTGACTCGACACAAGTTCCAATGGCACTTAAGCAAAAAAAACGAGCTCTAATCATTACGGTTTCCATTGATACGAACACGAACTTCTGTTTCCACACATATATTTATTTATTACAGCCCTGCCTTAATGCAGAACGACCTTTAGAGTTAACTGAGTAAGGAATGAGCTGACACCATTCCTTATTCGAATTATCGAATTTTATTTTTCTTCGAATTATCGCCCTCGTTGCGGGTAGACCACTGTGGTCTTCCTTTCGGATAGAACTGTATTTCATTCGGTATGAAGATGGCTAGTCATCTCGGTAGGCATTCGCCTACTGCAATGGTTTTTAACCTTTTTCCATACGTGTGGGCAGCGGTGTTTTTACAGGGGGGCTTAGAGGGCTATAGCCCAGGGCGGAAAATTTGATGAGTGAGTGACCAAGAAAATTTGTAGAATAGGAGAGAGGTGGTAAAAGTTGTATAAATCTGAATAAATCCGCCTCAGTCCAGACAGCAAGGTTAGTTAGCAACCACAAGAGTGGCTTATAGAGTTTGCAAGCTCGTGAGAGAGCAAAAGAGTGTTAGAACGTAAGCAAACATGTGAATCACCAAAAAGAATGACATAAAAAGCAAGGATATTACATCAGTGAGTGACCTAGAACGTGTGTAAACATGTGAATGATAATATAATTGACCTAGAGAGGGTGAAAGCATATGAATGACCTAGGGTCCTAGAGCATGTGTAAATGTGTAAATGATGAAAAGAGTGACCTAGAGCATGTGTAAACGCGTAAATGATCAAAATAGTGACCTATAAAGAAAGAAATCATGTCAGGGAGTGAAAAAAAGAATGATCCAGATCGTGTGCAAGTATGTGAGCGACTAAAAGAGTGACTTGGTGTGTGAGAATGAGAGTGACCAAAAGAGTAACTTAGAGACACAGGTGTACTTGTAGGAGTAGGGGGGGGGGAATAGACCACAGGCAGCAAAAGCATAAATGCGCCTCTGCGCGTGGGACGAAATGCAAACGCTACAAAATTAAAATTACACGTCAATTTTTAGTGACTAATTTGTTGTCAGTTTTTGGGTGGCACATAATAGTATTTTTTCTTCAATTGAAACGAAAAACAAGTGTGATCGTCGACCGAAAAACAAACTTTCGCGAAAACATGTGGAAACTGTACGTAAGAGGAAAACATAATGTCTTCTAAGTGCATTTAAATAACTGAAGGAAATGAATTTCTTGAAATTGGGAACATTCGAATTTTTCACGTGACACATTTCTGCGAGCGAAAACTAAACAAATGTGTCAGAATGTGTCGATATGGTTCACATTGTTCCAGATAATCGAAAAATTGGATTTCTCGCATAATTTAAATCTTTCTGAATAATCTCAGTCAACATGTTACGATGATCTTTTTCTATCTCGCACCCGTCAACAATGCTTTGCCGCACCCCCTTAAGAACCTACGTAAGGTTAAGAACCTACTGAATCAAAGGATGTGCAGAAGTCTCTCATTCCACTATTTAATTAAGATGACTTTCGTTATTGCTCGTGTGCAAATGATTCCAAATCACACGGCAATAAACTTTCACTGTTGATGCAATCGTATACGTTATTCGGTTCCACCTGTAAGCATTCGCGTAGAGTTTTTTGATTAGGCCTATGTACTCGAAGACGCCCCTTGGTGGAACATCGATTGAATCATCTCCTGCACCATGCAATTCATAATACAGTCGACACCACTTATTGAAACCACGGATAATGTTATCATTCGAGTATTGCTATCCCTGTTCCAAAGAACGGAATGGACCAATATCATCACATGGGAGAAATCGTTTATAGTTATCAGTACTTCGGATAATGGTATCAGTTTGTTGTAAAAAGTTTTTCGTGTTCTAAAACTAAGGTTTAAACTTGTTTTTTTTCCTGTAAGTTATCGTTATCAGACTGCAAACTATGTTGGAGGCTGTGTTCTCTCCTTTCTGCCTTGTTGACAAAGATTCCCGTACTTCGTAATCAGTCCCTAGTATTCGCTACGATCCATGTACGCGTGGAGCTGCTTTTGCAATGACCTTCCTATAGTGAAGGCTTTGAAGTACGGTAAAAAGTCTTTCCTTCAATTCTTGATTAGTTTCTTTCAGTTGACCAATTCAAATTTCCTTTTCCGAGAGATTTCTTCAAGTGATCAATGAAACGTATTGTATTACATTAAAAAAAGTGATTCATGATATACAGTTTCATTGTAATGTCTTATAACGGCCGAATTAAAAAAATTCAGGATTTCAGCTCGAAGGAAAAAAAAGTTCCGCTTCAAAATGAAAAGAGAGAAAAAAAAGTAACGAATGAACAATTTATGGCAACCAATTATGTGGTTATTTATTTATTTGAAAATATAGTTGTTTGTCACGTTTTACCACTAGTTTATCATACTTCCATTTGATCAAACGGGATGTATGGTCACCGTACGGATCCGGCTTTAGAGGGAACGTCGCCAACGTTGGCCTAGTGTAAGAGCCTTTAACGACTAAATTGTCTGTGTTATCTTTCATTATGGCATATACAAATCTGCGAGTTTTTGAGGTCCCATTATACGCCAAAGAGGCACCTAAACACAGTCTCTGTAGAGCGAGAATTTCGTCTGGAGCCACCTCTGCCCATTCTGGACAGCTGCACTTTCTCTAACTAAATTTTTGAATCAGGTACTGAGTCTGTGCACTAATCACTGAGCTGCTCTAAGCATCTAAATAATATCAATAGATTTTTCAGTCTCGAAGATCCGCCAGCTTCCGAAAATTCTTCTGCGTGCTTGCTTCAATGTGGCACCAAAACAAACAAACAAAAAATCCACGTGACTAGACATGCTGAAAACAGTGCGTGCCATTACCACGTACGCACCTGAATTTAGTGCCGGAACAGTTTTCCAACACACACACATTCCGACGCGTAAAAGCGAATGAATGAATGGATGAAAACTTGAGCATTTCACAAAGGACGTGACTCCAGTACGTACATGCATGCATACATGCACACACACACACACACACACACACACACACACACACACACACACACACACACACACACACTCGCAATAGTATAAGAATGTACCACTTTCCGTGGAAGGCGTCCGTCTCTTCCCACCCTTATCAAGTTATGTCAAAGGTGTCTTTTGCTCGTGCTCTCCGTGAGCTCGAACCCGATTTGAGCAAATCACGGAAAATGACGTGCAGCCATGAAGAATCCGACTTTCTCTCGCCTTGCTCAACCCCCCCCCCCCTAATACTTCTGGATCATGTAATGCATGCATGTGCATGTATGAATTCCCCCTCCCTTTCCTATTTCTGATGGAAAAATTCGTTAAAAAGGTGTTTTGATTTAAATCAGGCGGCATCGGTGGCCATGATGACAGCCTTACACGCGTACAGTCACTTCACATTTACACGCGATAAAATTCTATATCTCTTTCCACTTATTTATATATTCATTTTCCTTTTTTTAATTAATTATTTTCAAGTCCGTCAATTATACGCTCAATTCGACGAGAATCGCGTTAATTCTTGGCACGTTTTCACATTCTTTTATAAATTAGGAGAGTTTTTTTGGTGTTTTTGGATCACTTACATGGGAAATTCTTTACAATTAATGTTTGGGAATCGTTAATGGTTTTTTCCTAGACTTGATTAATAGTCCAATGTTTTTTTTAGAATGAACAGTGGGAAATTGCGTACGGAAAAATTAATAATATTTTCTGAAAGGAGACGGATAATTAATTTTATAGCGTTTCTTTTCCTTTCTGATAATTTTTCAAATGATTTTCATTGTTGATAATATTTTAAATTTTGAAATCGTCTCACTGATTTTTCACTTCCTAACATAGTATTTTTACAATGTAGTTTCCTATAGGAATGCATTGTGATCTACAATCTCTACAGCAATACTTTTATAACAATAAATAATACTAATCAACAAACAGTATGTTCAAAACAACATTAATAAAAAATGATATTGTTCCCCAAATAGATGTTTTCATGTTGGTAATTTTCTAAAATTGTTTTAATAACAATATAGGACATATTCATGTGAACAATTCTTTCAAACAATGATGTTAATGAAACAAAAATGTTTCTCAAATAATGATTTCACAACAATACTTTTCAAAAAATGGTTTTACAACTAGAGTTTTGAGCAATGATTTCACAATACTTTCAAAACAAATTTCATAACAATATTTTTCTAATAATAGTTTTACAACAACACTTTTCTGACGATGATTTTACAACAATACTTTCCAAAAAAGTGTTTTCATAATAACATCAATCAACAAAAGATATTTTCATTGAACAATACCTTTCGAAAAATAATTTCGTACCAATGCTTTCAATAAATTTTTTTTTACAAAAAGCTCTTTGTTCTTTCATAACAATACTTTTCAAAAAGGGGATTTCATAATTATACTAATAAAAAAAAAATATTTTTTCACTAACGCTACTCTTTCCAAATAATCATTTATTAACAATACCTCTTAAACGGTTTTTTACAACAATACTTTTAAACAACGACTCCACAACAATAATTCTCAAACAATGACTTGTCAACAATACTTTGAACCAATTTCTCACAAAAATTCTTTCAACAGTTTATTATCCCTCTTTCATATCAATAATTTTCTTACATATAATGTTTTTCATTAAAAGAAATTCTCAATGATGTGTAATTAATGATTTTAATAAAATATGTTTGTGTTTTTGCAATATTATTGAATTTTTCCCCAGTAAATAAACATTTTCTAACAATACCTTTCATAACAATATTTTTAGTCTTATAATAATATCAGAATAAGATTATTTCGAACAGAATTATGAAGATCCACAACACTTTTTCCCTCTTTCCACAAAAGAATTTAAATGTTTGAAAATTTACCAATTAATATGCAAGAAGGGAAAATCTTAATATATCCGACTACCTTTCTTAGCACTTTGCCATAAAATGGTACTGGAGTGAACCTTACTGACATTCTTTCACAGGAAATGCTTTGAAATGATAAAAACAAAAATAAATTATGGTGAAACGAAACAATTTTTGCATTATCATTTTCGATGAAAAAGGCATTTTTTTGTCAAGTTTTAAGCGAAATTCATGTAATATTCGTAACACGATTGCAAAAAGCTTATGTGAATGAATTTTTTTTTCGCAGTACATTCAGCTAATGAGGATGCGAGATTTGAACCAAAATTTAAAGGATTGTATGGTATGATCATAAGTTACACCCAAATCTGTTGACTTCGTTTAACATATCGTGTACAAAACACTGTAATTAGACTAATACATGTGATAGACCTTAGATTAAGGGTGCTCAACCTTTAGGACAGTGCGGGCCACTTCATTGATTTGAAAACTCATTGTGGGTCACTTAATTAAGTGATCAGAAACAACATCATAGGTGACTAAAGTGATCTGTAAATATACCGTGGGCCACTTAAGTGATCCGGAGATGGGACGCGTGGGTCACTTAAATCATCTGTAAATGTATCACTTACGTGCTCTGGAGCTATGCCGTGACGTGACGATTTGTAAATATGATACAGATCACATAAGTGATCTGGAGTTGTGCCGCAGGCCACTTAAGTGCACTGCAAATATGATGCGGGCCACATAAGTGCTTTGTAAATATGCTGCGGGACACATAAGTGCACTGTGAATATGCTGCGGGCCACACAAGTGATCTGGAACTGTGCTGCGGGACATTTAATTAATCTGTGAATATACCGCATGCCACTCAAGGGATCTAAAAATGCACCATGAGTCACTTAAGTGCTCTGAAAATATACCGCGGGTCACTTAAATCATGTATAAATGTGCCACTTAAATGCTGTGTAACTGTGCTGCGAGCCACTGAAGTACTACTCTGGAACTAAGCCTTGGTGATCTGTAAATATGCTGACAGTCACTTGAGTGATCTGGAAATGTACCGCGGGCAACTTGAGTGATTTGTAATTGTGCCGCAGGTCGCTTAAACGTCTGGAAATATGTCACTCAAGGGATGCGGAACTGCACCGTGGGTCACACAATTGATCTGGAAATGGGACGCTCAATTCACGTTTCAAATTCAGTTCACATTTGTAAAAAAAAAATAGGTCTGAGGTCGCAGGCCACATCAGATGACTCCGAGGGCCACATTTGGCCCACGGACCATGGTCTTTTTCTCTCAACTTTCTCCTCCGTTTTTCCTCTTATATCCAGTCATAGAGTATATCTTTAGTCTATATTGTATCCAGTAGTCTTGAATGGTTCGGCGTTGTTTTCACGAGCACTGCATTCATACTTTCTTCGAGATAGGGCGAGTGCTTGGTCTACCTTGATGATATTTTTGTGCTAGATATTAATAGAAGTAATTGACGAGAGAGAAAAAAGAAGAAGAAAATGAATTATGTATTTGTGCAAAAAACAAGGTTAAAGACAGAAAAAAACCCCTCAAACGAGGCATCTGACCGTCACATTCGACGTTATGCAACGCGGATTCACCGGCAAAAAAACTTACAGCGGCGTACCAAAAAAATGGAAACCTTGAATCCTGAACTTGTGTACGAAGAGAGAAAAATGTGCGTGCTGTATGTTCGAATTTCTTTGCACGCTCTTGTGAACAGTCATGCCAGCATGATTAATAACAAGACAACCAGAGTTTAAAAAATAAAGGACAGCAACTATTCCTCGCAAAATCTTTTCTTCTTTTTTTTTTCTGTTCGTTTGTTTGTCGTTACGGTTGCTGATGTTGTTGCTTGTCGCAGTCAAACTTTTCCATGAGGATACGAGAACTTTTCTGTCTCTTCTCAAGTTGGGACAACCAACCAACTAACTACCAGAGAGGGGGAAAATAAGCGGACATTTGTCAGCCATGTTGGTTTCGTTTCGAACAGTGTCAAGACAAATGTTCTAACAGAAAACTTTTTTTACCTCTCATTCTATAGAAAGTAAGTAGAGCTGCAGCAAAGAGGAAGAGTGACCCACGGGACAGTTTCGGAACAGTTAAGTCACTCGCGACACATTTACAGAGCCCTTAAGTGGCCCATGACACATTTCCAGAGCACTTGAGTGGCCCACGGCACTTTTGAAGATCAATTGAGTGACTTGCGGCGCATTTCCAGAGCACTTAAGTGGCTCGCGGTACATTCAAAGATCACTTATATGACCAGCGACACATTTAAAGATCACTTGAGTGACATGCGGCACATTTCCAGAGCACTTATATGACCAGCGATATATTTACAGATCACGTGAGTCACCCGTGGCACAGTCCCAGGGCACTTAAGAAGTACGGGGATACATTTTCAGATTACACACAACACATTGACAGATCGCTTGAGTGACCCCCGCCACATCGACAGATCGCTTTAGTGACCCACGGCACATCGACAGATCGCTTTAGTGACCCACGGCACATCGATAAATCGCTTGAGTGACCCGCGGCACAGTTCCAGATTACTCAATTGGCTCCCGACACGATTTCGTACCAATGAAGTTGCCCGCACTATCCAAAAGATTGATCACACTTGCTATAATGGAAGTTCCTATTCAGGATAGCCCCTGTTTGATCAAATTGCGAAAGGAAAAGGTGATGATAGTGTAGGCATGGCCTCTCTCATCATTGAGTAGGACCTCCAATTAAGGACATTTTTAGTGGGTTCTTCACATGGATTTTATTGTGAATTTACAGAGTAAAAAATTTTAAATATATGAAATTGACCTTCATATGAGTCCTGTGATCCTCCCTTTTTTTAGGATCCTCATTTCAGGTTGAGTTGAAATATTCACCGATTAAAAACGTATTTGACCGTATTGACCGAACGACCCAAAATGAATAGCACGATTAACTTCGCGACATATATATATATTCACAATTTAAAACTTTAAAAAAATTTTCCGGAATTATTAAAACGAGCCCATGCTTCTTAACAGGTTGACCAACAGGGCCTGATCCAAGGGGGCCCCGAATCAAATAGGGGGACGATGACAAATAAATAAAATTTTCATTGAGTTTGAAATTAATTTTTTCGCTAATTCTGATTTTTCATAAATTCTGGAATTATTTTTCATCTATTCTGCAATCACGTTTTTCAATTAATTTGAAATTCTCATCATCTATGAATTTTCATTAATGTTTGTTACCAGGTTCATATTTTTAAATAAATGATTTTCAGCATCATTCTTGGGCATTGTGTAATAATGTCATGCTTTTTTTTGGATTCCTATATTTCTCCCCCAGAGTTACTGTCCGCGAAAACTATGGCTCAAGAGGGGACTCAAAAATGCCTGGATCCTAGCCCAGGCCGCCGAAATCATTAAGACGCCTCTGGCACCAGTGGCGCAACAAATGAACACTGGATTGTAAGTGGATTCGTACGACCCATCTCGGGAACTCCTGCAACACATAAGTTAAGAAACTCTGCCCTAGACATAGGGTCCTGTAATGCAGTCATTGTCGAAGGATCCCTCAAGACAAAGTCTGGCCCATGACCATCATCAAAACACGTTCAACGCTAACGAAATGAACGCAGAATAGCTATTTTCTTACAGTGGTTGTAGCTTTCCCTGTGATCTGTCTGTCTGCAGACGAAGAACAAGAACCGGAACACCAAACCGAACCCATTAAGACGAAATCACAAAACAAAACACCGGCACCAACTGAACTTTTATTGTTCTATTTCTTGACACCTCTCTGGGGTTCCTTATAACAACAGGTGAAGCCAAAGGTAGGCGTTCCCACGAAATAATACTCCCGGGTATAATCCTTCCTTGTTTTCTATCCATTTCAGACAATTATAAGAGAGAGAATGAGACGTCTTTCGTCGTCCCATACAAGCCAGGAACCTTTTCTTTTCCCATCTTTCTTTATAAGTAGGCATCGTGGAGCAGCAGTCAGTAGCAGAACTGCGAGTTCGTGACGTTACATCTCGGTGTTACAGAAACAGCTAGAAAAGATCCCACGTTAATGGACACTCGAACTCGCCGCCATAACCATGCCTGTAATTTCACACCTTTACCTCCTTTTGTATTTTTCTTGCTACCGGGTAATTGAATGTTGACGTACATACTCGTGTATTATGTACGTATATATTTAAACTTTGGTTTTTCGCATCATTCAAAAACCGAACGAGCCAAGGGACATATATTAATGCCTCCGTAAAGAAAACGTGGCCATGTTTTCTCTCGTCCATTTACAAGGTGATGAAAAACTCTGTCTCTCGCCATTTTTAAATTGCTATAGTTTTCTCTCTTTCCGGATATAATTCAATGAACTTTTAATGACCCTTTATTATTATTATTATTTTACTCGTTCAAACACGAACCTTTTCGAGAACGAATAGATTTTCTCTACGGACGTTATGTTGAGGCGTTCGTAGTCGTGAGGGCAGGAAGTTGAACGTACTATTACCGCATGTGGTTTCTGAGTATGCAGCCACTGTGTACAACAGGGAGCTGGTGCCAGGGTTATTTCAATTCATACAGATTAACACGAACATACTGTGTGTATGGGCAGTATTTATAGTTATACCATAAATATTGTTATCACTTGTGGAAAGAGTTACAAATGCGTTTACAAAGATATTTTATTCAATTTTTGCACAATGATGTAGGGGTACAAAATCCTTGTTGGTACATTCCATTTCTTTCAAAATAGATCCTCGCTTTCCACCAGCCCTCACGAGGGCTGTAGCCAGAACAGACCCGTCTTGCTATAGCTTTGGTCTGTCGATCCAACACCTTCTATAGCAGAAAGCTTCGTGAAGCTCGTGAAGCCTGCGAAGCTCGTGACGACACTGAAGTCCATTTCACAGGGCCGTAACTGGGCTGGGCAACCGGACCACTGCCTCTGGGCCCCGAGTCAAATGGGGCACCCAAAAATTTACATTTGTTTTGCATAAGAATAACCCTTTCAAGAGGCCCACCCCCCAAGGAAAAGTCTGCCCCGGTGCTCAAGAAAGCACATTACTGCCCTGCCATTTCACCTATAGTAATTGGATATACTGCAAAAAAGGTAAAGATTTCGCATACGTCGAACTATGACTACAGGTGAAATGGCGATTTCAGTGACGTCAAAGCTTCGCGCGGAGGATTTTTGCTATAGAAGGTGTCGATCTTTATGGGCACTCATGATCTAAATCATTGCTCTCCAACCGCCCAAATAATACAGGTGCGATGTAATTTTAAATTTAAGTTTTTTTATATTACGCCGTCTCTACTCATACATTACTCCCATTTATTTATTTTTCGCCGGTCTGCAAATTATTTCTTCTGTATTTAGTATTTTTTGCCGGTCCTGAACTTATCTCTGCTTTTTATTAATTTTGCCGATGATCTTTGGTTTCAATTTCTCCGGTTACTTTTTGCTAAAAATAAATAAATGGCAGAAATAATTTGAGGACCGGCAAAAAATAAATTATAGGAAAAATAATTTTTTTTGCCTGTCCAACAAATTATTTCACTCATTTTTATTTTCCCCCGGTCTGCAAATTATTTTCCCCATTTGCTGTGAAATTTCCGTGAAAAATCCGGGAAATGTTTCAACCACTTCCACCGGTGATAAAAAGAACGCAGAAAGCTGATCAAAATATTAAGCGATGTTTTTCTGCTGGAAAAAAAATTCCCACTGCGTGGAACCCAAGACACATTTTAATTTCTCAATACTGACATGATACATACTTTCGACCGGCCATGCCCGTTTAGCCCGCAACTTTTTTATTCTATGGGTTGATGTCAAGAAGGCAGCTGGAATGACGAGGTGAAATATGTTAATTTGAAGCTGTTCCTGTCTGGTTTTGACTTAGTTTGCAGGTGCTGAATACTCGTCTCTCACTATGGATCTAATATCTTCGTAGATTTTGGTAGGTGTTTTTACAGAATTTCTCGAAAACTGACCATACCAGCAGCATTCAGCACCTGCTCACAGGTGTTGTGACTCTACCTAAGCAGTAGGCTACTAGTGATGTACAAATTTTTGAATATAACTCGAACGGCATGACTTTGGGTTGGCGAAGCGTGACCTCGTAAACATAAAAATTGGGTACAAGCATCGATCACTTTTGGGTGATTCAGTGAGCACCGTGGTGCTTGCGAGCAACAAGGGTGAATTCGTCTATTGCAGGTGTAACCATGTAAGAACGAATATATTTCAAGGGTGATATTTCATGATATTTCAAGGGTTTCGAAAAGGCAAACAGGTAGAGAAACGCTGCGCAAATTAAATTGCAACGTATATTTTGGAACAGTTTTTCAACGTTTGAATGCGTGGAACCAGTGAGAGTTACGAGACTTTTCTACGGAAAGTCTACATAGTCACTCGACGGCAAGTTAGCTTTTGAAATTTTTTTCAATATTGCGAGAACTTGCGTGCTGATGATCTATACCTACAGGGTGATTCTAAATTCATGGGACAAACTTTGAGAGGTCATACTGTATAAGACTCCTAAACAAACATTTTTGATCATAGAATGTGTGGTCGAATCGTAATATTAAAGACGGTAAAGGGTGTTTTTAGAGAGCACAACAGCACTCTACCCAAAGCAAATACAGTGAAACTTGGTCAATTCGGATTTGGTTTACCAAATTTTGAATAATTCGAAAGTTTACGAACTTCCCTCAAGTTTTCTATCTAATTTAAATAGTTAAAATTTCTTATTTAAATCCAACTCTTTTCGAATTTTTTGGATAATTTGAAGTTGGAGGAAAGAATCATGATTTTTGTACGAACAAATTTACTTTGAAAATTCTACAAAAAATCAGACGTTGCTTTTTCAACAAATTTTTAAAGGCAAATAAAAGTTTGAAAAGTTTGAATTATCTTTTTTCTTTTTTAATAATTTAATGCCCATTTTAACAATGCTCAGCTAAAGTGCATTGAGATTGAAGTACCCTGCCTGGTACTTCAGTCCCTGCCCGCTAGGAATATAAGTCATTTACTCAGCTGAGTTGGTCCATGCTGGAAGTGCATTGAGACTGTGCAGCATTTGATACCCTCCTTGTGTTTTTCACCCTTTAGATCAAGGCGTACCATTCGAAATCTGAATCTTTTTGTCGTCGTTTCGAGTATGGAAAGTATCGGAAAGTTCATACGTTGGTGAAAGAAAATTTCTTAAGAATGGTGAGCAAAATTTGGGAAATACAGTAGTTTCGTAACGGATGATCACGAACTGTTTCCATAAATTAGGCTTTGAACATGGTCAAAAAATTCTAGAACAGTGGAATATAATGAAGTAGCTAAGATTAATCATTATAATTAATAAATTATTAAAATTTGGGAAGCAGTTTCGTAACTGATGATAAAAAAACTTCAATAACTGATAATTATTAACCTATGTGAATGTTAATGATTAAGTTGAAATTTTTTAATCAGATTAATTGGATAATTCAATTTTTTTTTTGATAATTCGAACTTCTTTCCAGTAATTTTGGACTTCGAATTAACCAAGTTCGTCTATATCATATTTTTCTGAGAATTTTCTGCAATAAGTGAAATTAACTATTTGAGGGTGCTGGGTATTGTAATGTGTTAGGTCTTTTCATGATGTGCAACCCGAATAATGCAAATCTACCACAAGTCATTCCATCGTTTTTTGGCACAGCATAGCCTTGATGGTCCTTGCACCAATAAAAAACAAACTCCAATCCAATAAGAAGGTGCATATGCACCCTCGAATGGTTGATAGCACATATCGCCGCAAATCCGTTAGAAAAACATGATATTCGCTTTTGGTGAAGTGCTGTTGAGCACTGTCTGAAAACACCCTCTACCACCTTTGATATTGCGATTCGACAGCACATTCTACGATCAAAAATGTTAGTTCAGGTGTCTTCCTCTTAAAGACTGTCCCATGGATTTAGAATCACCCTGTATAAGATATGCTGATGCTGTGAAATGCTCATTTAAAAATGTTTTTCCTTCTAAAAAAACTCTTTCTAACATCTTAATTTAATTATTACGAAATATCGTTCGATGCAGTATCTTTTTTTGTATGTAGTACTCACAATTTTGGCATCATCATTTTTCAACTTTTTTCCCAATTCTCAGGAGTCACCAGGTTATTGTTAATGTATACGACGCTGCTACTCACATCAGTTTTGGCTCGAGACAGTTGCTTTGACCCCACCTATGCAATCAACAACCTGTTGAATAATGATTTGCGCACGGGACACATCTCTCCCGCACTAATGCAGACTGGACATTAATCAATGTCAGCGGGGGAACATGAATTATAGAGTAGGAGGGCTATTGTTGAGCTTCCATAGAACCGTCGGACCTGTTTCCCTACAACCCGGATGATTCCAACTCAATTCAGCGATACCTTTTGGGAAGGTCACAACACTTCCTGATTGGTAACTGATGATGATGTGATGTCGGTTTCTCCGATAAAGGTATTAATACTTACCGAGAAAACAATTAGACGTCGATAACAATAAATAGTCGTGAAACTCTTTCTGTCCTTTTGGAGCCTGCAATCTCTTAATTTAACCGAACAATGAAACGTGAGATTGAAATTTCTCTGATTTTGACACTACTCTCAATCGCTATTTCTTAGGAATTCGTTTTCCAAAGTATTTAAAAAAAATTCACTTTATTGATTTGGTAATCTTGGTGTTTTCCTGCTTTTTGTTATGCAGCCACTTTCTATAAACTCTCTAAATCTGCACGAATCTTTCCTATACTTGTCTTTCTAAAATCCACACGAACACACTTTCCCTTATCTCTCGAAATCTGCATATAACTATCCACACGAACTTTTCCTGAAATTTAAAAATTTGCTCGAAATTTCTCGGAGCTCTCAAAATCTTTGCTCACTCACGGCTGCAAACTCTCTAGGTATCACTCTTTTGCTCGCTCACGTGCTTATAACATCTGTAGGTGCCACTTTTTTTTGCTCACTCACTGACCTAGTCCCTTGCTGTCTGGGCAGAGGCGGATTTCATGAGTGATATATATATGTATATGTATACAAATTTCACCCCCTTCTTCCATTCTACTAATTTTCTTAAGGCACTCATTCCTCAATTTGCCTTCCCCCCCCCGAACTTGCCGCCCTGGGCTATAGCTGACTAAGCCTCCCTGTAAATACGCCACTGTTGCCACGTTGTTATAAAAAATTCGGAAGTTCTTCCCCCCCCCCCCCTCCACCTTCACTGGAAGACGCGCTCACGGTTAACAACGACTGGAATAATCAATATAACAACAACAACACTGCGCTTGTAAAAACGATTCACGCGCGGTAAAAAGAAATAAGTTGTTTGTTGTTGTATGTACTTCTATTTAAATTATCATTGCTTTTGTTTTATGTGAATTCTCGGTGAGTCGTTGACTCTTCTTGTTTCATTCATCTCATCACTGTCAGAACAAATATGAAGAGCCAACTGCTGCGTCTGGAAAAAAAAAACCAGAAGAAAAGAAAAAAAAATGAAAGATGAGCTTCAACAGAAATGAAATGTCTATGTATGCAAACATGCTTTATCCACAAAAAGAAAAAAAAAAAAGAGGTCTTGGTACGCCTACTTTTTTTTATAGCAGACATAAAATTTCTCACGGTGTTGGAGAGATTCAACCGGATTCTCGCCAAGATTTCTCTACCGTGTCCAAGATTAGGAACAGAATTCGTCTTTCTCTGATTTATTCATCAGAAATCCTGTTTAGGGACAGAAAAATCATTTTTACTGTCCCGTTTTGCCATAAAATTAATAATAATTCTTTGGGTAATACCTGAGTAATCTATCAGTTTTTGTTGTAATTTTCAGTTTATGTTGATGTCAGCATATATAGCAGCCTCTTCCAGGCATCTTCGATCTTTTGCTGGAAAAACAACCCTGGATCAATGTTCGCCAATCTTCATCAAAATTCTATTTCAGTACACGTTGAGAAACACTGACTGAGCTATACCTGCATCTCGCAAACATTCCTCTGGGGAATTTCTAATTAATTGGTACGTGCAGTAACGTGTATGCAATACTGCAAAAGCCCAAAGTGCGGCCACTTCGCAAATTGGAAGAGAGTTTTGGCCAAAGTCTGATTTGCAGAAATTATTCGGAGAGCCAATTCGCGAAGTGGCTGGAGATTCCTGGGCAGTTTGCGATGTACTGATGTAAAACGGTACGGTAGGCACAGATCTATTTTTCTTTCATCGCCAACGTGTGACACGTGGCTACATATACAGTAGCTGTATTGGATTAGCTCCATGTGACAAGAGAAGAAAAAGAGGAATTTGAGATAGAGAAAACTACTTTTATAATAATATATAAACATGATTTTTCTGTCACATTTTGAAGAAAAAAATTGTTATCGCATCGCGATTGTGATATGATGGGTTGCCATAGTTAACGTGGACACAATTATCACGAAGAAATTCGCCAGATGGCGATGGCCCGAATCATGCATGCCTTTTCTTTTCGGACTTTGGCCAGGGATCTCTAGCCACTTCGTGAACTAGCTGGCCAAAGCCCGTAATTCAGCCTTTGGCCAGGTTAATTTGCAACAAAATTGGCCAATTCGTGCCATTTCGTTGAATTGGCAGATTTCGGTCTTTGGCAGTAATGCACAGGGCTGTAACTAGAAGGGGCGGGGGGGGGGGCAACTTTCCCCGAAAATTCAGGGGGGTAATCTTAGTTACGGCCTATTACGTGGCCCTTTCGCAGACATCTCCAACCCGGATCACTGGGGTGCTCTTTAAAGCCCCTAGAGTGCTCGATACTCGTGTCCGATTTTGTTTTCTCACGAGCACTTGATAAACGTTCCAATTAAACACTATGTAGAAATTGTATTCAAGGATTGAAATCATCCTGATTTCTTGCATTCGTATGTTAAACTTGTGAGGGCGCTCTTCTTTTGATGATGGGTGTAAGCAGTGCTCGCGACTAGAAAAAGGGTAAAGACCTCTGCGAAATCTCCAAACGTATTGATGTCGTCAGAGTTTACTATTGATCCCCACGCCCATTCGAAGAACCTGTGTCCACTTATGCTCATAGGATTGTTTGTTTTTTTTTAAATTAGTGAAACCAGTGGCGCATAAGGGCATTTATAACAGAACTGTAAGACATAAAGAACTGTACGACACGTCCAAGAAGCCCCTGGGAATCAAGTTTCGATCGTGGCCCATAGCTCAAGAATCCTCGGCTGTAAGTGGATTTGTACAGTATGCACAACTTTTAACCGAACGATGGTGATATCTTGGGTTCTATTTATTGTAAAAAAAAAGTAGCATTCTTCTCTTCGTTTAAGATCTTCCATAAGTGTATTAAGTTCATTTTTTTCTTAAGAGGTCATCTAGATGTTAAAACTAGATCCAACTTTCAAAAGTTCAATGGTAACCCCGTTTGTTTCTTCAATATTTGCATTCAGTATTTCAAGAAATGCCGAAATATCAAATTTCATCAATTTTGAACGAACAGTTAGTGAAATATAAATTATTGAAAAACGAGTGTCATAATGTTAAAAAGAAACATCTTGTTTTTGAGCATAATTGCTGAAGCAATATAAGTATCTCATTGCTTTTTATTTTAAATGATAGATTCTAACGAGCCAAACATAGTTTTATTACTCACTAGCTATAATACCCGGCGCTGCCCGTGCTTTCTTCAATGAGGCTGTTTGGATCACCCTCTTTCTTTGCGGGACATGCAAACCGTGTCTAAGTTAACCAATACGGCGACTTCCTGCGCGACTTCATGAAATAAACAAATCTAGATTTAAAGAAACATAGAAACGAATATTTTTTTTTCCTTTTTTGAGGGGCGCTGGGTATTTGGATCCCCCTCCTGAACTTCAAGTTATCTATTTCTGCTTCCGAAAATGCTTAATTAAAGCTGTGGAATTTCTTCGATGTACTTTACGGGCCCATAATTGATTTTAAAACAACCTGAACTATATCAATTTATGCAGTTGAATATCAAAAGACAATACGGAGAACTTAATTTTCATGCTTGAGAAGATATAAATAAAAAGTTGAAAAGTAGAAAATTGGATATAATGATACTCTGCGGACCAAGAAAAGATATCGTTGCAGAGATTATCGTTATATCGGTTATCGTTGCAGCGAGGTTTCATTGTATTATCAAGTGTAGGACATTAATAACTCATTCTTTCGCCATGAAAATGTCTTGCCACGTAGTAATTATTTTTAGGAGCGTGAATCGGTAAATTTTAACGTGGCATATAGTGATAAGAATCCTATTTTCTCGACGATCGAGGAAAAAAAAAATAGAAATTACTATTGGGGAAAAAAATTGTCATCAAGGAAACAAAATTGTGTGATTATAAAAGAATATAAACGCATACTTTAATTTCAAAGCGTCAAGAAAATTTTCCTCGGAGAATTTATCTTGACATAAAAATTTACAGAAAGAATGAGTCAATTATCATCATCATCATCACAGCATGATGACATAGTGTTCTAGTGTCTAAACATGACTGAGGCAGAATCACATCGCAAGATTTCCTCACAACAACAAAACAAAACAGATATTCATCCACAACAAAATAGTTTTCCTGTTTTACAGGAAAAAGAAAAAAAGAAAAGAAATTAACCGACATTGTTCTAGAACCTTCGATTTACGATTGTTAACTTTAGTGGAACGGCTAGAGACGAAGGATATGATTGGCTGAGGAAAGTAATAGAAGGAAATGATTGGTCGGTTGTGTCTCGGTGTCATTATTTTTGCTATTATTATTTCTTCCTGGAGAGGCTTTTGTTGTCGAAATTATCGCTTAGTTACTCCAGGACACGGTCCACTGCTTTACGGCGTTACTAGGAATGCAATGTCGACGGCGACCATCCAATAAGAAAATGTATAATTTTCTTTCCTCGGAGATAATTTTTTGTTTCTTCACCTTTTCCTCATTGGTATATACAGAGAAGGAGGAGAGAGACGCCATTTTCGGTCACATGGGGGTGAATTAAAAAAAAGAAGGATAATGGTTGTCGACCAATCGGAACGCGAGGAGACATTCGATCCACGACTAAGAATGTCTGTCTCTGTTTGAAATTCTTTGAGTTTCGTGCTCGAAAACAAAGGAATACTTTGAAACAAAGAGTACCTACAGGCATCGAGACAATGAGGATACACTTAAAAAGAGAAATTACCATTTTCCGGTACTGGGAATTATTTGCACGCACTTCGACACTAAAAAAATCATTTCAAGGTGAACATTTATAAACGCAGTGTCGAACAATTACCCGAATGCTTTGTTCCTATGAAAAACCTTTATTGGAAAAATTAATGTGATCATTGTATAAGGATCGGAAGATCAAGGGAACAGACTTTTCGGATATTAGTGCTCTATACGGTAACTTCATGGTCTCCGCCGGGAATCGGACCAGGGTTCAATTGCAGTCCGGGCAAGCGTGCTATTTAAAAAAATCAAAGGAACACGACTCTTCTTCCATTGCATTAGTGTATTGCAGTGTTTCCTAACAGTTTTGATGTCACGGACCCTCTGCATTGAAGGTCAATGCACCGCGGCATCCTGTAGTGATGGTGAATGTTTCGTGGAATTCCTGTGGTGAAAGTGAACTTCATAGGTTTTACGATAATTTCACCCCTGGCATGTTTAGGCCACCCCCTGTATGAGTGAGCAAGTGAGTGTGGCCACTCATAGGGTCACTAACTTGATCACGTAAACGGTCACTCATACGGTCTCTCACTCACTTGATCATTTATGTGGTCATTCATTTTACCATACAGTCACGAACACTTACTTATACGATCACTCACTCTGCCCCTCATATAGTCACTCATACGGTCACTCGCCCAATCACACAGTCAATCCCTTGTCACTCATTCGGTCACCTATACAGTCTGAGCAGGAGAAATGTACCGGGAACGAAATGTCGGAGGTGAAATTTTCGAACCCAATGTCCAATTTGTATATTAAGGAAAATGAAGTCATAAATTACGATTTTACAGTACTAAATGTATCATTCTTGCAATGATAGTAAAAAAAAAAAGGATTCCGTGGACCCCTCACAAAGTAGGTACTTACGGATCCCCAGGGGTCCTCTGACAACAGGTTGAAAAATGCTGGTGTATTGGATACCGCGTTTGCCCGGACAACAACAGGGCCCTGGTTCGATTCCCGGTGGAGACAAACAACTTCTCTGTCCGAAGTTCATATTGACACTAATATGCAGAAAGTCGCTACGCAACTAATATGCCTCGATGTGTTATAGGCCGAGAAAAAAAGTTATTCTTTTTCTTCAGATTTCCAAATTTTTTTGAAGTTCTGAACGGGTGACAAATCTGTACTATACAAAAAGTACAAAGACAACTGAATGCCTCGGAAATCTGTTGATGTTAAATACAGGGTGAGCAAAAACTTCGCGTAGAAACTTAAAAAAGTCATGAAAACCGGAAATGAAACCGAAATAAAAAACGGTTTGCAGGGTTAGCATCGCTAGGTCAAGAGAAATTTTTTAAGATAGGAGAAGAAAAAATAACTCAAAACAGCCGATAGATGGCGCTGGCACGAGTGACTTCGGTGGAAATTTTCAAATGAGACGGTTATAAGAACTTGCGCTCCTAATCCACAATAAGTTCATCGTTGTAAACCGTGTATGTGAACAAGGATGCTGAGTGCGAAGGATAAAGCTTTGTTGGTGAAGTTGTTTTACATGAACCAGGAATCAGCGACCATTGCCTTGCGTAAATTCCGAGATCAGAAGAATGTGAGGACTGGAAAAAAGCCTTTAACAGCCATGGGCCTCATAAAGCTTGTTTAGCGGTTTGAGGAAATTGGAACGCTGGAGGATCGTGTAAGAGAGCCGGACAAATATGTTTAAGGAAGGCACGTTCGCAGCGTGTTGCAGCCGAAATGGAAGCGTTATCGTCCGAATCAATTGCAGGGACCAGAAGTGCTCGTGAAGCTGCCACACGCTTGATCTTATCACCATCCTCGGTACGAAATATTATTCATGGAATCCTTGATCTGTACCCATACAGATTGCAGTCGTGCCATGGACTTTTACCAGCGGGTACCGTACAGAGGGAAGCATTTGCGAGGTGGGCTTTCACCAAAATCCAACAGAATCCCACCTGGGTCTTTAACATATTGTGGACAGATGAAGCTCATTTTTCGCTACATGGTGACGTTAATACCCATAACTGTCGTATCTGGGCGACGTCTAATCCACGTCAGTACACGCAGAAACCATTGCATTCCCCAAAAGTGACAGTGTGGTGTGGGTTCACAGGTTCGTTCATCATAGGACCCTTCTTGGACCCTTCGCCAAAAAGCACGCATCTTTTTTTGCCAAGTGGAATGTTGTTTTTTTTTATGAGAAGAAGTTCAATTTAGGTGGGCCTGATGGATGTATGACACAGCTATATTTTCAAAGCACCAATGCGGAGGTGGATCAGTAATGGTTTGGGAAAGTTTTTCATCCCAAGGAAAAACTCCAATCGCGTTCATAAGCTGCAAAATGAACTCAGAGGCGTTTCAAGACATTCTGGTTGGAAATCTACTACTTGAGACGCCTCTTATAACTTCTGAACAGTATTTGCTTCAAGAGGGCAATGCTTCCGTACAAGTTTCAAAGTCTACTACAAAGTCTTGGTTTGAAGTCGATTCGGTGGAACTCGTTGACTAGCCAGACAGATGCCCTGATGCAAATTCTGTAGAGAACTTGTGGGACATTTTGACACGAGAAGTGTGTAGAAATGGTATGCAGTTCGAAAATAAACATGACCTTATTTCAGCAATCAAACAGGCTTGGAAAAAGATTCCACAGCAAGTAGTTTATGACTTATCTCGATCGATGACATCCAGAATGATAAAGATTATAGAGAAATAGGGTGATTTTCTTGGTTATTAAAATGACTTGGTACATAATATATATTTTCCAGTGTCCTTATTTTTTTTTCTCCACTGAAAATTTTTCAGCTCTACTTGTAATTATCACTAACATTTTCATGCATTTACATCAACAGGTTTTCGATGTATGGCAATTTTTCGGTTATCCCTAAACTTTTTCTAGCACCTTAGAATGGAAGCTGCATACTCTCATACTGAAGCATGTTGTACATGATTGCAACGTGGCAGCAAACATCTTGTGCAACAAATTCACACCACGCGGTAGCATGCTGGAATACCATAGCCTGGAATAGCCTGTCTGAGAATACCTATGGTGACCTCTAACGAACAGAAGTACATTCTGGCTTTCGTATAGATTGCTTGGTTTAATGCCACCACATCATTATTTTTTCTTGCGTTTTGATAAATTTGCTCGAATAGGTTTATTTTTTGATTGATCCGGTAGCATGAAAATTTTTCTACTCTATGAAAAATAAAGTCCTCATATAATTCACAGAGATGGACAATCCATGAATGAAATATCGCAACGCTTGAATATTCCAGTTCGTTAATATGATGTGTAAGCACTACACAACCTTTTACTTGAATAAATGGAAAATTTATGTGAATTTTTAAAGAAGCGAAATAAAGTTCCGGGGAACCAATCCATCAAATAGAAAAGACGAAGCTGGGACTAATTCAATTATGCAACACGTCAAGTTTATGACAGTAATTAGTGGTTTCAGATTTCTTGTATAGTACAGAACGAATCTTTATAAGATGTGGCTGCTACTTAATGATAATTATATGGGATTTTTTTCCGTAGCGTTCGAGTGCCACCAAAAGACGGCCAAACGAAATCGAATCCAAGCAAGAGGCACAGAGAGAGGCTCAACGCCGAACTGGACACGCTAGCCAGCCTGCTCCCCTTCGAGCAAAGCGTTCTCTCTAAACTCGACAAACTGTCCATACTGAGGCTCAGCGTCAGTTACCTCCGGACTAAAAGTTACTTCCAGGGTGAGTACACATTCAATCGATATGCTTAATCAATAATGAATTACATATGCAGGATGATTTCATAATACCCTTTTCCGCATTTTACTGTTGATCCTAGAGGCATTCTTCAAATTTGAAAAAGTATCCAAATAACACGCAGAACTCAGACACGTCATTCACGTTGCAAAGAAATGTGTAGTTAACAGAATAAAAAAAAACTTTTCATACGGACACCCTGTCCTAAAAATCCCCTATTAAAAAATTGTTTCTTAGTCTCTCCTGATGCCAATAAAAAATTTCACGTTTGAAGCGTAATATTCACTATGATATCTGAATTCAAAAATCGGAGAAAAGTTGCAAAAGAACAGCATAAACAACTGTCCAACGCTTCTTTCTCTCGCTTCTAATGTTCCTTCCCAACTTTGCTCCAATTTTTGTGAATTCAAATATCTCAGTGAATACTGCACTTAGAGTCGTATAATTTTTTTTTGTTTTCCTCAGGAGAGACAGAGCAATAACTTTCTAATTGGAAGCTAGAGGATATAAAAGTTTCTTTTTTTTGATAAATATACGATCCTTTGCAATATGAATGAGAAACGTATCTGTGTTCCACACGTTATTTGAATACTGTTTCTAATTGGAAGTATGACTCCAGGATCAATGGTTCGCGCCAGTAAAATGTGGCAAGTGGAATTATGGAATCACCCTGTATATGTATTAAAACTCTCATTATTTATTATCAAATTTCTTAAATGAAGAGGTTCTTTCTTCTCTTGACGTAATCTCTCATCTCTGATGCAGAGTAATATGAAACTTTTACATAACAGATTTTGATGAAATTTTATGTAAGCTATACGATTTCAGTGGTTAATCTAATGAGTATGGACCCGAGTCCCGACACTACAGAAATTCCTACAAACACCACCGAATTCTGCCACTACCGAAGTGCTTTACTCTAGTGAAATATATATAATGGTGGCTTATAAAAATTATATATTTTTCGATTATTTTTCAAGATCCAGCAAAACCGCCGGTAGACTTCCTCATAGCGCATGGATCAGGGCTGGGAAAATCTATTACCCGCAATGCCCGGAATTAGGTAAAATTTCGTAAAAATTTCGACCGGATATGTTTTTGAAATACATGCCCACCTATGTACTATATACCGATTCTCGGGCACGTATTATTTCAAATTATATGCCAGACTGGGCATGTAAATTTTTAGCGATTAGTCCAACTTTTGGATGGACCCATACAGACATGGCCCGGGTTCCCATGTCCACAGAAGTCTGCACGATGATATCTGGTATAGTGCTATTTTCCAGAGTGAGTACGCTACCAGATAAGTACTGTACAGTACTTATTCCATACCCTCCCTCCCCAAGCTTGGAGCTGACGGGGCTCTGGGGGATGTGGTGGATCGGGATGATTCTCATATATATGTTTTTTTCCATGCTATAAATTCATTATAGGGAGGACTTTAAAAAGTCTGGCCTGAGGAGCATGAAAAAGTTTCAGCCTGGGGGGGGGGGGCTACTGTATGACACAGTGGTGCCATTTCTGGAAGTCAACTGGAGACAACTAGACGTCCCGCTTTCGTTCCAATCAAACATGGTCATCTGAGGGTTGTTGTTCTTACTTTGCACTTATAATCTATTAATCCTACATCATGCCCTACCCCAAATCCTGAAGCAGGGTCCCTAATAGGCTGAGATCTTAGGTGGGCCCCGGCGAGACATTCCACGCATAGTGAATTTATAGTGAAAAACAAAACAAAAGATGAAAATCATGCTAGGCACCCGGGTAGAGCCCTGTCAGCCCCCAACCTTGGGAGAGCATGTCCTAAATTCATCGAAAATACTTTTTCAGCCACATTTCACGCAATGAGTATGACGGATATCCTCGTGAGTGCTTGAATTTCGGACTATTAAAAAATGGATTGTCGAGATTTCGAGCTGTAGGGATTACGTCCTAATCCATATATAATCGAATAGATGGTATATTTTCCCCCTTGCGATATATGTAGTAATGTGCTTAGAGAGTAATACTGTGTGTATTGTAAGAGTAGACAACCACACAAGAAGAGGGGAAATGGAGAACAAATAGAGAGTTTTCCAGAATGAATCAGTCCCTTCAATGAAAAGAAAGAGTAGAAGGGAGAGATAGAAAGAGAGAGAGAGGAGAGAGAAATGATGATGTCTAGGCCATAACATGCGAATTGTGTGTGTGTGCGTGTACATGTACATGTATGTTATAAACATACGGTATACGGTTGCGAATCATTCATTGAACCATGACAACTAGATGGGTTTTTATGCTTTTTGTACGTGTGGGTAAACCGATTGACAGGCGGCGTCCTCGTATATCTCTGTGTACCTGACGTGGTGTACGTGCGTACATTCGATTGCAACTGTATACCCGGGAATATTCAACAATATAATCATCATCACCATCGTGGGAGAATATTATGCAATTACCAAGCTGGAGGGTGGAAGTGAGATCCATCGTTTTGACGCGGATCGTTGGACGTGGACACGTTTAAGGGGGGATTTAAATTTATTTTAATAATGACTATAGAATTTAATCGAGTTCATATATTTTTTTAAATAAATAATGACAGAGGGCTGTGTTTGGAGACATGTCCGTAAACGTTTTAAGCACATGCGCGTGTCTATTTCAAATTCGTTCTGAGGCCCACTCGAATGCCTTGAGAGGTTGTCGAAGAAAATGTTCTTGATTGTCATCAATCCAGATGTTGGACCAGAATCCGGTTGAATCTCCCCCCCTCCCCAATTTCCTTTGACAAGGGTGTTCAATATTTTGGCGAGCGCGGGCCACTTCACTGGTTTGAAAGCATATCGTGGACCATGATATCAGTGATCTGGAACAGCGCCGCAGGTTACTTAAGTGGATCTGTAAATGGATCACTTAAGTGCCCTGGAACTGTGTCGCGGGTGACTCAAGTGATCTGTAAACATGCCGCTGATTACTCAAATGGTCTGGGAATGCACCACGGGTCACTTAAGTGATCTGGAAATGTACCTCTTACTTCAATTTTACAAAATTGAGTTTGAGGACAACATCAGATGACTCAGAGAGCCACATTCGTCCCGCGGGCCATGGGCTAAGCATGTATGCCCAAGGGGTTCATTCAACGCCCCCCCCCCCCCAAAAAAAAGGATGCTAATGGGACTTTGGCTCGGGTTTTGTACTCATAGCTTTATTTAGAAATCAGTTTAAGAAGCAGATAGTGTTTCCACTCTGGGTTATGGGGGATTTGTTCAAGACGGGAGTGGGGAGGGATGGGTCATGGATGAAGAAAAGATTAAGAAACACATGTAGACGAGGGGTTTCCAACATAAAGTTTTACTTGGAACCCTTGATGATAAGGCTTTTCTACGTAACCCAAACAAATATTTGAATATTTATCCAAAAAAAAAATTATAACAATGTTCCTACTGCCGTTTCTCAAAAGGGCAAAATGAAAGAGGGCTTACACACCACCTCCAATAAAACATACTAATTGTCATAAACCATTTTGCCAGATCTTATCGTAGAAGCCCTTACACAATGAGTTCCCCGCATGGTCCTCACAAGAGAGGGGGGAGAAGTCTGATAGGGCTCCATCCCACACGCCAGAGATGATTCTCTATCATAATTTTTTTACCACTATATGCATAATAGACGGGCCCGTTAATAGTCTGACCTGGGGGCCTGCTAAAGATCTCAACCTAGGGCCTTACTGCAGGATGTGGAGACCGTGTGTGCCCGAATGGGACTCGTGTGTTTATACGGCCTTGGGTGTCCCGTAAAGTACATGTAAATTCTGCAATCTAAGAATCCACACTTTTAGTGGATAAAAAAATTCCATTCCAAAAAACGAATCAGGGCCTTTGATTATAACCATCACGACACAGAAGAAAACCTCCCGTACAAGAACTATGACATATTCTTTAACAGAAATATTCATGATGCCAATCATCGTGAGTCATAGGGTGTTCATCCGAGCTGTCGGTGAATATCTTCAGAGTGTGAAATCAAGTAGATACATCGTCAATGGTTTATGTGAGCAACATGACTCCCATCCACCCCACCAATGGTATAAATAACACTATAGATTCATTTAGAGGAGGCTCACCAAATATTTCAGTCTAGGGAGCTTGGCTCTAGGTTGGGTATGCATGTGTGTGTGTGTGTGGGGGGGGGGGGGTGAGCACCGAGATTTTCGCGGAGAAAGGAAAAACTTTACTCCCGCATTAAAAATGCCCTCTAACTAATTTTTTTTCCTTCCAGAGATAGTGGGCTCATTTTCTTTCATTTCACCTGCACAGACGTGTTGTTTCTCTGCGCACAGAATTTTGATATCTCGATATCTGCGCGATGTGATGAAATAAAATGCTACTTTATACAAAATACGGAATTAGTGTACAGGGAAGCATTCTCAGTCACTTTTCCGACATTTAACGTCCATACTTTACAAACTTATTCGCCCTGAAAAAACAGTGCCTTCTTTGCTACTTTTGTCCATGGCCTATAAACGGGTTAAAATAAAATTTAATAAATTAAATTTGCCTTCTCTGAAAAATATTGAAAAAAAAGTGTGTGGTCTACAGTATATATACTGTACATATATTATATTGCATGCAAAGCATCATCGAACTGGAGCTACTGCTGTCACCTATGAAATAAAACTCTTGTGATTCATCGATTGAGATGACCAGTTTTTGATCGTTGTACCGCATAGAAAAAGTCATTACAGCATGATACTGATAAATATTTTTTTGAAATAATAATATTAGTTGAATTGTCAAATTTACTTCTAAATTTTAGCAGTTGCTGTTTGTATGTTGTAACGTAACATTAGTAAGATGCGCAGAACTGAAACCTAATTTATTTTGGTTTATGTATTTAAAAATAATTCATATTAATGAATATTTTTAATTACGCACAGTTTTATTGGTGTTAATTTACCGCGCACAAACGTCAACTATTAAAATTTTTAAGCAATCTTAATAATTAAAGATATTATTGTCATTTTTTAATCAATATCATACGATATCGTTTTCTTCTATGCGGTGCATTAATCGAAAAATGGTCATCTCAATTTCAATCGAAGAATCACGACAGTTGTATTTGTTAGGTGACAGCAGTAGTTTTATTCAGTGATATTTCTTACCTATAATATATATTCAGGATGATTATTCAGTTCCCACTTGTCGCATTTTACTGGCAAACTGTTTATTCTAGAGTCGTACTTCCTATTAGAGTATCCAAATAACGCGTGGACTTTAGATGCGTCGTTGATATAGCAGGGGGTTGTATAGTAATCAAAATAGAAAAAAATCAATTTTTTATACGAGAACCCTGTCCTCAAAAACCCAATCAGAAACTTGTTGCCCTGTCTCTCCTGAGACAAAAAAAAAAAAATATTCACAGAGATATTTGAATTCAAAATCGAGGGAAAGTTTTGGAAAAAACAGCATAAACGAACAGACAACGATTCTTTCGCTGATTTATGCTGTTCTTTCAATCTGCTGATTTGTTTTAGGCACTATCTCGTTAAAACTCAAAATAAAGAACGGCTTTACGAGTGTTAGTAAAAAAAAAATTCAAAAAAGTTTTCATCTTTGAAAGCTCCGGTTTCCGGGATTTTAAGGGTTCCGTGGCGTTCGATCATGCGGAACCTCAAAAAAAAAAACTGTTACGGAACCCGAAGGTTCCACGGAAAACCAATTAGAAACCCATGATGTAGACCACTTGGACCGCTGTTTCGTCCTTAAGGGCTCTTTAGTCTTTTGTTGGCGGCTTGCTCCCAATATGAATAAGCTGTTGGATTTGCCACTCACTGTCTGTGGACACCACATCGCTTGACACCACCATCATCACTTGAATATCATGAATTTATGACCTCGCCTAGGTAGCAGACCTTGAGCTATGATTATATCCTGGTAGGCAATCGTAGGTAGGTATTTTTACCCTGGGATAAAGGAATACTTACTTGCTGCTAGAGAACAGTGTTTTTCAATAAAAACCTACCTGAGGACCCTTTGGTATATCAGAGACAGCAAGGAGCTTTCTTCATTTTCGAAAGGGGGTGTATAGATTTTATGTGATTTCCTTTTAGTTTTGGTTTTGTTTAAACTGTACCCCGTAGAACCCTAGGCCATGATAAACTTTTCAGTGCAAACTGCACCTTTATATGTGAATTGGTTGATTTGTCATTAATTTCTAAAATCTGTCCAGGACTTCTCGTCCACCCTGTATATTATTAGATTTGTAATTCATTATTTTTTTTTCAAGTTTCTACGAGAGGCTCCCAAAGCGTCCGACCCAGTGCAGCCACATTTTTCTCTCATCCCTTGGGGTGGGTTTTTCGCCTCCCCATACGGTTTTGAAGGTAGACTTATTCATGTCAAAAAAATGTTCAATGGAAATCCTAAACTAAAGAACCAAAGAAAGAAATGGTTAAATAGGACTATAAGGTTAAATAAAAAAAGAAATATATTCGGAGAATATTTGCTAATGGTGATTCGCATTCAGAAGCTTCTTCACAACCGGTCGAAGTGATCATGAAATAAGAAGAACAAGTAAAAAATAAATAAAGAAAGAAAAGAATGATTAAGAATAACTATTAGATTTCTAAACATGATGCCGAGGACTTTCACTCGAAACCGACAAGAAGTCGGCGCCAACCTGAGCGAGCATCTCAGTCTGATTCCAATTAAATAAGTACCAATTACACGAAGATGACCCTTTCCTAAGACATTTATCTTTGTCTTCTTCTTATTTTCTTTTAGAAATTTTTTTTATCTAAATCTCTTCTTCAAAAGCAGATGTTATGGGAAAAAAGAAAGTTCTTTTATTTTTTCCAAGGCTATACAGAAATAATTTCTTTTTTGCGCAAAATACAGAATTATACGGAAAAAAACATCATCATCATCACCACATGTGTGATCATATCACCCCCCCCCCTACTGTCTTACATAATAAGCAATTCATGATAAGTCAACATCGGATATTCCCCCTAATGAATGAATGAATCTTTATCTCTTCCGATTTTTCTTTTTTTCCATATGAAAAGGTCTTTTCTTCACAAAATATCCCCCCCCCCCTTATCTTTTTTATGTAAGTATTTTTTGATTCTTTGGATATTGTTAATAACAATATTGAAAAAAAAGGCTATTATAACTACGTTATATAAATACTGACCAGGGAACTTTGTTAGTCGGCGATTAGTTTCCTACACTGGTCCGTGGGAAATATTAGATTTATTTGAAAATGGAGGGAACATCGAGACAAAATGTACATCATTAGTTTTTAGGATATGGAGAGAGGAACTTTCTTTAGGATTTTTAGACGGGGCTGTACTGTAACATTTAGTGGAGTCTGTCACATTTCAAACTGATCACATTTCAAAGAAAGAGAGAGAGAGAGAGAGAGAGAGAGAAGTGGTACTACATCTTATTTTTATAAAATGGCCCACAAGATCCACTCAGCTATGGCTTTGTTTGAGAGCAGGAAAGGATTTTCTTGGATTAGAAGTCAGAACTGAAACGATTAAAATCATGATTGAATAATCATTAATTTAAAATATTTTTCATTAAAAATTTCAATTTTAATACAGGCGTCTTTTGGTACAGGGTGTTTCAAAAAGAATCAGCCGATTTGAAATGCGCATATTACGAAAAATATTGAACACATAGACTCTTAAGACTAATTTTATATTACATAGATAATCAAGGTGTTTTTACAAACCAAATTAAAGGTGCTCAATATGTCCACCTTGGGATGCACGGGATATGTCTATACGGTAGTCAAATTCGTCCCAAACTTTTGCGAGCATGTTTGCATCCACTGCTGCTGTTATGCGTATCTTCAGTTCGGCTAATGTAGCTGGAACGGGAGGCACATAAACGTAGTCTTTTATAAACCCCCCCCCCCCGCCCCACAAGAAGAAATCGCACACCGTGAGGTCGGGCGATCTTGGAGGCTATTGATGTTCATTTGAATCGTCAAGTCCCGTACGCGGATCCATCGTTTAGGAATGCGATTGTTCAAAAATTCTCGAACGTCCAAGCTCCAGTGTGGTGGTGCCTCGTCCTGCGTGGAAAATGAAGTCATCCGAATCGATTTCTAACTGTGGGAAAAGCCAATTTTAACAAACACTGAAGTGTCGGCCGAAGGAAGAGCGTTAGCGCTACCTGTCGGCAACTGCGTGAAACTCGAGATTTCCCTCTTTCTACCTATACATTATTCGATCAATATGGATCAAAAGCTGAATAGTTATGATTTTTTTAAATCGGATGATTCTTTTTGAAACACCCTGTAGATTTGTGTGATTATTGTAATGAATTCTATGATTTTTCACTAGACGCCCCATATTCTTTTAATAGGTACGTCGAATAAAAAATTTGGCCCCTTGAAATATTAAGGTCTGACTGTACTTTAAGATGTTCATTAATTATAAACAGCATTATTTTCAGTCTTCCCGAACTTGAAATGACATGAAAAACTTTTTTTTGGTGACACATATAAGTGGGAAATTAATACATCGTGTCTGGCTGTAATCGGAATTGATGTATTTCTATATTTTATTGATAGGGTGTTCAAAAGTAGTGTTTATCACATGTTTGTATAGAAATTAATTTAAAGTTTCTAAAACTTGTAGAAATATTTGTGAAGATTTATTGAGATTATGCTTGCGTAAGTTAAAAGTTCGGTGTATTCGCGAAATTTGTATCTGAGAATTTCAGTCTAGATTCTAGAAGATCAGATTGGGTGACCTATTGCAGAGGATGACGATGTCATATAGATGGAAATTGTTGAAAACTGCATAATTAACCACTCGAAACTTAGCACCGATTCCAAACATTCTTAGAAAGTACAGTTGCGCAAAAACTTCATGAAACTGGTCGAAGAAAAACATTATAGACTAATACCTACTGTGTGACATAGTTTCGAAACACACAAACGAAAAAGACACATTTATAAAAACTCCTTTATTCTTGCCTCCCCCCCTCCCCAAAACAAAGCCACGATAACCTGAGATGTTTTATCACACCCGTCATGACCAAGCAACACGAGCACCATCTCTGCTCTCTTTCATTTACTTCGCTCTCTTCAAAACTCTTTGTGTTTTGAAAATCATTAGCTGAAGTGTTTAGAATCTTCCTTATAGGCCAAGAATACAGTGGGAATACATATAGTGCGAATATCACCGTCCCACTCTATGTTCTTATCCTTATAGACCTTCCTTTACCTTCTAAGTAAAGGTTAGGTACCTGCCTATTAATTTACATACTACTCTCTAAAATTATAGCACCAAACCCCATTATCATGAATACACCTTTGCACTTGAGGCATCCTGGCCGTGCTAGGTTGAGCCCCATGTGTTAAGACGGCCCTGGGGGGAAAAGTGACTCTTTCAAAAGTCTCATAGATGCAGTTTGTGCCACCAAACCAGCTAATTTCTACACAAAGAGCAGATTTCAAAAACTCTATAAAATAGCCTGAAGATGTGGTGGAAAAAGTGACAGGCATTACACTAAAAAGATTTAGAAAAACATTTTTATAAAACTTGTATAGTCTAATCCCGGCATCAAACAAATATCTAAAGCTCAAACTTTGCGACCAAAAACCTAGAGGAAAACGCTCATAACTTTTGGGGTGGCACAATATTAGCTCATATTACGAATTGTATGTCTAAGGCCGGGATTAAACTATAAATGTTTGATAAAAGATCTATTATAAAACTTGAAGCAAAACAACCGATAAGCCTATCGGTTACATTTGCTCGAATGTAACAGATACGGTTATTGGTTGCATTTTTAAAGTTTTATGAAAGAACTTTTATGAAACTTTTATAGTGTAATCCCGGCCCAAAAGTATTTTATTCTCTATATGTCCTATATTATTTCCGTTTCGAGAGATTGGCCTATTCTGAGTTATTCGTAACGTGATCCAATTTCCTCGTGTGATGTATGTGAGCTTAATAAATCTCTCTCTTTGGAGAACGTCAGGGGGATTATTATTAGGAATGACCGAAATTTCAAAAACGACCTCGAAAAACCGCATGTCAAGCTCAAGAAATTATCTCGTTTCTCACGCACTTAATTACTGATATTTCCCGTCGGAATTCTCGGAATTACGTACCTTAATTGCCCTTCAAATTGCGCATAACTGTGATATCTCGAAGGAAGGACCTCCAAAAGTCAAATGCAAATAATACATGTAAATCACCCGCGGTTCGTTTTTTTAAGGAGCTTAATCTTTCAAGTATTCAGTTAACGTATATTGTACGTGTTTTTTCTTTTTTACTTTTCAGTAAAGAAACATAGTATTGTCCCGTATTTCTATTTATACGCGTCCAGATTTTTTTTTTTTAATTTTTTGAACCGATCGCTAAACATCTCGGTACATTTTAATATCCTAATTTTTTTTTTCTGAGAAGTTGTTCTCTTAAGGCTCTTATTACCTTAGGCGTGGTCGTTTGTAATCGCGTGATCTGCGCGTGAGATATGTGACATCCATACCAATGGGGACCCAAACCAACCATCACCTCCGCTTATATCGGAGAAAACAAGAGAAAAAAAAAATCTCGTGTTGTGGCTATTCTCGTGGGAGTAGAAAATGGTAACGCTCTGGTGTACTATCTAGAGCGACAGCACTGCAGAGACCAGCTGTTCACCCGCACACACTGTATACTCACAAAATGAATACCTTAATATACAGTCAAAAAACACCATTACGTTAGTATATAGCTATCCATTGCATTCCTCTTCTAAAAAAAGAACACAGAATTTTAAAGATCCGAAATTATGAAATGAAGTGCCGGAAAAATAAATGCAGAAAGTAGGGGGGGGGGGGATCTTCTTTTTTTTTTTTAAAAAGTACGGGAAAGTGGAAATTTTATCTTGAAATGTGTAACATTCCTTTTTATCCCAAATTCAAATGCTGCAAATAATGATGAATGCACATATAAAAGCCTTGAAGGATTTTCACGATATTAGTGCAATTTTTCCACAGTAGGCAATACACACCCTCCTGGGAAAGATGAGATTGTCCGGGGGGAGGGGGGAAAGTAGAAGTCATGAGTATAATACAGGCTGTCCCAAATTGTTTGCACACTAGATATCTCTGCAACCGTTGACTTTGGAAACATACTTTCAATTATAAAAATATTTTCGAATGACATGCAGTTATTTAAACCTCAAAATTTGTTTGAGGTGCAATTCAAAACAATGCATAAAAAAATTGAGAAATTCAATTTTCATACAGTTGCTGTGTGCAAAAAGTTTTGATTATTGAAATGTAGATCCTCTCTCAAATGTCATTTGCAAAAAAGAATTATATTTTTGATTGCAACATTCATCGAGACAGAACCGTAACTAAGATTTTTGCCCAAAACGTTAAAATTCGGTAATTTTATAACAGTGTTCTTTGCTCCCACCTAAAACTTCCGCCCCCCTAAATTTTGTCACCACGGCCAGTTTCTCTCTCTGTGCCCCCCCTTCCTACCAGTTCCGGCTCTGCATCGAAGTATTAAATATAGAAAAACCGCTGTGTTTTTACGACTACGATTCTGCAGAATTTACACAGTGGTTTCGAAGTTCTTACCTCAAATCCACGATACCGTAGTTTTCTATCATACATCATTTAGCTGAGTCGAAATGGTATAAAGAAGAGGTTATCAACGTTTTGGTTCGCGCAGCACCCTTCATGTAGGAGTTCTTGAAATTTTTTTTCACGGACCTGTTAGTCAGTAGGATGAAAGGCCATAGATCCCTTTTGACAGTGCAATGACGGCTGCGGACCTCCTTTGCAGGAAGATATCCAGTGTATAATGATAATAAAGAAAATAAACTAATTCAAGATTTCTCGAAAAACTGGTTATATTTGGAGATGATGATTTTAGGGTGGAAATTCATCTCTGCCTTCACGGGGACTCGACCCCGTGCACTCAACGTATGGACTCAACTCGTATTGACTCAAAAGAGAGACCGTGGTTCCAGTCAGCACCTCCTAGAGATAGGCCTCTGCACGCTGTTCGCGACGTCACGCAAGTAGCCCATCCTCACTCAGAATATTCAGAGGAAAAAAAATCCGCTGCACGTGCTAGTATCATCGTTATGCGGAAAAGAAGTGATCGGGCACAGAGTTGGCGATTTCTATGCTCCACATCCAATCACTTGCGAACCAATCCGGAAGATTCTACGCCAAAATAAGAGGAAACGAAATAGGATGCTGTGGTTCGAGATGTGGCAAACTTGCTAGGTGGTCTTACCAGGCTACTCTCATGACGTTCAGATGAACTTGGCAACCTGTGCGGAGGCCTTCTATTACTAGGAGGTGCTGTTCCAGTCCCCGTGGAGGCAGAGATGAATTTACTTCCTAAAATCATCGTCTCCAAATATAAGCAGTCATTCGGGGAATCTTGTATTAACAAGTGGAGGGGGACATCTTTCTCTACACAATCAGCTAATTGTTTTCTCATCCATAGGCCTCTCATAAGTAGGCCTGATTGATTAGTAAAAATTCGGTTAGTTCGCCCCTGTAAAGAAGCTCATCGCATTACACTTTTGTGTGTGATTCAAAGAAACTAGCAACACCAACATAGAGTATGTAAAAAACTCTCGTTGTAACGATTAGAAAAAATCTCTTCCAAAAAAAAAAATTGTTATAGAGGGATTATATCGAAGTAAAGGATACCGTTGTATCAAGAGAAGTCCAACATCAGGCTATAGTCAATTTCAAACCAGATTTGAAAAATATCGTTGAAGAGGGATTAATCGTTATATCGAGTATCGTTGTAGCCTGTCACTATATACTGAAAAGAAAAAAAGCTTGTTTTTTTAAAATAATTTCATAAATTTGGAAGTTTTTGGGGCTTCTCCCAAGAAAGCGTACATTATAGTTTGCTAACTCCTGGTATAAGATCCTTGTTATAAAAATGGGAACGAAATACCTTCAATTTATTTTAGGTATTACCCAAGATTGAAATGCTGATAAAATCCCCATTCACTTTAACATGTTTACGAGGTTGTTAGAAGCGTAATGGGGAAAAAATGCTCCCGATGAATAGTTATAACGAGAGAACCTAAAAAACGCTCATTCCCTAATAGATAAATAGGTCATTTTTTGTTTGTTTCCGTAGTTAGTGATTTTCTTGCGCGGGACTAAAAAAGCGTCACAGCCTTATGCTGGGAGATATAGAACAACATGGGCTGGCGCGTGATGTTTATATTAATCGGTTGCCTAATAATGGGTTCGGCGACGACCACGCTGCCTCCCCCTAAACCCCCGATTCGTGTAAAAGCCTAGTCGCACGTGGCCGATTCCCTCCGGTAAATAATAGCCTCCTTTCGGGTTGTGAGCCCATCATATAGGTAGGTAGGCAGGCATACGTGCCTTCCGGCATCGCCGGTCCGAAATCCAACCACGGGTAGACAGACATGCGAACAGCTAGTTTTCAGCTAATTTCGTGTCATCATCATCCTTTTTCCAGCGCGCTGTGTAATAATCATACATGAAGTGTAATTTTGTTTCTTTTGATGACAAACTAGACAATGATAAACGTAGTCTGTCTTTCTTAATATGAAGATATAATATTTTAGCTCTTTATAGCCACATTTGAGCCTGGTGTTTTTCTCAACTTTTTTGGCGGACCCCCTGTAGCGTCAGAATATCAATTTCTTCCCATTAAATCCAAAAAATATTGCTTTATACAATTTGCAATATTTATGTATATTGCAATATATTGCAATAAATATGTATATGACATCCATATTTGCGTGTCATTCACGCAATTGTAATATATAAAAATGATCCCAGAACCACACAATGAAAAACACTGTTTCAGCCCGTTTTCTAGCCCTAGTTTCCGGAAAAAAGTATCAGTAGTAAAAGGATGATCATATTTCCTTCATAAAAAATACAAGAAATCATTATCTATACGTGCCTTCACCACTAACTGCCAAAAAAAATTGTCGAAGGTAAGGAAAAGGTGCTGATTATTAGAAAAAAATTTGTCAAGGGGAAATTAAAGTGCTCTGAAATGAATATACTTTTTTATATCTGACTATAATTAATTATGATAATAAGAGTAATAATTATAATCATGTAATTTATAATCTCAATCCTGGATTTCAGGAAAAAATAGAAATTCGAATAAGATTCGTTAAAAATCGTATACATCATTCATACCCTGGAAACAGCTAAAAAAAACTACATTTCATTGTGCATAAATTCTATTATCTGAAACAGAAGGTAACAGCAGAATTTCTGAGAGAAATATACTACGCGTGGTTTTATTCAGTTGTCAATTACGGTATCAGCTGGTATACCAGAACCTAGATATATATGTTCTATCCAGAACAGATGTATTTGCAGTGCTCGCTCTGAAATCCCAACTCAAAGAATTTTAACCACTTTCTTTCTTTCTTTCAAACCGAGCACGACTCAGGTCTATCACCATCTATGGGCGATTTACTACCTAGTGAGTTGTGCCGGAAGTGTAACTGTGTGTGCACCTAACAGTCTGAGTGCACATGTACTGTTTGCGTTTGATTTTTCAGTGCTGCCATCTATATTTCAGAAGTGAAGTGAGTGATGTGTTATGATTGAATTACATTTGTACTATTTGTAGGTCTGTTGCGATACGTTTTAAAGGGGAGATTGGCTCGCATTAGCGCCTTCAAGTTGGGAACCACAGAAAACCAACTTCAGCTGACCACCACTGTGGCGACGGTCGGGTTTCAACCCGGGACCTCGCAGAATTTTAGCCACTTCACGTACAAGCGTTTGGCAAGAAATTTGGATTGTATCTATTAAACGAATCTTCGATAGATATGATAGCCTTGTCCTAACCTGAGGCCCCTTTCACACGCAACGATTTTGTCGAGTCGTCCATTCGTACCTTTCACACTCCCCGATTTCCTGACAGACGATTTTTTTGTTTGCAGGAAGAAATTTGTTCCTTTTTTCCTCATTCGTTTTTAGTTCCACCCCATGGTTCTATGAATCTTATGGGATTTATGAATGTTAATTTTATGAATATAATTTTTTTTTATCAAATTGACGACTCGGCAGTATATTACAAAAAAAAAACCCAACAAAAAACAATCGGAAAAGAATATTCAGTATAACACGTTTAAAATTGGAAATTACTTACTAATTTTATTTTGAATCTGATCTATAACAGGGGGTCTTCAATCTTTCAGACACGGCGGGCCAAATTGAAACTTCCCACAAAGCCCGCGCGCAACCAACTGATGTAATTTAGTGAAATCTTATAACAGAAGGAAAGTCTATTAGGGAGTCCCCGAGTCAATTAGAGAGAAAAATAATTGAAGCCTTTTAGTAATTCTGTGAAATTATTTCTTTAATTAATTTGTTAATTTTGATTAGTTCTGAAACTAGTTGATTAGTTACTAATCAAATTAATTAATTTTGAGATAAATTTTAATCTGAAATCACTTGAATGATTCTTTAATTACTTATTTCGGTAATTCCGAAATTATTTTATTTTTCAACTAGGGGGGCTCTGCCCCCCTGCCGCCTTTGGCGGCCAACCCCCCCCCCCCCCACTTCTCTCCCGGACATATCTTGTTTATTTCGTCCCACTTCATCAGCGTGCTATGGAAAAGGGGAAAGGGACGTGTGAAAGCACCAGCCTACTGAAGAAGCGAATTTTAATGAAAATAATAATAAAGCAACAAAAAACAAATGAGATTCATCAAGTATCCCCAGAAAACTTCCCCATGGGGGTCCCCAGATTCAATTCGCTGAATTTCAGTGGGGCCCCACACTGGATATATCTTGGGCTACCGATGCGTTGCAAATTTTACAATGTTAAACCACAAAAATCAATGAGATACATTCAGGGGCACCGAATTACAACCTGCCAACATTTCCATGGAGCCCTGACCTGCAAGCTTGTCGGACACCCCCCTGTGAGAATTTTACATTTTTACCAATTTTACAACGAATAAAATCCAGGGCCCCACATCCAGTAGCGGGGACACAATACGCAGATTTTTAGTGGGGCCCCAGACTGGCTATATCTCGGGTTTCGGCTGTGGCAAATTCTACAACAGAAAAGAATGAGATTCATCCAGGGCCCCCAAAATCAAACCTGTAAACATGGGGCCCCCCGACTTGGAAGCTTGTTGGTCATCCCCCGGTGCGAGTGCCATGAAAAATTTTCATTTGTATTCGTTTTACCAACGAATAAAATCCAGGGCCCCCAAACAATTACCCGGGACACCAATTCGCATACTTTTGGTGGGGCCCCAGACTGGCTTTATCTCGGGCTTCCGCTGTTGCGAATTCTACAACAGAAAAGAATGAGATTCGTCCAGGGCCCCAAAATGAAACCTGTAAACATGGGGCCCCCGACTTGGAAGCTTGTCGGTCATCCCACGGAGCGAGTACCATGAAAAATTTTTATTTGTATTCGTTTTACCAACGAATAAAATCCAGGACCCCCCAACCAATTACCCGGGACACCAATTCGCATACTTTTGGTGGGGCCCCAGACTGGATATATATTTTGCTTCCGCTATCGAAATTTTTCAACGTTAAAGCAGCAAGAAAACAATGAGATCCATCAAGGGCCCCTGGAAATGAAAACTTTTTACTTATACGTGAAATCTTCCCCGGGTACCCCGACCCTGTGTTGGGAGCACTGCTGTTGTGTGTGTATATTATACATATATATACCTCTCGGCATGGACCTCCCCCCCCCCCCACAAAGGAAGGGCTGACAGGGGCCACAACGATTCTTATCACTTTTTGATTTTTCACACTATAAATTAATCACAGAGGGGCCCCTGAAAAGCTGGTTTGGGGGCTCGAAATCTAAATTCCAGCCTAAGGGCTCTGCTGTAGGATGTAGGAGCCTCTTGGTACATGCACATAACATGGTCCCGATGGGTCAAATGGGTCCCGATATGTGAATATCGACCCAATATCGATATATGATATATGATATCATATCGATATATGAATATGACTGTACGATATATGAATGTGAATATCAATATATGAATCGAAACCGACTTCCGTAACAGATTTCCGTCACTCAAAAATTTCACCCACTTCCGTCACTCGGTTGCTTAGCAACAGGCCCTTTTCGAGTTTGTTTGTGATTTTATATTATAGAATAGATAACTATTCAATTACTTTTTTATTGATTGTGAAATAATTTCTATCAGAAATTACGAAACTATTTCATTGATTTGTAAGTTGTTTTCCTCACTATTTCTGAAATTATTTTTTTCTCTGTAGCTCTGAATTTTCATCAATTTGTTCCAGAATTATTTCTTTCATTTGTTATAGAATCATTTTTTTCCATTTATTTTTTACAATTATTTTTTCATTTATTCTAGAATTATTTCTTGCATTAATTCTGAAAATATTTCTTCCATCAATTCGGAATTTATTTCTTTCATTAATTGTAAAATTAACCGTTTTTCAATGTTTCAACCATTCTCTGAAAATGATCGGAGGGCCACATTAATGACTCGAAGGGCCAAACGTGGCCCGCGGGCCATGCGTTGAAGACCCCTTTCCTATGGTATTAAAAGCCTCTTTTAGTTCCGCACAAACTTCTTTCCATGCCTTTCTTGTGGCATTTCAGTCTTATAGGGATTTATCCCATAGCACTGGTCTATAACTTCTATCAGAGAAATCATGAATTCCACATCGATATGTTCATTCATTTTCTTTTTACGTGCAATTTGATCTCGGAAGAAAACTAGAGTACTATGGAACACAGGCATAGTGCAAAAGTCGTGGCGTGTGAATGCAGAAACTGAGTCACGTACTCGACGAACAACACGGCGACGTCCATGGTCAGTCGTTGGGACGATGGCATCAGTGCCATCGGACGACTCTGTCGTGCTTTGTGAAAGGACCCTATTCTTTCTTCACTTGACTGCTCCCCACCCACGACAAAATGGCTGCCGGCACTTTTCTCGGACGATCAAAATCGTTGCGTGTGAAAGGGACCAAACCGCGCGTTAAAAAACGAAGGGGGAAGGAAATAAAAAAATAAAAGGAAAAGGTATATAATAGATAATATAGATAAGAGTTTGAGTTTTTTAGTCTTCTTTTCACCTTCACCCTACGTGTTCTCTTTCGCTCTTACATGTATATAGTAGAAAGGTACATTATATGTGCGGAAACAAAAATCTTCCGTGGATAATAGGGTTACTATAAAGCCTCACGATGGTGAAGAGAGAGGAAAGAAAGCTCAGAGAACTTGTTTGAAGTTATTCCACTGAAGTTTGGACGTGATATTACGCCCGTGATCGTAAAGAGGTTAATTGATGGCTACGGAGCTCCTTTGCAGGAACATATCCAGTGTATAATGCTAATAAATAAAATAAGCTAATTCAAGATTTCTCGAAAAACTGGTTATATTTGGAGATGATGATTTTAGGGTGGAAATTCATCTCTGCCTTCACGGGGACTCGACCCCGTGCACTCAACGTATGGACTCAACTCGTATTGACTCAAAAGAGAGACCGTGGTTCCAGTCAGCACCTCCTAGAGATAGGCCTCTGCACGCTGTTCGCGACGTCACGCAAGTAGCCCATCCTCACTCAGAATATTCAGAGGAAAAAAAATCCGCTGCACGTGCTAGTATCATCGTTATGCGGAAAAGAAGTGATCGGGCACAGAGTTGGCGATTTCTATGCTCCACATCCAATCACTTGCGAACCAATCCGGAAGATTCTACGCCAAAATAAGAGGAAACGAAATAGGATGCTGTGGTTCGAGATGTGGCAAACTTGCTAGGTGGTCTTACCAGGCTACTCTCATGACGTTCAGATGAACTTGGCAACCTGTGCGGAGGCCTTCTATTACTAGGAGGTGCTGTTCCAGTCCCCGTGGAGGCAGAGATGAATTTACTTCCTAAAATCATCGTCTCCAAATATAAGCAGTCATTCGGGGAATCTTGTATTAACAAGTGGAGGGGGACATCTTTCTCTACACGATCAGCTAATTGTTTTCTCATCCATAGGCCTCTCATAAGTAGGCCTGATTGATTAGTAAAAATTCGGTTAGTTCGCCCCTGTAAAGAAGCTCATCGCATTACACTTTTGTGTGTGATTCAAAGAAACTAGCAACACCAACATAGAATATAATGAGAAGAGGTTAATCAATATGCACACAAAGAGAGCCAATATCAATGACATGACCAAATAAAATTTATTGTGTATCCTCATTTAGAAAAGAAATTTTTCGCAAACATTTTTTTTTAAAATTATCTAGCTCCCAAAGTACTTAATGCATTACCTTTGATAATACAGAATTTATCCGTTTACATCATTTAAAAAAATCACTGTGTGAATTTCTAATAACAATAGACGATATTGATTTATATTTTCAAATAAAATTAAATTAAATAACTGGAATAATGGGAATCAATTTCCAAATTATTTATATTAATTCCAAGTTATTAATTAATAATTGGAAGCCAGTCTACCCCATTATCGATATGCCTGTGGTTGTCTCATATAAAATTTTTTTTCATAAAATGCTCCTGCCATAAACATGTATCTAATTGTTAAAAAAATTTATGGAAAATTATCCAAAGATGTTTTTTACTACTTTTGGATTAATTTTTATCTTTTCGTCCGTCTTTCCGATTGGTCGCTCTATGCAGGCTTCGGCCCCTTGACGACGAATATTAAGATTTGACTGTATTTTATTTTCTGTTATTAATTTTTTCAAAAATGAATTTGAATTTAATAAATACAAATACAACGCCACAACAGGCAAAATGCATCCCGAGGTGGCTGCAAGTAGAAAAGAGGCTCACCAAAAAACTCTTAGCCAAGGAACCTTTTCCAAGACATGGAACCGTGATACCTAAAAAATTGTAGAATCATGTGAAATGTAATGGAAAATACCATTTCTTTTTTGAAACAAAAAAAATCACAATCTCACGGTAATGCCTATTATCTACGACATTAATATAAGCATTAAAAACTCCCCCCATTGTTCCATTATTATTCCTCTTTCACAACAAAGACTTGGATTTCATCCCTTAGAGATGTGACATTAACAGTGTCTCGTTTCAATGACACGTTTCACTTGACAGAGAAAACGAATTAGGAAAGCAACAAAAATGACGGCAAAATGGGACACAGGGGTGGCTTAAATGGAAATACGGAAGTAAGCCACACTGTAAGGCTTATTATCATTATTATTATTATTCTTACACTGAACGTGAGTTCAGTCATTATTCAAAAGTAAAACTCAGTATCTGAAATTCCTCTTTTTCCTTCCCACAAGGTCTCTTTACCTGTATTTAGTGGCTCGCATCACGTAGTCTCGGTGTGTTATAGTCTGCCATCTTTTTTTTTTTACGCTGCCATTGTTGTAATATTGCCTCGTATCAAACATATCCGAAAAGTGCCAATTTGGAGGCCCTTAATTGCTAGAGGCCCACAGAGCTGGGGCTGAGTAATGGCCATGTGACAAAAAACCTGTCACAGCGGCAGGAACGGACATTGCTCATAAACCACTGGTCATCGGATATTCACAAAACCCAACCCACACTCCCTCCACGTCTACTGATGGACGTGATCGGGGTTGAAAATGCGTTGTGTGAGCCAAATGAACCACTAAAAAAGGAATAAAAACACAAAATTTATAATCTTTTCTTTTTTATAGGGGAAAGAGGGATAAAGGGGTGAGAGAGAGAGATACGAGTAATTTGGTTGGGGGGGGGGGGGGAGTTGAAGCTGGAAACGTGATTGCTTATTGTATAAGGTACCGTGCTCACTTGGAATATCCTTCTGCGTTGGTAAATTTGCAACTTGCGTACAGAAGATGAATGGAGCTCGAACCAATCTTATCTGATTATTCTCGAATGCAATTTGAATGTGATTAAATACATGTAATTGTCTCAACATTGAATGAATCATGATGAAGTGATTTAATGAAGGTTTACTGCAGGCACCGCTATCAGAGAGGATTCATTAGGTTCGCTTATCGAGCGCCGTATCCAGAGAATGCCGGGTGCCAAGTGGAGTCGTCCAGAGATCGGTTTTGGCCTGATCTTATTTACTTTGTACACTTAGGATATCACTCAGGCAGTGTCCCCCCCATCCCTCTATTGCAATTCGCTCTGATGGCGAGAAGTTATTCTCTCCAGTAAAAAATACTAGGGCCTAAAGATTGCATGCCAACAACTTTCCCAGTGAAGTTGCAATATTGTGCATACCTCAGTATAAACTCATTATTTCAATAACAAAAAGCGGATTAATGCATTTTGGCAGACGCACCGTTCCTGAATATTATCAGCTAGGCAATCAAACGTTGCGGCAATTAGATATATGCGTGGATTTAGGTATTGCAGAGTGAGCCACATCCTGGATTTTATTAAACCTTATCATGGTATAGTTTGCAATGCTAATATAATTTCTTACGTGTTATGTACGGCATACAGCAAATGTGATGCGCATACGTTGTCATGTGTTTTCTGCGTGTGCGTTCGCCCAACTCTGGAGTTTTATTCACAAGTATAGAGTCCCCCCCCCCCCCTACAAAATAAAGAATATTAAGCTCGCCGAAAAGCTACAGAGGTCCTTTACCGAACGAATAACTGGTATTGAGTGGCTGGTCTTATTGAGAGAGGAGTGAATTTCTGGGTTTGCAACTCTATGGAATGGCGTAGAATCTCTGCAGATCTCAAGATGCGAGTCCACCAAACGGTTTATCCGCCATCGGGAGAAGCTTCCTCCGAGAGCATGAGATCATGAGCAGATGAGCCAACTTAATTAGCCGAATAATTTTTTCCCTCGGTGTTCTGGGTTCTGCTTATAAAGGGAATTCTGAATGATTATTACGAGAATTTTTTTTCTTTTATGCATTTCTTTTGAATACAGTAAAAAAAAGAAAAAAGAATTTACACTCAAGAATAATGTCGAATGTCACGTAAAAGTAGAAAAATTCTCAACATTCAATATATACTCTTTCTTATCCCCTCTCAAAAAGAAAATTTGAACACGGTAGCTTTAAAAACATATTTTATTTCAATATGTTCGCCAATACGCATTTAATTACGTATCTTTTATCATGTATGTATATTGTTTTTCGTTTTTGTAACTATTTTTAATTGGGGGTTGCTGTATTTTAGAAATATATGACGATCATATTTGTTATGGGCATCTCTTTTTCAGTCACCTCGTTGGGCATTTTGCCTATTGGCCTCGTATTTGTATTAGTATAGATGCGTGATTTCCGCGTCAAAACTCTATTGTACTCCAAATTTCATTGATGAGTTAGTCTTACTGTTTTTCTTTAAAAGAATGTCTTTTTTGTGCAAAACTACCCGTTAAAGTTTTAGAGAGGAGTGAAATTGCTCTTCAAAATTATTTTATCGGACAACATTGCAGTATTATGTAATACGTAAGAAGCATCATCGAACTCTGGAGCTCTTACTTCCACGTATCATATAAAACCCAGCTGTTATAAACTTTTGATTAAAGTTGGGTGACCGGTAATTAATTGATGTGCCGCACAAAAGAAATATGGCGTGATATTGCTAGGTATTTTATAAACAATAATATTAGTTTAATTATCAAGTTTGCTTCAAAATTTTAACAGTTCTTATTTGTATGTAGTAAAATAACGTTAGTAAAGAAAATTAATCCCCTTTTTTGAAATTGTAATCGAAACAAATCAATTCAATTTTTTTTCCGATTAGAATTACAGAAAGCTGAGGGGGCATTGTGCATTACTAACGTTGTTTTACAACACACAAATAACAATTGTTAAAATTTCGAAACAAACTTGATAACTAAACTAATATTAATGCTTATAAAATATTTAGTAATATCACACCATATCTTTCTTTTTTTTGTGCGGCACATCAATTAACCAACTTTAACCAAAAGTTTATAACAGCAGGGTTTTTATATGATACGTGGAAGTAAGAGCTCCAGAGTTCGATGATGCTTCTTACGTGTTACATAATACTGCAATGTTGTTCGATAAAATAACTGAAGAGTAATTTCACTCTTCTTTGAAATTTTAAGGGATAGTTTTATAAAAAGGACATTAAAAAAAAACGAAAAAACAGAGAAATAACTCTATTAAAAGCAAAACCTAAAATCTGAAGGAGTATTTTCACTCTTTTCAAGCTATTGGAAAGTCATAATGCGCATTTTATAGAGTGTTTAATTTCGAATAAAAAACTATTCCCTACTTATGCCACTCGTTCGCGTGAAGAGAAAATTTCATAAATCTGTGAATTTCTACGTTTTCATAGGCTTTCAAACTTGCAATGTACTGTGAATTTTTCAAAAATACAATGAAATTTGCAGGAGTAAACTCGGATTTCGCTGCGTGAACCATCCATCTAGATGGCGTATTGGCGAACACTGCTGTACTGTGTTATAGTTATTTTCAATATTTTTTAAAAGGCATATTTTTGCTGTTAAAATTTTATGTTTACCCGTTTATTGGTTATGAACAAAACTGCGAAAGGCACCATTCTTTCATGGTGAATAAACCTCGTTACGATTGGTTGAAAAAACCTGAAATTCAAACCAATCAGCAACGGAGCCGACTTGAAGAATCGGAAACCAGCGTGCACTATGTCCGTACACTTAGGTGGCACGGTCTATATAGTGAATCCTCTAATTTTACCGCTTCCGTTAAGGCTACAATGCAGTGGTTCTCAAACTTTTGCTACTCGTGGTTACCTTTCCATCTTTCGTATACGGTACCTCGGAATATCGAAACGAACCACTGAATAAGCACATATCAAACATTAATATCGACAGCTCACGGAGATGACCCTTGGAGCCACGGCACACACTTTGAGAAACACTGCTATAATGCCTTCAAGTACCGACAGCCAGAACCAGAAACGTGAGAGAAAATAAAACTCTATTAAATACATCATTAGTGAATGTTAAAAGCAGCACCATAAAGTATCTTCATTTTCGGTGTGTTTATATGTAACACACACAAAGGAGAATCTTGTAAATTAAGACAAAACTGATGAGAAGGAAGCTTTTACGATAAGGATTTTATTCATTGCACGATGGTTGTTCGAAAAATGGATGGATGAATGAAAGAAAGCTATGGCATGGCTAATGTCCATCAGCAGATCTCGAAAGATATGGATCTACCACGCGATCTACCAACTAAGAATGATCTCTCTCTCTCTCGTACTTGAAACAAAAGTAGAGCCTCCCATTAATTGGTTCATCATCTTCTTCTTAACCTTATAAGAAAAGGATTCTTTTATATTTTCTAATGATCTCGAATGGTAGTTAAGAGAGAGTTTATTTCGATATATACAATGTTTTTTTCCCCTTCCATTATTATATATTTAAAAGAGAGAGGCAACGATTAAGCTCTTTTGTTCGCAACTAGAAATGATCTCATCAGCTCTTGGGATGATGCGCTCTCTCTCTTTATCTCTATGTATCTCTTATTTTCTCTTAATCCCGTGAAACGCAAATGGTTTCACAAATGGTTGGTGAGGGGGCCTCAAACATCGAAGATGAGCCCTTTTGCGTGGTTTAGAGCGATTGGTGATCATCATCATCACCACCACTGAAAAAAAAAATTGATAATGAAATTCATGGTATATTTTGCTTTTATCGAGAAATGATATCGCTGCCAACATGAATTCGATTGATGCCTAATTCGTTTACGGAACGAAGCCAAGAGCAAAAACAAAAGATGTATGTTAATCATCTTTCATTTTTACCTCAGCATAAAAAGCCGAGATCTTTGAGCATTAATTGATATTTTTTTAATATTAAAATACCACGAAACGAAGGCTCAACACATTGATCAGTTTATTTGGTTTATAAATTATTACGATGGTTAATTAACGTCCTTTCCGATCTAAGAGATCTAAAAACGAGCAGCGAAACCTCTACTACCATTTCTCGGAAAACCAGCCATCAGGAGAATCAAGACATTCAAATAGAGGTGAAGTTCTTCAGAGAAAAAATTCTAGAGAACAGAAAAAAATTGGCACTGCTTAGACGGAGTTCTACAAATTTTCTAACATTAAACGGGCCAAAAGAAATTTCCTAAAGGCCAACAAGTCATACTGCTATATCTGCGTAGATCGACAGCTCGCGGGGGCCCTTCACTATATTAGGCAGGTTTACCAGTTTTTTTGGCTCTTCAGTGTATATAAAATTGAACTCTCTCTCTCTCTCTCTGTGTGTGTGTCTACAATTTTAGATCAATCGTCGCCAAATTTTGCATATGTACCAAATGGGACCCGACTTGAACGATAGGCTACTTTAAAATTTTTTTCAGAGCCGGGCAAATGCCCCGAACGAGCAAAAAAACTGCCGGGCAACAATGGTTTTTGGGGATCAACAATTACTTTCGGAACGTTTACTTTGGTTACCGTGGTTCCCTAGCAATGCGTTTCAGACGTGTATATGCCTTTATAATGGTTTGTCACATTTTCAATACTCCCAGTAATGAGAGCTTTTTGAATGATGTCAGAATGATGATGATGTCATTTGATGAGATGTCAGAATCATTATCAGCATCACTGAGGGAAAGGCAAAGGATGATCCCCATAGAAATCAGTGTTCAAATTGCCGATTTTACTGTAGAAATGCGGAAATTCGGTGAGGTTTTCTGTCACATCAATAATTTTAAAAATTGTATTGAATTCTCGATTTTTGAAATATTGAGTTCGCTTAGAGGTATACGAAGCCCAGGAGATTAAACATGAAGTAATTAGCCGGACCTACTTTTGAGTTGGATATGCATGCAATAACATTGATTTCAACTTTTTATGTACATCTTCTCAAGCTCGAAAATGAAAATGTGTCTGTATTGTGTCTTTTAATATTCAACTGTATAAATTCATAAAGTTTAGGTTGTTATAAAATGAATTATGGGCCCATAAAGTGCATCGAAGAAATTCCACAGCTTTAACTAAGCATTTTTGGAAGCTGAAATAGGCAGATGGATAACTTGAAGTTAAAAAGGGGGGGGGGGGGAGAATCGAAATACTTAGCGCCGTTAAAAAAGCAAAAAAATATATATTCAATTCTACGTTTCTTGAAATCTAGATTTGTTTCTTTCATGAGAAGCGCAGGAAGTCGCCATATTGGTTAACTTATACACGGTTTGTATGTCCCTTAAAGAAAGAGGGAGATATCACATGATCGAAAAAGCCTCATTGAAGAAAACCCGGGCAGCGAAGGATATTATAGCTAATTATAAATAAGATCGATCTTAGACCACCTCGTTGATGGCTGAAAATTTGGAACAATTCTACAAAAAAGCTAGAAAGCTTTTTTTCTATCAAGTTGTCGAACAACAAATTTTTAAAGACCACAGTTAGAAAATTCTGTTTTTCCTCTATTTTTCTCTCTCACCCCCCCCCCCTTTTTTGATAATTTAATACCCATTTTAACATTGTTCAGCTGGAGTGCACATCGGGACTGCGTACCACTGGATACCGAGTATGCTTTTCAACCTATGAATCAAGGTGTAACATTCAAAATCTGAATCTTTTGTCGTCATTAAGAGTACTGAAAGTATCGGAAAGTTCAGATTTTGTAATACGTTAGTGAAAGTATATTTCCTTGATAACATAAGAATGATAAGCAAAATTTTAAAAACAGTTTCGTAACGGATGATCATGAACTGTTTCCGTAAATCAGGCTTCAAACATGGTCAAGAAATTTTGCAGTGACGTTGATTCCAGAACAGCAGACTAAATCAATTATTATGATTATAAATTATTTATATTTAGGAAACAATGTCGTAACTGACAATAAAATTTTAATAATTGATAATATATTGCTGTATTATATCCTATGTGAAGGTTGAAGATTCAATTGCGAGTTATAATCATTTTACCGATCCAGGATAGATTAATTGGATAATCCGAATCTTTTTTCAATGACTTTGGGGGCTTCGAATTAACCGAATTCGACTGTACTATGCACCAAAAATGAAACATCACATCCAAAGAATCAGATCATCTTCATCATCCTGACATTAAATTATTACGTGAACCTCTTCTACCAGTTTTATCAATTTTAATCCTTTATAAGACGGAATCGTGACATTCACTTGTTTAGTCGTAAACGATTTCCAAATTACGATTTTTTTTTACTCAATAATCTTCATATTTCTTATCGTAGCAATAAATGAGAAAAAAGAAGAAAAAAAAATCGTAAATGGAATGAGAATACCTCAAAAACGAACAAGAGACAAAAGAAAAAAATATCGTGAGAATAAAATTTTTAGCACAGAGAAAGAAATCTTTACCAATTAACGAAACAGAAACTAATTATCCTAAAGAACCATAAAATAATTTTTAATTAAAGAAACCGGTAAATTCATTTATTTCTAATAAGATTCCCGCTAACGATTCGTTTTTTTTTCACTCTCTTATTACATTCGTCGAACTATATTTTCGACAAGACGTTTTTTTATCTTACCTTATCCCTTATCCTTTCTGAATCGTTTCGTGCAAAAGAGAATACGCACCTTACATTTTTGTAATTTTTTTCTAAGCAGTCCCTTAATTTTAATGAAAAATAGGCAATTTTCAGAGCTAAGAGAAAGTGAGTGTATGGGGAGAGGAGCAGAGAGAACTCATATATAGAGCAAATCAAGAAAAATAGAAAAATTCTTTTCTACTTATTCCTTAAAAAAATAAAACGAAACGAAATTATTAATGGTAGAATATAAAGAAAACGAGTAAAAAAAAATTATCCCTATATATATATATATATATATATAAGTTAAAGGGGGGCTCAGTGTAGAAGAAAAAATACAAAATAAAAGTCCATTACCTGTTTCATTAAAAACGTTTATCCCATTTGCAGATTTTTCAAAAAGGGAAAAATTTCCGAAAAATGGGATGTGGAAGAGGATTTTCCCTAATATATATATATATATATATATATATATATATTTTTTTTTTAACTTATTATTCCGAATTCCAGTTTAAGATTCCCTCTTTTTCCCCTATTTTTTTAAGGAAAAAAATCCCAAAGAAGGGGGAAAAGTAGGGGAAATTACTTTGCTAATGAAACTTAGGAAAGAACAATTCGATTTAAAAATATGGTCCGTTGTGATTTTTACCCGCGTTTTCCCATACACCTTTTTTTATTATTCGTTTTCTCTTCCCCTTAAACGAACTATCTGTATGTATTTCGTATGTTACATGGAGTAATCATTCTCTTGTATGTATGTACTTTTAAGAGAGGTTTTGTATGGTACGGGTGAGGAACGCGATCGGTGAGAATGACTTCAGGAGGGGTTTTTTTTCGTATTTTATCTCGTTTTGTAGCGTTACGACTGTTGTTCTTTGATTAAAAGGGGTAAAAAAAAAATGAGGGAATATATTGTGTTTCAGGGAGAAGAACCAAAATGAGAAATTTTAAGAGCTTAAAATTGCTTTGAAAAAACTGTAAACTGTGCGCATCAAGGATTTGTTTTTCATTCTCTTACTATTGAATTGGCTCGAAATAAATATTTTTTGAAACGTTGTACGTTAACACACACAGTCGTTCCTACAATTTTTACTAGGCATTGCCGTCGTTGAAGTTCAATTCAAATTTTTGCACATCTAGCTTCAATTTGCGTTCTTGTAACCGTTTGAATAACCGATGTAATATAGAAGGAATGATTAACTTGTGTCGTGAAATATTTTCATGACTCCCTGAGACTATTGGTATGTTGTATTACATGCGTACTCGACCCATGGTCCGCGGGCAAAATACCCTTGGAGTTCTCTGATGTGGCTTACGACCTCAAACCTCATTTTGTAAAAATGAATTGAATGATTTTTCGCACTAATACAAACGCAAAAGCCACAACAGGCAAAATGTCTAGCGAAGTGGTTGAAAAAGATGCCCATAAAAAATATGGATGTTAAATATATCTAAATATACAGCAACACAATAAAAGATCAATTATCACAAACAAACAAATAATTATGATAAAATGTAATACACTGCCCATAAAAAAAATTATGGCTGTGTCATGTGAGTATGGATAGCTTCTCTCGATCCATCCCATTAAAAGCATTATTTCTTTTTTAAACGTGCCAATTGTGGTAGAATTCATGACTCCCGAGGGTAAGCTATTCACAATCATTTATTCACAGTCCTGTTTGAGAAAAATTCCCTACGACACCACAACATTGAATTTTGCCTTACCAGTTGATTGACGGTATATTAATTTCTCATGGTCCATCATATCCATCTTGTTGAAAATTTTAAACACTTCTATCATATATTCCCCTTCCATACCTAAATTCATCCAATGTAAACATATTCAAGATATCAAGTTTATCTTCATAGATCTAGCTTTGTGTGCCAACAAGAGCACGTATTGGTCTTCTCTACACTCCCTCAACCAAGTCAATGTCCCTTTGCAAGTACGGTCTCCAAAACCTTACAAATACTCCAGTCCAGGATGAATTGAGCCCCAGAAAAGTGGAAGGATTACTTTAGAAACGTGTTACTCAAAGTGTGCGTCACGGCGAGCTAGAGATATTGATTTCTGTGCCTATTTATGCTTTGAAGTGATTCTTTTATATGGGAAAATATCTACCACAAACTATGCTAGGGAGCCACAGAGGAACCATGAATTTAGGCAAGAGAACCCCCGCGAGGACACAAATTTGAGAACCACTTTTTTAGGAGAATGCCAACAGACATTTCTAAGAATTAAACCGAGCATTCTATTCAATTTTTCGACCAACTGCAGAACAATGTTCAGTAAGTCTAAGCTACTCGTCAATGAGAATTCTCAAATCTATAATCCTAGTTGCAGTATTATTTGGTCATTTTTTTTGAGTAAGAGATGGTGATTAAACAGTGGTTATCCAATATCGGGGTCTTTTCATTGTAGCTTCTGCTATGGATTCCAACGATTCAAATTGCACCGCTATTCAGAGTAAATAGGTCCATGTTTAAAAAATTCTATTGGTTAATTCAAATTCTTGCTCAGCAGCTTATTTTCAGAAAGAAAATATTTCCATTTCTTTTAAATTCAGTTTTCACATTTCTTTCTTCAACGTAGTGTTTAAATATTCTTCTAATACTCCTACACATGCTATCTGCTGGACTATTTCGACTTTTGTAAAACTGTAAATTACGGAGGGATACGTTTTTTATTTCTGCTGTAAACTTAGTGAATGTGGAAATGTTCCCTTTTGAAAATAAGCTCTTCAAGTGAGTTTCAATTTACTTAAAGATAGTGTCTATTAAATAAAAATCATTAATTAACTTGATGAACATTTCAATCGAAGCAACCTAATAATTTTACACGTGAATCTTAGATGCTCAATGTAATCTGGTATGTAAGTACGAGAGATAGAAATTCGTTTGATATCTGTGAGAACTGAGAAGTTTCCCCATCAACTAAACCATAGTTATAATCTGAATAACTAAACACCAAGTATGTGTAGAAGGGAAAAAAAACAAGTAGAGAGAAAGGTGATAGAGCTTCTACTGTTTCACACAGCCCGGGCCTCCCAGATTTGACGTTAAATAGACAGTTTCTGCCAGTATCGAGTAGGCCCACCCTTCATCCGAGATAACGAGCGTTATATAATAAGGGCCCCCACAATGTTAAAAGATAGAGTGTGATAGAGGCCTACCTCCTCGCGTGAGCCATTCCGGGTGGTAATACCTGACGCCCTAAAGCGGTGAAACTTGTCAGAGCGCCAAAGATCATGCTGTTGACAGCTCGTGGGCATTTGATATAAGCCCCGGATAAAGGAAAAAAAATAATAATAAAAAGTTAGTTATTCTTTTTATATGCTATGTATCGCTACGGCATGCACTGTGCCAAGGCAAAACAAAAGATCGTATGACATATTAGCTCAACAATTCATTACCGAGCACCCATTTGTAACATCAGTTTTTTGGACGAAAATTCGTTTGGCGTTGATGTGATCCGGCAACAGAAAAGATGACGAGGCTATTTCTCGTCATCGTCTTATTTTTTTGAGAACCAACAAATTACTTTGACACAATTTTTACTGGATTGATCATATATAACCTTGTTCGTACATTGATCTTCATTTGTACACGATAGATGACACTGTGTAAGACGATTTTTGTTCCGTGTGTAACCAGCCTTATTTCCAAATGATTTACTATTAAAAACGGCAAAAATAACAATTTCATGTTTTAAACTTTGCTTTTCAGCTAAAACATGAAGATGAAGTATATATGGGAATAAAGCTAGAAACACTATCCTCCCCCCCCCCCCCCATCATTTTCTTAATTTAAATTCTGTTAAGCGTCCAGATACGAGACTACGAGACTTATTATAAAAGTTTTTTAAAATGATTATCAGTGCGTATCAGAAAGTTCTTTTTCTGTCATTTTCAATATTCCAGTCACCTAATCAGCCAATGGTAAATGACAAGTTCACAAAAATATCGAAGTGTAAGGGGGAAATAATCGTTTTCAAGATTTTTGAGGCCAAACTAACACAGGAATCACAACTTTTAACCAAGGAAAAATATTTTTTTGTTACATAGTGTAATCATTAATTTACCATCAAGCCATGATTATCTTAATTAAAGGCCATTTTACTAAGATGCTTTTCCGTCACCGTACATGGAAAAATCCCTCCATTTGACTCTCGACACCGGTAAATGCAAAATACGACTTAAGACTAGGGATTGCCTTACCCGAGGGTGTTAGATTTCTAAGCGACCTCTTTAGAGTAGGGCAGGAAATCACTCTTGAAAACCTAGAGGAACTGAATATCCTTAGAGATTTGTGAGAACATTATATGGAAATGCTAATCCTCCTGTGAACTGAGGTTACCTGAATCCCTATTCGGAGAACTGATGATCACTACGGAATGGTGTGTCATGGACGCGACGACGGCAAGTTTATACGTGAATGCCTTTTCCATTTCATCACGGTAGGTAGATACATAGATCCACTCACAACCTCGGACTGATGCAATTTAGTAACTTACTTCCGTTACCAAATTACTTCCGTACTGTTACATCAGGATACAGATCGGCCATTTCGGTACTCAAAATCGAAGCCAAATAGCATTAAAAATGACTACAATTAATATAAAAGAAATGTCGAAGCGTCACTCGAAAGAACATTTTTGGTCATTTTGAGAAATAAAAAATAAGAAGAAAACCCAATTTATGACGTATCACAACAATATTTTATCTACTGATTCTGATATTGCCGGTGTCTTCGCAGAATATTTTGGATCTATTTTCTCCACCAATAATAACCGAGGCCGCGCATTTGTAAATCGAGGAATAGCTTCAACCCTTTGAGTGGCAAAGAAAAATCCCTAAACCCCCTTCAAAATGTCATATATTTTTTAACACTTTGTTCCTCAGTGTTCCACTGCATGGAACACCCAACTTGAATAGCTTCTCAAACCGTTAAATTCAACTATAAATAGATAAAAATAGATTTACCATTTTTACTTCGAACTTTCGTTTTCAATCATGGAAGACACCACCAAACAAAGCAATCCATGATCTTCCGCTGTGTGACGCGTTATTTCAAATCACGTTATTAAAAATACTCGTATCTACAAGAAATTTTGTATATTTTTTTGTGATTACAAAATTGTACCTGCGTACTCCTTTAGGCCTAGGTAGACAGCCTACAACTTTTTTTTGTTGCAATTCCAACTTTAAAGGGTAGTGCGCCGTAAAGGGTTAATGAAGTAGGCTCTCTTTCGATTTTCATCAGGTGCAAACTAAATAGGGATATGGGGAAAAGTGTTTCATTGAGAAATCAACTTTACAAAATACTATCTGGGTTTGCCAATGCTAAAATAAGAGGAAAGGAGACAAGATATCTCGCCAAATTATAGTTAATTAATAAATCAATACAAATACAAAGTATATATTTCTTTACGAAACTGCAAATGCTCTCAAATTTGGGTCCGAAACTAAATTTTTCAGTAATTAAGAAAATTCATTTAATGAATTCATTAATTCATGATTTTGGATTCATCATAATTCATGATGGAAGATCATAATTCATGATGGAAGATCATAATTCATGATGGAAGATCATAATTCTTGATGGAAGATCATAATTCAACAGTTTTGGAAATTATGCAATAATCATGCTTTTTTTATATTTCGGCAGCTGTCATCAGACGGGAAAAGGACATAGAGTTGAAGCCCCGAGAAATGCTTTACCCCGAGATGTTAATGGAAGGTGATCTCATACTTCAAGTAAGTCATCGCTTCATTTACATTCAAAATCGCGTATTTATCATGATGTTATTTTAATCATTACGGCTAGGATTTTTATGACCTAAAAACCGACAGAACATGCTCCATAAAAAACGCATTTACGTCCTTAAAAACTTGAAATATGGCGTAAAGAACCTAAAAATATGCCTTCATAAATAGGCTGACCATATTTCCTACAGCAAAAATTACTGAAAATCGCCAATCGTTGTCCAAAATGATATAAAAGGCACATAAATAAAATCGTCAATCGTTGCGAGAAATATCTATTGTTAAAAACAATGCTACAGGTTGGTAAAATTGTCAATTATTGCTAATATCGTCTAAAAATTGCTAATGGGGGGAAATTAAGCTAGCGAAGAGTGAGCTTGAAGGAAAAAAAATCCCTCTTCATTACACTGCTGAAATGTGCAAAATAATGTACTAAAATATGAAAATACTGTATGCCTTAAATTCTGAACATCATGAAAAATGCCTGAAAATTACTAAAAATTATGAAAAAATGCCTGAAAGTTACTGAAAATCGTGAAAAAATTATCTATCGCATAAAAATAGCGAAATATGCAAAATCATAAAAAAAACACGCAAAGTCATAGAAATCCAAGCACTAATAATCATGATAGATCTATAATTACCTATGATAGATCTATAATAACTCATTAATTTTTTTTAAATCTTATACAAACCAATATCGATATTCTAAATTTGCCGTTCCTTAGCTATTCAAAACGGGAATGTTTCTACAAAAAACAGCTATTAAAGCAGTGTTTCCCAAAGTGGGCAATATCGCCCCCGGTGGGCGATGGAATGGTCCAGAGGGCGATAGAAGCTACGGTTATAACATAGTAATCTATGGGCTTGTTTGAATTGGGGGCCATGAGAGAAAAAAAATCTCTGAAGAAGGAAGCAATGGAACAAAAAAATTTGGAAAAACATGTATTAAACGCTGGATTGTCATTTAGACAGGGCAGGGATCTTCCATATTTTTTGAATTGCGAGCACCTTCTATATCCGTCTTATCCGAACAAGAGCACCCGTGAGGCAACTCTGACATGTGCATAATCTCCTATCAGTATGATGCCAATGCAACTTGATTGAGTTGTAATCTCCCATCGAATACTTTGGTGTTTCAATGAGCACGCACATGGTGCTCTTAAGTTTAAGATGTGGTGTGTTTTTTTTTGTTTTTTTTTTGGGTGGGTGGCATAGGTGCACAAACATTTTGAGGCTTGCGGGACATATTTGACACAGATAATAATTCTGTGGGCATCATAAGTTAGGCCACCACTAGGTACTTGGTCAGTAGGGTCGAGCAAGCATTTCGGTACCCTCGTATAATGTAGAAAAATCAGTTGTGAAGGGAGAATTCGGTACCCACTTCTGGAATCCAGCGCCCGTAGCATCATACCATCCTTCTCCTCCCTAGTTTCGGCCCTGAGTAAAATATTATTAATGCTAAGTTCTATAAAAGTAATTACTGCTTTGAAGGCCGTATAGTTGAGTGATTTCCCCAAAAGCTTTTTGTGGGGACTGAATTATTTTTTCAAGGACATGAATAGCCGAAACAATTCTTCAAAGACCGTATAGAAGCTGAATTATTTCTCTAATCTCTCAAGAAGTCGAAAGAATTCACCAAAGGCTGCATAAAAGTTGAATTATTTTCCAGTGTCTCACGCACACACACACACACACACACACACACACACACACACATTTAGAAGCCAAACAAATCTTTCAGGCCCTTCATCAAAGTCAAAAATTTTCCAAAGGCCGTATCGAAGTTCAGTCACTTCTTTAATGGTCGGATAATGGTCAAAAATTTCTTCAAGGCCCGAGTAGAAATGAGACATTAAAAAGAAATTATTAGAATATTTTTTGTTTAAATTGTTTCGAGAGCAGTGAGGAAGCTGAATAAGTACTTATACGGTGGCAGAGCAAAAGCCTAATTACGTCTTTGAGCGGCTCAGAACTAAACTGACTTTCAGAATCTGAATTCTGGCAAGGGTCAGGTTCGTAGTGTGCATTCTCGGGGCCCTGGGGCAGACTTTTTCTTGGAGGTCCTATCCCTGAAAAGGTTATTATTATGCAAAATAAATGTACATTTTTTGCGGGCCCCCATTCGGGTCGTGGCTCTGGGGCAGTACCCCAGTTTCCCCAGTCTAGTTACCACCCTGGTGAGGGTCATATCGAAGCTGAACTTTTTTTTTCAAGGTCCGGAAATAAGCTGAATCTGAAGCTTCAAGGGTCGAAATACAAATGGAAAAAAACAGCAACAAAATCAGTATCAAAATGTTCGTTTTAGATTGGTTCACAGGATTGAGATTGTTCATCCATTCTCCGCTATCAAAGGTCTATCAGGGGTGGGTAATCTCCGGATTGCAGGTGAAATGCGGCTGCCAAGGGCCGGTTCCATCTGGCCCCAGAAAGGTGTTCCGGTAGAAAAGTATAAATACACGCAGTACGATAAATATATACTTGACATGAACCAAATTTCCTTCACAAAAATACGGGAAATTGGGATCCATACGGGATATCGCTTATTTCTGCCAAAAAAAATTCAATTGCAAAGAAAGTTGTCAATTAACATAAAAAAAATTGTCGAAAGCAAGTAAAGTTGCTAACTATCGATAAAATTGCTGAAAAATCGTGAATGACGGCAAACAGAGGGTTACTGCAAGTCGCAATGGGTAAAAATGTTATTTACCAAATGAACGTAGATGTTTGACAAATATGTGAGGTAAATGTTTTTATATGACTACAATAAAGTCATAATTGTAATAATATAATTTATGTCATGAAAATAATCTTAATTCTTAATTTCAAAAATTTCAGTAAGCCTCTTGAAAGTAAGGGAAGAAAACGGGACGTTTTTTTATTTAAAAAAAAAAAAAGGTGGGGGCGGTCAAAATATTACAGAAATATACTGTAAAATTAAGGTCATCCTACACATCCAGCGAGCGGCAGAAATGCTACATATCTATCCCGCGGACTACAGAGATTGTGTACCCCTGGTGTAGAGGATGAAGCAAAATGCAAGGTGGCAAAATAAAGAGAGAAAGGTACAGACAAAAAGTGGAGCCCGACGTGGAGCCTTCTCTGCTCGGGCTTTTATTGTTTCGACAGATCGAGTCCCAGGTAATATTTACAGTTACCAAAGCAACGAGCCAGAGACGGAGATATAGGGTGTCACTGTGCTGCTGTATGCAGCAGCAGCAGCCCTCACACACATGGCTACCTCACAATAAATCATGTCTCACTGAAAGTATTACCTAGATCTCTAGTGGGGTGGTTGGCAGAGCAGAGTAGCAGCAAATGGCTGTGGATATACTTGGAGAGTGTAGCACGCTACTTACTCCGAACTATTACACGGAAAAAAGGTAATACGGAGAGGTAAAAGCAAAATAAAAACACAGAAAAAAAGAGGTCTACGACGGACAAGATATCCAGTCATCATCGTCCTGAGCTAATAAAGAGACAAGTCGAAAGAGAGAACATCTCGTTAAGTGACTGAAAACGTCACTGCGTCGTTTCTTACTGTTTGCTCAGTGGCCCCCACAGCTAAACATTTTTTTTCCTTTTTGCCCCTTGGTTCATTCGTATATTACCGTATAACCACTGCATGCACAATTGTATACAGGAAAAAAGACAATAATAAATAAGAACCATGACGATTCGAGAGAAATGCGGTTTAATTTGGCGAGACCCTGAGTCACATATCTCAAACGAAAACGCAGTAAACGGAACCAAAAAATGACGCCCGGACGTGAATTTTTTCAAATATTTGAGGCTTATGGCTCCCTTGCAGAGGCATTGAGAAGCTTAAAATAATTCTCCCGAGGCCGTGTGGAAGTTGAATTATTTTTCGAAGTCCACAGAAGCTGAATTGTTTTTTCGAGGGGCTTGAGAAGCTTTGAGAATTCTCTAACGGCCGTATAAAAGAGGAATTATTTCTTCAACGGTCTAAGCGGCTGAAAAAACTCCATAAGACCAATAGAAGGCTTATGGCTGCCTTGCAGAGGCGTATTTACGGGAAGGGGGTTAGTGGGCTTATAGTCCAAGGCGAAAAATTTTAAGAATGGCTGGTCGATAAAATTTGTAGAATTGGAGAACGGCGGCAAAATTTGCATAGCCCAGGCGTGAAAACCATAAATCCGCTTCTGCCTAGAGAACGAGGAGACCAGTTCAGGAGTGACCAAAAGAGTGTAGTGACCTACAGAGCGAGAGATCAGGTCGGTGAGTGAAAGTTTGCAATTACGTGAATACCTAAAAGAATGACCTAGAGAACATTAGCCAACAAAAGTTTTTTTTTGCCGTTTCTGTTCGGATTTGGCGCCCCGTACGGCCGCACGGGTTGCACGGCCGAAGTCCACCTCTATCCCACCTTTCTAATACCAGAGGGGCCGCCATGATTTTTTTTTGAAGGGAAATCAAACTCTTTAACGCATCACCGTCATAATCATTCACTATCATCTAACCCCAAACGTCAATAAAAAAAGGGAGAATAAAAGATGGGGCCCCCACTATATTGAAGGGGAGAGATCAAAAGAAAATGAATATCACGCTGGGAGGGCAAAACATACAATATACACACACACATAAAAAATTTATTTTTAGAAAATAAGTACGCGTTATCGTTGGCCGCAAAATTGAACGTGATACGGGGGGGGGGGGGCGCTCCAGAAGCTTGCTTACCTTGATTCTGTGAAAGTTCATTTCGTTTCTATTTCATTTGTACACAAAGGTATAAAGTGGGGAGATTCAATGGAAGGGAAAAATGCCCCCCCCCCCTCACAAACATGTTTTTTATTGTACATGATATACACATGAAAAGAAGAAATGCATGGTTTTTTTTTACCTGTTTAGGTAAGGATGAAGGAAATAAAATACAAACATGGCGGAAAAGACTGTGTGTGTGTATTACGAGCGGCTTCCATTGATGTGACAGTTTTTGTTCATTTCTTAATTAATGATTCCTCCTGTTTTTTCTTATTTTTGCCTTTCTTAAGAAAACGGAGGAGAGATGATCGGAAATGAGCTGAAGGGACCGGGGGGGGGGGAGGCAAGGGGACCCCAGTCTCTTTTAGAAGTAACTTAGAATGGTTGCTGTTGTTGTGTATGTACGTAAACTCTGCTAAAATATAATTTTTGATGAGACAGACAAAAAGAGAGGGACCTAGTATAAATTTTTTTTCGTTCGTCACGATGATACTCTTTTCCAGGGGTGTCTTGATGAGTTTGGGGGGCTCAAGAATTTCTTTTTTGTCCCTAACAAGGAGAGGAGAGAAGGGGATTCTTCAACGTTTGTCAGTGGGCCACGTGTGGCCCTCGAAGCGTTTTGCACTGGCCTGAAAAGGTCTACATAATTACAGGATTTATAAAAACGCTAAAACAAACTCAATGAAAAAAATTTATTTTAAAATTGGTAAATTTCAAAATTATTTTTAGAGCGGGATTACACTATAATAGTTAAAAACAATATTTTACAAAACTTGGAAAAAAAAACAATCTATGAAAAAGCATATCGGTTTCATTGAACCGAATGTAACCAATAGGCTTGTTGATTATTTATTGGTCGTCTTTCAAAGTGTAATCGCTGCCTTAGAAAACATTTCAGAACCACTGAGGGAAATAATTTCGAAACGAATGCGAAATAATTTCTTTAGAATAAATGAGAAGTAATTTCAGAATTGGAGAAAAACTTTATTTCGCAATTCTGAAAATCGTAATTAAAGAAAATATCCCAGAATTATTGAAAGAAACACAGTTGGTTCCCAACTTCGAGACGCAAATGCGAGCCGATCTCCCCGTTAAAAAGTCTCGCCACATAGAGCAGCGGGCCTACAACGATACAATTATTCAATTCACTCATAGTTAGTAAAAGCGATGGCAGATGGCGGCACAACACTTAACAAGCAACAAACGCTGAAACAAAATTCACGTCAGGCTCACGACACAGCACATTCCAACGTGTACCAATTCGTTAGAGGTTCGGCACAGGAATGTGGACGAGTTGAATGACCCATGAGAAAGGGGAAAAAGAGAAATAAATTTAGATGCGATGAAATATTCATATTTCATGGAAAAATAACTTCAGAACTTATAAAAATCCATATAGTCAATAAAAAATAATTTCAGTACTATTGAAATTCATTTTCTGTATGAAAAAAATGATTTCAGGATCAATGAAATTCATATTCAGTGGGGAAAAAAATTCTAAATTTTAATGAAAATTCACGTGTAAGATTGCATTTGATAAAAAAAAAAATTATTTCAGAATCAATAGAATTCATATTTAATGATAAAACTAATATTGGAATTGATGGAATTCATATGTAATAACATTTCAATTCATATTCAATTTAGAAACAACTTGGCACTCACTTTCTATCGATAAAAATTTGCACTAAATTTTTCTTGTATCAAAAAATCTTCATGAGAATAACTTTTTCGTAAAAAAAACTTCATTCAAATGTACCAATTCTTTCAATTTTTATTATTTTTCCAAGAATTTAAAAATTTATGGGGCACCTTATATTTGAAAGGGAAGCATGAGGTTGAAGGGAGCTGGTCCCACGGGCCACGCGGTCGTAATTTTGTAGACCTGCCCCCGTGATCGCTTATTGTAAACAGGTCGTGGGGGATCATGGACACCAGCTGCGGCAGCCGAACGCCAGCTTAATTAAGCTTGAGAGAGAGAGAGAGAGAGAGAGAGAAGCCATTGTGGGTGCTTTTTGGTGTAATAACCGAGGAGGTTTAAGCTCCCGTTAGGATTGAGGTGGGGTGGGGGGGCTAGATCATCGGGTTCCCGGGTAGGTACGAGCAGTCACTTTTTATATAACTAGAACCTTTTCCTCCTCCGTCTCTCTCAGCATGAGTCTTTTACCTGTGTGAATGGGAGGACGCCTAAACACCTCCTCCATGTTGTGGTAATTACCTCATGAACACCTCGCTCGGTTCAACATTCAATGATGTGGAAGGTTACCCACTCCCCCTTCTGATTTACCTGCGGCGACACCTATTGTGAATCGGAGCTTCAACCTTTTGGACTTGGCTGACTGCCTCCATTGCTTCCCTTATTACCAAAAAAGCGGTATAAATGAAAGGAAAAAAATTATGCAAAAGAATATGGTTGCCTCTCGGTGTCCACAATCAGGATACCCAGATCTTGTCCTTAATTCCTTAGCTCTTTGCTGGTGACCTCCAAAGCCAGGATTTTTCACTCTGTATCGTTCCAATTTTAGTATATGTACTGCCGAAGCGAGTATAAAGTGAAGCCAACAGCACACGCTGTTCCCAGGTGGTCATCCTCCCAAGTACTAACCGCGCCCGATGCTGCTTAACTTCGGTGATCGGACGAGAACCGGTGTTTTCAGCATGGTATGGCCGTTGACAGGATTTTCCGCTGGCACCCTTTAGTAAATTTATAGTGTTAAAAATATTTTAAATAAGTAATATAATTATCCAAGGTGGAGAAATTTCAAGACAGTGGCGTCGGATAACCCCCCTCCCCACATCTTAGAGCTGGGTCCACAGGCTGAGATTCCTGGTGCCCCCAGGTCTAGATTTTTTACGGGCCCTCCCAAATGTTATAGTTGAAAAAAAAAGATTTGTCACGGGCCCACGGATCTTCCTTTTTTTCATACCGAGCACTACTCTTTTCTATCATCATGGACATAATGTGGGGATCACTGTGGTGACCGCTAAAGCTCGAAACCCGTTAATTATACTACCTAGCTTAATAATATTAATAATAAACGTTAATAATATTACCTAGCTAATATGCAGATTAACTGATTTGATACCTAGATAATCTGTAGAATAACTGATTTCTGCGGTACATTATATCATGGGTATCGTCACCACAGTGACGTCTTTCTACAATTTCTTCTGGTGCCAAGCTCTTTATTGCTCAGTGTGAATAAATTAAAAGTGTCTGAAGAACCGTGTAATCCCAGCCTTATAGAAAGCAATTCAAAACCACTGAGGGAAATAATTTCGAAACGAATGCGAAATAATTTCTTTAGAATAAATGAGAAGTAATTTCAGAATCAATAAAGGAATAATTTCAAGATCAATGAGAAATAATTTCAGAATTGGGGGGAAAACTTTATTTCGTTCGCGATTTTCTAAAATTTGTAATTTAAAAAAAATATCCCACAGTTATTTGGAACAAAACTTTTTGTAATAAATGAAAATTTTCATATTCAAAAGAGAAGTCATATTTCATATTCTAGAGGAAAGGAGAGGGCAGCCCCCCCCCCGCCCTCCTCTACTTCCGGCCCTGGATGGCACCTTCATTTCCAACTCAACTCGTTTACGGCAGTAAATTGTAGTGTTGCGATGTGGCTGGATTTGGTGTGTGGTGAAGTAGTACATACATGGTCAACCGATGGGTCCGCAGGCTAATTGTGGCTCTTAGAGTCATCTGATTTGGCTCGCGTCCTCAAATCCAATTTCGCAGAAATGAATCGAGTCATTGTTCATATATATAGCTGTGATTTTCCCACACATTATGAATTGCCACTGCAGAATGGTATTAAAAAAAGATGTGATCCTGGTTTTTCGTTATAAAACTTTCCATATTGCTATGAAAAAATTTGTCGAGAGATCGAAAATCTCCTTCTTTCTCTCCGCGAAACATTTTATTCGATTGTGACCCACGGCCGATCACCAAATCAATCAAGTGACACGTGGCTTATTTCCATATCATTTAACCTATCCGGCGCAGTTCCAGATGACTCAAGTGGCCCGCGAAAGACACTTTCAGACTATTCAGGCAGTCCGTGTAACATTTGCAGATTGCTTAAGCCCCCTACCGTACAGTTCTAGATCACTTGAGTGGCCCGCGGTGCGTTTTCTGACCAGTGCAATGGCCAGTCATCTCCAAAATCTTAAGCACTCTTGATCTAGTATGTAAGGTTTTCCTGGGGTGGGGGTGCTCTAAACTCGGGGATCATCGGTAAGGTATCATCACTTTTGTGTGGCAGTATCCAATCAAGCTAATTGTCGCTTTGCGCAAGTGCAAAACGATCTGCGAGTTTTTCTGGAGATGGAGAAAAATATTTGGAGGGAAATATTTCGACTAAAAGTTCAGCTATTCAAACAAATTCAAATATTATTCTACATAACAATTCTGTTATTGTCTGAAATGTGATTTTCAATGATGACTTTTTCTTCGCCAGATGCCACCAATTTCCATATGGTAAAAGCCGATATCCTCATCGATTAATGATCAAACCGCGGACGTATATTATTTGTCTTTGGTCTATGGCGTAGGCGGAGATAGACTTGAAAGTCTGGGGGGGGGGGGGAAACACGATGACGATGATGTCAATTCATATAATATATATACACATATACATTAGATCAGACGACTCCACCTTTAATGATGGGGGGAAAAGCCCTCATGCGCCCCCCCCCCCACCCCATCTCCACTTATGGTCTCAGACAAGGCTGGATAAATCGCAAAAAAATCTAGGCGCCAGAAAAAATTTTATCCAGAGAAAAAAGTTCAAAATAATGCTTCTTTTGAGTTTTGCAAGGCATAGTGACCTTCTTTCATGTTCGCAGATATGCTGCTATAAATTCTAAACATTTTGTGCTGCTCTCAGCCTTCAATTTAGTAACTACACAAAGAACATTTTAGGCACCACTATAAATTTTTAGTCGCTATGGTGCCCTGGCACCTGGGATTTGCCCTGGTCTATGGGTGATACGACAGACTTTAATGCTCTCATTTAAGTTAATACGGCACACTTACTTTGAGGGTGTTGGTTGAACTCCTCAGAATCATGAAGGGAGTAGCGTATTTTACTTGACGATACAAATGAATCAAGGAATTGAACAGGGAAATAGAGGAATAAAAAAGAAATGTAAACAAAAAGTAAAAATTGCGTTTACTTTGGGGGGGGGGGGGTACAATGTAGTGAAATTTCACGAAATCATGAAATCCCTCTACCGAAAGGAATTTTCAGTATACATCCCTTTTGTTTTCACAACACATCCTTTGTTTTCCAGGCAAACAGCTTAACAGTTCTGTCAAATTCTGATCAAAATAACAAAAATACGGAGAACTGGTCTTAATGGCATCATGTAGTAACTTTATACTAGAACCAGACCACCACACACACCACGTAATCATTCCTCCGAGGATTTCAGGCTCCTTATAGACTATATTGTAGTCGTGGTCAAGTTCTGCAAGTTTTGCAAGTTTGAGACTATAATGTAATTCATATTGCATATATTATATTGCATATATGTTAACTAATCTTTTCTTTTCTTGCAGGCTCTGAACGGCTTTCTCATGATATTAACGTGCGACGGAGAAGTATTTTACACATCACACACAGTGGAAACGTATCTAGGCTTCCATCAGGTAAATATAACACGAAATATTTACCCGACACTCAGACCTTTCAGACATTGCGGGTCAGAAAAAAATTTCATGAAAAGTCCGACAAGTGTTACTGCGGAATCTAGATTCACACAGTGACATCCAAACGGTGGGCCCAACTGTGCCCATGGTTCCTAATCAAATACGGGGGGGGGGGGCTATATTATTTGAGAATCGTACTTATATTTTGAGGATTTTTTTTATTGGATATGAATTTTCATTTGACCATTTTCGTTACTTTCTGCACACGAGGGCAAATTAGATCGTGACCCACAATTTATTGCCGATTCCGAACGACAGAATTTTTTTAATACTCATGAGAGGTTAGTGCGCTAACCCCTCGGTGTGGGGCTCCCAGCGATAGCAATTTTCTGTAGTCATGTCGCCGTTTCTGTTGCACCCCTGGGTCAGGAAAGTTTCTGACAAGGACAAACCGGGTATCGAACTCGTGACACCTCTGAACATCCTTTTTGCACTTTAGGCGAGCATCTTATCGACCTGGGCTACCGCTCCCATGCATTTTCATTTACCTTGAAATATTGTTTCATCAAATATGTTAATTCTGTTCTTATTTTATATTTTATGTCCTAAAACGCTCGTTAATTCTGGAAATTCTTTTCAACAATTCTGAAAGTATTTCTTTCAATGATTCTGATAGTATTTTTCATTAATTAATAAAATAATTTCAATTAATTCTGAAAATATTTTCAATTAATTCTGAAAATATTTTCAATTAATTCTGAAAATATTTTCAATTAATTCTGAAAATATTTTTCATTAATTACGAAAATTCTTTTCGTTAAATCTGGAAATATATTTTTCATTATTGTGAATTTCATGAATTGCAAAATATTTTTTTTCCACACCCATTCTGAAATTATCTGTTTCAACAATTATGAAATTGATTCTCCTTTATTCTGAAGTTAATTTTCTTTTAAATATCTCCTAAAAGTAATTTCGAAATTACTCCTTCCATCAATTCTGGAATACGTTTCTTCATTGAATTTTTTCAGTATTTCTATAAATTCTGCAACTATTGTAAGCCTTTCTTTCGCGGACCACTGCAAGAAGCTTTAGGGACCCCACGTGGCCTACGAGTCATGCGTTGAAGACCATGTACTGTACCCATAACCCATTTGTACTGTATTGAAAGACTACGACAGCGCAGTGACGAATCTTCATGTTGTGTGTCAAGTGAATGTCTTTAGTCTTAAAAGAAGCATTACAAAACCCAAATGCCAACAAGAGTCTTTATTATTATTATTTTTACATTTTCAATTTTTTTTATTGATTTATTTTATTTTTTGTGAAAAAATAATTTATTTCATTCAAAATTTTTTCAACCAAGATGTTGCAGGGTATATTCATCTTCATATACATTTTTTCAGAGTTTTACTGCTAAATTTTATGTACTAAATCACACTTTTCTCGGAGGCACTTTTTCCTGGAAGCCATCTAAAAAACTCCCTGAAAGTTTAATTTTGATTGCTGTCTTCTGATGAAAGCCCCAAAGTTCATATTCACCATACTTCTAACTCAAAACTAACACAATCCTTAGTTGAGGCTTAACTCCCTGAACTCAAAAGAAAACATTTTACAGTGACAAAAAGCAACCCGCATATTTGTGGCACCAGGTGTCTGAAAGGGTTATACGAAACCTAGAGTCTTACCAAACATGGACTACAGACATTCCATAATATGACAGTGATGATTATTGTCGTATAGGACAGGGTCGTCTTAAGAGTATCGTGGACCCCAAGGCCAAATGATTTTTCTGAGACCCTGCCAAGCAAATTCTCGAAAATTTCAATCCGATCTCATTTTTGTGAGAACCTCTGGCCGTGCCCGGGTGATCCCATACTTTAAGACGACACTAGCACAGGAAATACGTAAATGCGTGTATATCATTCTCAGTTAGACAACTCTTTTTCTACAGAATTTGTGGTTTTTGACATCAAATATTATCGTATCTGAACTGATATCAGAACGGAAGTATAGCTTTCTTTCACCTGATGATGGAATAATGTTGTTTCTTGTCTTAAAATGAAATTTTTCATACTTATTTTTGCTTTTTTTCCCCGTACGTACATATTAAAAAAAGCCCAACAAAGTACTGATGAAAAAGTGGGACTCGGGATCGCGTGCGTGTCCTTCCTGACAGTTTTTGTCCCTCGTCCAGCTGCGGACGTCGACGGTGGCCGTTCGGACGACTCTTGACTTACACAAAAAAAATGGTTTCTATGGTAACTAAGAGGGCAATGGCTGTAAACAATCCCTTACTTCTCAGAGGAAATGAAATAAATCCTATTACTGGTAAATGGAGAGAGATATAGAAACTCTATATTCCTTCTTTTTTGGAAAAGTTCTTTTTCCGTGAGGCGACTCTATTAATTTTGAGCTCACTCTTTATAAGCACAATACTCCGCACTACTTTCTTCCTGATTTGTCTTCGGCAAGTTTTTAGAAGTTTCTGATCTCTCCACGATATAAAAGAAATTATACCAGGCAGTAAGAATGAGGGAGAGAGAGATCATGGACTCTCTTTGAATAGAGGTAGGTTAAAACTTAGGTTTGATCAAAATGATATTTTTAAAAGAACCTAGGGCTTCATTCTGTTCAGTTATGCTGTCTGAATAAAGTTGCTCATCTGGAACGATCTCCACAAGATGTACAAGAAATTAGATCACTAACGTATAAGCTGCATGTTTACACCAATCTTTCCACTGCTGGAAGAGATTGAGAAATTAGATCACTAATGATGAGTTGCTCGTCTACATCGATCTTTCCGTGGAGATAAAGAAATTAGATCATTAATTTGTTAGTCATACAAATGCACCTTTTCCTAATAGATCCAAGTTTTGTTGCATACGGCGCTAATCGAATACTATACCGGTTTTTCCGCAGTTAAAAGAAATTAGATCACTTATGAGTGAGCTGCATCGCAAAAAAAACTGGAAGTGCTATCCGAGAGGACATTGTTGCAAATCCCACGACACTGATATTTCTAGTACCGACCAGAGTTCACCAATACGCATCTAAATGCGTGATTTATGCACGAATACTCAATTTTACTCCTCCAAATTTCGTCGAGGAGTGAAAATGCTCCTTCAAATTTTAGGTTTTTTTTTATTTCTCTGTTTTGCATGGAAAAAAAAATACCACTCCTTTTACAAAAATAGCTCTTAAAATTTTGGAGAGGAGTGAAAAAAAAAAAAATTACTCTTTAAAATTATTTTGCTAGAAAACACTGGCACGGACTCATAATTCTTAGAGCTTGGTCCGACGTTAGCTTAAAGAAGAGATTCTCGTTAAGGACGAGTTGTGTGTGGGTCACGGAAGAAGATCCTCACAAGAACTGAGCGGGATTCCAACTCATGAAATGCCATTTTATGAACGATTTTCGTGATTTCTACTGTTGTGACCTGTATAGGAAATTGGGATTAAATTTGGTAAAAAAAATGTTTTTATGAGAACATTAACCACATTTCTTATAATCGAATATATAGGGTGATATTAGAAATCACGTGTGCTGAGACTCGGTTATCGGGATCCTTCCCCTCCTTTAGGTTTTCACGTGAGACTGTGAATGAAAAAGCATCGGAAAAATTGGCGGGAACAGGCGTGGAGAGTCGTGACGTAGGGGGAGGAGACATGTAATGCGTGCACGGCGTTCGAAGTCATTGTCTTCGCGAGCTTTCATGCGTCCAAATGAAAGAAAAGAAACGATTCTCTCTATAACCACACCTACATATGTACGTATGTATCCACAAGAGCTGTCCGCATGAAATGAGACTTGTGTGTATGTCGGACTACGACTTGTATATTCTTTTCTGGAATGAAATTTCCGAAAAGATGCGACAACTTCTTCTTCTTCCTCCTCCTCGCCAGGGCGTTGCCCCTGAACGTTTGAATGGAGAGAGAGACCCCGCGAGGAGAAAAGGGAGTACGTACTTAGCAGTTCCAATTAAAAATGTCAATTGCTATATCGATTTTTAGCCGAACGATTTTTACTTCACTTTTTTTTTGAAGAAGAAAAGCACCGAAAATCAATACCTCGCGAGTACGAAATTGAACAGGTAATCCTGGAAGCTTCTGTGAGCACCGAAACATTCGTCAGAAAATGAAGATCCTTGTTCTACAACATCTCGACCGTCTTGTATATATTTCTTGTTGAAATTTCGCTTAACGAAACACATCAGTGAGCATCCATTGAGCTTATTTACACACGCTGTTCGTGTGCGCAAAATTCATCACTAACAATTCACCGACATGACAATTCACCACTAGGAAAAACCACTGATAATTCATCGATTAAGTGAATGAGCAGAATAGATCATTGATTATTTTCGTCGTACCATTGACATTTTCTGCACACGAAATCTAGTTCACTAACTATCCCCCAAATCTGTACACTAACCTCCTAGAGAGATTATGTATCTAGGCGGTAATGGCTAGTTAGACCGGGACTTTCAATTCAATGCGGATTTCAAACGGATTTTTATATTCACCGGGGGGGGAAGCAGAATACTGAGTCAGTGAGCAAGTGAGTGATTCATCAAGTGAATCATGAGTCGATGAGTGAGCAGGTGAGCAAATGAGTGAGTGAACGGGTGAGTAAATGATCAAGTGAGTGAGTGAGCAGGCGAGTGAGTGAACAGGTGAGTAAATGAGCAAGTGAGTGAGTGAACGGCTTAGTGAATGAGCAGGTGAGTGAGTGAACGGCTGAGTGAATGAGCAAGTGAGTGAGTGAACGGCTTAGTGAATGAGCAGGTGAGTGAGTGAACAGCTGAGTGAATGAGCAGGTAAGTGAACGGCTGAGTGAATGAGTGATCAGGTGAGTAAGTCAACGGCTGATTGAATGAGCAAGTGAGTGAGTGATCAGGTGAGCGAGTGAGTAGGTGAGCAAGTGAGTGAGTGATCAGGTGAGCGAGTGAGTAGGTGAGCAAATGAGTGAGTGAACGGGTGAGTAAATGATCAAGTGAGTGAGTGAGCAGGCGAGTGAGTGAACAGGTGAGTAAATGAGCAAGTGAGTGAGTGAGTGAACGGCTTAGTGAATGAGCAGGTGAGTGAGTGAACGGCTGAGTGAATGAGCAGGTGAGTAAGTGAACGGCTGAGTGAATGAGTGATCAGGTGAGTAAGTCAACGGCTGATTGAATGAGCAAGTGAGTGAGTGATCAGGTGAGCGAGTGAGTAGGTGAGCAAGTGAGTGAGTGATTAGGTGAGCGAGTGAGTAGGTGAGCAAGTGAGTGAGTGATCAGGTGAGCGAGTGAGTAGGTGAGCAAGTGAGTGAGTGATCAGGTGAGCGAGTCACTCCTCAGTGATCGATAGATCATTCAAAGGGTTTCCCAGTGTTTCACCTACTTACTGGTCATTGACTAACTGGTGACGAACTGTTGTCGGTGAATTTTCCAAGCGATGATTTTTCGGTCGGTGAATATTCCTATCGTAAATTGCATGGTGGTTAATGTTGGTTAATTTTCCGTAAATTCACGCTCTTATTCCAATGTATAAAAATTTGCTATGCAAATTGTGTTCAAAACTAAATTTTTAATAAATTTTATACCTTTTCCCGTTCTCTTTGAACATTGGATAGAGCGACATCTGCCACCAAAGTGTCTACGAGCTTGTGCATTCGGAAGACAGGGAGGAGCTTCAGAGGCATCTCATGTGGAATTCACACCTCACTTCAGACCGCAGCGATTGCACCATTCACGAGGCTCTTTCTCCAGGTGACTAGTCATATACTCGTTGAATCGTATTTATGAATTGCGGCCTATGTGCAAATGCACTACGAAATTTCTGTTTGGTAACTTATGTAACAGAGACCATCCCTCTAAAAGCCTCGTCATTCGTGAACGAATGAGGAATATTATCCAAGAGGCTCTTACGTACCACAAATCTTATAAATTTTTCGTATAGGGCCTTTAACGTCTGCTTTGATCAGATCCCTCCCCACAAGTCAAAATTGAGCCCCGTTCATTAGTTCATATAACAAAGATTTTGTGAAAATTATGTTTAAAAAAAACATAATTTTGTTACGTTAAACAATATTTTATTTTTTTGAAACATTCATTGAAAACATGAATAGGTGTCCAAGGCAAAATGTGAGCTAATTCGTAAAAAAGATTCGAAATATAATTTACAGCGCGTGCTTTGTTGCAGTCCTTATAAGAGACGCACAGTGTATGTGTGTCGTATTGTCTGTCTTTATTTTTAATTATATGCGATTGCAATTGAGTGTGCTGTTTATGCAATTAAAAAAATTATAATTATAAATACAGGATGTCCCGTAAATTCTTGAATAGTTTAAAAAATTCATAAAAATTTGAAAATTTGTATATTTTAATGTGGGTTTGCGCAAAATTTATTTTCACGAGGGGAAATTTTTTTTTGGTACAGAAAATTGTTTTCTTCAAATTTTTGTCGATAGAGTATATAGAGGATCCATGTTTTTATGGATAGATAGATAGAACCGCTCACAACCCCGGACTGATGCAAAGCATCTTACTTCCGTTACCTCAAAAGAGGGCGAGTTGTGTCGGAAAAGTTAGCAGAGATTTATAGTGGTGGCTCCCTTGCCCCGTGCTCAAAAGTTTCGAATCACTCGCGTCGTTCTCCCCATGAACACAGCCAACTCGATGCAACATACAAGCCATTTGACTGAAATGGACAGCTTAACCAATTGACTAGAGAGAAAAATTGCACGTGCGCCCAGTGGCACATAAGGGCCGGAGACCACATCCAGGGATTTCGAAAGAAGTGTGGAAAAGACTTGTGGGCAAGAAAGAAGAAGAAGAAGCTGGCATGTTGAAGTGGGAGAGATTTGAGAATGGTCTAAATACACAATATATACCAAATATATACACTGTGACGGGAAACGAAGAAACAAAGCCTCCGTCCAAAGTGCTGGGCAGTTTTGTTTCCCTTCCCTTTTACAGAATATGCGGTATACGGTAGCGAGTCAAAATCGGACGGGACATATGCGGACAACATGGAAATAGGGTCAAAATCGGACAAATTTTGCCGCGCCCTCGATGTTGGCGCTGTATCTCCCATTTGTTTCTCCAACCTTTTAAATGGCGACAAAATGGATACAACAAGAAACCGGGTCAAAATCGGACAAATTTTGCCGAGCCGGCGATGTTGGCGGTTTATCCCTAATTTTTTCACCAAGCTGCTAAGTGGCGATTTTCTTTTTGATGGACATTATAAAGACATGCAGAGAAACTTTTGATGAAATTTGAACAATGAAAGACGTGAGTCGTCTACCAGTCGCCAGAACAAGTTAAAAAAATACCCGTCCTCTTTGAACCAAGGTAGGTAGCGGTATACACACACAGAAAACACACAGAGCCTGTACTGCTCTGTGTTTTTTTATGGATGATTATCGGCAGGTGCCTAAGGGAATTTTATCTTTATATGCTGACGATGTCTTCATGATATGCACAGATAGGAAAGCTTCTCTAAGGCTCTTAGCAACCTCTAGGAGACGATGGAAGAAGTGGAATACTGGAATTTAGTAAATAGGGCCAAATTAAATGTTTCAAAGTGTGTTTTTATGCGGCTGACACATAGATTCCACAAAATTCTTGTTTTAAATGATAAACAAGAAATCCTCAACGATTGACCAAAGCATAGTGACAAAGAGTGCTTAGAAGTATACATAGACACTCGCCTGAATTTCAGCTATGATGTCGAGCAAGAGATAAAAAAACCCTAAATTGCAATGGAAAGTCTCCTTCGTTTTTCTACCCAAAGTCATGTATCGCTAAAGAACAAGAAGATAATGTATGAACAAATTATTAGACCTGTTCTTACATATGGTGCACCGGCTTGGGCTTTCGCTCAGAAAAGCAATATTTACAACGTCCAGAAACATCAAAATTATATTCTCCGGAGATTCACAGGTGCTCCAAATACTTCACACTAACCGACCTGCACGCTGATCTTCAAATTCCATCCATCTACAAATATATAGTGGAAACTGGCCAAAAAATACTTTGAAAAGCAAGAGGCTTCAGAAGTGGATGTTATCAGGTCAGCATCCAACTACCCAGCTGAACAGAAATTAGCACAGATAAGACCAAGGAATATCTTGGTTACAAATTTTAGAAAGGAATTTTAATTGTTAAAACAAGCAAAAAATAATGGTTGATCGTACTGAAGTTATGATGTTGAAAATACCGTGTATTTTTTCATTGATAATGTACCAACAGTTATAGTATAGATATAAATATTACTATAAATAAATTACACCAATTTTTTTGTAAAATGCTGCAAATGATAGCAATGTTAATCACTGCAGATCGATTTTATTTTTAACATTGGTAGAGTGAGAATATTTTATGTAAATATATTTATTCACTAATTATTGTAATATTTGAAAGGTATATGCTATGAACGCTTTGTGAATTATATAACCATTTTTTATATAACCTATCAGCATAGATATTTTTAATCTAATATAATTGTCAGATGTGCAAAGCAAAAGTAACATCAAATGATTCTGATTGTATGTGGGGGGGGGGGGGAGGAAAGGGGTGTATTAATGTTCTGTAAATTCTAATAACAATTTGTAACCTTCCACACACTCTTTTTTCTAACATGTTTGTCAAATGCTCAAAAGTCACATTAAATGGTTCCGATGGCATTTTTGGGGTTTTCACGTATAACACATATCACCTTTCTCTGAATGGAAATAAAAGATGCTTTAGAAACTTATGTTGTCTAAAAGATTGGTAGATTTTGTAATTTGTGGCAAAGTAAATCACTTTAGTGAAATTATATTTAATATTGTAGATATTGAGAATGTTTGCTATGTTCGAGATTTATTTTTGAAAATATGTATGATCTGAGAGAAGTAGTAAAAGATGTTTTAACTTCTGCAAATTGTTGAGAATTTAAATCAATATACTAATATTGTACTGTAGTAGTGAGAATATTTCATGTATAAAGGGTTTTATATAATACTAAAAAAAAATCACCTACGGGGTTGTTTTTAAGTAGCCATTTCGCATTGACTGATCAATAATCTCTACCTAAGTACAGCAACCAAGACGGAGGAGACGAGAGCTCAGTGGTGTCGGTACTTCGCACCAACTAGCAACGGAAAAAACACATTGTTGAAATTAAAGCTTGAAATTCATCCCAGGCGAAGCGGGCACTAAACCTCCATGCCTAAGGTGAAAGATGTTTTTGCTTGTTAGCGAATATGAATAAAAAAATTATCGGGCCTTGGCCAAATGTATCACTGCACTTCTGCAGAAATCAGGCAAGATACCCAGCCCGTAGTGCCTCTGTTTAGTGGACATTGGTTGCATCTGCATTCCATAGTCGGATAGGGGGTGTGATGGATGCAGCCGATTCCTTCAATTTTTATGAATATAATCAACTTTATATTTACGAATTTATGGGACATCCCGTATATACAGCACTTTCTTCATAGTAAGTACATCGACACTTGTGATTTCATCATGTGTTGAACTTTTCTGCACCAAGGATACTCATACGTCAGACGGCAATGTTAATTTTCCTTCAAATTCCTTTTTGAGCAAATTATCATTTTTTCTTCATGAATTTGAAAATTCAATTATATTTCGAGCTGAAAATTTATATGTACGTATATTTTTATGTTATTCCCGTAGAAAATGGTCATCTTCTAGAAAGGAATTTCACTGTGAGGTTTCGGTGTTTATTAGACAACACATCTGGGTTTCTGGTAAGTTGAAGAGAGAAACATTCTAATTAATGAGTGATTTAATTTCATTATTGAATTGATGACTCGACATATTTCATACATGCTCAACCCGTGGGCCAAATATGGCCCTCGGTGTCATCTGATGCGACCTCAAACCCAATTTTGTGAAAATGAAAGAAGCGACCCATTTCTAGATTACTTAAGTGACCCGTGAGGATCCAAGATGCAGTATCATGTCACTTGAGTGACCCGCGGCACGTTTACAAGATTATTCAAGCGGCCCATGGCACATTTCCTGATCACTCAAGCTGCCCTCGGCATATTTCCAGATTCGCAGCATATTTACAGATCACCGTGGCACAGTTCCAGAGCACTTTAACCGACTCGCGGCACAGTTACAGAACACTTTAAACGACTCGCGGCATGTTTACAGATTACTTGAGTACTCGTGAGTACACTTGAGGACTCGCCTGCGATGCTGCTCCAGATCACTTAACTAAGTTGCCTGCGACACGTTTTCAAACCAATGAAGTTGCCCGCACTCTACAAGAGGCCCCAAACGCCGTTGCTGTATTTCATCAATTATATTTGACGATATCTGATTATAGAAATATTTTCATTGTGTAAATTAGTTACTCTTGAACCTGTTTTTGCAGAGGCTAGACATCAGAGGCAGAATCAAAATACTTCACGGACAAAATCACAAGACGGAAGAGCCTCCCTTGGCTCTGTTCGCCGTGTGCACTCCTTTCGGCCCACCGTCGCTGCTGGAGATGCCGCAAAAGGATTCGTTGTTCAAGAGCAAGCACAAACTCGACCTATCCCTGGTCTCCATGGACCAGAGGTGAGTGAATCCACGAGTTCTTTCCCCCCTCTCTCTCATTTAATTTTTACTAAAGGAAAAGAAGCTAATTTCTAAGCCTAAAAACGCTAGTACTCCCGTTACTTCCGTAATCATTCACATTCTAGATCACTGTTTTGTCACATTCACATGCTTACACACTCTTTTGAATAATTCTTTTAAACGATCACTGACCTGATTTCTCGCTTTCTAAGTCACTCTTTTAATCATTCATATGCTTGTACACGCTGTAAATAAATCTTTCGGCCAGTGCTATGCTCGCACACTCCAAGTCACTCTTTCTAGGCCACTCACTGACCTACTACTCCCTCGCTCTCTAGGTAGAGTGGACTATACAAATTTTGACCCCCCTCTCTCTTATACTAATTTTCTTGGTCACTCATTCCTCTAATTTGCCTCCCCTCTAAACTTGCCGCCCTGGCCTATATCCCTCTACCCCCCCCCCCCCGTGCATACGTCACTGGCTATTGAGGCACTGTCTGCCTGTATAATTTTTTTTTTCGTTAATAAGCCATCAACATGACCTAATCCGTCGAGGTAACGGCTTTGTCCGGGATGATTCTCATTATTTTTGGTTTTTTTTCACCCTATATATTCACTATTGAGGGGCTGTACTTCACTACAATTCGCTGCTCCAGGATGTGGAGGCCATGGATAACGAACGAGCTTACATCTCTTTTTGACACAGCCGGGAATCATGGCTGGTTTTATTATCTTTACAGCCAAACCACACATGAGAAAAAATTTTAATGTCGAAGGAAATGAATTTTTCCAGAGGAATGGATCGTCATTCTTTCATTTACAAATATTATTTTGCACTCCAAAGGGACAGCTAGGATTTTCGAGAAAGACATTACATTTAAACCGAAATTCTCACGTGTTTCTCCAGGCTCCATTCCTATAAAGGAATTTGTTTCAATTTTTTTTAAATATTGCCATTCGTTAAAGAAGAGTTTGAAATTATTTGGATATATTCTAGATTTCAATGCACTCACAAATCAATGAGCCTTACAACTGAAATAGGTACATTTTAATAATCCTTTTATTATCTGCAGGATATGATTAATTTTCGGGGAACACTCGACCTTTTTTTTGTAATAAAAGTTCGGTTTTTTCTTCTCTTTTATAGGGGTAAGCAGTTACTAGGCTATGCAGACACGGACCTATCAAGCAAAGGAGGTTACGATCTAGTCCATTTCGATGATCTCGCTTATGTAGCAAGCGCCCATCAAGAACGTGAGTCGATTTCACAGACACTCAAAAATTTTTATTGGTCCAATTAATGCTATCAAATACACACGGTGTAAAGTTTTGCCATTAAACACCCTTTATTTTTTGAACCGTTGGTGATGGAAACACACTTTCAATTAGAAAAAAATTTCCAAATAACTTTCCCATTTTAGATATGTGACTTCTTCTCCCCGAGGCCTGCAGTTTATTAAAACTATCCTACATTCCGAGATGCAATATCTCGGCGAAAATTGCATTTGAAAACGTAAAATTGTTTTTGTTGGGCTCAGGAAAAACGGGGCAACATTTCTTTAATTGAAAATTGGAAAGGTAACGTTCAAAAAGTAATAATAAATAAGCGGTTTTTCAAATTTTACTGTTCCGCGTTATAACTGCCACAGTAAAAATCACTAAACTCTCTGTAAACTGCCACACCTTCTTTCCCCAATTTTGTGCATCTCTCTTATAGCGCTTTCCCCTCAACTCCAACTCCGAGAATAACAATCTGAGGAAGAGGACACTCCATCTTTTTCTATTATTTATACCGCACACATATTGCTATACTACTCCATCATCATCATCTTTCTGTTATCAAACTTTAAACAAAATTCTGACTCCGCCCACTGGCAGTTGATCTGACAGGTTTGGGTGGAAGGGGAAAAAAAATGTTAGCAAAGAAAGCTTGCCTACAAGAATCTCTGGGCTCGACATTGCTGAAATAAGAGTTTTATGGAGGCGAGGTATCTCGCAATTGCCGCTGAAAGGGTTGAAATGAATGACACATCAAACTTGTCTATCACGTTGCTTAGATATATTTTTCTAATTGAAAGTATGTTTTTATCGCGTTATCACTAATAGTTCAAAACACTTCAGTGTAGTACAGTTCTCATCATACTCTATCTTCAGTGTATTACACTGAAGTGAGAGTATTTCAACGTAGCAGTTACTGGTTATGTATTAATGTATGTAATGTAATTTATGGGAATCATATTGTAGCTAAAATGATAAAAATGTAAGTAGATAAAGCACATTCATCTTTTCTGATAAGAATGAGTTTTTGATTCGTTTTCACTGATTTAATTGTTTTCTCAGTATTGAAGACGGGGGCGTCTGGCCTCATAGCTTACCGATTATTGACCAAAGATGGAAAATTCCAATGGCTCCAAACAAGCGCAAGATTGGTGTACAAGAACAGCAAACCAGATTTCATCCTCTGCACCCACAGGCCACTCATGTACGTTCTCTCTCTCTCTCTTCATCCTCATTCGGGATTTTTGAATTACAACTCAACTGATACGTTTTTTTCTCGCATCTCAAGCGCATAATTTCGTTTATATCAAACGATGTAAAGGTGTTTCAATGCAAAAATTAATCCTAGTTGTTATACTTTCTGTCCACAGGGAGGAAGAAGGGCGTGACCTTCTGGGCAAAAGGACGATGGATTTCAAAGTTACGTACCTCGATTCTGGATTGGCCAGCATGAACGATCGCAGCAGCATTATGTCGGATAGTGACTTTATAACGAGGTGTCAAAGAAACAGGCGATACAAGTCACAAATCCGAGATTTGTTGTCAGCGTCGTGCCGGAAGAGGAAGGTCCCAGGTACCGATCCGTATATCGAGGAGACCACCTATAACAACATGTATCCATACACAACTCCTGAAAATATAAACGGGCTTTCACCTTACGTGGCGACTGCCATGCCCCAGAATATATTCACGGCAGCCATTGACAATTCCAGGTAAGACTCTCTTCCACAGATGATAATTCAATTGAATCATGGGCGGAGATACGGGGAAAGTCCCCCCCCCCCCTCCAGCAATAATCACCGTGCCCCCAGACTTCCAAGTCTATCTCCGTGTATGAATTGAATAATGATGATCATTTACTTGTTGCATGTAGAGAGGCCGGGACTGGAACTAGGAGGGGGGGGGGGAAGGGATTGAAAATTTTAGGAAACAGCAAAATACCGTTATAAAATCATCGAATTTTGTAGTTGTTTGTGTGGGCTATCCCCGGAGACCTGCAACATGATACTTACATAGCAAGAAGATTCAAGCATGTACCATCTTACTTCAAAATATCGAAGATAGGTGGCTGCACCAGCAATAACATGAAACAAGCGTAAAGTCTGACAACATAAATACGTTAGGGGCATGCATATATGTGCACCAGGGGCGGATCTAGAACTCGCGTCGGGAGAGGTGATTTTACAAATAGCTAAAAAAATTAGTATCAGCATGGGGTGGTTCTCGTATTTTCCTTGACAGTCCCGGTTTCGGTTTTTTTTCCTCCATCCCAACTTTTCTTGAAAAATGTCCCAGGTTTCCTCGTTTTTTAGCGAAGTTTCCTTGAATTTGTTGTTGGAGTATTGTCCTATAGAAGTTCTGAGAATTTCATGAATTACCGCATTTCGCTTGGGAAGGGATGATCAGTTCGATCGCACGATATACACTGACACATATTGTATACCTACGCTGAGTTGGCCTCTGGCTACGTCATGAAACGTCACGATGGGCGATTCCATTTATCTTTCTTTAAATAGGTCGCAGGGAAAAGGAGCAGGTTGGTATTTTCCGTTGGCGTCTTTTGTGCTATTTTAATGAGTTTTTTTCCCCTCCTTTGAAAATTAACCCTCCCTTCGAGCGTCAAAGTCAGAGGCCAACTCAGTATGGGCATACAATACACACACATCCAGGTAGTACTTTGTCACTCACGTAACTTCACGTAACTTGCACACTGCTTTGGTTACATACTTGTACACTGATATCACAGTAAATATTTTTTAATATCCTATTTTATATTCCATAGATGGCAACAGGAGGGAACTTATGTCGTTTATGTACGTAATATGCGAGAAACTGCGTTGAACTAGGGTTACCAGAGATTTCAAAGCAGACATGAGGACGCATACATACGCCTCTTCAACTATGTCCCTTACATATGTTTACAACAAATGGCACCACTACACCAACACTGAAGAACAATTGTTTTCTAAAGTTTCAACAATATTTTTAACGGAGGGTATTAATTAATTAATTTATTTCTAATTATCAGGCATTGAATGAATTATTTATTTCTGAATTGAAGAAAGAAGAGATTGTCTGGACACTTTGATAAATTAGTGCCGTCTTAACGCATGGGCATGGCCTGGCGTCACCGGCCGTCTCGGGTGCATAGAGGCATTCCACGTTAATGGAATCAGGTGCTATGAAAAATAGCAGATGTCGCTTGGCCAAATGTCTCATTTTTCAAAGCGGAAATTTAAGCAATTGACAAGGACGACATAATTTTGGGACCCTCCAATTAGGGCTTTGCCTGGAGGCTCCCCTTCAGAGGCAGTTTTATGGTTTTGCCAACTGCGGACTCAAATTTTGCTGCATTTACTCATCCAGTATAGTTTTCTTGACAGCACTCATATTAACCTCTGGTCTACAGCTCGCTTAGGCCTTCCTTGTAAATATGCATGTGTATGAAAGTCACTCTTTTGGTCTTATGCTTTCACACCCTCTAGGTCAGTGTTTCCGTCCCTCGCTTACCAAGTCACTCTTTTGGTCACTCTCATGCTTGCGCACTGTTTTAGTCATTGTCATAACAACCAAAGTCATTATAACCGAGTTTGGCTATTATGTATGATGTATCACGGGCATAGAAAACAACATCTCTCTCTCTCTAACTGTCGCCACTTGGGGCGGCCTTTGCTGTAGTTGAAGGAAGCTTCAGTGTCTCCATTCAACACATTCCTTTTAAAGAAAGGAAAGTTGTGTCTCTGCTGTATAGATAGAGCACTTACCCAGTACGCAAAAGGACCTGAATTCGATTACTGGAGGAGTCAACTAATAACTCTTCCTAAGGTATCGACATAACGACCATAAATAGCCCATAGGGCAATTAAGGCATACGAGTTTCTTTCAATAGGTACCATTCAACTCGTAAAGTAAAAACATTTAGAGGCAATTTTCTTAAGCTTTTTTTTCTTTCCCCTATTCAGGTTCCTGTCGGCCGAGAACTTCCTCCATTATCGTCACCTGGGCAGCTACTACCCGGACTACGCTCACCATCCAGCGGCTCAGTACACGAGCAACGGATTCCTGGACATGACGTCAGCTGCCGCCAGAACAACGTACATCCCGACTGCGTATCCGGATACCAGCCAGTTGGCTAAGGAGGAGAAATACTACCCCTGCCAACTCGAGTCGACGAAGTTCAACGGCGACGCACAACAGAGACTAGTACAGCAAGTAGGAGTCGCTAACACGAAGCCTTCGTGCTGCGAATCCTACGTGACAGTGAGTTCCGATTCCAGCGCTTCGTTGAGAGGTTGCCTCATGAGCGCTACCAGCGCGGGGATCCAACCCCTGTTGACGACGTTGGACAGAGACCCGAAACTGGGTGAGCTCGGTTGCCACAATCTGAGCTTCACTTTGCCTCCGGTTAGTTCCGAGTGCTTAAACGTGATCAAACCAAAGACTTCACCGCTGCCCACTCACCTCAGGGAATCGCCCCATCAACACCACGTGCCGAAAGACGTCAAAGGTCCCACTACCGCGTCGGACTATGTTTCGGCTTTTTCCAACGACACCAGGCAGAGCGTACTAATGTGGGGTAACTCCTTGAGCAGACCGACCGCAGGTCATCCAATGACCGGCACCATATTCGACAGCAAACTGTGCAAATACAGCGGACATTTGGACATGGGAGAAAAATCTCCGCCTTTAGAACCGCTCGGCAGTGGTGTCAGCTCCATATGCAAGTGGAGCAGCAACGCGACCACTCCGAAATCTTCATCTCCCCACAATAGTACCAGTCCAGCTAGTGGGAAAATTGCACCGGCGGTCAATTACAATGCTACGACCACTTACCATCCGGACATATCTCACGAGGTTTGCTCAAAATACTCACATTTCCTTTAAATAATTTTTTTCTAACAATTAACAAATTTTAAATCAAGATATTTATTATCGCTATGGCGCCCCACATTAAAGAGGCTGAATACAGCCCAGAGATGCGGGATAAATCATATTTCTTTTGCTCTTTCACCATCATAAATCTGCTATACAGTGGCTCGGCTCCAGGATAAGAAAGTCTTGGCCCATGATAATTGCTTCTGGGGAAGCCTACCAGCTTCCGAGCCAGACCCGGCTGCTTTTTTTACCCACCCTTCAAACCAATAAGACCGACTGATATTAAAAAAATAGGATCTGGAAAATTCGCCCCCGACGTCTCGCTTCAGACGTTTCGTCCGTAGCACAACTCGCCTCTGGACGTTTCGTCACCGACATTTGGCTCCCCGACGTTTCGCCTGTGATATTTCGCTGGGCCAAGCGGCCAAATGCATATGAGTGTGTGTGTGACCGTATGAATGACCAAGTGAGTGTATGAGAGAACGAGTGAGTCTCTCATACAGCTCAGTCCGTAACTCATTACTCACTCAATCACATAATCACTCACCCACCCACTCACTTGGTCGTATGCATACGGGCACTTGATACCGCGAAATATCAGGGGCGAAACGTCAGGGGGCCAAACGTCGGTGTGGAGGCGAAATGTCAGGGGGGGGGGGGCCCGAACGTCGGTGTGGAGGCGAAACGGCCAGAGGCCATAAGATTAAGGTTATATCTATGCCAGAGGCGAATTGTGCTAAGGGCGAAACGTCCTGTGGACGAAATGTCTGAGGCGAAACGTCCGGGCGAATTTTCCGGACAATATTTTCTAGTATCAATGGGTGTTATGGCTTGAAGGGTGAGAGAGCAGCCGGGTCTGGCGACTCGGAAATGAAAGGCGGTGAAACGTCCGGGTACGAAACGTCGGGGGAAAAGTTTCCGTAAAATTAAAAAATAATTGTAATTATTTTTTGAAGAACGAGAGTCTGAGAATTTCTCGATTTCACTTCATAAGCATTAAGATTCGAGATGTTTCATCTTTGATTGAATCAAAATTTGCATTTGACATTCAAATTTTTTTTACTCGAATTCGACATAGTTCTAAAGAGAATTTCTTAAATTTCTATTAATATACAGGCCATCCTACAGGAACAGTGGAATTTGTAAGGGATGTTGTGTATAGGGATTGTTGCAATAAGAATACTGCCAAAAACAATATCTACATACATAAGAGGGGGAAGGCGTACGGAGGCTCTAGTCCTGAGACTCAACTTTATAACTTAAATTTTCATTCCATAAAACTTACTGGGAAACAACAATATAAAGATCTCACTAAAATTCCTTATGGGTAGAGCGGGGGGGGGGGGTGCAGCAGAGTCAAAATCCTGGGCGTGGGGAGGGGAACTGTTCACTTTGTTGACCAAGTCATAAACCTGGCTCAGTGCAGGCCCGAAACTAAGGGAACGTGGGGAGTGGGTCTGGTGCCCTGGGTGCCGAGCCAGGAAGGAAGCTAAGTTTACTCCTTTTCCTTTAAAAATTCGGGAAAGGCTGCTCAAATTGGCACTGCCCCGAGTGAGAGAGTATTTTCCCGTTTTTTGTTGAGGCCTTTGCAGGACCCCTTACCCAATAGTCAGATAATATGGAAATGCGGAACGATTCCATACAATATGTCGCCCCACCCAACACATCGCCCTGACAAATGTCGCATTATCTGCCGAGCATTGTTGGCAGCCCCATCAAGTACTGATTGTTCAAATACAGTACAAATATCCAGCACAATATGTGGAGTACCCGTATTTTCCTGCATATAATAAGCTAAAAAAATCGTCTGTATTTGTCATACGCAATATTGCGTATTATCTGCAGCCTTTTCCCGTGAAAAGTTGAAATAAAAATATTTTTTAAAATTTGCGAAAAAAAACATACTTTGATTCATAGATGGCATACAGAAAAAAAGCGATTGTTTTTTCCCAAAATTGAGAACAATCCCTTCCACTGCCTGTTCCTCAAAAGTAGGGGCCCTGCGCAAATATGAATTTTTGAAGCCCCCTTATTGTACACAGTGACCTGTAAGTCCTAATTCGGCTTTTATCTCATTAACCGTTCGTCGTAGAGGTTTAGTTCCAGTTTAAAAAATTCTCAAAATGTGTTCAGAAATCACGCTGTACGCGTTTTAAGAGTGGAAATACAATGTGTCACAAAATGACAAAATCTAAATTTTTATACGGTCCCCCCCCCCCATCCCGTCCTCACTTCAAAATAGAAAATTGTTGCCCTGTCTCTTCTGACACACATACTAAAAGAATTCCATATTTTTAACTGCAATTCAAAAATCGGATAAAAGTTGGGAAAGTACAGCATAGATGAGGGGAAAAGAGCGGCTAGTTTATATCGTTCTTTTTCTTTTTCCGATTCTCAAATTCAAATATCTCAGCAAATATTGGACTGGAAACATGGAACTTTTTTTGTTGGCGTCAGAAAAGACAGAGCAACAACTTTATAATTGGAAATTAGAGGATGAGGGCGGGACCATATAAATATTTAGATTTTTTTTTTATTTCGAATAACTGCATTTTCAAACTCAGAACTCGCACAGAGTGATTTCATTTCGCATTGCAAAAATATTTTAAATTGGAACCATAGAACCATACCTCTAAGATGAACGGTTGATGAGATAAAGGCTGAATTAGGACTTACAGGACAACCTGTACAGTGTTGAGGCAACGGCGTATGCAGTTAGCGGGGGGGGGGGAGAATGTGGGCTGTGCCTAAAAAAAGCTGATAATTTCGAAGAATCTGAAAATTTGTTGGCTCCGCTAGCTCACGCGAGAAACAGGCTCTGAACCCCTCCACTCAAGAAGATTTCATTATTGATGAGTGAAACTTTCATATGTGGATTATATGCAGAAAATTACTGTACGTGAAAATTCAGTGATTCAGTAAAATATACATTATGCCCTTCATAATAAAAAGGGAAGCTCAGGAGAGTCTTTGTGAGTGTCTATTAGTAATTTCAATCCGGTTTTATGGAATCTAGTTCGGCCCCTACTAATAGGAAATAAAAACTTTAAAATGACTCAAATACCTGGAGTTATATTAGAAACATAGATAATAAAAAAAATCATAAATGTGCATATTTAAAGCTTTTCTAATTGCAATATAAATACCAATATAAGACTCGTAGGTTGCTAAAGCCATGTAATTCATTGCAGGAATGGCATACGGGAAGCCTGGCAACGTGGAGGCCCCATGTCAGTAAGTTGATGATTGATTCAATAACATACTTTCCCACTAACCCGTTTCTTCTAACACCTTTACTAATTAATTTTTAACTGGATAGCTTTGTCTTGTAACAGCCCTGCAATGCAACCATACCGAAAAAAGTATCTCATTATCTGAGTATTCTTCCTTTCAGTGTGCCTGCTAATACTCATAACTGACCCATTAAGTAATAACTATTTCATGTAACCAATAATATTCCTGCATGAGTTGCATGGTTAACCTAGTGTCAGCGATACCCCTAAAAAATCGCAAGTTTTTTCCCATCTCATTATTATTTTCTTTCCTTTCCTAGTTTTGCATGCCTGAGACATTCCTTCTTCTTCTTCTTTTTTAATATAGAAAAATTTTGTATCATGTGAATAATAAGTGAAGAGTAAGCAATGAGTGAGAATCATCTTTCTCTCTCTTCAAATGCGTTAAATTCGAAACTGAAGTAATACACGATTGTCTTAAGCAGGGGTCTTCAACGCATGGCCCACGGGCCACATTTGGCACCTCAGAGCTTTTCGACGTGGGCCGCCGATCACTTTCAGAAATTGTTGAAAACATTGAAAGACGATTAATTTCAGAAGGGATGAAAGAAATAATTTGGAAATTCGTGAAAAACATGAAATAATTCTAAAATAAATGTAAGAAATAATTTTGCAACAAATTGATGAAAATTCAGAATTACTGAAATTAATCAATGAGAGAAACGATTTCGTAATTTATAATAGAAATTATTTCTCAATCAAAAACTCATAATAAATCAAAAAGAATCATTTAGAGTGATTTTAGATGAAAACTAATCTCAGAATAAAATAGAACAGAAATAATTGTCCTGAATCTTACCAGTGTAAGTGCAATCTTGCCTACTGGGTTGTGTGATAAATTAAATAAATAATTATATAAATTAATTCAATCAGTAATTAATCAAAAAACTTTTTCAGAGTTTATAAAAAAATTATTTCAGAACTAACCACAAAATTTATAAATTTAAAAAAAAGAGTTAATTTCAGAATAAATAAGTCTTCAATTATTTTTGCCCCTATTCAACTCGGGGCCACCATTGGCTCCCTTCTTTTATGCCACTAAATTGCATGAGTTGGTGGCCCGCGGGCTTCGTGGGAAGTTTCAATTTGGCCCGCCGTGTCTGAAAGGTTGAAGACCCCTGCCGTAAAAGGATATGTTGTTACTGTTAAAATTGCAATATTCAGTTATTTTATACTCGATATTTTCACGTTGTTTCATGTTTCCATTGCGATTATGATAGCACAGCGTTTCTCAACCCATGGTCATGACGATGGCATAAGTGGTCCGCAGGCAAACTTGATAAATTAATTCTAAAACTCAATTTGAAATTGAAATCATCAGTTTTCATTGAATCGAATTTGATCAAAATATTGATTCAAATATTTTTTTTATGTAGTCACTTATCCAAAATATTCTGTATAGAACATGATTTATATAAGACATATCTAATCGATGTTTTCACACACACAAACAAATCTAGTTAATTCACAAACTTATCAAACAATTTCAATCGAATTGATCGAGTCGATCAACTTAACTAAAATTTTTAACTGCGATTAACAATTGATCAATTAACTGACCCGATTTATCGATTAATCGGACCAGCCCTAATTCATACATGCACTCGGGTTCATTATGCTGAATCGAGGAAACTGCTAACCTAAATACGGGATACCACTGATTGTAGAAAAAAGTGCAAGAAACGGCATATATTCTAATTACTGCTAAAATTGCCGAAGTACGGGCTTACTACAAATCATAGAAAACTAAAATGTGTTTGACGAAAAAAAAAAAGCAACAAAAACCACATTCATTCGTGACCATACCTCATTGAGATAAAAATATAGGAAACTGTTTCTTAAAATACGGGTCGTTGCCACCCAAAACTATGCCATAAGTCGGCAAAATCCTCAGTCGTTGAAAAAACTGCTGAAACGAGAGAGGAAATTAAGGGCTACTGGAAATTGTGGTGAATTGAAAATTAGTGAAAGGAAAAACACGTGGACTTTCATTTTCTGACAAATATGTGAGATGGATATTTATATTTATAGCGATAATTTTTATACTATAACTATTATCTATCTAATATAATTATTATGCGGATTATCCTTGTTCACAATTTTAGTAAATATTACGAATTCAAATAAGCATCGTGGAAAAACCGGAACAACCGAAAATACAGGCACGTCCCGTAATACGGGGACACAATTGTGCCGTTGAATTATTTCAGGCATTTTACTGGTCCATGGGTTCCGAAAGTTTGAGAAATGCTGTGATAGAGAGCAATTCAACCACTTAAGAATTACTATGTACAGTGCAATATGCTAAGTTATAGGGTCAATATGCTGACACCTCTATAGGTCTAAGAAGCCAAATGAAATCAAAATACCGCAAAAAAATTCGTTCGTAAAAAAAGATGATCGTAAATCGGGGGGGGGGGGTGTTATTGGAGAAATTAATGTAAACGGTTATTATTTGGGTGCAGGAGTGATGACTGTTGTGCGTGAGAGGGGCTTTACTATATTTCAATTGCGAATACAGCAACAACACACAGAAGTCCAATCTTAGAATATGGACTGGGTCTTCGTTCGGTTGACCAGAATGTTGAAAAACCGAACCTTCATAACAAGTTGCAAAATAATGAAGTATTCTGAAAAACGTGACCATGAACGTTTTGGCTTGCGGATTATATTTCACCCAGAATTACTTTTGCTGGTTGCATAAGAACACTGCTTCGTTGGCAATAAAAAACACAATTCATTGATGTTACCAAATTCATCAGTGAGAAACACCTTCACCTTTCGAATCCAGGTTTTATCACCAATGGGCAATTTTAATGAAAAAAACACTGATAAAATAAATTTGAACATGTTTGATTAGTGCTGCCAAACTTTCGGATAGTTATCATTACACTAAAATTTTATAAAAATTTATGAAGTTTGTAGAAATGACACTTTATTTACATGAATCAAAAGCTCGATGGATTCGAGATGTTTTCAATCCAGAATTTTCCAGATAAAAAAAAGTATCAGAATCGACTACATCTTTCAGTGTGTGACGATGTTATAAAGGCAGAGAAATCGAAGGAAACTAAAAATAGGCCACTCAAAATTTATCGGAGATTTAGACCATTATTGAAAGTACAGTTCACAAACATTTCGTGAAACTAGTCTGAAAAAAAAAACTGTATGGATCAATACTTACTTATGAAAAGCATCAGAAAGGGCATTTTTCTTTGATCACCTAAGATACTTCCATAACTTCCAGACCCTGTACACACAAACGTGGGGGGTCGTTTTATCTCGCGCTTAAGATTTTTTTTAAACCTCACAGGAAAAGGGTTTCAAATTGTCACCATCAAAAAGTTATATATATATGGAAACATTTAATAATTCATCTCACCTAGAAACGCATAAAAACAAAAAATTAGCGAAGGAATGTAATTACTAAAGCCACAAAAATGTATTGAACTGATAACGGTTTTTTCACTCATCGGCTCCCGCGCTTCTCTTGGTGATATCTATAAAAAAAACTTTTCACTTTCTTTCTCTTCCAGCTTCTCTGTTTCTAGAAACTACAGAGAGAAAGAGAGTTTTATTTCCTTCCCCCCTCTTATCTCTATCTGTGCTGTACTTGATCAACACCTTCTATAGCAGAAAGTCTCTATGCGAAGCTCGTGATGTCACTGAAGTCGTCCATTTCACCAATAGTCATTGAATATACTGCAAAAAAAGGTAAAGCTTTCGCATACGTCGGACTACAAATCTATTACTATCCAATGGCTATAGGTGAAATGGACGACTTTCTGCTATAGAAGGCTTGATCGTGTGTTGTTTGAATGACATCACTCTAACACGCTTGCAGTATTTGTAAATCCATTCTTGACCTCTACTGACATTCAAAATATTAATATTTGCATTTTTTTTGAGTCACCTGTAATAATTCCGCCGGATATTTATATTTTTGTGCACATTTAAATGAGAAGAATCAGTGGTAATTTTTTCAAAATTTCTTGAAGACGTCACCTTCGGACGATTTCTTTGTTCAGCCCTGACATGAAGGATTATGTGAGTTTTGTTATCATTGAAGTAAGGGTTGAACTTCCCCCAGTTCGTTAGTACTGGGTCTGAAAAGGATAAGATTTTTTGGCTGAGATGTTTTGTCACATCTTCGATTCTGACTAGACATATATACAATGGATCCAGCTTATAACGTTTTTCGAAAAGCCGTCATAAAAAACATTGTCAGCGGGTAACGCTTTAAAAGGAAATCTTCATGAGAATTACTTAGATTCGGGACCAAGAAAATAAGTTGTACTAAGCGGGAAAACGTTCTAAATGGGAACGTTATGAATGGGGTCAACTACATATACATCTCACTTTAATTTTATTTTTAATTTCATCGAAATTCTGATGACATGAAAAATCATTCATTAAAGCCATGCCGTCAAAAAGTATGGATAAAATTTCTTGATTTCAAACTAGATAAATTCTACCAGAACAGAATATTGGAAACATCCGCAAAAATCGTTTCAAGTTGGAAGAAAATGTAATAAAAGCCAAATACACTTCGAATAATTGAACGTATTTCTTTCACGTGAAAGCAAAAGCTTGGATGCAAAAAATGTTTTTGAACACCAAAAAACATGGAAACAAAATGCATAAATTTGAACATTAATATTTCTTTCTTTAGAAATTTCCTATTTCTTCACAGCTCGTTCATTTCTAGAGCACCTTACACCAATAAAAAAAATTTGAGCTGTATTCTCCACCAGAAAGAAAAAGAAAATTTTTTTTATGGGCTCGTCCTTATCTACAGGATGTCCCATAAATTCGTAAATAGTTTGAGAATTCATAAAAATGAAAGGAATTTGTACATTTGAATGCGGTTCACAAAAAACTATTCTCATGAAGGAAAATTTTTTTGGTTCAGGAAAAAAAGCTAATTTTTGTTGATAGAGGGCGCTGAATAAAAGCGAATCACTAGAAAAATGCAAATCAGAGTCCTAAAAAAAATGCAGGTTGTATTAACAGCATATAAGGCACGGGGTTCTCAAACTTCTTCCACATGCGTTTTTCACACCATTTTTCCCCATTCAATGCTTATTCGCGAGCTCGCCGGCTCCCCAGAGCTGTTTAACTAAGAATATTTTCGAAACACCTTTGTCAGAGGAGCCGCGGCTCACAGTTTAAGAACCCCTGGCATAAGGTTTTCATTCTGATGTTGACATTGGTGGACAAAAAAGCTATCGGTGAAGTTTTTTTACCTCAGCCCAGAATCGCCTGCTGAAGCTTTACGAACGTTTCGGACACAGAAAATATTGAAGAAATGTTCATTGCCATTTGCTTTCGTGCAGTGTTCTCTATCGACAAAAATTTAAACAATTTTCTTTTTCCGAATAAAAAATCTCCCTTCGCGAGATTTTGCAAACCGCATTCAAATTTTACCAATTCCTTCAATTTTTATGCCTTTACGAATTTATGGGACATCCAGAATTTGAAGATACATATTGGACACTTTTTTTTTTCTTTCGGAAAATACGGGCGAGAGAAACAAAGTTTTCTCTTATGTACCAGTGCTAAATTATTTACTAAAACCTGATAAACATTGGATTCTTCAATGTCGGTTGTCGTACTAATTACTAAATCGTTTTCTTTAATTTTTTCCTAGGTGTATCTGGCGAGGAACGATCTTGGGCTACAACCTTGGCTGAAGCAAACCGGTAATCCCCTGCTGTCGATATCGGAAGTCACAAATACACTACTCAATCCAGACTGACATCATTCTACAAAGTCCATTGCAGAGTCTAATGTTCTACTCCGAAATAAAGTAAATTACTCCACAAAAGCTGCATGTGGAAATAAAGTACAATTGTAATCAGAAGTCAGTCAGACAAAGTGGGGAACAGTGAATATTTGGAAGCAAATCTGGCGAAGAAAAGTCATGACTCAGAACAAAACTAAAAAAAAGAAAAGTCACATTCCATTGCTCAATTCTGGATGTATGTAATATAATGTATACATATTTTTGAAGCTACGAAAACTATTCTAAAAGCATACGGTAGGGAACTTTAAAATACGCACTGTCCCACAACCTGTTAGAATACTGATAGAAATAGTTTAGGGTTGCCAACCGAAAGTCATAATACTGCATTTGCTACAACAGTCACGACACGATCACAAATGAATGACTTTTCACACCAGATCGTTCTGCAATGTTTGCTTTGCTGATATGAAGCCCTCGAAAGTTTCAGATAAAAATTACATCGATACAGCACCTGACTTGAAGTTCACAAAATTTTTGTTTTACTCTATACAGTATTTAATGCATAAAAATTTAATAGAAGGAATCGTTTAAGTTCCCCACGAGCAATGAAGATCAAATACATTAGTTATGGTAGAAAAAAAAAAGAAATCCTACCCTCTCTTTTCTCTCACGATCACACACATACACACAATACAGATTAAATAAGTTATAATTTATCCTGAAAGGAATAAAAATTGTATGTTGTTCTGTTCTCAACTACAATTTGAATTTCAAGCAGAAATTATCCCTGTATCTCTGCTGCAACCGGAACTATCCACTTTGCATCATGAAGAAATGGAATCTGTGAAAACGAGTGGTGTTTTGTGAGACATAATATTATTGAACTATATTTTCAGGAGAGACAAACAAGACTACTGATAATATACAGTGATCCCGCTTATAACGTTTTCAAAAAAACCGTCATTTAAAAAATCATTGTAAGTGGGAAAATCCTTTAAACGGGAAATCGTAATGAGAATTAGTTATAAAATTATTATTACAAAAATAAATCGTGCTAAGCGGAAAAAAGTCCTGAGTGGGAACTTTATAAGCGGGACCAACTGTATTTCTCCCATTTAAAATTACCAAAGTCAAGTTTTACGCAAAACTAACGCATGTATCGTTGTACTTATGTAAAATGTACAAAAATTCAAAAGATTATGTATGTATATGTATGTCGATTGTAATATGGCGTATTTCATGAAACTCATTATGTTAAATATGTAAATGTCCTTTTTTTAAAAAAAAACATTGTTGTTTGAAAATAAATAAAAAAAAACTTTCCTTTTTAAAACTGAATTTCGCATTTCATGAGAGTCATAAAATTATATTATTATTATGAAAAAATTCACGAAATTCGTCAGATAAAGAAAGTGTCTTGTACACACCGAAATTCAGAAAGTTTTGACTCATTGGCTTTTAAGAAAATTTGTTAACTCGAATTCGACATAATTCTAAAGAGAAATTCCTAAAATTTCTATAAATACAGAGACCATCTCACAGCAACAGAGGAATTTATAAAGGATATTGTGGCGGCAAAAACATTTTCGGGTACCCTACAATATCTATATACAGGGCGTCCATAATTAAAAGACATTATTTTGAGGTAGCCTACAGGCGAAACCAGTCATCAGAAAATTGTGAAATTTTGTGGAGGATTTCATGAAGAGATGGGAATTTGTTTCAGGGGGAAAAAAATTAGTTGCACATGTCACCATCACAGGGCGTTTCACTTTGAATACCTGTAATAAACATGTAAATTTATGTGATGTCACGCAGCAGCTGTTATAAAACCTAGAAACATTCGCGGAGATCTTGTTTCTCAATGTGTCTGCTGCCCACAATGACGATAGGTTTACGAGATCGCGCTTTCTTTGTCAAATTGTTTTACCAAAACAGCAATTCCGCAGTAACTGCTCTACGCAAATATCGGACTTGGGAAGAGGATTCGAAAAAGTCCAATGAATGTCTTCGGAGTATGATAACGAAATTTGAAACCACAGGATCGTTGGCTGTTCGTCCTGGAAGAGGAAAAAAACCCGTTTCTATAGACGCAGTACAGGAGGTTTCGCTTCAGGAGGAAGAGCTTCAAATTCTCGTAGTAGCACTAGTGTCAGGCGTGTAGCACAGGCGTTGGATAGGTCACGTTCAACTGCCCATAAGATCATGCGGAATATTATCCGCACAAACTTGCACTTGTGCAGCAGTTGCTTCCGCACGATTATGACGCTCGACTCCGGTTCTCACTGCAGTTTCTAGCTTGGGTTGAGGTCGATTCAGAATTGCCTTGGGATATTCTATGGACAGACGAAGCGCATTTTCACTTCGATGTTGCAGTTAATACTCACAACTGCCGAATTTAGGAACCAGAAAACCCGCACGATATCTAAGAGGTTCCGTTGCATTCACAAAACGTGACGGTATAGTGTCGATTTACTGCATCATTTATTCTCGGTCCCGACTACTACGAGGAGCTACGTTCTACAAGTCCAGTGACATGTTCGATCACCGGGAAGCGATATGCATTGCTGTTACAGAACAAAGTTGTTCCGGCTCTGCAAGCACGTCACTGGCTTGCAGACACAATCTTTATGCAAGACGGAGCTCCTCCGCACATTGCAGTGTGTTAAGAATGTTCTTAAAACACATTTTACAAAAGAACGTGTCATGAGCCGGCACTTCCCTAATCTACGGCCTCCCGAACCTTAATCCATGCGATTTTTGGCTTTGGGGCATTTGAAACATCTGGTAAGTCGTGACAATCCAAGAACTTTACCTGACCTTAAAGGCAGCAAGCATTTCACGCTACGTGCTGAACATTTCCCCGCACACACTTCGGTCAGTTGTGGAACATGCCATCTTGCGATTCCACATGGTATCTGAAAATGATGGCCATCATGTGGAACATGTTTTGTTGCAGTAACAATTGTAAAAGTGTTTAATAATTGTTAAAATTGTAAACCTTTGCTTAAATGTGTCATTTCTTAATAAAATGACCTCTGGTGACGACATATGCAACTAATCCCACCCTTAAACAACTTCCCATCAATCTTTATGAAGTCCACAAAATTTAGTTTTCTGTTGAGTGATTTCACCTGTAGGCTACTTTAAAATAGGATCTTTTAATTATGGACGCCCTGTACATAAGCGGAGAGGGGAAAGTCGGCGTACGGAGGATCTAGACCTGAGAATAAACCTTTAACTTAAATTTTCATCCCATAAACTTTTTTTCAGGGGCCGTTCAAGTATTACGTCAGCAAATTTTTAGCCATTTCTGACCCCCCTTCCCAGCAAAATTTGGTTAGCACTGTCCCCCTCCTAACGCATATTGGTGGGGCCAGAAACGTACGTGGGAGGGGAGCATAGGGGGTTCGTGCACCTCTCCCTCCCCCCAGACGAAAAAAAAAGTTTAATGTAAAAACATTATTTTTTTTAATTACAATTTCGAGAGAAAACACCTTTTTATATGTTATTATAATCGATTTCTGTTCATTTCAATGCTAATTGAAGGGTAAAAACTCAAAATTTCTCGACAAGAAATTCATTGCGACCCACCCTTTAAGCTATACATGGTAAACCCTTGACCCACAGACCAAATGTGTGGCCCTGCAGGTTATCTGATATAGCTTGCCCCCTCAAACCCAATTTTGTAAAAATGAACTAAGCTGCACATTTATAGATCACTTAAATGACCCGTGGCACAATTCCAGAGCATTTAAGTGGCCGTGGCTCATTTTCATATCACTGAAGTAGATTCGTGGTACATTCAAAGATCACTTAAGTAACCCGCGACACAGTTCCATAAAACTTAAATGATCCGTGGCACATTGAAATCCCTTTAGTGATACGTGGCACAATTGTAGAGCACTTAAGCGGACCCAGTGTGGTTCTACATCACTCAAAAGATACCCGAAGAACATTCCCAGATAATTTAAGCGATTTATCGCATAATTACGGATCACTTGAGTGCGTTGCACAGTTCCAGAGCACCGACTCTGCCACGAAGCTGGGCTGGAAGAGATCTCGGCAACGGGATAAGTCCAGTGGCAAAGTTCTGGCGTTCATTCATTCAGTTCCAGAGCACTTAAGCTGCCCGGAAACATTTTCATAGCACTTAAGCAGCCCGGACATATTTCCTGAGCACTTGAAGGATCCGTGAAACATTTAGAGATCGCTGTAAGGACTCAGTAAGGGATTTATCATTAGGGAGAATATTAGTTCAGGTGCCCACAAACTAGCGAAAGATTTTTCTCGTTTTTGGCGCATCGAGTACGATGTCATTAAGAATATTTCATATTTTCATAAAGGGTGGTTGATGACGTAAGCATCATCCAAACCCCCCCCTCCACGTCATCAAGTCAGCAAATCGAAAATCCCCCATCCATGCTGACGTAATACTTGAATGACCCCCAGCGTCAAAGGTGAAGTTGACTGATCTAATGTTCGTAACAATATTAATTAAATTGTCCAGTTTGAAATGAAATTTTAACAGTTGATATTCGAATGTAGTAAAATAAAATTAGTAAAACGCGTGAATTTGTTAAGTTTCTTGTAATTGTAATGGAAAAGCATGTAAATCGGAATCAAACTGTTTCCAGTTTATATGCTTTTTTGATTACAATCTCGGGAAACTAAGCAGTTGTTTATTTTGCGTGTTGTACAAATGTATTTTACTACACACAAACATCAACTGTTAAAATTCTTGCGACTGACTTAACAGTTTAGTTAATATTATTGCTTGGAAAATATCCACTAATAACACACACACACATTCATACCTTATATTTTTTTCAATACGACACATTAATCGAAAACCGGTCACCATTTCGAATCATAACAGTAGTGTTTTTTATTTGATAGGGAGCAGGAGATGTTATTTCTCAGTAATACATACCTTACTGGAAAGCTATTTTCTAGAAGACATATTTTGGCTTTTAAAAGTTTATTTTTACTGGTCTGTTTTTATAGGCAAATGTAACTAAGAAAGCCACCATTTTCTTATAACGAAAAAGTTTACAAAATATGGACGATTAGAGTCTGAGAATGATTCTGTGTATTTTGATTGCTTTTGCAGAAAAAATTCCCTATATTGCATAAGGTAACATGTTATTTTGTCATTCTGCATAGATATCGAAATTCTGAGCATTGAAAAAACAAATCAGTGAAGGTGAAATAAAAGACAATATGCCTCCATCTGAAAGAAAACAAAGTCAGAGGACACATTTCATGAAGGAATAAAAAATTTTCTTTCCCGCGAGCATCTCGATGCTCATCATGCCCCTATGCTCACTGACATCAGATCAGACTGCGATCTTTGGAGGGGCAATCTGAGATTTTTGTCCCGGATTACACCCCCCCCCCCCGGTAGAGCCCTCTGCCATCCTTTCCCTTGTAGGGGGTCATGGTGTACTTAAGAGATAGATGCAATGATTAGCATCATCATTATTTCAGTTAAAGCATATGTCTGAGTTCTTTCGCGTATGGGAGCCAATGCCAAATTAACGCATGGGCTCACACAGGCACGGCCCGGGAGCCTCAAGAGAATTGGGGCCTCGCAAAAATGAGAAGCCGTTGAAATTTTCGAGAATTTGCCAGGTAGGGCCTCAGAAAAATCACTTGGCCAAGGGGGGTCTATGATAATCTTACGTCCCTGACGGGAGCTCTTATTCTCTTCAGGGTGATAGTGAACAAATATCATTAAGTGAACAAATAATGCTGAAAACACAGCGAATGAAACAGACTGTGAAACTGAAAACACTTTTTTTTAAAGTTCAATGAAAAATTGATATTGTTATGAACCTTCAGATTTTTTTTGTTTCCTCTTTGGAAACTTTCTATTAATTTTCTGGGGATTCCTTTTGCCCTTTCTTTTACTTTCGATCAATGGCTTTTCTTTTTCTTCATTTGTCTCTGCATCAGTGTCATGGTCAACTTGAGATGAAGCTTTGTTCTCGAGTACGAGATCTTCTTTGTCCATCGGATCAATTATCTTACCCATTTTTGTTATAACTTTTGGAGCAGTGAGTTTGTGGAAACTTGTTTCAGGATTCCATGTGCTACCTAAGGGTTGTCTTATAATGCTCTGGAAAGCGTGAACACTTTTGTATGGGAATGGCAAATCAGAAACCTAAAATGAAAATCGAGAAAACAAAACACTTATAGATCTGTACAAGGGGATAGTAAGAAATTAAAGATACAATGGCTGCTATTTATTCAAAATATTTTTTGTTTATAAAACATCTGCTGCAAATTATTCACTAATTCATGCATTATTATTTTTTTTTTTTTTGCATAAATTCCAACTATTGTCTCAATATTTATTTGCTCTGGGTACTAGTTTTTGTACTCTAGTGTCACAGAAATGTGCCACCAACTATCAAAATCACATTGTAACTTTTCATTTTTTATCCTGTCATCATCACAGATTTGTTGCCTGTTCCCCCTAAGGAGCAAATTGCCGACGAAATATCAAACGTGGCGACTGGCATGCTAGTTGCCACCAACTTTTGTTGAAGAAACTGCCTCTAACATTCCTTCATATTTTCGTCATTTGAGTTTGGGCCTGGCATAAACTGAAAAGCAATCCAGAGTATATATAAATAATTATCAGTTGAAAGGATACTCAAAGAAAGAGATCACCGAAAAAGCATTTAATGAAATTTTGACAGAATTTCAGCTCACAGGTAAATACATGATTTCTTTATTTAAATTGATATTATTTTGAAATTATAATGAAATCAGGAATCGTTTCAAAAGATGGAGCGTCACAAAAATTTGATCCGGTAAAAAATTTCAGGAAAAACCAAGTGAATTTGCCAAGTAGAACCTCAGAAAAAAAACTACATGGCTCGGGGGCTCATGATGCTCTGAAGATGGCCCTGGGCAAGCACCTCCAGAAATTTACATAATACGGTCTACGCAACACGTATCTAGACAAGCACATGTTCTATAGGGATGGTCCCTGATTTTCCCCCCCTGCTTGAAATGTCTGAGATTTATGTTATGTATGTATGTGCGTCTACACGCACATCTGTGTGTGGGAGTATTCAAGGAAAATCATATTCCCTGAAACATAAAAAACAATTCATGTTGTTAGTCTGTAGTTTGCCTACAGTTTATTTTTTGTCTCTTGGAACCAGAACCGTAGCTTTTGCCGTTTCATCTCATGAAACTACTCAAAATCCTAAGTGACAATTCTTTAACTAATAAACAATAAAAATATAAGTTGGATTTATATAAAAATATAAATCCAACATATACGTACTGAGTGGCATATTTATTGAGGAAAAACAGACTTGTTGGGAATTTTTTTCCCAAGGAAATCAATCAAAACAAATGAAATTATACTAAAAAATTATGTGATTTTTTTACCATTTTATTGTCATCTCAAAATGATATCAATTTAAATAAAAAAATCGTGTATTTACCTGTGAACTGAAACCAACAATTTCATATATATATAATATATTATTAGAAATTATTTTACTTATTTCTTTGTTTGCAATTTTTATTTATTTTTGATAAATTTCAATTTTTCCTATCCTGGTTAACAAGATAGTACTGGAAGATAAGAACTATAGACTGTGCTATTACTCAAGTTTTCCGGGCTTTGAATATTTTTTTAGTAGCGCCGTGTGGGGGAGAATGGGCAACTCGACTCTCTCAAGTTGAGGCACCTCAAGCTCGATTTTAGTTTCCCAGTGTGAGGAGGGCCTAAGATGTTTCTTCAACTGAAGTAACAAATGGAAGTCATTGGGGAAGTCCAGCTACATGGTTGAAATTCATTACTGAAACATTTTTTTTTAATAGCATTGGTGACATTTGCTGTGTTAACCTGACTGAACGCGGGAGGGGGGCATCACTTGTGAACATTACCCTCTGTATGTTTTGAATAGCCTGTCGAAGTCATTAATTGTTTGAAAATATGCATCCTACATCTAGAGAATTCACTGCCCCACATTGTTATATTTTGTTGATTTGGTGTCCATAAACAGAGATGATTTCTTCATGAATATGTGCTAGGTGCTCACATTCAAAGAAATGTTGATTGAACATATTTCACGATTGGTAGGATTCCCAATCACAGGGTTTTTGCTAATATTTGCCGAAAAGGGGGAAAAAACCAGGCAAAAATCGATATAAATGACAAAAATAGAAAAAAAATTGAAAACAATATTGTATTATGGATGCTATGTAATTATTAATCACTAGAACTAAAATTGTGATGGATACAGATATTTACTATCGATATACTTTATTCCATATTTCTATTAATATTATTGAGGCCAATAATATAATTAATAGTACCAATTGTGTACAAGTGGTGTGTATTTCGAGCAAAACTGTTTGAGAATGGTTTTCAACAAACTCATTTCCCTCAACAATAATGGAAAAATGCTACATGAAGAAAAAAAACCCTTCGCTTCTCATTCTCAGTTGTCCTCTTATAGTGTGTAATTATATTCACTGTTTGTTGAACAGTTCTTATATGAAGTAGCAAATTTAAATTTTGGTTGTTGTGACTATATACCAACTTGAGCAATAGGGAAAAGATTTATAATGATATAAAAAAAACTGGAATACAAGTTGATTACATTACGTTACTTTTTTATGTGCTTTCATCCTGGCTGTGATTGTTACCTTGCATATGGCCAAATTTCCTACATTTTGCCATTTTTTTATTATCCTTGTAAATACTCTTTGTCATCTAGCGTTAAAACAGCAAGCTACTGTAATGTTTGCTTTTAAGTGATGCCAACCAAAAAAAATAAAAAATAAAAAATAGACAAAAATCTTAACATAAAGATCTTAATATAAATTAACTAAATCTTAACATACTGTGGGCTTAGTCAATGATGGTAATCTATTTAGATATTACCTATCTAATATTTTGGAATGTAACTTTGTGGCACTAACTTCACTGACTCTTATCAAAACTAATGAAATGAGATGGAATTTTTTATACTCTCTCACTTGTCATACAACTAATATCAATTCATGTTATTAGGTTTCATTAAGAACAGACATGTGCTTTATTAAGAATCTCTTTACAAGCACTTTGCTTGGCAAAAATATTCATGTTTATCTCCAACCCTTTAGTCTAACTGAAAAGAAAACAGCTGATTCCAAAGGTAAGAAAATTGTTCAAAAACATTTCACCTTTGAGAAGCAAGTTAAGATTTTCAGAACTGGCTTCATGAAAGTAAACGTTCAAATTTTGAATTCTTTTCATATTTGCGGGGGGGGGGGGGGGGGTTCCACTATGGCAAAAACTTGGTATGAGTTAGTGGCTGCCAATGCCACTATCCAATGCTACTGAAACCAGACTGAGCATAGCAATGACAAAAGACTATGAGGGAAAAGCTAAAGGATCATAGTCAATGTCTATTTTCAGGGCTGTCTTAAGAACATCATGGGCCCCCGAGCCAAGAGATTTTTCTGAGGCCCGACCTGGAAAATTCTCGAAAAATTCAACTTCTCATTTTTCTGAGGCCCCTCTTCTCTTGAGGTGCCCGGGTGGGTCCATGCGTTAAGACAGCACTGTCTATATTGCCAACCTACACAATAGAACATTACTTTTCTGCCTCTACATTATATGTAGTTGCCATCCGGACAACCCTTATATACAGGGTGTTTCACCAAAAAGTGTCTGAAAGAAATAAAAATTCTACAGTTCATTTAAAAGCTATAGTAAAATATAAAAAATTATCAATAAAAAGATAAGAATTTTGCAGTGATGGTTGAACCTGCTAAAAATGATTAATTATCAGGGGATACATAAAAAATAAAAATTTTATACACCTCCGATACAAAAATTTCAATTATTAAAATTTTTCCCATTTATTCCATTTCACTGAGAGAGAAATTTATCTTATAAAAAATTGAATGAAAATTTGATGATAGCATATATGTGATTAAAATTTTTTACCTCTGCTACTTTTAGAAGTCACAAAAAATTTTGAGATCTGGTTGTTTTAGCATGTGTGCACACACAAACATCTTAATATTTTTGCATTCTCTTTGTTTTTTCTTTTATATTCTTTTCTGTATCTTCTTTTTCAATTTTGTTTAATTTTCTTAAATTTGTTTTCTTTTGTTTGTTTTTGAACCTTCTTAATTTTTTTTTTCTTTTATCTTCATAATTTTTCGAACCATAGAATTTTCAATAACTCTTTTCTGACGCTTCAACTGATTGTTCGCACACTTTTTCCATTTTAAGAATAAAACAATATTATTGGAAAAATCCATGATACATAAAAAATTACTTGATAAACAGATGCCTTAGAATCCTTTTCTTCACTGATAATTACATTTCCAAGAGTACTATCTTTTCTGGGTTGACTTGGAGGTTCAATATAGAATCTACAGAAAATAAGAAAATTGTGATTTTGCCGCAACACAGAAAAAATAGTGTTTTCATAAAATCAATTAAATAGTTGAAAAAAAAACTTGCAAATTACACAAATGATAATGACATAATTTAATGCAAAACCTTCTTTCAACTATTCATTCTTTTTTTTTTTTTGTCTCCAAATAGAAAATAGAAATAGGAGACATTACGTATCAAAGAAGTCAGAAAAAAAGAGAAACTACTGTTTATTGTAAAATTTCAATCCAGTGGAAACTTCCCAAGATATATTCTGTTCAATGAAGTTTTATTTCTTTGGAATTCCATTTCCCCTCCCACCCATAGGACTTGCATTTTATTTTTTTTAACATTGTTGCCATAAATGTTTTATTGAGTGAGAAGTTTTCGAGCTTCTGGTCTTTGGTGGAACACCCAATTAAAATTTGCCATAGATAAATCAAGTGAATGTTCACACACACATCAAGGCTTTGATTCCTGAATTGACTTCAGCAACAACTCCTTACATAATTTACAGTGAAAGTTCGTTCATAATTTAATGCATTATCTTTTCTTTACGTCTTTTGCATTTTATATCTAAAAATCATTATCCTATGCCCCAAATAAAACCATTACATCTCATGTTGAAATTTTTTTTTTCGACCTATATATAAGGATCCTTATCTTTAATTTACCCAAGTCTTGGAAAAAGAAGAGGAAAAAGAATTTTAGATCATTAGCTAGAAAAATGAATGTATATTTGGCTGTTTTTGAATGTGTTTATGAGAGGGAAAAAAATCTCAGTTCATTAGATTCCACAAAACTAAAGTTATGATGTTACTTGTTGCATAATTATTAAATGATTAAGACTTTGAAAGAAGAAAAAATATTAGCAATGCTTATGCATATACACAGTCTCTCTCAGCCGAATCTGCTCTCACCAGAAGCATGAATGTGCAAATTTTCCTTTCTCCCCCCCCCCCCCCCCCCATCAACGGGTTGGATAACTTATTTTGCTAAGTTTACTCTGAAATGTGAATGTGTATCCTTACTGAAAAATGTTACAAAACATTTCAGGGGCAAGCATACCACCAAACTCAAGTTCATCTCGGAATACAAGCCCGTCATTTCGGGGGGGGGGGGGGGGGCATTGCTTTTGAAAATACACTAAAAATGGTATATATATATACATACATTGAGTGTACATGTGCTTTGCCCCCCCCCCCTCGGAAAAAGTTGAAATGACGGCCCTGTGTCGAGATAATGTCTAGGAAATCTGTTTCTTTTATATATTGGCTGAGATAAAAAAGCTGCCTATCTCTCTCTACCATCCCAACTGGGGGCAATTTGCTGAATAGTTACGAGAGGCTACTAATGCTTCTACTTCAGTGCCAGATGCCACAGTGCATGAAATAAGAAAGGCTGGGTCATGTCCACAAATTTTCTTTCAGAGAAATTTTGAATTGCCAAACTTCAAAAAAAGCATTTACATTAACAGAACTTTCGATATTTCATTTTTTTTTATAGAAATATATATTTTTTTAGTTTTTGGTTAGTTTGGGGGGGGGGGGGTAGCACGGGTTCCCTCAACACCTCCTGCATATGCCTCTGGTCATGTCTCTGGTGGTGTAGATGGTAGAGTAGCATGCTTGCCCAGTTTGCGAGAATACCTGGATTTGAGTCCCGAGATAGACCAAATGACTTTTCTTTTTGAGTTCACCTCAACATAATCTCCACAAAATATCTGTTTCCTCATCATTTCCCACATTATTTTTTTTCCCTAGGACAATTCGTGCTTCTGGCATGAGGGGGAATGGTATATACTTATGTAAATACATTAATAGAATATTTATTTTTTTGTGACAAATGTTTATGAAAATATACAAATACAAATACAACGCCACAACAGGCAAATTGCCCAACGAGGTGGCTGACCCAAGAACATCATGGATCCCCGAGCCATTTTTTGGAGGCCTTACCTACTACTACACCCCCCCCCCCCCCCCCCCGCGGAACCCCCCAACGAACCAGTACATGCGGGAATGTGCGTGTACGAGTAGTGAAACCTGACGTGAAGTTTTGTTGTTTCTCTGTAATGCTTGTTATGTGTAGTGCTGCCATCTGCCACAAGTTTTTCTAACTATGAGTGAAGTGTTATGATTGAATGATTTATCGTTGTAGGACTGTTGCTCTCTGTGGCGAGACTTTTTTAACGGGGAGATCGGCTCGCATTTGCGCCTTGAAGTTGGGAACCACAGAAAACCAACTTCAGCCGACCACCGCTGTGGGGTTCGAACCCGGATTCTCGCATCGCGAGTCCGTCACTATAACCACTCGACCACCACAGCGGCCACATATACTCATTAAAAAAAAATTTCAGTCAAATAAAATTTTATCACATAGCCCCAATGACAAAGCAGGACTCTTTGTACATGAGCAGTAACCTCTGCCAACCAAAAATAATGGCAAAACTTTGAAACAGTAAACCCCCCCCTCCCCACCCCCAAGGACGATTTTCTTTTGTATTATAGGTGCAAAACTTTTTGGCTCAAAGTAAATTAAAAATTAACTTTAATTGTGCAAATAAATTTATACATTACTATTTTGCACAAAATATTCAACTATACCAAGAAAAGAAAACATATTTTCTGGATGTTATGCTGAAGTGAACTCAGAAAAAAAAAAGTCATATTTTGTCTCCACTGGGACAATATGACTTTTCTTTCCGAATTCACCTCAGCATAATATCCAAAAAATATCTGTTTCCTTGATATCTTGGGCTGAGAAAAAGCCATCTATCTCTCTCTATACCAAGAAAAATTACAACTATAAAAAAACAAGCTAGTATAACCACAGAAAACATATCACCTTTTGCGCTTGCGTTTTGAAGTTTTGATTCCTGTTCCACCCCAAGAACCCCAACCAGGTAAATAAAAACTTATTCCCGATGGCTGCTCTTTCTTTTCTGCTGCTGCTTTAACTTCTCTATAACAAGACAAAAAGAATACTAATTTTTTTTTTCAACTATGAATATATCTTTCCATATTAGAATATGCAATAAATAATCATTTGCTAGATATAATCACAAAGGAAGACCAATGAAAGGCAAATACGCAGAAAAAAATACGAAATTCCTGATGCATTTTGATTCACTATGGGTGTAGTCTTTAGAGGATAAATATAATAACCACTATCACACTGACCGGGCATCCCACTTGGATACCAAATTTTGAATCATAAAACATACATTTATACAAGTTAAAGATTCCGATCATGTCGCTTGACTAGTACAGACACCCTGAAGCAGAACGTTTTGCATTGTTCTGCAACATGCCCTTGGCTGACTGGAAAAGGTCTGCATTAAAAAATCTCATAATACTGTGCTTTCTACAACTTTTCTTAAAATTATTCCAGATTGTTCTGCAATAGCACTGATTGTTTTGTGAAATATGTCAAAGATTTCGGCATATTCGGCTTTGGGGTGCAGATATATATTTTTCCACTGAGCAACCAAGACATGATTTGATAACTAATCCAAGTGGGATTCCCCAGTTGGCATGATAGTGGCTATTACATTCATCCTCTGAAGATCACATCCATAGTATGTCAAAATGCATGAGGAATGCCATATTTTTTTTGGTGTATTTGCTTTTCATTGGTGGTCTTTTTGACAAAATAGCAAGCAAAATGATAATATTGATCTTTCAAACTTCTTTTATTCATAACCTGAGTAAATCTAAGTCTGAACTAAATTTCTACATTCTTTTTGTTTATGCAATAAAAGAAAAATTGTTGTGAAAAGAAATTCTTGGAAATATTTTTTAACAGGAATTTAAATTTGTAATCTGGAAACTTTCATGTGATACAAGTCTATGGAAGTTTTTATAATGAACAATCTGATTAAGAGGAGATAAAAGAAAAGATATAAGAATAGTTTTTTAAATAAAAAATTAATAAGTTACAAAAAAAAAAAAAAAAATACAACCACTTAAAAGTTGATTGGAATAACCTAAATTAGTCCGTAAGTGAATAGCCCGGATAATGTGGTAAATCTGTCAAGTGAATAGCTTTGTTCAGTCCTAATGAGTTTCATGTACATTGCAATAAGAGAAAAAAATGGATAAAATTATTTTTGTCCGCTTAACTCTGCATTTGAATACTCAGAGTTAAGAATAAGCAATGTTAAATAACCATCCCCATGTGGAAACTGGATTTTTTTTCTTTATCTATCTTCTTTTCCACCTGTTTGTGCATAAAAAGTGTTTGCAGCAAAAATTCATAGTTAGAAATCCATGTATAATTAGTGTAAATTAAATCTACGTATTAGCACAGTTTCGTAATGCTGAATAAAATGTATGTGTTTTTGCATGTGCGGTCTCAACTGTATCAACTTAAAGCGAAATTTGACTGTACTGTGCAAATTTAGTATAGGCAGAAAAAAAAAAACTACACAACATTTGTCAAGTTCTATTAATGAAATTATAAAAATGTTCAATGAAATAGAAATTACTTGAATTCAGCAATGAAATCTTCATCAGCAAATGCCTGTGTGATGTCTATTCGATCTTCTTGAACATCATCAATGCCTTCATCTCCATATGTAACATCATCTGGTACCATTGAGTCAAGTATTTTTGTTCCTAAAGTGAAGTCAGTTTCTGTTACATAGTTATTTTGGGTCGTCTTTTCAGCAACTGTGACCTGTTGGGAAGATTCATCTTTTGATATATCAACAGCATCATTTTGATCCTCTTGATTGCTATTAGGTATTGGTAGCCATTCATTTTGTGTTATATTCTCGAAATCTTCCATGGTCTGTCTCCTCTCTAACGTTTCTACTATTGGTTCATGAACTGGAGCTTCATCATCCACCACCAGAGACTTTATACTACCTTTAGTCCTTTCGAATTTAGCATGCACTTTCTCCTTAACAGGGAGCACCTGATTTTCTTGATGATCACCCACATCACAATTTAGGCGATACATATTCAAAAGTTCATCATCTTCTTCATCATCGGAGATAACTACTAAATCGTTTGTCAATGAGTTTGACTGAGAAAATTCCTCCTGAATAGAATACGTCTTTCCAGTTGGAACCACTTTCTCTGCGAGCTGTCGCCCCAAATTGAGCTGTTCTTTTAATGCAATACGGCTCTGAAAAATAGATAGCATATAGGTTTCAGACTTTATGTACATGCATGTATGTGCATTCAAAATGCACACATCTTAGATATTTATGCTAAGCAAATAGACAAAAATAAAGGTTAGCTGAAAATCTATTCAAAGCCATTGGGTTTTTCCCTTATATACTAAAAAAAGCCTACACTGATTCAGAGTTACCATTTAAAAAAAATTGTTCTCATTCAAAACTTTTTATTTCAAATGAAAAAATTTCCAGACTATAAATGTTGGGTCTAGTTAAAGGGATGATCGATTGAAACTGGTTGCAGTGTTACTAGAAGCAGCAAATCTTAACTCGCCAGCAAAGTGAGAAAGAAGAAAAATACCATTTCACAAATTTAATAGCTCAAAAGTTTAAATTATGAGGAATCAATTTTTATCAAACAAAATCCAATATAATACACACCAAGAAATGTATAATGATAGTTGGTTGAGATATGAGAAATGAATGGTTACAGATGAATTTCATGGACACAAAATTTTATTAGTGCAGTAGAACTTGGCTATACTGGGACTAAGGTCAGCTGGATTAGAAAAAATCCTGATAAACGAGGAAGATTCAAACCAGTTTGATATTAAATAGACATGTATTGTATATTGAATGTCATGGATACTATTTCAAAATTACATGAATAAATTATGGACAAAAAGTAGGGAGAATATGTTAAACAAAACCAATATGGATCAACATTGTATGCATTCCTACACATATATCCTATCCCATAATCTTTCAACACAATACTTGCATAACATGAAAATTCAGGCATTTGCCATTTTTACTTCAAAACATGGAAGGTAGATGGCAGTGAGAGTGAAATACAAAACATGCATAACTCTGACAACATAGACATGTTAGGGCCATACATACACTCAGAACATGTGTGCTGGCATGTACGAATTCCTTAGAAATTCCGCAGAGAAATATAGTTGAGTAATAGTAATAATATAATACAAATACAAATACAACGCCACAACAGGCAAATTGCCCAACGAGGTGGCTGACTTAAGAACATCATGGATCCCCGAGCCATTTTTTTTTTTGAGGCCCTACCTACTACTGCTACACCACACATGCACCCCACCCCCCCGAATGCACCGCCCCCAGAACCCCCAACGAATCGGTACATGCGGGAATGTGCGTGTACGTGTAGTGAAACCTGACGTGAAGTTTTTTGTTTCTCTGTAATGCTTGTTATGTGTAGTGCTGCCATCTGACACCAGTTTTTCTAACTATGAGTTATGATTGAATAATTTATCGTTGTACGACTGTTGCTCTCTGTGGCGAGACATTTTAACGGGGAGATCGGCTCGCATTTGCGCCTTGAAGTTAGGAACCACTGAAAACCAACTTCAGCCGACCACCACTGTGGGGTTCGAACCCAGATCCTCGCATCGCGAGTCCGTCACTATAACCACTCGACCACCACAGCGCCAATAAAAGCCAATGTAAAAAATGAACTTTTGAGATATATGATATCCAAGTACTATAAGAATTTTTTAGGTTGGTTATAAGAGAGTCAGTTTAAAGAGAGCTATAAGAGAGGTTTTATTTCAATCAGGTTATACTTATATAACATAAAACAATTTTTGTTCACCATAATGCAACTACTACTAAACCAGACATGCACCTCGTCCATATTCCATTGCATAACTTCTAACGAATTGGTACACTTTGGAATGTATGTATACTAGGGTGGGTCGAAAAAAATGAAATTTTTATTTTCAAATCGCTATAGTGCGGAAAAGTTGCCTCCTTTAATAAGAATAAAAACAACGTAAAAAGTTTTGAAATCGGTTGATATCTTCTGGTCGTGCATCAAACTTGAAGTTAATGGAAATTGATGAAATCAAACATTTTTCATAAATTTTTTAATATTAGATAAAATTCTATGATCGACACGCAAAAAATCGTTAGGCTTTATTTTATGGTTCAATAAAGTAAAATAAATTAAAACTTCATTAATATTCCAATGTTTATTGGTCGCGCAGCGTGTTTGAAAAAACAGGAATTTACCAAATTTTTGCAAGTTTCATTGCGCAGCGTTTCATCTGTTTTGTTAGAACAAAATGACCCACAATTCATCACAAGGAGGTGGCTGCACGTCGAGTTCCATCCACACGCAACCCAATCAACCATCCAAAATAGGTGTGTGCGTATAATTTACATTATATATCAAAACTAGTCATCAAAATTAACACGTTCAAAATATGACTTTTTGGAGAAATCAGTCATAACTGATCTTGATAATAGTGTAGATCTGATGTACACTTAAGCTTCTCATGTCTATACATTTTAGTTCAGGCCTCGGTAACAAGTTTGATGCATCTCTCGACTGTCTGAGTCCGTCGGATAAACCTTTTGATGGCTCTGGTTCCAGTATTCCGGTTAATAATTCCAGAGTATTCGGTAGCTTTAAAGTTTTTCTTACATAGCACAAAGTGTCTAATGGTTTTTCCTTTAAAGATGGATTGTCTTGCTTTAACCATTTATATCCGAAATTAAGAAAAGTAGAATAAAAGGAAAATTATAATAAATTAAAATAAAAGCATAAATGTGATGGCAATAACAAATACAAGGATGACGTCACTCTCTGCTACCATACGAAGGTTTTTTAACAACTGGCTGTTGCGAAGATATATTTTGGAAAGAGAGAAAATTCAACTGCCCCTGCAGGGGAATCGAACCCACGTCCTTTCACTTTCCGGGCGAACGCCCTAGACCACTAGACTACAGAGGCACCAAATCTCTCAATCTTTCCTTGGAGCTTGCGTACACTGAAAGGGACCGTACATGGATGGCCGGACCAGACTCAGTAGCACGAAGTGTCTAATGGTTTTTCCTTTAGAGACGGATTGTCTTGCTTTAAGATTCTCGATCGAAGAACCCCCCCCCCCCAAGATCGAAGACTTCGATTCCCCGCACACAGGGGCAGTTGAATTTTCTCTCTTTCCAAAATATATCTTCGCCACAGCCAGTTGTTTAAAAACCTTCAATAACAAATAGTTAACCTACCAAATTATTTGACAGGTCATTTTAGTTCTAATTAAAGAGAAACTAAAAACAAAAACAATGTTTTAGAAACAATTAGTTAGTTTAAAACAAATTTATTTACCCTGGTACTTTAAAGTACCATCGGTCATTCAGCATCTGGGGTGGGGGGGGGGGTTTCCGGATTTCTGACTTTTGATGACAAGGGGAGAGGGGGGTTTGAAGGTTGCTTACGTCATCAACCACCCCTTTTTGAAGATATAATTTAATATTCCCCCCAGCTTAGAATATTACCCCTATTTAATATTCTAAGCTGCTGACAGGGGCGAGGGAGTCAGTGTTTTGCTGACTTTTGTTGATGGGGGGGGGGGAAGATGGGGTCAAAAATGGCTGAAAATCTACGTAATACTTGAATGGCCCCTCATCAAATAAATATCACAATTTTTGAACTGCTGGAAAAACATGTTTAGCACGTCACTGAAATACTTGTTCTTTTTGAGGTGGAACCACACAGGCACATACGATTTCAAGATGAAGAGAACTTCTGGTTCGCAAAAGGATTTGGCTAACTTAAGTAGTCCTACAGCCTTATCACTCTATTGGCAGCATTTAGCCATCTAGAATGTGACAGACGACCAGGATCTCGAATTGACAAATCCCCTGGAAAATTTCCTGGCTTTATTGTTTTGGACATTCCTAATAAATACAGTACTACTGGTCTTTTCTCAGCATCTTTCTGTCTACCTCTAGAAACCAACAATCTACAGATTCATACTCCAACATAGAGAGCTTTCACATCCGGGAAGCTGTTATCAAATGGGCCCAGAAAAAGATTTTGGCCCTGTAGATGCACCATCCATATCTGTAGTTCCCGACTTCGAGGCGCGAATGCGAGCCGATTCCTCTGTTAAAAAATCTTGCCATAGAGAGCAACGGGCCTACAACGGTACAAATATTCAATCATCTCACTTCACTCACAATTTCAGAGTTAGATGATAGCACTAAACATTCCCGCACAACACTAAATACGGCTCAGATTGTCAGATGCACATACTTTGTTCCAGACTCCGTAACGAAGCTGGGCTGGAAGAGATCTTGGCAACGGGATAAGTCTGATGGCAGAGTCCTGACGTTCATTGATTCATTGCACCATCTATATGCGGAATAATATGAGGGAGAGGAATTTCGTTGAAATGGAGTAGATGCATGATTCACTGTAGTGGTCTTTCCACGTGCAGTTCACACATGATCCAGTCAGAAGACTCAGACAGTTGAGGGATATGATTAAATTGTTACAGAGGCCTCAACTAAAGGATGTGACATGGAGATAGAGATAGCTACATCAGATCTACACTATTATCAAAATCAGTCATGCTTGATTTCTTCCAAAAGTCAGACTTCAAACCTGTACACTTGGAAAAGAAACAGTAGAAGAAACTATAAACCACAGAATTATAGTCAATTGTAGTAACTATTTTTCAAATATAGTGTTAATTACACACGCACACGCCTAGTTTGGATGGTTGATTGGGTTCCGTGTGGGTGGAACTTGACGTGCAGCCACCTCCTAGTGATTGAATTCCAGGGTCATTTTATTCTGACAAAACATAAGAAAAGCTGCACAATGAAACTTGCAAAAATTTGGTAAATCCCTGTTTTTCGAACACGCTGCACAGCCAATAAACATTGAAATATTAATGATGTTTTAATTTATTTTACTTTATTGAGCCATAAAATAAGTGTAACAAACTTTTGCATGTTAATCATAGAATTTTATCTAATATTAAAAAATTTAAGAAAAATGTTTGATTTTTTGTCAATTTCCATAAATTTCAAGTTCGATGTGCGACCGGAAGATATCAACCGATTTTTGATATAAAATCGTTTTTCTTCTTATTAAAGGAGGCAACTTTTCTGCAATATAGCGATTTGAAAATAAAAATTTCATTTTTTTCGACCCACCCTAATGTATACGTATTGTGAACCTTCCTTGAAGTTTGTTTCTGTGTAATGCTTGTTGTGTATAGTGCTGCCATCTGCAATCAAATTTTTTAAACTGAGTTTTTTTCTGAACTCACAGTAAGTGAAGTGTAATGAATGAATAATTATACTGTTGTAGGCCTGTTGCTCTCTGCGGCGAGACTTTTTAACGGGGAAATCCACTCGCATTCGTGCCTCGAAGTTGGGAACCGCAGAAAACCAACTTCAGCCAACCAGGACTGTGGCAACGGTGGGGTATGAACATCATAATGCAACTAAATCAAAGCATAATTGGGAATCTAACTTTTGCTGATGTTCAATGGGCAATTATTTACAATTATTATTACAATTAATTACAATTCCTTTTTCCCACTTTATTGTCCGGTTAAGATCTATCAACTTCCAGATCTTGCAAATATGGATGCTGTAATCGCTTTCTGTTGATTAGGTTAACTTTTTCAAGCAAAAAGTCATCATTGGCAGCTTGAGTTATGAAGAGAGACTTCATTTTTTGAATATGTTTACATTGGATGAACACTGATATCAAGGAGATAGGATTGAAGTGCTCAAAATTTTCAAGGGTATGGATAGGATGGACCATGATTTATTAATTCACCGTCAATCAACTGCTTTTACAAGGGGACACCAGTATCGATTGGTGTTTACCATATTAGCATTATCGTGTTCTCCATATTTGCATTTCTGTTGTTCCCCGTTTTTTTTTCTCAGACTGTGACCTGCATGGTGCTTACCCCAGATATTTATTTTTCATTGTTCTGTGTTTTCCAGTGTTATATAACTGATATATAGCATATATAACTGATGGTTTTCCCCCACCCTTTTCATACATATGTACCTGGACTGTGATGTGCATTGTGCTTCCACAAATGTCTAATTTTTACATTATTTTGTGGTTACTATATATATTTTAATTCCCCCCCCCCTCCCCCCATATACTTTGAAAAAGTGTTCTTATGTTTGATTAGGTAGGGTAAATGGATTTGATGGGATGGGGAAGGTGTTGCTACTTTTCCAACAGATACCCTTTACGTTAGAGGTTCCTAAGAAATATTAACGTGGGTATCTGTCTGGTAGTTCAAGTATCGATTGGTAAGGGACAATTCCAGGTTATGGTGTTGTAGGGAGTTTTTCTCTAGTAGGGTTGTTAATAAATGGAATAGCTTACCACTGGAGGTAGTAAATTCTAACAGAATTGACACATTTAAAAAGAAATACGATAAACATGCTGGGGTAAATCGAGAAGCTATCCATACTTATACCATAAGTATTCTTTATGGGCATTGTATAATATTTTATCATGTGTTTTATATTGTTTATAATTTTTATTAATTGCATTTTTAATTGGGTTGCTGTATTTTAGTAATATATGACATCCATACTTGTTATGGGCATCTTTTTTTCAGCCACTTCGTTGGGCATTTTGCCTGTGTGCTGCCTTGTTATTTGTATATATTATTTTCTATTGTATTGCTGGCTATTGGGAGGGGCTATAATAGCCTTCAAGCTTGAACCTATGATTAAATTGTTTTCTAATTTAAAATAAATTCATCACTAAACTAGCATAAACATGATTAAGCTGACATACATCAAGATTGTATTTGGCTCGTAATTTCTGCTGTCTTGCCCATTTCCCAGTGCTTCGGTGTTTTAAAGTCATTCTTTCCTGCAATGAAAACAAAAAGATGATTAGAATCAATTAAAAAACCAAACAAGAAAACTATGTACACAACTTCTAGGATTTGTTTATTTTTATTTATTTACACATCTCAACAAGCTGAGCCCAATTACAGAGATGGGAAACACACGGACAGGGTATTGTATTAATGGTATATAATAAATATACACAGGGTTGGTCTTAGACCTAGTGGTGCCCGGCGCAAAAAAAAGAAATCAGTAGAGATGTAAAATTCTCGAGAATAACCTTTTGGAGAATATTCTCATCTAGGAGAATATTCTCTGGTAGGACTACTATTATAAATAACTTAAGAATATTCTTATAAGTTCTTGATGAGGACATTCTCCTGTTATTTATAATATAGTTACATATAATATTCAAGTTCACAGATGCCTTAATGGTACGCCCTTTACATGCAGAAAAATTAGTAGAGGAAGCCTTGTCAATATATTTCAACATACTTGCTCATATGAAGAAGAAACATCAAACAGAAATCCCAATGTCCTTTCAGAAAGCATCGCCAACAACCGCTGCACCCTCTTTTACATTCCCCTTCTACCTATGCGTCAACCTGCTCTTCTCATGATGTTAAATAAACGAGATTAAAAAAAAATCCTATGGTTTAGGTTATTTGCAGATTTCTGCATTCATGGTCATCTCGGGAACGTAACCCCAGCGAATACGGGGGGGGGGGGGGAAGACTGTATGTGAACAAGGATGCTGAGTGCAAAGGATAAAGCTTTGTTGGTGAAGTTGTTTTGCATGAACCTGTGGTGGTGGTCATGTGAAACACATACTGCTGTAATAGACGATTTGGAGGCATTCTGTTCGTTACTTGCATATCTTTTCTTTGTTTTGTGTACGTCAGCGCCACTTATCGGCTCTTTTGAGGTTTTTCCTGTCTTGAAAAAATTCATGTGACTTAGCGATGTCACCTGCAAACCGTTTTTTATTTTGGTTATTTTTCCAGTTTTTATGCTTCATGGCTTTTTTAAGTTTCTACAGACTTTTTTCCCACCCCATATATACCTCATGCTTAATGGTTTTGATAATTCTTTTTTCAAGTTAAGACCTGAGGTACGCATATGCTTACTTAACTCGAATGGGCCTAGAATTAATATCAACAAAAATTATTTTCTTTTTCTTTTTAAAGGGCATTTTGACATACAATAAACACAAATCAATCAAAAATAGTTTAAAAATAAAATTTTTAAAGTCAGTTTTGGCTCAGGTGCAAAGAGGTAATGTTGCAAAAACTTTTTTTTACCATCCACAGTTTCAGGTATCCACGAAATAAGACAGGGCAAATTACATGATGAAAAAAAGCCCTACCGAAAAATATATATGACATACACAGTAGAACATCGATTATCCGAACACAATGGGACCGAAAGGTGTTTGGAAAGGTGAAAAGTTTGGAAAATTAATTTTGAAACTAACTCGATAACGCAAAGGAATAAATTGAAATTCAGCAACAAAAGCCTTAAAATAATTAAATTTAACCGACTTATTCTGAAAAGTAAACGAAAAAAAGCAGTGTATCACAAAAAAAAATTTGTAAAGAAAAAAAATAAAATGGTAAAACAAATACATATGTGCATAATAAATAACACCGTCAAACCATTCAAAAAAAAAAAAAAATCTATCTTATTGCTAATTTGCTCATACAACATTTTGCAACCTCATCCCGTAATAGTTTCAACATTAAAGATTGAAGTGGGTCAGTGTTAGGCCGTGATTCTAACCACGTGAGACATTTTGTGAAACACTGTTCTGCCTCACTGTGCGTTATTACATCTGCCATTGGTTCATCTTCATCACCTTCACAGGCAGCCTGATCAACTTGATCATTCACTTTCTTAATTATTTCTCCATCATCCAAAAAATGATATCTCGGATGGTTACTATCAATTTTCAACCACTGAGACACATCCTCTTCATGACAGGACTTGAATACAGGGAGTTTTTCAAGCATATCTAAGCATTCTTTCGAATCTAGAAGATTTTGATCTTCTTCAGTGGTTGCGTTGAAACCATGAAAAAATACAGGTATAACTTCCTAAAAAATTTTTTTATTTTACTGCAATTTTTTTAAAATCACTGATGGTTGCCACACCTACTCCGTATTCAGCTGCAAGTTTCTACCAACACTCGCTTTCACTCTTTTCACAATTTCCACTTTTTTTTTTATGTTTAAAACAATGTGTTTTCGTTTTTCTGTACTTGAGAAAGATGGAAAATGTTGACACTGCTAAAGCTAAATAAAGATTGAAAAATATGTTTTTAAGCAAGCTAGGAAAGATACTCCCCCCGACAAAACCGTGATAAGAACTGTTTTGTTGTCAAGAAGACCCTCGCCTCCCTTCCATTAAGGCTCACCCACAGGATTAAGATGTCTTCGTAGATGATAAAAAAAGTGACAGTTAAATCTGCTCCTATTCCTTGCTTGTTTGCTTTCCACATACTACATACACTAACTACATACACTGTATCCGGATCCACCATTGTTTACATATATAGCTCACAGTGTAACGAAAATGTGATTGCTGGACACAAAAAAGGTGAGACAATATAAAATCGATAAAAATGACTAGAAATAAGGACCATTTCCACGGGGGCCTAAATAGTAATGTTACAACAGGTACGGTATGTACAATTGTTTGGACTGATTGATTCAAGTTCCAAGAAAATACCAACTGTGTTCAGCATCATTGACTATAGAAAACTGAAAATGAGTTATGTTGAAAAGGTGTTTGGTTGACTGAGTTGTTCGGAAAATTGATGTTCTACTGTACTTGTGTATAAGCTGAGTAATTTTTCAAATCAAGAGACTCTAGGTTGAGTGCCGAGATGAATTCGGAAAGAAAAAATGAGTCTTTGCCAGGAATCACACAATGGACCTCTTGCAATCTTTGCAAGCACACTCACTATTGTACCACAGAGACAAGACTTTTTTTCCCTCAAATAATGCACAGTTCGCTGAGTAGAGAAATTGTAGCCTCTCTTAACTTCAGCAAGTGTCCTCCAGGTGGCAACAGTAAAGATAGGACTAGACGTTTTTTCTCAATTTGTAACATATCAAATCTAGAGATTTCATCTTGCATAATACCCAGAAAGTCTCTTGATTTGATATGTCATGGGCAGAGAAAAACATCAATCTCTAAGCTCAAAATTTTGTTTTTCATAATTTTTGCTTATAAACAGATCAGTTTTTGGAAGAGAAAAAAACGGAGCCAGAATTTTCCCAATACCCACTATAGCAGGGATGTACAATGGCTCATTAGCCAAATGTGGTCTGCAATGTGAATTCCAACCAGTCTGTGAACACAGGATCATCTTAATGGCATAATGGGTCTCCAGGCTGAGCAATGCAGAAATGATCTGTCATATATTCATGAGTGAAATAAAAGAAGTTTCATGAAAACAATAATAATGAAACCCAAAAACTGATTTTACCAGTATTCTCAACTTGTCAGTTTCTTTAATTTTTTCCTCTGCTGCTTCTGGATCGGTCTTTTGCAACTCTTCAAACTCTTTCATTAGTTTTTTCATTCTTTCCTTCTTCAATATTCTGCGATACCTGAAAGAAGAAACATAGATATTGAACAAATAAATTTGAAAAAAAAATTAAGTAGCAAAAAAAATTTTTCAAATAGTTTTTAAACATATTATTTCCCTTATTCAAATAATCTTTTTTAATCAAATAACTAAAATACTAAAACCCATGATTTTATTTAAAAGAATCAAATAAGAGAGAGAGAGATAATACATATAATATATTATATATACATACAAGATATATCCTCATTAGTGAATTTTTATTTGAATTGAAGATGCACAAAAATAATTTTATAAACTAGACAACCAATACACAATTCCAGCACGTAACTTTATAGTGAAAATGGGGACATACTTTTTGCTTTTGATCTTATTTTGCCGTCTGGCTTTTGCTTCTTTAAATGATAGTAATGCACGCATCTTCCTGAGCTCTGTGTGCCTAGCTTTAGCCTGAAATAAAATTTAATTTTTTAAAATCTCTTCATCACTTCATACAAATACTCATCTAGGTAGCTAAAAAGTAAAAAAAAAAAAAAGAATTACTGCCTATAACTGTATATGGTTGTCATTCATACTAGAGTAGGCAAGTTTTAACAGTTTCCAATCATGATCAAACTCAAAAATCACAGACATATATTAATGTTTCGAAAAATAGAATATTTTAATACTGCACCAAAAATAAGAAATTTTGACAGTTAAATGATAATACAAAATGAAAATACAAAAAATAGAATCAAATCAAATCAATCTTACCTCAGCCAAACTCATGGCCTTCAAAGCTTTCTCCTCAGCATCAGTAAGAACTTTATTCTGATCTAAAACATTTTCACTCTTGCTCAAAAGCTTAGATACTTCTTCTTCAAGTGCATTTTTGGACTGAAAAATTACAAATAATATTGATGCAACATAACAAAAAAAAGATAACATATTGAATAGAAACAATACCCAGCAATCAATAAACAGTGAAGTAGCTGAAAGAGTTCTTAAAGGGAAATAAAAGGAGGAATTCAGCAGCCTAAGTTACATGATACTCAACATCATGCACTGTAAAACCTTGTTATAACAAGAGCTCGCAATCATGGGAAATATTTTCGTTATGACAAGACTTTTTGTTGTATGCAAAATTTAAATTTTTTCCCACAGCTCTGTCAGGTACAGCTTGGTAATTTAGTTGCATCATAATTTTCTTTCAGATTGCTTCTATCTAATATTAGCAAATGAACAGGATTTTTATTGTAAAATTGAGTTTTGGCTCACAGCAATAAATTCTATTAAACATTTTACAAAGAATTTTGTAGTTTCAGAATGATTTATTTATTCGACAATCTACGCAATTGAAATGCTGAATTATCTCACTACTATTTAGTTGCAAGTGCAGCTCATAACCATTTCTCTGAGGAGTTTCTAAGGGATTGGTGCATGCAAGGAACATGCAAGTGTGGCCCTTGCATGTTCATGATGTTAGAGATATGACTCTTCTGTGTTACACTAGCCCTGCAAAGTGCTTTCCATGACAAGACTTTTTGTTGTATGCAAAATTTAAATTTTTTCCCACAGCTCTGTCAGGTACAGCTTGGTAATTTAGTTGCATCATAATTTTCTTTCAGATTGCTTCTATCTAATATTAGCAAATGAACAGGATTTTTATTGTAAAATTGAGTTTTGGCTCACAGCAATAAATTCTATTAAACATTTTTACAAAGAATTTTGTAGTTTCAGAATGATTTATTTATTCGACAATCTACGCAATTGAAATGCTGAATTATCTCACTACTATTTAGTTGCAAGTGCAGCTCATAACCATTTCTCTGAGGAGTTTCTAAGGGATTGGTGCATGCAAGGAACATGCAAGTGTGGCCCTTGCATGTTCATGATGTTAGAGATATGACTCTTCTGTGTTACACTAGCCCTGCAGAGTGCTTTCCATATTTTGAAGTGAAAATGGCAAGAGTGAATTTTCATGCTATGTACATAAATTGAAGGTCTGCCTGCTCTCTGTGAGGAGACTTTTTAAATGAGGGACCAACTCACTTTTACGTCTCAAAGTGAAAATCACAGCAAATCAACTTCAATCTACCAACACTGTGTTATTAACATGGTTTGAAATTGGGGTTGTTATCTCACTGCTCAATTATTTAGCGCTTTATGGACTCGGTTAACATCTTTTCACTAATCAGAAAGTTTTCTTTAACTGTAAGTTACTGCCGCTGTGCTGGTCGAGTGGTTATAGTGATGGACTCGCGATGCGAGGATCCGAGTTCGAACCCCACAGTGGTGGTCGGCTGAAGTTGGTTTTCTGTCGTTCCCAACTTCAAGGCGCAAATGCGAGCTGATCTCCCCGTTAAAAAGTCTCGCCACAGAGAGCAACAGTCCTATAACGATAAATCATTCAATCATAACACTTCACTCATAGTTAGAAAAACTGGTGGCAGATGGCAGCACTACATATAACAAGCATTACAGAGAAACAAAAAAAAAACTTCACGTCAGGTTTCACTACACGTACACGCACATTCCCACATGTACATATTCGTTGGGGGTTCCGTGGGGGGGGGGGTTGGGCGGGGTGCATGTGTGGTGTAGCAGTAGTAGGTAGGTCCTCCAAAAAAAAATGAGTCGGGGATCCATGATGTTCTTAAGTCAGCCACCTCGTTGGGCAATTTGCCTGCTGTGCCGTTGTATTTGTATTTGTTAAATAAATTCTGGCAGTGAAAGATAACAGTAGTCTGTCAGTCAATGGAAATAACAAACATATACATAGGTAAAACCTAAGAAATCAAAAAGGGAAGAGTTTAAAAAATTTGAAAATTATCTGCATCCATAATTTGTTAGAAGTACTTAAGAATAATGCTTGCAAGGATAATGATTTTGTGTCTGACGTAAAGAAAGTGTGATGCCAAGTGATAGTTTTTTATCCTTAGTTTAAGAAAAAAAATGTTTAAGAATTTAGTTGAAAGCTTCTTTCTTTATAGTGAAAGCTCCCTAATTTTCAACTTGCTATAACCTTGCTATATTTTTTGCATTTTCAACATTAGCTTTTGAGAATCCTAGCAAGTACCTTTTTATAGCAAAGTTTTCATTATAAGCTGCTCATTATACATTGTATTTCCAAAAGTCTTATTTTGGAGTTCAGGCATTTTCTCCAATTTCTAGAAAAACACTGGCAAATCGTGTTTTGAAATTTCGGTCACAAGAACACAATGCTTGTACTCACAATTCCCAGTGAAAATTTAGCCACAAGTGCCTTTAGGGGACCAACAAAAAATTAAATAAGAAAAGAAGGTTTTTGATCAACAAAAAACTGCAAATAATTGGTAATTTTCATAAAAGATTACACTATTTTAATCAGAATAGCATATTATGTTCACAAAGATATAGATGTTTTCTAAGAAAAATTCAAATTTTCATCTCATGTGTTTTGACAATAACATGAGTTTTCAACAAATTTTAAATAATTCACACGAAATCTGGAATTTGATAATTCTTTATGAGATACAAGTGTTTTAGTAAATAATTTTTAATTGCTTATGCACAGGAAATATATATTTTGTTTTTCCATAATCCAGTTGCCAAATATATATATATATATATATATATATATATATTTTTTAAACCGAGCACAACTCAGGTCTATCGCCATGGGCAATTTACTACCTAGTGAGTTGTGCCAGAAGTGTAACTGTGCTGCTGTGGTGGTTGAGTGGTCATAGTGACGGACGGCTGAAGTTGGTTTTCTGTGGTTCCCAACTTCAAGGCTCAAATGCGAGCCGATCTCCCCTTCAAAAAGTCTCGCCACAGAGAGCAAGAGACCAATAAACAGTACAAATGTATTTCAATCATAAAACATCACTCATTTCACTTCTGCAGTATAGATGGCAGCACTGAAAAGTCAAACACAACACTACATATGCACTCAGACGGTTAGGTAGGGACACTTACACTTCCGACACAACTCACTAGGTAGTAAATTGCCCATGGCGATAGACCTCATTTGTGCTCGGTTTAAAAAAAAAAAATGTAACTGTGAGCGCACCTAACCATCTGAATGCGTAAGCAGTGTTGTGTTTGACTTTTCAGTGCTGCCATCTATACTGCAGAAGTGAAGTGAGTGATGTGTTATGATTGAATTACATTTGTACTGTTGCTCTCTGTGGCAAGACTTTTTGAAGGGGAGATCGGCCCGCGAATGTGGGCCGATTGAAGTTGGGAACCACAGAAAACCAACTTCAGCCAACCACTACTGATGGTGGTGCCAAACATATATTGCGACATATATAAAAATTCCAATTGAGTGCTATGAAAATTGCGAAAAAATATATGTGATATCGTGAGCTGTAATTTAAGTTACTGGCTGAGAGTACCTGGATGATAAGGGATTTTTCACAAACTGGTATTTTGATTATTTTCTGTTGCTTGATTCTTTTTTTAAGTTTCTTCATTTTGACATCATACACATCTGTTATGCTCAAGCATTTCTCTTTTATAACAGCAGTTTCACGCATTCTCATAAAACTGTAAGTTTATTTAAGATAATCAAATGAGAGAAAATAATCAAAATACCAATTTGTGGAAAATCCCTTATCATCTAGTAACTTAGCTTACACAGCTCGTGATATTCCATATATCTTTCTGAATTTTCACAACATTCAACTGGAATTTTTATATGAGTTGCACTATATGTATGGTAACAAAATTATTAAAAAAATTGATATTTCTTGAACATGCACAATTAAAAATTATTTACAAAAAATACTCATACCTCATTGAATAAGGAATTATAAAATTCCTAATTTCTATACATATCTCATGTCTAGATTTTCTGCAAATTTCATGAAAATTGGTTGCAAACTCTGCATGTTAAAATTATACATATGCTGAAAATCCAAATTTTTGTAGAAAACATATATATATCTTCATGAATACAGGTGATATTTTTATGAAAATGCGCAATAGTATTACACAAAGATAGTGGAATATTTTGTGAAAGTTACAAATTACTTGCAGTTTTTTGTCATACAGGGTTGATCAGAAACTTTTTCCTATTTAATTTTTTGTCAGCCCTCTAAATGCAATCTAAATTTTCACTGAAAATTGTGAGTACAAGCATAGGGCTCATGTGACCAGAATTTCCAAACAATTTGCCTGGTATTTTTCTGGAAATTCAGAAAATGTCTAACCTCAGAAAAGAACAGACTTTTGGAAATATAGTATATCAGACATTCACTGTATATAAATTTGTTCAACACATGTACATCATTTGAATATTATGCACATTTCACGTACATCAAATGAATACCATTAGAATTAAAAGAAGGAGGAAAATAAACTTTAAGGAATTTAAAAAAAAAAAATTGAATCATTGCATGATTTTTTTTACTTATTTGATTTCTATAGTTTATTTTGTTACATAAACTACACAAATACATCAACAATTTTTCAAAAATCATGATGCAAAATAACAAAACACAATAAATATTACTTAGTGCAGGGGTTCTCAAACTTTTTCCACCCGAGGCACCCCTTTCCTCCTAATGAATGCTTATCTGCGAACTCTGCCGGCTACCCAGAGCTGTTTCACAAAGAATATTTTTGAAAAACCTTTGTCAGGGGCGCAGCAGAACAATGACCCTGACAAAGGTTGGAGGCGCACCACGGTGCAAAGACAAATGAGAACCCTTGACTTAGTGGGTAAAATACCAACTCAATATGTAGTGAATCATACATCTGATGGAAAAAAATGAAAAATTAAGAAAGATGAGTACCTTAAAACGCTTAGCAACGTCTTCTGTGGTTTCTAAGCGAAATTCTGGTTTTTTCAAAGGAAAAACAATTTGCTCTGCCTGTATCAAATAGAAAACATGAACACTTATTCATAGAATTCAAAAATCTATAAAATAATTTTATAAACTAAGTAATTTTAATCAGAAGATAAATATCCTGCAGTTTAAGAAAAGCCAATGTTAAAGCATTCATGGAGTCCTGGAGTGCTCAATCGACTTCATAACTTCATTTCATTGCTTCATTGATATTAAATTATTTACATCTTCCAAAGTTAATTAAGTTACTTACAAGTATATAATGATCCTCAAGGGACCAGAGAAACATATTGTATGATGAATTTATTATCACATAGATGGAATATATATTCACACTACAGAAATTACACCAGAATCCAAAAGTAACATTGTTGAATAGATGATTATCCTTATAGAGGGTATTGTTATATACAGTGAAACAACCACTAATGGGGCTGAGAAAAAATTGGTGTTATTAAGAGATTGCTGTTGTTAAGAGGTTCAGTATTTTTTGAGGAAAAAATTACAATTTTTGATTTCATGAGAAACTATAACAATTTATACTATGCAGCATTACATTAATTTTGCATTGAACATGTGTCAATCACAGATGTAGTGAGGGTGCTGAATCAGTGGTAAAGGGAAAAAACTAACTGCAGAAAAAATGTGTGTCTGTGAAATTCAAATCATGAATGTATTAAATCAGTGTTTCTCAACCTATGGTCCATGAAATTGAGACAGGTGGTCTGCAGGAAGACTTGGTAATTTAATTGTAATTTATTGAAGAATTATTCAGTTGTGTTTATGCAACTGATATTAGTAATATCCTTGGTTCTCACAAAAAATTAGGCTGTCATAATCAGGGTGACCGTATTTGATCAAGAAAAAAATTACAGGAAATTATGATTTTAAGTACAGAATACCACTAATTGCCATCAAAAAATTTAATTTTTAACTGAATCAGAATTGCTGCAAATCCCAGTGAACAAAAAAGTTGATGTACTTCATGAGAGAGAAAAAAAAATCTATATTTATCATGAATGGAGTGATCATATTTCATTAATAAAAAAGTGGAAATTGGTTCTTAAATACAGCAAAATACAGAAAATACATTGCAAAAAAGTTGCTGTGTGGTGGAAAAATCAATAATATATAAAGCTAAAACTGCTGAATACTGAAATGCATGGTGGGGAAAATATTTCATAGGAACCACAACGAATTGCAATGTAAGCCACGGGAAAACCACAGAACATGACAAATATGGGAGATGAATATTTATAGCACACAATTATCATGATATAATTGAAAGAAATTATGAAAATTATCTTCATTCACAATTTCAGTATAGATCACAAATTGAAACAAGCTTTTTTGAAACGAGTGGAAAATTTTATGGAAAGTTGGTATGATCAAAAATACAGGAATGTCCCTTAAAATATGAATCATATGATCACTCTGATCAAGTTGTAAGTTGATAGTCCATTGAATTGTTTCAAACATTTTACTGGTCCTCAGGTTCAGAAACCTTTATTAGATGGAATGATTTGTTAATAAAACTGTAATTTTCAATGCATTTGATTTTGCTGGAAATTTTCATGGTCATTTTTACTGATGTGGTCTATAAGTTGGAGGGGTGCCGAAAAGATATCTTACACAGGTCAAAATTTTGTCTTGAGCTTTCCTTATGACATACAGAAGAACCTATACATATATTTATGTTCGTGGGATTCAAGGAAGAATAAATCGTTCGGAACAAATATTGAGGGAAATTTTTCATAAGATATATATCATTCTTCCTTTATTTTCATGTGTGGCCACTATTCTGAGGTTAACTATAATGTAAATCCAATGAGCTGAGTTTTATTACAAGAAAATGTGAACATTGTTGAGAGGTTATCATTGTTCGGAGGTGATATGGGCAGGACCATCTTAAGAGCAACATGGGGCCCCTGGACCAAGTGATTTTTCTGAGGCCCCTCTTCTCTTGAGGTGCCCGAGTAGGCCCATGCATTAAGACGGATGGCACTGGTTATAGGAGGTTTCACTGTAGTACTTTTACCTTTTCAATGAACAATTATTGTTCATTAATATAGTCAAAAAAGAGCATGAGAATTTCGATGAAAAATTATATACAAAAAAAAGAAAGCAAAACATAAAAATCAGAAGATATTTCTCAAAATATTTTGCAGTAATTCACAAATTTCACCAACCTGACGATTAGACTTGACAATACTGTCCCATTTTCCAACTTCTTCACTAATTTTTTCATATGCAACAGTTCTTTTTATCTGTAATAAACAAAAGAAAATATCTCAAATAAGAAAACATGAAATACGATGCGAAACTATGAAAATTCATGCACATGCATAAAAACTAAATTTTCTAAGATTTTCAGCATTTTTCTTTTAAAGCGGAGAAATGAACGACAACGCGACTAAAAAACATCATGATTACTTTATTGATTTGCAGCAAAATTATGATACCTTTTCTGACTGAGGCTTGCTCAGCGGGACTGGCAGAGTTTTTTGTTTCGAAGCACATTTTAACTGATTCTTGACTTTAGAATGAGCAGTAGTCTTTTTCAAGGTCTTTATCAAATCATTAAGCTTCACTTTTTCTTTGCCCACTAAGAAAAATAAAAAAAACTTCAGCTGAAAAGTTGTGATTCATGCGAAAGAAAATCTTGACGAATAACTTATCTGAAACAGTAAAACAAAATTAAATTGTTCTTGGTTCTTGAATAAGCAATATCCTAAATTTCATTGTTTTTGGATGGCGAGCATTTGCAATCAGGGCTATACAATAAGGGCTGTTTCATCTCTTTGATGTTACGCTTGCTGCCTTGGCTCAGTGGGTGTGGTCTTAGAGGTGCTGTGTGATGTCATTGGCCTGCCACTTTTTTTGTAGAGGACGACATTAGCATACGATTGAGATTTTTTGTTTATGGTGTTGTTTTAGTATCCCAGGTATGCACATGCAGTATTTTTATAATCTTTTTTTTATTACATAAGATAAGAAATGAATAAAAAATTAAATTGAGCAATAGTCTGTGAGGTATGCCTTTTGATATTAGCATTAAAAATAATAAAAACTTCTAACATTGTATATTAGGAATTTTTTTATATTTGCTTCGGATAGGATCGGAAATGTTAGGAACTTGTGGGTGCTCGTCTTGGTCTTTGCATAGGAAATTTAGATTTCTGAATCAATTTAGTTGGGTGCTCAGACTCCTGCTATAAATTGCCAGCAGTGCTCGAGCACCCCACAGTGTGCCCGGTTCCGACACTGTTTTTCCCATGTTTTTATGTTGCAGTTGTATTGGTAATAATGAAGTCAAAACTTCTTTTAAAGCTACACCTAATTGAAATGAAAACAAAAAGACAATTAAAATTCCAGAAAGTTCGAAAGATAATTGAAATTATCTGTCTTGAGCTGGCTTGAATCAAATAAAAAAAAAACAATAAAAGTTCACTAACGTAAATGATTCAACTGAAATGCACGAGAAAAATATTCTTAGTAGAAGTTACCTCATAAGCAAAGGCAAAATTTCTTATTTTAAACGAAAAAGGTTGAATGAAGTAAGAAAATCAATACAATATACAGGTAACAATGAAAATAAGCAAAAATATTAATTTTGAAAAGAATTCAGTAAAATGGTCAGAACAGTGATTGTGCAAACTACTGTAATTAACAAGGTAGTAAAAGCGGGTGCACTCGGTTCTGCAGGGGAATGACGTCACATGTGACATTAGGTGGTACCTACTCCAGTGACTCATGACACAGCCTTGTTACATGGCCCTGATTAAGCCATGCCCGTCCTACTGTTGGGAAAAATAGAGAAAACAATCAAAAAAAAAATGTCCTGTTTCACTGTCTGTTGTTTTACCCAATTTTAAACAAAACTTGACGTGTCTTTGGTTTGGAAGAGCAGATAAATTTTGCCTAATAATACTCAGGAAAAAATCTTTAACAAATAAGGTGAATATAAGGAAAATAAAAAATCTGTTAATGCATTTTGACATGCTGTTGGTGTCATCTTCAAAGGATAAAAAAAGACTGAGGATTCCACTTGGATTTATTACCAAATCTTACCCCTCACGGTTGCTCAGAGGAAAGAATAAACATACCTCAGTCCAAGTCAAATGTCAAGACCAGAAAGGTTTGGTCAAGGCATTTGATTTGGTCACCATGTCACTTGATGACACATAGACATGCTGTGTGTTTTATTCAATAAATCCATGAACAAACCTTGATCACAGGCTTGCCTATACTACATATAAGTTGAACAAATACAAACAATATTTATTTATTGCAAATAGTCTTACCTTCAGTTAAATTGAATTCAGATATGGTGCTACTAGCTTCGGTTCTCTGCATATTTCTAATCTATTAGTTTATCATGAACGGAAACAACCTAATGAAATGAAAAATGAATATTTTATCATTCACAACTTTCTGGTCTTTCAGTAAATAATGATAAACAATCAAAGGCAGATGAAGTGGAAAAAGTTACAAGAAGATAAGAGTTTCATTGCTTAGATTAATATCATGCATAGCAATCACATCAGGACTAAGGGTTTCAGATAACAATAAGCCATTGATAACTGCATCCACAACAAACCTGGAAAAGAATGAGATCAGGGGTCTGTCCAGACTTTTTTATGGGGTCCTGTTTTTGTGTGAAAATTTTCCTTATTTTTGTGAGAAGGGTCATTAATTTTGTGGGAAGCGTAACAATCTAATTGATCTATCACAAAAGAAATGAAATATCCTTCATTATTTTTTATTTTTTGAAGGGTTCATTTTTCAGATCCAGAATTTTGTGAAAGGTTCATTTTTGAGATCTGGAATTTTGTGAAGAATCCAAAAAACGGACCCAAATTTTGGCTGAACTGGAGATTACCATATGCATCGTAAAAAAAAAAAGTGCCACTCCATTTTCCTGATTAATTTTTTTTTAAATCAAGACAGAAACTGATAAAGAACGGAAGATATTTTTTTCTTAACTTATATTTGCCTTCAATATAGGGAGGTTATTGCAAAAGCAACAACACATTTGCATGATCATAGCAGCAACTACATCCTGATTCAGACCACACATTCCACAAACTTTCAGATTTTCAGATGTGTGGTTTATTTATAACTATGCACAACTCTGATCTATTGCCATTGGAAATTTGCTACCAAGTAATGATAGGCTTTTGCATTTGAATCAATTGAATTAGCATTTTGGAACTTTTTTTGTTTATTTATATGTTGTACCATCTATGTTACCTCCAATTTTTCTGTTGGAATATCTCGTTTTCCCGCAGGTTATGCATTTCATATTTCTATTAACTTTTTGAAAAAAGCAGTTACAGTTTTAATATCACAATAGTGTTTCTATAGAACCAAGCAAGGCTGTAGCGAGTGAGGGACTTGGAGTCTGTTCCCCCCTTCCCAAAACGTGAGAAAATGACAGAAAAAAGAGAAAAAGATGGCCAAATCTATATTTCTATTACTTTGGTCCCCCTATGAACGAAATTTCTGGCCCAGGTCGATAAGATACTCGCCTAAAGTGCCACAGGTGTCGCGAGTTCGATACCCGGTTCATCCTTGTCAGAAAACTTTCCTGACATAGGGGTACAACAGGAACGGCGACATGACCACAGAAAAAATTGCTACTGCAGGGAGTCCCACATCAAGGGGGGTTAGCGCACCAACCTCTCAGTGAGTATAAAAACAAGCCTGCCGTTCGGAATCGGCAATAAATTGTAGGTCCCGGTCTAATTAGCCCTCGTGTGCAGAAAATGACTGTGGTGCGACAAAAATGATCAAATGATCCATCAGGTTGTATTTTTTCGACACTTTTATGTTTTGTAACTTCTGCCCTTCCATTTTCAGTGTCTAAGAATATCATTATTTTGGTTTACTATTATTTTGAAGTCTGATTTTTCAGCGAGACCGGGTTTCATTTTTTTTATGGAGAATATTTATTTTTACAATTAAAAAGACTGTAGTTCATTTAAGAGGGAATTCCTAAAACAAGTCTGGATACCATAGAAATGCCTGGATCGATTTATTATTTCAAACAGAGTCCAGGTTTTATTTTTTCATACTGAGAATATTTATTTGCAATAGTATTGTTGGTTTCCGGTTTTGTTATATTTTCTAAGTTGTTTTTTTTTTCAGCATCCGTAGTCAAGTCACAGCCTTGGCGACTTTTCCTCGTGCCGTCAGATGAGTTTGGCACAGAAAAAAAGGTGCCAAGGGATCTGGATTATACTGCATCTCTTCCAGAGCATATTTATTTATTTGAGCAGGTTAAAGTAACGTCATTTTGAGAAAAAGCAAGTTTTACTATAGTTTGTTTCAGGTTAACTTTGCAGTGAAGAGAAAAGTAGAGAGTGTATTCCTTCGCCGCAAAATATAGTTCCCATATATCGGAGGTTTATGATGATCATTTATATAGAATATTTCAAATTTTTTTATGATTTTGAAAAAGATACAGAAAAAATACCGTTTTGAACCAATGTATATTCGTTTAAAATTTTTAAATTAGAAAAAATATTGGTTACCATCATTAAAAATCCATGGCGAGCTCAAGAACATTTTGGCGCGATTTCCAAGAAATTTTCCCCGTCAATATTACTATCATGCTTATTTTTGGTTGCACAGTTATGTATATATATTATATCGCCATTTTGTTGAATATTTCCAATACAATTTTTCATTAAGTTTTGCATGTAGTTATAGGCCTACACACCCAGACGAATATTCAATTAGTTTTTTTTTTCCCCGAAAATAACCTGCAACGAATTCAGATATTCACTCATAGATTACAGAAAGTGTTCCTCTTTCACGACAGCGTCGATACCGTTGTGAGAGGCTCTCTTTATGGGTGTAGGTTACGGTTCCAGGCACCCCCTTTTTTTATATCTATTTCTTGCCATGTTCATAGGATAGGGGTGGTTTCTGAATTCCAACAGCCGATAGCGGAGGGTGTTGACATAAGTAATGTCTCTTTTTCACCCACACCAACGCCATCTTCTCCTCCACAGCAGAGGCTGTTCTACCAGATGCCCCTTCAGTGTCTCTCCAGATAAATATAAATAAACAAGAGAGAGACACCCACAATGGTTTAGGCTTGCAGTGTATTTTTTCCTTCTGTGACAGTTGTATCTTTCTTTTCACCAGAGATAGACACGCTAAAACATTTTCCGTTCTGTTTGGCAATAATTGAAAAAGAAGAGGAATTTTGAATTGCAGATGGCCTGATGGAACACATGTTGGAGCAATAACAATTAATAAGTAATAGAGAATCCAATAGTTCTACAACTTCAAGTGAGGATTCCATAGAATGGGAATCCGTAAAAAATGACTAAAACTGTAGTGATAACAAGTGGCATCGACGTATATGCGTTCGGGTGGGTGAGTGACGGAAATTTCGGCAAGAAAAGAAAGAATTCTAAATTTTTCCGTATCATTTATTATTATTATTATTTGGGGCTATTCCCAAATTCAAATGTGAAAACCGGGTTAATAGGAGTTACTAAGACACTTTTCAATAAAAAAAAATTTCAAAAACCGCACTTTAATTTCTGAAAGTATCGACGATGGTTTTTTTTTTTTCATTAGCTAATTTTTTGTTGCTAACTGACTGCAATTTTTTCTACAAGCATTACGTTACACGTAAAAAAATGTTTTTTTCTGCGAGATTGGCGAGAATCAGCCATACCGATTCCCTCATAGCTTCCTCTTCACTGCAAAGTTAACCTGAAACGGACTATAGTATTGTAGTCATAGGTTCCCCCATGTTAAAAATTTTGTAATGCCACAATTTAGAGGCAAACTATTAAAGCTGTGGCTCTGTTCATTTTCTCTTTCAAAAGTTTAGCATTTCTAGATTGCATATCTGAATTTAGAATGTTGGAAATGTGACTTACGCCACTGTAATTATAACTAGTCTATATATCAGGAGGGGGACCATTGCATTACTTAAAATAGATCCCCTGGATTTTTTTTATTATTTTCAATCCATCCTGTATCTGGTCTGGAATGTTTAATCTCGATTTTTAATCTTGATCCCTTATTTAGTCTACAAATGTTATTGTTTTTGTCCTTCGTGTCTCCAATCATTTTTTTTTTTTTGCTTTAACTACTATAGTAATATCATTTTTTGGTGATGTGTTGGAGATACTCTCTTTGGGAATGAATATATTTGAAAGCATGGCTGTTTCACTCTTGGCAACTTTTATTCACGCTTTCTAACATTTTTCTTGCCAAAGAAAAAAATCGGCAACACATTGCCAAAAAGGGATTACACCATAGCTTAGGGAATCCGCAGCAACCCTTTTCCTAACAAACACTTATCTCTGGCTCTCCCAGAGTAGTTTAACAAAGAATCTGTTCAAAATTTTTTTTATCTAGGTGGCCACTCTGATCCTGACAAAGGTTGGAGGCACATCAGGGTGGTTCTCAATGTTGCACAGTTTGAGAACCCCCTGCTATAGCTTTTCCAAATAGCAACTCCTAATTTTCAATAACTGGGCGATTAAACTGTCTCAATATTTATTGCACAATTATTACGTACATAGTCACCCCAAAGCAGAATGCGCCACAATCTGAGACGTACGTCGCAGAACAATTAGCGCTACTGCAGAACAATTTGGAAGAATTTTAAGAAAAAGTGCAAAAAAAAAACACTATTACATGCATGGGGGTTTTTACTGCAGAACATTTCCAGTCAGCCAAGGGCTCGTCGCAGAACAGAGCTAAACATTCTGCTTTAGGGCATAGTCATTGCATGAGTTTGACATGGGGAGGAGGCTTGCAACTGGGGTCCGTTGCCCCACCCTTGTGGAGCAGAGAGCTAGAGTTCTACAACCCAGGGTGGTCATAATTTTTTTCTTTTTGAACACAATGAATTCCCCATAGAGGTCTCGGCCTGAGGCCCTTTAACAGGGTTGAGATTCAAAGATCTTTGGTTAGTAACTGAATATGTATTGCTCAAATTTTGGGGCCCCTTATTTGCCCATGTCCACATGGGCATATCGGAGCTTTGTACATAATAGCTTACTGCATTATTTAGGATTTTCTTCCACAAAATATAAGATTTTTTTTTAAAATAGAGCTTTACAAGTTTGCTGAACTGAAAGCCAACAACTGATTAAATTAATTCACGCGTTTTCATTCGAAGCTTTTCACAAAAATCTTAGGGAAACCACATTAGAGATTTAAACAAGTAAATATTTACCAAGATTTAACCAATTTACTCGCAATTGTCAATTTACATATCAGTTCACATACATTCCGCCATGCGGTAATACGTGCCGTAAACAAACTAACAGACAAATGGTGATGATGATAACAATATTCCAAATTTACTAAAATTTAAAAAAATCAGTTTTTGTGTTTTTAGTCAGTAAAATTATTTGAAGTTTAAAAAAAAATACTGTTTAAAATATTGTTAATTTAATCAGGCAATTTTTCCCCCTCAACAAATCCCCCCCGCGCCCATCTTTCTGCATCAATAACAAGAACCAATCGAAATACAGTTTTCAACAAGTCTGAAAAGTTAAAAGCCTGTTGATTGATCAATATCTACATTTTATTTTGTGTATCTGTTTTGACTTGACTATGTTATCCAGAGTTGTATAAAAGGACAGGCAAAACAATAAACTAAAAAAAAACCTCGTTTTTGCAGTTTATTGTTTGGATAATTTAGAATAAACAGTTTAAAAATCAAAAGATATCAAAGTGACTATTTGGCTTCATAAAAAAATTGAAAGCAGACCAATATTTTCACAGCAGCACAGTCAAAGTCGTCTATTAGTCATCGACGACCCTTTACTGTTTTTTTTTTGTTTTTCATAAAAAAATAAGTAAATGCTGCAACGATCTACATATTAATCAGTGAAAAAAACAGTAATTTTTTCTTAGATTATTTTCCAGGAAATTTAGTAATTTGAATTTATCTAATTATGTTTTGTGTATCTAAAATTTGTTTTAAGAAAAATGGTGTTGTGTAATGCTGAATTTCTCTTTCTTCCCCCTTTTCTCACAGGTGTGTATACGACGTCGAGTTAAGCGAAAAACTGCGAAATTCTATGTCCGAAATGCCATTGGGTTTTGCAACATGATCTCCCAACTAAAGATAATGGTCTAATCGATATTATATATCCTAAGCACTATGGATAAAGTGAAAGGGATGGAGAATGGTGAGTTGAAAATTTTCTTATCAGTAAGCATTGCATAAACCAGTGTTTTTCCCAAAGAGTTGGCGATTTGTTGGTTCCGGGAGGGGGTAGAAACTGGGTTTGTTTAAGTTGAGGGCAATATATCAAAGATTTGCTGAAAACTGGGCAAAACTGATTCTTGAAAAATATGTCACCAAACTGTTTGTAGATAGTGATTTGTTTGTGCCTCTTTGTCACATTGGAATATTTTGTTTGTTTTATTTGGTAATTTTACATACACACTGTAACCCTATTACTACATTTAGTAGATGACTGCTTAATTGTACATGCACCTCATACACATTCCTCTGCAGAATTTCAAACACATTGGTACATGTCCCAGCACATTGTGGCATGTGACTTATGTTGTGAGTGCATGTATATGCATGACCCTAATGTATTTATGTTGTAAGAGCTGTTTGTTTGTCAAACATAGGTGGAGATGGATTTGAAAAGCTGGGGAAGGGGCACAATGGTAATGCTGTCAGGAAGGGGGCAGGATGTGATGCAAATTCATTTATATGCATATACATTTGATCAGTTGGTTGAGTCATTGGAGCTGGGACCTCCATGCTGTCCTGTATCTCCGCTCATGTTGCTAAACCTGTGTTTTTCCGAAGTGCACAATTAAATGGTTGCGGGGGAGGGGGAGAGGTTGGAAGCTTACTTACTTACTTAACTGTACGTGTGCCTCTTACACATTCTTCTATGGGATTTCTAATGAACTGGTACATGCGCGAATGTGCTTGTACGTGTTGTGAACCTGGGGGCCATTTGCTGAAGTTAAGAAAGGCTACTAATGTCTCTACTCAGAGTGTATGAAATATGGAAGGCAGGATCATGTCTTCAGTGGTGTAGATGGTAGCACGCACTGGTATACAAGGGGACCTGAGTTTTGAGTCACGGTGGAGACCAGATGATTTTTCTTTCCGAGTTCACCTTGGCGTAAAATCCAGAAAATATCTGTTTCCGTGAATTATGAAAAATGTTCATTCTGCTGGAAATAGGGAGAAATATGAGTTTGTCGGTATGAAGTGCGACCTTCTCACAGACTCTGATGCACATTTTGCATCTGTTGTGTAGATATATCTCATCCACAAAATTGTTAAAGGGAGTTTGAGGGATTTTGTCCCATTTGTTCTTCAAGGCCATTTTGAATTCCTGCATGGTTTGAGGAGGGTTGTATCTTTGAGCAATATGCCTGCCTAGTGCATCCCAGCCATGCTGAGGGGAATTTAGGTCCCGCAAATATATGCAGGCCAAGCAGGGGCGGTCTTAGGGCAATGCAACCGGTGCAATTGTACCGGGTGCCAAATGAGAAGGGGCGCCGAAACAAGTTAAATATACATTACTAGAAAAATATCTTTAAGATACGTATTTATAAAAGAAAATAACTAACTAAATAAAATATACATGACAAATGATAGAGATGAGATTTTTTCCCCAAAAATATCACAAAGGTTTGAGTGTATATAGTATTACGGTTATTTTTCGAAAAGAAAATAATTGATGGGCAGTGTACCTATATACTTTTAGTACATAGCGACTTTAGTCAAATAAAAATATACACTCTCTCTCGAGCTCTTTTCGTTTACCTCTGCAGAAGATTTTGGGAGGGGGAGAAGCAATTTTTTTCTCTGCTGTTGTGCAGTAAAAAATAAAAATGATGGAGGAATCACACCCTTGGTCACCCAATTTTTCTACTAGCGAGAGCAAAAGTGTTTTCCTTTGTTGTGGGGAGTATTACAAGAATTGAAGGTATCTTCTAATACGGGAAAGATTTTGAGCCAGAGGCCTTTCATGCCTTTTTCCCCCCGACTTGTATTGCTTTTATTAAACACGCAGAATCGAATCACCAATACAGACAGTATTTTGAAAAAAAAAACCATTTAAGAAAGCAAATGAATGAATTAAAACCTATGATTAGCTGACCATTTTAAATAGGGATCCTGCACTTGGGCTTCATTCCTACCTGTCACACAAGGAAACCCATCCACTTTAGCGCCCCTGATCACTGGCCAGTCTCCCGACTCGCCAAACTTTCCTATTAGTTCAACCAGGAGCAGCTCGATGGCACTGGGTGTGCTCTAGAAGGGTAGAAGGGTGTCAAATCTGAAGTGAAAGGGCAAAAAAAATTATTTGTGCTCACTGTAGGAGGGGCGCCAAGTCTGAGGTAGACAGGGCGATAAAAATTTGGAGAAATGATTTCTGCCCCCTCTAATAGAAGTGCCAAATACGGCGTAAAAAGGTGAAAGAAATTACAGAAAATTATTTCTGCTCGCTTTAGCTGGGTTGTTATATCCGAAGTGGAAACAAAAAAAAAAAAAAATTGTTAAAACTTATTTGTGCCCTTTCTAGGAGGGGCATTAATTTCAAGGTTAAAAGGACGAAAAAATGGGTAAATGATTTCTGTCCACTCGGAGTGCCAAAGCAAGGTAAAAGGACAAAAGAAATTTGACATATGTAATGACATAAAATATCACTGTTCCTTTGAACGCATCAAAACGAAGCGATTGAAACAAAAGGCTTTTTTTAATTGAGGAGGTCAGGGGGCCCAAAAATAGGTCCCACTCGGGTAGAGATTTTGTCTCGAGCCGCCTCTGAGTGCAGTGTATGTGTGTGTGGAAAATTTTAACAAACCGCACATACACACAACTGAACATCTTTTCGGAGTTTCATTGATCTTGTTCCAGATACCCAGTGAGTAATGGTAAAGCCTCCTATTAGGCTCCTAGACAGTATCTCTGTCTAGGAGGCCTTGGTAAAGTGTGGCCACAACGGGACTCTAAAAAGACATTTCCTTTCAAGAAACTAATGAGGAACTTAAGTTAAAAATTTAATTTGATTTTTTTTCCAAGCGACTTTCAAGAACGGACGTAAACCTCAATATAAATTTGATTGAAGTGAAACTCTGGTGACCCTAGTGAAATTATCAATTTTAATTTTGTTGTATTAGTTTTCTATAAGATTTGTAAGAAATTTAATCATCTTAAAGAAAGTCATTTTGAAGGTAAATCATTTCCTCGACGTTAATTTTGAATAAGAGTTAAACAAAACCTATCAAATTTCGATGCTCATAATCCACAGATGCAAACTTCGCCAGTGTGAGGAGAAAAAAGGCACCATGTATGGTCCACAGCGGTATATAACCCACATGAGAAAATTTCATTTATCATTATAAAATCGCTCTCAAGGAGGAGGTGGGGGGGGGGGTTGTTGTTCAACAAACGGTTTTGTAGAGAAAATGTAAATTTTTGTACTGGCATCTACCCAATCTATAAATATTTAAGAAATATGTTTTTGTTAATAAATTTTTAACGTAATTATTACTAATGAAACCTCTGTCAGAAAAAAAAATAAAGCTGTGGATAAGATGCAGTGTTTTAAACGTGTAATCTACGGATTATATGCAGCAGAATACGTAGGTTAATGGAGACGTCCATGGAAATATGGAAATAAAGTAGTGTATGTTATGTATCCAAAACAAGGATACATAAACAAGGCAAATCCATTTTGTATAAGAGAAATTTCGGTTATGTATCTTCGTATATTTGAAATGAGGCTTTTAAAACTGATGAAATATGGAATTAAATGTATGTTACGGTAAATTTGTTGAATTGGTAAATCATATCGGTAATGCACAATCACCAATCGTCTCGGTAAGTTTGATAAATTTTGTGACATTTATCACCTTTACCAGCGATTATACATAACCTTTTTAGACCCTGTATGCACAAACGTGTGAGTTGCTTCTTTTTATTTTACATATTCTTTTTTTAACCTCAGGTATGCTCAGAATTGTGCATCATTGTTGAAATTAAAGCTGAAGTCCCTGAGGTTAAAAAAAAATCTACAGAGAGAAAAACAACCCCTTTCCAGTGGCGTCTTAACAAATGGGCCCACCCGGGAGCAGCCTGGAAGCCTCAAGAGTAGAGGGCCTCACGAAAATGAGATTTAGTTAAAATTTTCTAGAATTTACTTAGGTAGAGCCTCAGAAAAACCACTTGGCTCGGGGACCCATGATGCTCTTAAGACGGCCTTGCCCCTTCCCCAGGGCCGTAGCATGCTTTCTCGGGGGCAGTCTTTTCTTGGAGTCTCCTTGAAATGGTTATGCTCAGAAAAAAGAGTTACAAGCCCCCCCCCCCAATATTCGGTTCATTGCGCCACCCGGTGCTTTAGCTGGTATTTGCCTGCCCCTTCCGTTTCTTTGTACTGGGTCTGAAAGGTATAATTTCAAATGAAGTTCATGAGTTTTATAAATATGAAAGAAATCATACGGAAATATCACTTTAATTTAGCCACTTTCATTGTCATCTTAGCTCGTACGTAATGTGTGCACTTATTGACGTACGCAAAGGGGGGGGGGGTGGGGTTCTAACCCCCATCCCCTTGAGCCAAGATTATAGTGTTATTTTGTAGGAAAAAACTTAAACCCCCCCCCCCCTTCGAGAAAATTCTGCACGCTTATGCGTGCACTACACAAATTTTAATATAAAACTCAATTAAAATAACTGTGAAGAAGATAGATCCTTTTTGATGAGTATCCTGCATAAATGTGTGACATTTTGCTTTTTTAATGTTTTTAAATCGCTCAAATAAATCAAACAAGTTGGGTTTTTTTTCTTGTTTACAACTTAAATAGCAGTAACCCCATTCTAGAAGAAGTTTTTCTACTTCTTCATCCCTTAATATCCAACCAAGGGGTGTGGGGGGGGGGGAGACGATCACCACACCAAGAGTCTGATAATATGGTAGATTGAATCTGTCCTGTATTTTACAGGACAGTAATGACTAGCAAAAAATGCCTCACTCTGGATTATCGCCTGGGGGAGGGGGGTGCTGACTACTGTTTTTGCACTGGGCGCCACTAGGTCTAATACCGGCCCTGAAAAAAGGCCAAGGCATACGCTAAATATCTTCACTTGCCAGTGTGTCTGACAATTTGTCCTATGGGGGGACTGACATTTTCATCCATGGACACAAAGTCTGGACCAACTGCATTTCGGAGAAGATGGACATGACACAACATGAAGAATGTTGGTGCAATACTTCTGTGATTACCATATCTCCATTAAAGCTATAAAACAGTTCTCCCATTGTACATGATACCAGAACACACCCTTACTCCTTGGCCATAGTTATCAATTTCCTGGACATTCTGCTGATGGTAACATGCTCTCTCCATAGTAGGTGGTGTCTAGAATCACTGTTGATGTTGAAGTGTGATTCGTGAAAGAATATGACTTTGGACTACTGTTGCTGTTTGTCACTGGTGGCTTACCTATAATATTTACGAACTTCGTCACCATTTGGTTAGGATGTTGCTGTTCTCAACGAATATTCTTATTACACCTACATAATATTTTTTGACAATGATGTGCTTGTAGCGGAATGAATTTTACAGACTTTCTTGCACATAAGCCAACATTATTTAATTGTCGAGAAATGGTTCTCACAAATCCGTGAGAGCCCATATTCTTATCGAGGTTGGTGGCTGTGTGGCCAGCATGGTTTTCTAGTGTTAAGAGTAAACACAACAAAGCATAGAATAGAACAGCAATTTACTGAGCCTGTATTAGCCATTTCACATAGCTAGACCAAGGTTGGCTGTCCACGAATCCCTTCCAATGTTGCAGCTCGATGAGTTAGGAGAGGAAATACTAATGATTATACTCAAAAATGCTGGATCAATCAAGGGAATAGCTGTGAAATATAGTGTTGAGAAAAAATAGTTGGAGATGAAAAATGTGATAATGAACAGTTTCAAACTCGAAATGACTTAAAATCTCCTTTGCAAAGAAAATATACCACAAAAAAAATAGATTTTAAAATCTTGATGAAATAGTTTTTGTGCTGTTTAGGCAGCAGTGGGGATGGGGGTCTAAATCAGTGATTCCCAACATGGGCGTTAATGCAAGGATGACGTCACTCTCCACTACCATACGAAGGATTTAACAACTGGCTGTTGCGAAGATATATTTTCAACTGCCCCTGCGGGGAATCGAACCCACGTCCTTTCACTTTCTGGGTGAACGCCCTAGACCACTAGACTATAGAGGCACCGAATCTCTCAATCTTTCCTTGGAGCTCGTGTACACTGAAAGGGACTGTACATGGACGGCCGGACCAGACTCAGGCCAATAACTCGCAACAGCCAGTTGTTTTTTAATCCTTCGTATGGTAGCGGAGAGTGACGTCATCCTTGCATAAGTCGCCATCTGGTGGCAGCGTCAGCAGTTGTGAGCTTGGCCCGAGTCTGGTCCGGCCGTCCATGTACAGTCCCTTTCAGTGTACATGAGCTCCAAGGAAAGATTGAGAGATTCGGTGCCTCTGTAGTCTAGTGGTCTAGGGCGTTCACCCAGAAAGTGAAAGGACGTGGGTTCGATTCCCGCAGGAGCAGTTGAATTTTCTCTCTTTCCAAAAAAGAATATATCTTCGCAACAGCCAGTTGTTAAATCCTTCGTATGGGCATTAATGCCCCCTGAGTGGAGATGGAATGTTCCAGGGGGTAAAAAAAATTATGAAGAAGGGGACGATGGGACAAAAAAAAGTTGAGAAACTGGTCTAAATAATCTAATAATCAATAGTCTTTCGTTTCATTTTTCAGAAATTTGACCATCAATTGAAACTGGGTGTTGATGATTCTTTCATAGTGAGTGAATTTGACTCAACAAATTTTAAAAAGTGGCATGTGTGGAAGTAAAGAGATCAGGGGTCTGTCCAGACATTTTTTGTAGGGTCCTGTTTTTGTGAAAAGTTTCCTTATTTTTGTGAAAAGAGTCTTTTAATTTTGTTAAAAATGAGTAGTTTTGTGGGAAGCAAAATATAATCTAGTTAATTTATTACAAAATAAATAAAATGCTGAGTTTATGGTTTCATTAATTTGTATTTTGTGTACAGAGGAACAACTATCTGGCTGCTATTCTGTATTTAGCCCATTCAGTCTTTTTGCTGAGTATTCGGTTCAGCCGAAAAATGCTTAGGTATTCAGCTGAATATATTTGCATAAATCTAAGTACATAAAAGTGATTTACAAAAAATTATATCAATTGGAATTTTTCCAATAAATTAAAAATTTACTGATTATAGTTAATTGTGTGGTGTATATCCCTTTCTGTGAAAGAGGTTATGTCATTAGAAACATCAAACTGAAAACAGAATCCTACTGCAATAAGGTGGAAGTGAATATAAGTTATGCACAAGTTCATTAACTAAAGTATGTATCGAGACAAGTTACATATTGAGCTACTGAAAGGGGCAAAAAGCATCTAAAGAGTAATAATAAGAAAATAAGTAGTAAATCTTATAACGCATTACTAGTTGAGAATAAATAATAATTGCCGTTTTCCTTATTAGATAAAAAATTGTAACAAATGTTGAAAATTAAATTGATTCTGTGAGTAATTAAAATGCAATATACCATTTTATTTGATTGTCAGTATTATGGCAATAAAATGTTTTCAATTACTAGTATTTTTATATGTAAATAATAACTGCATAATTTTAAATTTAACTGCATAATTTTAAAATTTTATATCAATTGTTTCAGATTATCAATAATTTTATTTCCAATTGAAAACACCATTTTTATTTTAAACTGTGATGAATTTTAAGAAAATTAGTATTCATTCAAAACAGTGTTGTGAAGGGCCTGGGAAACGGTCCAAATTTTGGACCTGTTTTTGGTTATGTAAATAAATATGTATGGAGAAAATCATCAACAGGAAAAAAATTTCTATCCATGGGGTTATTTATCTATTTTTGGCAAACTCGGCCCATGTTGTTTTTGATCGGCAAAGCTTTTTTTCAACCTTTCAACTTGGATTTGGCACTCCTCCTAGAGTGGCAGCCACACGGGTCCAACAGCCTAAGAGCTGCCTGGTCATTATCCCAAAAAATAAATTTACCTGTGATTGGTATAGGCATAAAGTTGTATCCAGCAATGAGCCTGACCCCCCACCCACTCCCAATATTTGTTATCTCCATAATTCCTATAGAAATATTGAGTTTGCTTCAATAACCAAATCTTTCAACAAATGTTTTCAGGTCTATGGTGATTGGCATTGTGTTTTATATTTTTATTTCTCTATTAACTAAGTTTTTCGATATCCAAGTTAACTTGAGACCTTGGGTTGATCAATTTTCTAATGTATTCCTCGTAGCTTGATATCCATGACCCACACTAGGGTGGGGCTGACAGGGTTCCAGCTCGGGATGCCTGTTATCATTTTTAGTTTTTTCATTCAATAAATCACTATGGGTCCTATCAAACATCTGACAAGGATACCCTCCAAAAATCCCAGCCTAGGGGCTGTGCTTATACTATATCTGTGGAATTTTTCGCTCCTCCTCCTTTGCAACTACTCCACTCCTTGTGTGTTTAATGAGTAGCTTTCAATAAGACCAACCCGACTCATTCAACCAATTCTTGACAAATATTAAAAATTCTTCCTGATTTTTTCCAAAATTTTGCCCATTTACAATCCGTAGCTCAATCAAATAGAATATGTTTTATTGTTATGGTTCAAAATTTCTTGGGGACCTATCCCACAAAATAGAACACCTCATCTGCCTATGTTTTTGGAATCATTTTCATATTTCAATACAGTATAACATTGATTATCCGAACACATAGGGATTGAAGGGTGTTCGGAAAATCGATTTCGAAACTAACTCGATAACGCAAAGGAATAAATTGAAATTAGCAACAAAAGCCTTAAAATAATTAAATTTAGCCGATTTATTCTGAAAAGTAAACTAAAAAAAAGCGGTGTCCCAAAAAAAAAAAAAAAAAAAAAAAATGGTAAGGAAAAAAATAAAATGGTAAAAGAAATATATATGTGCATAATAAGTGGCCAGCGGAAGTGTCTAAAGTCAGAAGAGTGTTCCTGGAGCCACTTTGTAGCAATTCTGGACGTGTGGGATGTCGCATTGTCCTGTTGAAATTGTCCCAAGTCCGTCGGAATGCACAATGGACATGAATGGGTGCAGGTGATCAGACAGGATGCTTACGTTCCTGTCACCTGTCAGAGTCGTATCTAGACGTATCAGGGGTCCCATATCACGCGAACTGCACACGCCCCATACCATCACAGAGCCTCCACCAGCTTGAACAGTCCCCTGTTGATATGTGGGGTCCATGGATTCATGAGGTTGTCTCCATACCCGTACACATCCACATGGGCGGAGATACGGGGGGGGGCGTGGGGGGGCATTGCCTCCCCAGTGTCAAAGGGGGAGTCGACTGATCTAATGTATATATGAGCTGACATCATCATCATCGTGCCCCCCCCCAGCAATAATGACCTTGCCCCCCCCCCCCCAGACTTTCAAGTCAATTCCGCCTATGCACACCCATCAGCTCGAAGCAATTGGAACCGAGACTCGTCAGACCAGGCAACGTGTTTCCAGTCCTCAACAGTCCAATGTCGGTGTTGTCGGGCCCAGGCGAGGCGTAAAGCTT